>NW_017728886.1:76451957-76456767 GCF_001723895.1 Crocodylus porosus
GAAAGCTCATGGTCAGTCTGAGGGTAAGTTCCCCATCCCAGAACAAGGCATCTGGGTCCTAAATCCAGAGTCAACAATCCAGTATGGGCAAGTTGAATATTCGACCCGTGCTGTTAATATTCAACTTCTGGTATTCGATTCAACAGCTATTTGACCAGCTGCTATTCAAATCGACGTTCACTTTTCAAGGTCAAATATCTGTCAAATCAAATATTAAGTCAAAGCTTTGCACAGCCCTATTTGTTATCAACAGCAGGTGGGGGGTTCCCCTCCCTAATCAGAGTGTCCTGCTAGGGCCTGGCCACTCCTGCCCCTCACCTCAGCACTGTAAAAGGGAAGGGAGGACTGCTCTAGCACCACCCCCAGCTTCTGTGCCACTACAGGCATGTACCTGCATTTCTTCAGTTGAGAGGGGATGTCTGTGCAGTTACAAATCAGTTCAGCCTAGCCAAGTTATACTAACCTGCAAAGATTGAATCAATTTAGGCTCAGGCTCTGTGAACATCTGTCCCTAGCACAGATGTCTATGCTTGTTGAGAACTGGAGGACTGAGAGTGGCTGTAGGGGTGGAGGCGGCCATGAGCTGGCTACCTGGCAAGCACTTCCACTGCAAAGCTGAAGCCTGGAAAGCCAGGACCTAAGACAGTAGATCTGGATTGAGGCCAAATAGGTTGAAGTCTGGACAAGAGTCAGGGCCCAAAGGGCCCAGTTAGCCTGGGGCAGAAGAAGAGAGGAAGAACTTTGGGTGTTTGGGTCAGATCCCCAAGTCAAGTGGGCCAAGTTGAGCCCATCAAATAGCAAAGAAAAGAGTAGGAAGAGCATCTAAGGTCCCAGCCTCCAAAGGATAACCTCCCCTCCTCCTTTAACACTATCAAGGTGTAGCATGTGAGACATCAGAAGAAGACCCCGAGAGGCAGGAGCAAAGACTGGACAGCATTAAAGAGGCCATGAACAGGGTGCTATGGCACCCACACTCACAGACACACAGCCGTCATCCTAGGATGTGTCCAGTTACATATCCACATAGACTTTCAGGCCAAAAACCTTGTCTCTCATTACAAAGTCAGAATTTTAAAAAAGACGAACACAACCCTCCTCCCCACCTGGCTAAGGAACAGTTTATGTAAGGCAACCTGTACTTTGTTTGTTCTGATGTTCAATTAAAGTATTTCTTTCTCCCTTGGATTGTCTCTCAAGGGTCAATATATCTATAGCCATATATTTTTGATTGTTCTAAGATCAAGATTTCTATTTTATATGATGCTGGCTTTAACATATTCCCATACAAATGGAAATTATAAAATAAAAGCATACTAAAAACAATCCCCATCAAAACATTTTTGCCTTTTTTAGCACTGTCTACTTCCCCCTCTTTCCTGTCTTTTGTATTCAAACCACTCACTCTTTGACAGCCTCCCTTCTGTATGTACTTTCACAGCATATGATAAAGTGAGCTCTTGGTCAAAAAAGCTCTGATTCAGTTAGCCCAAGGGGCTCAATCTCCAGCCCCCAGGTCAAATATGGCCTGTGGTACCATGTCATCCAACTTGTGCATCTCCCTATGGGTCTGGAAAATTGGTGGCAGGAGAGTGGTGCCACCACTCCCCTACTGCAAAATCCACCCACGGAAAGCCCAGAGGGCTGTCTGCTGGATCCAGCACCTTATCCCAGCGCACACAGCCAGGTGGGGGCAGAAGCAGCACTGGGCCCCAGGACCCAATCCTGGTATGTGGGACCAGAAGTGGGTAGCACCAGGACCATTAATCCCAATTCCAGCATGGGGTATGGGAGGCAGCAGCTCTGAGGTTCTAGGAACTAATCCTGGCACTCAGGGGGCATGGGTATCTTTGGGCCCTCGGAATCAATCCTGAAGCATGGGGGGCAGGATCCAATCCTGGCAAGTAGAGGGTGGTAACGGGCCCCAGGACTAGATCAGACCCACAGACAGGTCCCATGCTAGTCATCTGGCCCATGGGGCCAAAATATTGAGCACCACTGAGTTGGTCTGTGATGTACACCCCTACCATGCATTATGCCTAAACATTTTGATACTATTATGGAAAAATAACTGTTTATGTAGTACTGCCACATATTTCTCTCACCGACACAGACCCACACTTCATCAAAAGACCATTACTAAAAGTTCCACACTAAGGTACCCAAAAGTTAGTAAATGCCAGAATGAACATGGCCTGTGCAATGTTAATTTGGCCCCTTTGTTTGTATGCATAATAACAGTCTTTAATAACATGTTCCTTCAATATTTTTTCTACTGGATCTTTGTCTTATTCAGTATACAGAACAGATAGTGCTCACTTAATGAGCAGCTATTCATTCCTTTTGTTTTGTCTTTCTTGCTCAATGTATGACCCATGTCATATTTACTGCACGCTATTGAAACCCTGCTCAGAAGACAGAATTATTAATTTCCTAAGAAGCCTGTCTATGGAGCTCATCAAAACAGCATCTGAGTGCTTAAAATATTTAAAAGTTCACTTAAAACACCCCTGTACAATGAAAAGGCCCTCTTTTAGAGTTGCGGGACTGAGACACATTGGCCAGGTACAGACATTACATTTCTACTGGTATAAGTGATCAGAATCGGACTATACCCATAACAAAACAGAAGATGGGAACACAAAACCGGTCTATACCTGTAACAGAACAGAAATTTGGTACATATAGACTGATTTAAAATGGTGGAACCCGATCTAAGATTTGCCTCCCTCCCCCCCGCCAAACAAAAAGGCAAATATATGTTCTTTTTGATCTAAACTATGCCACTTAGAGAAAGCTGTGTAATTTAGATAGAGTCCGCCTTGGGTTTTTTGAATGCCTGTATCTAGCCAGGGAGATTAAGGGCAAAGAAACAACTAATTTTGAGTGTCCAATTGGAGACGTTTAGAACTTGATCTTTATCCACAGCACTTCATATGTTCAAAGCACAGCTCCAACTGGCTACAGCTGTAGCTGTAAATGATCATCACTTCTACAAATCAGGACCCAAAGGTTTCAAGGTATGCTCCTAAAAAATAAGAAACACCCAATTAGGGACCCTACACGAAAAATGTGGTTTAAGTGATTTGCACATTATCATTAAGTATTTTGTGCCAGAGACAGATAGAAGCCAGTTCTTCAGAGGCATTTAAGTATCGTAAACCTAACACTTTCCAGTGGATATAATTCCCCAGATTGAAAAATACAAAAACTGAAAAATACAGACTCCATTATGGTATCCAGGTGGTATCTGCATTGGTCTAGAGCCAAAAGGCATCAGAACTCGTGGTAGAGGTGATATCTTTTATTAGATCAGCTAGATTTTTCCCCCCAAAAATTCTTTAATTGCAACCTTTTGGGCACAAGCACCCTTCTCCAGGCATAGGAGAAAAAATTGTGAAGGTGGAAATGAAAGTTCATATTTCATAGGAGAGTTGAAGGTATGATAAAATCTCCTGTTGGAACAATTGATTTATGCAGATGAGGCTCACAGAAAGTTGGAATAGTCTGTTCACCTCAAAGTTGTTTGGTGGCAAGCAGGATGTAGAGTCATATTTCCTTCTGGTTATGATGTTTCATATTTCACAGAGGAGTAAAAGAATGGACAGCTCTTCTGGGCAGGAATTTCTTATCTGGTGAAGTATCTCTGGGCTCTCATACGAGATAGTACCTCTACCATGAGTTCTGATGCTAGACTCCATTGTAGGACATCATACTGATGCTCACATTGATCAGGTTGGACTTATTAGATCCACAGCCATTTGAGTTGATGGGGTAGTTTAGCTGTAACAGGTTGTTAGTGTTTTTGTGGAGCAGCACTAGAAGGCATAAGGATTTTTAGTGGTGTGTTTCATAGTTAACTGCAGATAAATGGTGAGACTAAGTAGCCTTGGATCCCATTCCAGTATCCAGAGGGGAAGGTGTTCTAGTGTCCATTGTACCCATGCTTGATCCCTTCTACCCTGTCACTGGCCTGTCTCTTCAGCCCCCCTGGTTACCTATCCCAGTTACATTCTCATTATCTAAATTTTTCTGTTTCTATCAGGCTTCTAATACTAATCCCAGTCTTTACTACTAGCAAGTCCTAGTCTCACCCTTCCAACTCCCCAGTCCAATCCATTTCCTTGTCTAGCTATTGCCCTTACCACCATTTCCTTGCCCCTAGTCTCATGGACCAGCCAGTTCTAGTCTTACCTTGGCCTCAGGCACTCCCTTCAATCCTCACCCCCTCACTGGGTTCCACAACAGGCCCAGTCCTTCTCCTCAGATTTCCTGTCTGGTATTTATCCTTGTCCCAGTCCCGTTTCCCAGCCAGTTCCAGTTCTTCTCCAATACTTCTCATAAGATCTTTCCTCCCTCACCCATCACTAACTTGTCCTATCCCACCAGTTCTGTTTCAGTCTTCTTGACTCTTCTTGCCCAGCCAGTCTATTGTGGGGGGTGGCAATACTGCCTTTACCACATGGGGCCAGAAATCAAGACTGCTTCACATTCCTTTTCACCATCAGCTCCTTCCTGCAGTTACTACTCTTGTAGTCCCAGGTCCCCTTTGCCAGACAGAAGGGTGGTGGGGTCATGAGAGTTTCAGAAACAAGGACACAGTCAGCCCTTCCCGTGGCCCCCTCTCACTGTGGCCCATGTGTTGATCTATGCAGCGATCTGTAACTGTCTTATAGTTTTTAGCAAAGACTTTATATTATTTTCTCTTTTTTTTGTGTAACTGCCGCGCGGCACTCTCACATTTATGTAACCTTGAAGTAGACTGTTAATCAGAATGAACGCTTTGTACTTCTCTCCACTGGCATTAAGCTAC
>NW_017728886.1:76457527-76459245 GCF_001723895.1 Crocodylus porosus
CTCGAGGGCGGCTAAGAGCTACCTCAATTCCGCCCCACAAGCCGCGCGCTCGCACAACTCCGCAAAGCCCGCGGCTCCCCTAAGCGGTGCCGGAGCCGCTAGCCCGGCATTTCGCCACACGATCCTTTTTGCAACTTATGGAAGCAGCACAGGCACCCTGTCTAATCATTGCTCCTGGGCTCAAATAGGTGCACAGAGCCCATGGCATGGATAATTTTTACTTAGTCCACTGTAGCAACAAGGATAATGTAAGAGAACTTTATTTAGTATCCATTTAGATTTTAACAGCTCTGACATCTTACGATGAATTGGCTACTTTCCAAAGAATACATCCTGGGAGACCATCCAAAAAGGAATGATAAATAGAGCAGTGAACTGACATTTCCATGTCAGTAGGAGGAGGACAGGCAAGATTTCAGGCTGGCAGTGTTGCTGGGGTGATAAGAGGAGATTTAATAGTAACCAACTATAAAACACAAATTAGGGATTTGAAAGCTAAACAGGAATCAGCTTGACAAATACCAAGATAGCAATGCAAGTGTAAATCATCCATTACTTTCATTCGCTAGAGGAGGAAGAGCTTATCTGATTTATATATCCTTTTTGTAAAAAGCAATGCAAAACAGCAAATTTAAGAATTCTAAATACACAATACTGCATGCTGCATTTATAATGGTAATAACACACTGCCACACTGCTTTAAAGTGGCTTTAAAGTTAACAGCACACAGTGATATGGTTCACTTGTTTAAGTGGAACTGCAGACTGGAAGGAGAAAAAAGCAGTGCTCTGGGAACTGTATTAGTGAAATACACATTGTTAGCTTTAAAATATACAGTTGGTAAGGCTGGATGTTCATGTACTTTGTATCCATCATTTCAGCCGGGTTTTCAATAAAGCTCAGCATCCAAAATGACAGGCTCTTCTGAAAATCTAAGTGGCCAAGTTTATAAAAATGTAAAGGTGTATTCACCTTTCCCAGTGCAGAACCATGGTACCTACCAGAGCCAGTGTTTAATGAGCTAGTACTCGGGTGCGAGAACCAACATAGCTGCATTAGTGCAATACTCACCTGGGGCTAATATTCCTTGCCTCTCAGCATATATAATTAGTGAGGGCTAACTGATGTACTGCTTCTAGCATGTGAGTTACCCAAATTCAATACTAGTTTGGGTATCTTTATACTGCATTGTGCCACGTAGACATACAAGGTGTTTCTACATTGCATATCCAGTGCTCCCAAGCATCAGGGGCATCCTCAGAGCAGCTTCACTAGCACATTTTTGGGTTTGGTGACCAGGAAGAAGAGTGGGTGGCTGGCATGTGCTCAAAGAAGTCCCTCCCGGTGTTACCAGGGATATGATATTGAATATACCTATAGTAAGTATCAGTGAGATGAGACTCTGGGTAGAATGTTTCATAGTAGCTAGGGTCAGGAGGGACCTGAACAGATCATCTGGCCTGACCCACTGCCAGAGACAGGAATGAATGCTGGGTTCATAAGACCCCAGACACGTGATCATCTAACCTCTTTTTTAATTTACCCAACGTAGGGGCAAGGACCACTTACCTAGGAAGTTGGTTCCAGATTCTGGCCACCTTAACTGTAAAATATTGCCTCCTGACCTCTAACCTAAACCTATTCTCCATCAGCTTATTACCATTGTTCCTTGTCACCCCAGGTGGTGCTGGGGAGAAAAGGGCTCTTCCTATTTGCTG
>NW_017728886.1:76459599-76463559 GCF_001723895.1 Crocodylus porosus
TGGCTGGCCTTGCTGGCTGCAGTCTGGCATTGGTGGCTCATGTTCATCTTGAATAATGACTCCAAGATCCCTTTCTGCCTCTGTGATTTCAAGAGGGAAACTCCCCAGCCTGTATGTATGCTGTGGATTCCTTCTCCCAAGGTTCAGCACCCTGCATTTGTCTACGTCGGACCCTATCCTATTCTCATCTGCCCTCTTTTGTAGTCTGTCTAAATCTAGTTGCAGCCTCTCTCTCCCATCAAATGTGCCCACCTCGCCCCACATCTTACTGTCATCAGCAAACTTGGACAATGTGCTTTCAACCCCTTTATCCAAGTCGCTGATGAAGATGTTAAACAGTGTGAGCCCGAGGACTAAGCCCTGGGGGACCCCACTGCTCACATCTCACCAGGTTGAACATGACCAGTCCACCCCTATTCTCTGGGTGCGCCCCATCAGCCAATTTTTTATCCGTCCAACTGTGTAGGCATCAATGCCAATCGCCTAATTTATTGATAAGAATGGGGTGAGAGACAGTGTCAAAGGCTTTCTTAGAGTCTAGAAAGACTACGTCCACAGCGACACCATCATCCAAAGATTTAGTTACTTGGTCATAAAAGGCAATCAGGTTGGTCAGGCAGGACCTGCCTTTGATGAGTCCATGCTGGTTGCCCCTGAGCATGATCTCCCCTGCTGGCGCCCCACAGATGTGTTCCTTGATGATTTTCTCCAAGATCTTCCTGAGGACTGAGGTGAGGCTTACGGGTCTATAGTTACTTGGGTCCTCCTTCCTCCCTTTCTTAAAAATGGAGACCACCTTAGCTAGTTTCCAATCCCCCGGCACCTAGCTGGATGACCATGAATGTTCAGACAGCCCAAGGGCTCCACGATGACCCCTGCCAGCTCCCTCAACACCTTTGGGTGGAGGGCATCTGGACCTGCAGATTTAAAAGTGTCTAGCACTTCCAGAAGATCCCTAATTACATCTGAGCTGACCCAAGACCTGACAGAGCTATCCTTGAGATTGTCCCTACCTCTGGTAGGAGGGATGTCCCGATTCTTGTTCAAGAAAAGAGAGGCAAAGAAACTGTTAAAAATATCGGTTTTCTCATCTGGTGTAGCCACAAGGTTTCCCTTTGAGTCTTGCAGGGGCCCTACGTTGCCTGGTGCCCTCTTCTTGCTCCCAATGTACTTGAAAAAGGACTTTTTGTTGTCCTTAATCCTGGACGCTAGCCTGAGTTCCATCTCTGCCTTGGCCTTCCTAATAGCCCTCCTACACTCATGGGCCGAGGAAGAATACTCCTTCTTGGTGATAGCCCCTCCCTTCCACTGGTTGTATCCCACCCTTTTAGTCCTCAGGCATTCCTGAATGCCCTTGCTGAGCCATGGGGGTTTCTGAGCATTCTTACCCCGCTTGCTACTCTCAGGGATTGTTACCCTTTGGGCCTGGAGGATCACCCCCTTAAGGTACAACCATCTCTCATGGACTCCCAACTCCTCTACCTTCTGGGCCCTCAGTGCCTCCCCTACTTATCTCTGAAGCTCATTGAAGTTAGCCCTTCTGAAGTCAAGGGCTTTAGTCTTGCTATAAGCCCTTGACACCCTGCACTGGATAGTGAATTCCAGCAGGTGATGATCGCTATTGCCCAGGTGGTCAAGGACCTGCAGTCTCCTCACCAGGTCATCCTCAGTGGCCAGGACCAGGTCCAGGTCCAGCAAGGCATTACCCCTAGTGGGGCTTTGCACATCCTGGATAAGGTGAAGATCCTGTAATACAGCCAGGAACCTATGTGAGTGGTCAGACCTGGCTGTCTGCTTCTCCCAGAAAGTGTCATGACAATGACATCCCTTGACCTAACTGCCTCCATAAGCTGACCGGAGAAGCCCTGGTCCAGTTCTTCCCCCTAGTTGGGTGGTCCATAGTAGACATCCACCATAAGGTCCCTTTCACCGTACCCCCCTTGTAGTTTGACCCACACGTTCTTTGTGAGGGATTCTTAATTCTGGAACATGCTTCACTCTGCATCTGTCAGTATGTTCAGTGACTACAGGAATTTTCTCCCTTTCTCTGCTTATACAAAAACATCCATAGGCAGAAATGTATTTTAGTGCATAACTTTCAAAATAAGCAAACAGAATATATTTTATTCTGTACTAATTTGAATAAAAATAATTTTAAAAAAATACCTAAATTACCCACAACAAGCTTTTTTCACCTCAGTCTATGTACCGCCTCTCACCTACAGCCCTGAAGATAGTTTTTTAGTTCAAGCACCATGGATCTTCTTTTTAGTATATGTTTACTTACTAGCTTCTTTTCTGTAAAGAATTTTCATCCATCTGAAACAACACACTAACCAGGCTGTCATTAAGCACTGGAATAACTTATCATTTAGGGATATAATAGATTTTCCATCAATCGAGGCCTGTACTAGGACAATATATTTTTCTACAAGATATGAAATAGCAAAACAAGAGAATATGGGCATAATGCAGCAATCTTTTGGTGAACCTGCACCATACTAGATGATCATAAGAGTATTTTCTATGAACTGAGAACTCCTTTTGCCCTTGTAGCATGAAGGAGAATTCATTTGGAATGAGGAGATGGGGCAAGGCCACAGACACAAATGTGACATAAGATGCATGGCTCTTGTTGGTTCTGCCTTTCTTTCTTGTTCTTACTGGAGTAGGCAAAATAACTTTTGTAATGGCAGAGGTAGAGGTGAAGTACAGTGCTCCAGCTAATTTAGACCAAAAGCCAGGCAAGGTCACAGGCAAGCAAGGTCACTACACTGTATATCAACCTTCTGACCCTGTACCCTCTTCTCTCTCTTAGGAAAACCCAGTTTCTACTCAGAGCATCCAGTTCTAATAATAGGAATTTAGCATTTGATTACTTTTCTTCTACTACCAGGGGAATTCATGGGCTAAAGAACTAATGGCTTTGTATCTATCCAAAATTCATTTTTATCTATTCAAATGGATGATTAGGATACTCCAGTAGTACAAAGCATTAAAATGGAGAAAACAAGAAAAGTCAGCCAACTGATAATGACACAATTACTTTATTTCTTTGTATTCATAAAAACTCACCAATTTTAATTCCACATTTTTAAAAGATAAAATTCCAATAAATATTCATATGTTTCATGTTTTTAGACAAAGGCTGATGGAAAGTCCTCAGAGACAAGAAACAGCTCTTTGCTTAGAAATCCATTCCACAGTTCAGAAAACTGAAGTTTGCCTTTTTCAGCATTTATTTTCTTATTAATAGCCTTTGGGATGCACACTCACAGCTACATTTTTATAGAACAACATTATTCGTGTTTCATTTCTTTGCTTGCTTTATTTAATCTCTTTGGGAAGCACAATTTGGAGCAAAGGGAAAATCTGCCATTCTTAATATTATTTAAGCCTTCAGATCTGGCCCACAGAGACATACCTTTGGTGGCATTCAGTGATGGGGGCCTCTGCCCATGCTGTGCCACAACCAGGCACCAGGGGCTTCAGTGGAGGGAATCTCTCTATGCCACACAGCAGCTGGGCAACAAAGAAAACAGCAGAGATAGCTAGGTCCTAGTGTCTGCCTCAGGCCCAAAATGGGTCATTCTGGCCAACCCCTGGCTTAAAATGCTGCTTCAGTCCTCAACATACCATGAAGGGTTCTTTTGGATCTTGATGCTGCCCAAATAAGGTTTGTTTGGAGAATTTACTATCTAACAATCTCAGAATGTGGCCAAGGCAAGCCTGCCTTCTCACCAGCACTATCTGTAGTGTTGACACGGGTCCATTCCAAAATACTCACATTCCCTATTTCCTCTGAGCATTTTACTTTGAGTATTCATTAGGGCTGTGTGAAGCTTCGGTAGCCTATTTGATTTGGAGGAGATTCGGTCCAGTTCAGGGACCAAATCTCCAAATCCGAACCTAAATCGGGAGACCAATTAAAAACTCCAAATTGATCTGAAGCATCCAAAT
>NW_017728886.1:76463999-76465631 GCF_001723895.1 Crocodylus porosus
GTGCAGCAAAGTGCAGGACAGGGGCGCAGCAGCACTGGGAGTGGGGGCTATGACCTGCTGCTGCTTGTCCACTTCTGTCCGGAGCAAGCCACTCCTGCATCCTGTCCCCCATCCCAGCTGGGCAAGTGGCAGCAGGTAAGAGCCCCTGCTCTCAGCACTGCCACACCAGCATCCCATGTCCCCCCACTCTCCTCCCCGAGTAATGCAGCTTGTCCTAGCCCCAATCTTTCCCTCCCCCACACCCCTTGCCTCCCCACACGGACCATAGCCAGCATATGTTCTCCTAGCTAATGCTGAGGTATCTGTGGAAGGCAGAGGGGATGGGGGATCCCTGCTTAACAAGGAGTGAGTAGGGGAGGAGGAAAGCAGGAGGAAACCAGAAGGATCCTGCAGTGCTTGCACGTCTCTGCTGGAGCTGCAGCCAATGAGCAGAGGGGAGGGGTCAGCTCTGCTGTGGAGCAGAGAGCCCCGCGCAGCCTGGAGAGCATGCCGGGATACTGGGGGAGTCAGCTTAAACCAACAAGGGGCCTGGGACAGACATTGCATAAACTGGTTTAACCCAAATCAGTTAAGTCTGAGGCATTCAGCTTGCTGAATCCTTTACATTTATCTCAAACCAGTTTCAGCCATTTTCAAACCGGTTTATGTGCAATGAACATCTGTTCTGTTACAGGTTTAAACCAGTTTCTGATCACTTAAACCAGTTTATGTGTAATGTCTGTGCCTAGCCTATGGCAATCAATCGGCATCACTTGAAACAGAGCAGAAGAAAGGGGTAAGACCCTTTTCAAAACATGCTAGTAGCAAACTGCTGGAGTTCCAGCAGGCACTGAAAACTAAGAGAAGGGAAACTCTGCAAGAAGAGAGAGCCTCATCCAGGCCTTCTTGTCATGCAAAAAAAAAAAAAAAAAAAATTCTACCTTTACACAGTTTAAAATCTCCATATTCCTGCAATTCTTCCTTATCACCTGAAACTATGCATCTAGTTGCTGCATATTATTTAGTCATTTTTGAGCCATATAGAGTTCCAAATATTGTCCCTGGTAAACAAAGACGACAAAAGTGAAGCTCAAACTGTAAGGGTGTTTTCTTGTCTGCAACTGTTTTTCTGTAGTAAACCTCTTCTATAAAAACTGGCTTTGTCAAATAGATCTTGACACCCCTCTGTCAACTTGCATGCAGTACTTCAGTCCTTTTTGATGTCCATCTTGCCATGATTTACACCACTCAAATATCTAGTCCAGTGGCTACTTGTGTCTCAGACCATCTCTAATCACCCAGCTTCCCTGTAATGTTGCTTACATCACCTCTTCAAAGCTTCACTGGCAGGTGTCAGTTGAAAAGTTAAAAAGAGGATCCACTTTCAAAAATGCTGATCAATCCAATCCAATTGAGCACGTAGCAGAAGCTGTGTATATATGCAATAATTCTAATGATCAGGACATGAAATATTTAAGACATTCACTATTAGAAACAGTGATAAACTGACTTTTTTTACTAAAGTTCTCTCATCTGCAACCTGCCCACAAAATTGCCATGGTAATTTACTACAGAAATAGGCACGGCTACACCTGAACATGCAATAAGACTCCAATGCTCCATAGATTTCATAGACATCAGAGCTGGAAGGGA
>NW_017728886.1:76467986-76477556 GCF_001723895.1 Crocodylus porosus
AAAAAGGACTTTTTTGCTATAAATATTATTTAAGAATAAAGAAAATAGAATCTCATTGGAAGAGTTACTTGGAACTCTACAAACACAATGAATTAAAATCAGAAATATTTTTAATCACAGGATTACTGATGTTTGTATTTAAATCATGATCCAACATGAAAATTCATGGATCTAATGTGATCCATGCTACTGAACTGATGGGAATTTCGCATCTCTAGCCCAGAACCCAGTATTATAACTTAATGTTTAAGATAATACTGTGATCATATGGGAACTCTGTTCACACATAAGTTATGTGATCTGGTTCATGCTATGAAATCACTGCTATTAATGCTGATGTATTTTAGCCCCTATGTGCATATGCATCATTGCTGACAAGAGTTGTACCACAACCTCATCAGCCCATGGACAAGCCATTCATTAATGACAGTATTCTGAGGTAGAAACACTTTGGTACAGATGATTGGGGAAGCCTAACTGTAGGTGAGGGTTCAGAGCAATGAAAACTTAAAAAGGAAGAACATAGATGTTAAGAAGCAGGAAGTGGGGAGTTATATAAATTGGAGAAGAGTCACAGGATTGAGACAACATAGGGTAAGAGACCGACAGGTTTTGTAGCGGAGGGTTTAACTGTGGGGCCACCACAGAAGTTAGCTGAACCTAAAGAACTTCACAGTTTGGAAGGCAAGCCAAGAGCTGCAGAAGAAGGATCCTGGACCAGTGCTCAGTAACCTGATCTGGCCCTACTCCAAATTGGCAAGGAAACTAAGGCAGGAACACATATGTATGATTTATTATTCTTTTGTCTAGATCTCTCTGCTATTTCATGCTAAAAGTAAAGAGCACTGATGTTTTAGAATTCCATACGAAGGCCATCCCTGTGCGTTATGTGCTAAACATCACACATATGAAGACCAAAGCCCTGATGTAAGTGGGAAAGTGGGTGACCTGGAGGAAACACAAGCGGGAGGGGGCAACAAGGGAGGCCTTGACATTCTTTCTGAGAAAATAGGGCAATTGGCTAGTTACCTCAGGTGACTTCACATTAATGGACAGAGCCTGGGAAACAAACAGGAAGAATTGGAAGTCCTTGCACTGTCATGAATCTATGATGTGATTGAAATAACAGACTTGGTGGGATAGCTCTCAAGACTGGAGTAACCATGGATGGATATAAACTGTTCAGGAAGGACATGCAGGGGAGAAGAGGAGGAGTTTCTTTTAGGTAAAAGCTGTGTGATTGCTCAGAATGCCAGTATGCAACTGTAAATAGGCCAGTTGAAAATCTCTGGGTCTGGGTTAGAAGGGAGAGCAATAAGGGTGATGCCATGGTGGGTATCTGGTACAGACCACCAGATGAGGTGGATGAGGCTTTCTTCAAACAGCTAGCAGAAGTTCTCTAATCACAGGTCCTCGTTTTCATGGGGGACTTCAATCATTCCGACATCTGCCAGGAGGACAAAGCAGCAGTGCACGGAAAATCCAGGAAGTTTTTGGAAAGTGTTGGGGACAACTGTCCAGTACAAGTGTTGGAAAAGCTAAGTGGGGCCCATGCTGTTCTTGACCTGCTGTTCGTAAATGGGGAAGAATTGGTGGGGAATGTAGAAGTGGATGGCAACTTGGGCAGCAGCAATCACAAGATGGTTCAGGATCCTCAGGAAAGGAAGGAAGGAAAGCAGCAGAGTAAGGACCCTTGACTTCATAAAAGCAGACTTCAACTCACTCAGGGAACTGATGAGCAGGATCCCTTGGGAAGCCAGCCTGAAGGGGAAACGAGTCCAGGAAAGCTGGTTGTATTTTAAAGAAACTTTACTGATGGCACAGGAATGAACCATCCCAATGCACAGGAAGACCAGCAAGTATGGCAGAAGACCAGCTTGGTTTAGCAGGGAACTCTCCAGTAAGCTAAAACAGGAAGAGGAAACTTACAAGAAGTGGAAACTTGGACAAATGACTAGGGAGGAGTATAAAAGTATTGCTCAGGAATACAGGGATGAAATATGGAAGGCCAAAGTGCAAATGGAGTTGGAGCTAGCAAAGAACACAAAGGGTAACAAGCAGGGTCTCTACAGCCATGTTAGCAACAAGAGGAAGATTAGGGAAAGTGGACCAAAAATGGATTTATACTGGGAAAGGAACCAAAAAAAATTCTGTAGTCCATGGCTTTAGACATATAAGTTGAGGGAGACAACCTAGTGACAGATGATGTGGAAAAGGCTTGAGTACTCCTTACCTCAGTCTTCACAGACAAGGTCAGCTCCCAGCACGTGGCAGCATTTTTTGGGGAGGAGGTGAGCAGCCAACAGTGGTGAAAGAACAGGTTAGGGGCTATTTAGAAAAGCTGGACCTGTACAAGTCCACAGGACTGGACACAATGCACCCAAGATTGCTGAGGGAGTTGGCCAATGTGATTGCAGAGCCACTGCCCGTTATCACTGAAAACTTGTGGGGTCAGGAGAGGTCTCAGATGATTGGACAAGGGCAAATATAGGGTTCATCTTTAAGAAAGGTAAGATGGAGGATTTAGGGAACTATAGATTGGCCAGCTTCACCACAGTCCCTGGAAAAATCAACAAGCAGATCCTCAAGGAATCCACTTCTAAGCACTTGGAGAAGATGGTGACCTGGAACAGTCAGCATGGATTCACCAAGGGCAAGTCATGCCTGACCAACCTGATTGCCTTCTATGATGAGATTAGCAAATTGCCTGTCATGAGTGACCGGGGGGAGGGGGGGCAAGGACAGAGCACCACCAGCCAGGGCCCTGCGGTGCCGTCACTCCACCTCTGGCCCTGTACCCCGCCCCACATCTGGCCCCATGGGCCCCCCCACTCCCCTGCATCCAGCCTTGTAGGCTCCCTCCACCTTCCACCCCTCCCAGTGTGCCCCCATACCTCCTGCTGCTCCACCCAGCGCCACTGCTGGCTCCCAGGAACAGGGAGGGGAGGGGAGCTTGCATGTGGCGGTGGTCGCCAACATCCAATGGCCTGCAACATGCCTCCCCTTCCTGCCTCCCCTCCCTGCCAGCTATTGTTGGGGCTGGGCAGCAGCAGAAAAGGAGGGGGGCATGCTAGTAGCAGGAGGGGCGCTGCCACCAGAAACCCCCCCTTCCCCTTCTTGCTCCCCTCCCTCCCTCCCTCCCATTTCCCACTGCCTCCGCCTCCCTGCTGGCTGTTGTTGTTGGGGCGGGGGTGGGGCAGCTCCCTCACCCCCTCTGTCTATAAGACTCCGGGCCCTCACAGCGAATTGGTGTGTGCCCTCTCAGCGGCACAGGCACAGTTGACCCAGAGTGTTATGGATGGACAGACAAACAGACAGACTAAGGCTTTTATTACATTAGAATGACTGTCTCTGTGGCTAAAGGGAGAGCAATGTTTACAAGATGCCTTGACTTTAGCAAGGCTTATGACATGGTCTCCCACAACATTCTCACAAGATCCGGGTAGACAAAGCCCTGGCTGGGATAATATAGTTGGAGATAGTCCTGCTTCAAGGTGGGGGTGGGGGAAGGGGTGGGACTAGGGTCCTGAGGTCCCTTCCCACCCTAGTTTTCTATGGTTTTATGATTTTATATCTCTTATAGGACTTTTTTTTCCCCAAAACCCATCCCAAATGAGTGCAAAATTAGGTTTGCAGCTTGACACTATAGTGACATTTCAATACTAGGAAAAATCTAACAGGATTGTGGATAGAGTAAGGATGGGCAAACGGTATTCAAGGTCAGGATTCTGGCAATGAATGGTTTAGAATGGGTTCCTGGAGGGATTATAAAGCTAGGAGTACAACTGCTAGACCACCAGGTCTGATCTGCTGATGCAAGGGAGCTGTTTTAAATCTTCAGGGAATTCTTGTAGCATTTGGTAGGAAGTAGTTTACCTGGGACTTGCATTTATACTAAACTTTCAGGGGTATGCTACAGTTGGAACCACAAAATACCCTATAAAAGATAGGTTGGCAGTGACAGATTAATATATATAATAGCAAGTCTTTTCTCTGTTAATTTAAAGAGTACTTCAGGGCTTGAAAAGCTACTATCAAGAAGAAAAATAGTTACCTCATATTTAGAACCTGATGTGTTCTGCTTCATGCAGAGAAGTAGGGTTTTTTTAAATTTAATCACCAGATGTAGATAGAATTTTTGTGCTTGCAGCTTCTTACTGCCAACATTTCCCCTTTTTAACATGTAACCCATATAAAGTCTTTCTTTTTCCAGATCCCATTATCTGCAACATGTCTGATTACACAATCAAGAATCTGCAAGAAGGAACCAAAAGAAAATTCTGTAGGCCATGGCTTTAGACATACAAGTTGAGGGAATTTCACCTATCCTGCAAAAGTTCACAATCCTGCCCTTCATATACACCACACATCTTACTATTTATTCTATGGCAACTTCAGTAAATCAATGTAATCTGCTTTGATACAAAATCTTACTGTATACCATCATAACAGGAATCTTTGAACAGTCTTTGCTGAACCAAGTATTTTTAATTTAAGTGCTGTAGTAGCATGCCAAAGTTGGGAAATGGAATTAATTGAAGTACTGTAAACAATAGAAAACACATAATCTTTCATTTGTTCCTTGTGACCTAATGAAAACTACAGATTTTCTTACACAGTAGGTGTACAGTATCTGCTGTTACAGTCAATTATACTGTCAAACGAGACCAGGCAAAGCACTCAAGAGTAGAGCACAGAAGGAAATGATGGCCTAGATAACTTAATAAGCCTTCTTGGTCTGTAATTTTATTGTCTATGGCAAAGGTACATTAATAGTAAAAACTAAATTTCTGGAAGCCACAGGTAAGAATCATAGTGTAAGGATAACATGCTTGAGGAGAATACCAGATTTCCTTTTTCCAGTTTAGAAAATGGTATGATACATAAGCTTACATGAACTTCTGAATCTTTTAAATATTTTAGGTCATATCATATAATTCTACACCAAGGGTTGAGACCCCAAATCTTGCCAACAAAATCAAAATAAATAAATAAGAAGCCAACAATTAGGAAGCTAGGACTATAGCAATTAGGACTTCTTACTACACAAAACCTTTCCTTTGGCAGATAGTGCTTAACCCTACAGTTATACAGTTGATTAACTATACTACCATGAAGAGGAGTCCTGCTGATTTCAATTAGTATGGACATATAGATTGAACTGGCAGAATTAAAAAAAAAGGAATTTGTACAAAAACCAAAATTTTCAGCTGCACTCTCTCACTTTCTCTCCTCCAGATAGTCACAAAACATGTTTTGCCATCACACAATCATACAAAATAAACTAGGGATCATTAATATTTTTGTCAAAAATGGGCTTTGACCAAGGAGTGTTTTTGCAAAGAATCTGATATAAGAACTTGCTTACTTTTTTTTTTTTTTTTAAGGCTAATATTTCAGTATGTTTATTTTGTCATTTTGAAATTGAGAGGACAATATTCACTCTGTTTAATTTCAGCCTGCCCACTGTAGAAATGTCTGGAATGGTATAGAAAGATTTAAAAAGTGAAAGAAAATAACATCTTCAATTTTAAACAAGTATTACTTTTCTTTTGAAAAGTGTTAACATGAAAATGGAAGCGTTACTTCCTCAGTGAAAGCAACACTTTCAATTTTTACAGTTTTCCAACTGACAAAAATCAGAAGGCAGTCAAAGTGTGAGCAGGTCAGTTTTTTTCCACACTTACTTAATTTTTCAAATTTTCCCATAGAACAAAGGGGGGGAAATCATATTATTTATCGACAAACAAAATATTTCTCAGATCATTTCTATTTGTCAGCCAACCTAGAAAGAATTCAGCAAGTTCTGTACAAGAAGAGTCTGGTATGTTATTGGTGCTCATTCCTGCAAGATGCTGAAAACACAGGAAATTAAATCAGTAAAAACATGATATTGCTGTGCCATTTAAGGCTGTTGTACAGCAATCTCTAACAGAGATGCTTGACTTAAAGCATGTGAGGAATTCTAATTAAGTTACCTTTGTAACACCTGATTGGTCACATCCCAGTATCACAAAAGCCACTGTTTACTCTTGTTATGAGAAGTAGTTTAAATAGAAGCGTGTTTCCCACTTGAAACAAAAGGACTTAAGTATATGTATAAGTGTTTAGAGTTTTGGCACCTACAAATCTGTACACCTACACAATTCTCAACTCATCTCTGAAACAGCTCAGGATACAGATAGACACAACTGTATCAATATCAAAGAATCCCAAAATAAGCTGCTATAATGCAACTGTTAATGTTTACACAAATCTGTAGTGACACAAGAAGAACAAAACTGCAGTATCACTAACACTTCTTCATTCAGGGTCAAAGCTAAGGTGATTTAGCTAACCTGTAGGCCAGCAGCATAACAACCAGTAGGTGACCAGTAGGGGCATAATAAAATAGCAGTTGCTGCAACTGGCTTGGCCTCTGCTGCTGCCTCTGCCACACAAGGCACACACCCTGGCTGCAGGCCTCTGCTATAGGCTTGTGCAGATGCAACAGTTAAAGAATAACAGCTAGGCTAGGGACAGATATTTCACATAAACCAGTTTAAGTGATCAGAAACTGGTTTCAATGTGTAGCAGAACATAAGTTCAGTGCACATAAGCCAGTTTCAAGATGGCTGAAACTGGTTTAAGATAAACCTGGTTGAATGTAGTATCAGACTTAATTGATTTTAGTCAAACCATTTTTTGCAATGTCTGTTCCAGACCCCTTCCTGGTTTAAGATAAACCGGAGTCCCCCAGCATCCCAGATGCTTTGCAGCCCTGGGTGGGCTAGGTGGGGCCAGCCTGTTCTCTCTGCTCCAGATGACAGGCTGGCCCCACCCCTCTCCTCCCTAGCCAGAGCTCTGTGGGAGACTGCAGGCACAGCAGGGGCTACCTGGCTTCCCTTGCTGCTCAAGCAGGGATTCCCCACTCCCTCCCATCTCCCACAGCACAGCCCCCAGCCCCTTGGACCCTAGGCATGTGGTGAGGTAGCTAATACTGAGAGGTGTCTGCATGTGTCCATCTCCAATTGCACTAGAACAGGCAGACAGAACAGTGTTTGGTCCCTCCTTTGAAAGAGCTGTTTAAGAAGAGCTTGAACTAATGAAAAAGGCTTTTGTTTTGCTGATGGGCTGATAAACACTATGGTTTGCAGCCCTCTCAGGTTTACAGGCAGGATTGCAAGCAGGGAGAGGGAGATTGAAAAGCTCAGTATCATCAACAGATGCACACCCTGCCTTTGCTTTGGTGTACTAGCCAGGGGCTGAGGGCTGGCAACACTCCTGTCCCTTGAGCAGTGAGCTGGGAAAAGCCTGGGATGGCGCAAGCAGGGTTGGGGTTTACATCCCTCTCTAATCAGAGTGTCCTGCCAGGGTCTAGCCATGCATCTCCTCAGCTCAGCACTGTAGAAGGGGAGGGAGGGCTGAGCTAGCAAACCATCTAGCCTGAGTCATTGCAGGTATGTGCTTGCATTTCTGGAATGAAAAGGGAATGTCTATCCACCTTCAAATCAGTTCAAGCTTTGCAGGTTAAACTAACCTGCAAAGATTGAATTAATTCAGGCGGCTTTTTCAATGTCTGTCCCTATCCCTGGTAAGCACTTCCAAGCTACAGCTTCTCCTTCCCTTTTAAAGCAACTAAAATATACATTTGTCCGTAGACTCAGATGAATAATATATTTTATGATCAATGATCCCAATTAAACTATTGACTACTAACATAAAAGTGATTCACATGAAAACAAAACAATTTTTAAATACCAACCTTCTATTAATTTCTTCTAGTTCCTTGTACCACAGAAATTTTAAATCACCTTGAACTCAAAATACACTGGTACATATTGTCACAAAATAAACTAGTTTAATTTTCTTGAAAGCCTGGCAACTTACCTTCTCAGGGTGGTGAGATACCTTAGGATGCATAAACACTAAATAATTCTAAGTCACAAAACACTTCCAGATTCGCATGCAATTCCCAGTGAAATATATTAGCACAATTGTAAGAATTTGTATCTATTATCATCAGATGCTTACAGCTCCTGATTATGTACAAGGTATCAATTACTGTATTAGATAAGCATTTGCTAGTGGCTCAGTATGTGATGAATGGGACTCAGTGCTCTAGCCCAGTGGTTTTCAACATGTGGCCTGAGAAAGATCAAAAGTATGTAAATACTCATACTTACCATTACAAAGGGTTGTACCTCCATTCAAAATTTCCAAGGGGGTCCATAATTCCATTCCAATTTTTTTAGGGGTCCACAAACGAAAAGAGGTTGAAAACCACTGCTTTAGCCCAACTGCTAGAGCTGTTTGCATGCAGCTGTGAATGGTGAACAAAAAAGCAAGCCTGGTATTTACAACCTCTTGCTCAGGATAGACACCCTCCATTTTTGTATCAATGAAAGTGATTATCCTATTATTCCAAAGCTAATAAGGAAAACAACTGCTTCATAGACCTCATATCCCCATGTAAATGTGACTAAACATATTTTCTTCCCTTTATGTACATATTACATCCAAAACTCAGACAAAAATGTTAAGGTTCAAAATCAGATTAGACCATGTCAGAATTAAAGTTCTCTATGCAAATTTAATTTAAGTCCTTTGAGTATGAGTCTTATGATGATTACACAATAATATACTATTTCTTTCCACAAAACTTATGTCTCATTCGGTGCATGGCATGGTCTGTACTCAGTGAATGGATAGCTATTTGGTATTTCCTTTTATCTTCAATATTCAACCCACGTGTTATTGACTGCATATCCTGCAAACTTTCCATTGAATACAAAATTATTCATTTCCTCAGGGGGTTTTCTATGGTACTCTCACCACATTTCCTTAGTTCTTTATAAATGTCAATGAATTTATCGTTGCAGGACTACTGCATGGTGAGGTACTGTTATGCTCCTTTTACAAACCAGCAGCCAAGGCAATTATTATAGACAAAAATTGCCTCTGGTACTATTCTTTTTTTCTTTACATCATTCTGGCATCATGAAAAAAAAAAGGGAATTATATATAACAGATTAAAATCAAATATATTTATCTACATGCTACTAGAATATCCTTTGCAACAAAGCAGCTAGGCCATGGGTTTGGTGAAAACTAACATAACTGAGAATGGAGCTTCCCTTTCAATGTTCACAAGGTTGGGTCTGATTAGAAAGCTTCTCTTCTCTTTGTATGCAGTAATCCCAAGGAGAAATATTACAGTAATTTATAATTACACTGGCAGGAAAGAGGAGATTACTCTTACATGCTCCCTTAATTTTATCTTGTCAGAAGACAAATATTCAAGAGTTCTCACAAAGAATGTTGAAATGGGGTTTAATGTTTCATGAAATGCCTTAGATTGTGACCCTCCTAAATACTGGCAGATTGCATTTGAAAATGCATTTAGGCTTAGAAACCTAACTCCCATTGAAAGTCAATGGCATTTAGGCCCCTAACTCATAGTTTCGTAGTTTCTAGGGTCAGAAGGGACCTGAGCAGATCATTTAGTCTGACCCCCTGCCATGGCAGGAAAGAGAACTGAGGTCAAACAACCCCAGCAAGGTGTTCATCTAACCTCCTCTTAAAACCCCC
>NW_017728886.1:76477913-76480604 GCF_001723895.1 Crocodylus porosus
TCAATGATGACTCCAAGATCCTTTTCCGCCTCCGTGCTGACAAGAGGGGAGTTCCCCAGCCTGTAGGTATGGTGCCGGTTGTGCCTCCCCAGGTGCATCGCCTGCACTTGTCTGTGTTGAATCCCATCCTATTCTCATCTGCCCACCCTTGTAACCTGTATAGGTCTGATTGTAGCCTGTTGCTTCCTTCTAGTGTGCCCACGTCCCCCCATATATTAGGGTTATCAGCAAATTTGAACAGGGTACTCACTTAACTCACTTAAGGTGCTTTTGAAAGTTTTAGTAATTGAGCCTCTTAGTAGTTATATAACATTTACCTGTAATAGTGAATGGATATTATACAGGTTTAAAAATCTTGGATATCTTCACATGCCCTGAAAAGCTGCACCTTAGATAGAGTTATATTTATACTCAGGGGGCGCAGCTACATGCAATGCTGACTGAACAGTTGTTCTAGCAACAAATCTCGAAGTCCTGATTCCTGACTTCTATACCTTCTGCCTGCTAGGACTTCTACCCTGTCTCTCCCACCTGCCAAGAACAGAAAGAGACACGTTGCCTCAAGACTCATTCTTAAAATGGCTCTGCTCAAGGAACAAGCAACAGTGTGGATGATTTTGCTGTGAACATAATAAGAATGATATAAATAAGGAAGGGTAGCTCTTGTGGCTAAGGCAGGATGTGGGTAACCCTTGTAGATGATCTTCTATATCAGCATAGATGTAAGATCATTTACTAATCTTTCTTTATATATTACTATTATTTACCGTTTAATTAGGTATGATTTTCTTCATTATACATATATATTTATAAGCGATTTTTGAATCAAGGGAACAACTAAATAAGATCATTTTTAAATAAAAATACTTTTGAAAAAGGAAAAATAAATTTAAAAATAGATTCTTGAATAGGTCATAGTCTTAAAATCACTTGCCCTACAAGTCCAAGAGGTGAGCATCACAATCAGTACTTCTTGGTTGCTTTCTATAACTGAACGGGATTGCTAATTTGAAGTGCTTCAAAATCTGAAGTGCTCAACACAGTGATGTTTGATTCAATCCCTCACTGAAGCACTCATAAAAATGCTAAGCACTTTAATCACTTGAAATTCCCCTATGCAGTGGCTGGCCCAGAGTTCCAATTGCTTCTAAAATAAGATTCAGGTGCTCTTAAAAGTCTAAAGCAGCTTTTAATTCTAAATAGCTCTTCACTATATGTACCTGTGAATGCTCATCATTTCAAACATCACTAAAATCAAAGCACTCTGTATTGCAGAATAATTGGTGAAAGAGAGCCTACAACAAATCAAAAGACTGCCATTAAATTGCATGTAAATGTAAAGAAAAAGAAGCTTTGTTGTCCTCCTCCTTGTAATACAAACAGTGCTCCAAGAAAATAGAGCAACAGTGGTCCTCTTCAAATGAATTACAAAGCTATTAGTATGAACACTTATTTTGACATAAGATAGTATTATTATCATCCTAGTGGCAGTATTACTACTACTTACTGACTTACAATTATTGTTATGAATGTTGTAAGGGCACCTGGAGGCTCAAAATGTGGATCTTTTTGTTCAAGGCACTGCCTGCGCACATATGAGTAGTTGTGGTAAACTGCGGTTTTCCAGTAACCACAAAAAATAGCATTGTCTGTGATCACCAGGAACCCCAGGACTAGCTGTGATTTCCCACAAATCAACCAAAAGGAAAAAAGTGGTAGTGACACAGACTGAGTGAAGGCACCCTGAGCCAATCAGCAAGGCTGCTGTGAAATGCCTGAAAAATTGGCTCTGCCTTCCATGAGCAGGCTGCAAAAAAACGGTCTTGCTGTGACTTTGGTAGCTCCCTACCAATAAGTCGCAAAGAACTTACAATCCAAAGATGACATAAAACACGTATCAAGTTACTGAACACAAAAGGCACTACCTTTAATAATAATAAAGCATTACTAAAGAACAAAAGGAATATTTCAGTTCTGGGACACTCCCCATTATAAATACATAATGCTTCAGTTTCATAACCCTATATGAAAAGCTGAAATCAAAGGAAAAGATAATATAGAAACATGAAAGAAAACAGACAGTCAGTAAACTGTGCTCCCTCCACATAAAATCCCCCATATGTAGTCCAATTATTCTGCAGGTCATAGGAAACTTCAAGACAAAAGTACACTGCTTTTTAAACAAATGTGAACCTCTGACTTGACCTGGAATTTGTAGAAAAATTACAATAATACAATAAGAGGGACAATAATAATATTCAGCCCACGCTGGTTGGTGTCCAACTATATGAACAACATACATAATTGTACAAAGGAGAATAGACTATATACAAATATATCCATGGAATAACTGTCCTTGGATGTCAATTCTTAAAATTATACTGCTGGACTAAAATCTTACTTAAGAAGCCATTCAACACTTAGAATAATTTATTCAATAATTATTTCCTTGGCACATGACTCCAAATTTATTTTTAGTATAAAGCTACACACATCTTTGAGTCATGTTCTTAGCTTTGTCTTCCAGGGGTAGTATTCATGAGTAGTCATGTATATCAACTATGACCAGGTGACCTATCACCTGGACAAGGGAGAAGAGATTGATGTCATATACCTTGACTTCAAAAAAGCTTTTGATCTGGTATCCCATGATCACCTCTTGGCCAAACTGGCCGGTTGTGGCTTTGGCTC
>NW_017728886.1:76481359-76487419 GCF_001723895.1 Crocodylus porosus
GATGATCTCCCGAGGTCCCTTCCAGCCCTAATGTCTATGAAATCTATGAAACTGCTGAGTCTCAGTCAGCAGAGAATTCTACAATTCTTTGAAACCATGGAGAAGAAAGATGGTTTTTCCTTATAGGTGTTCCTTTGCATTAGCAAATGTAAAGTTCCCTTATAACAAAACACTACTTCTTTCCCTACAGAGTAGGAAGAAAGAAAAAGGTCCCAACATTAGTCTGGTTTTACTTTGTGATTCGGAAGTCACACAAAGCAAACCACCATCCTCTATCACCTCCATATTACTAAAATCATTGGCAGCTGAAAAAAGCAGGCCAATCACTTGGTAACCACAAAAATTCCAAGAAATGAAATCCACAACATATTTATATTAAGTGTGGCTGCATGCATTTCATTTTTAGTACTTTAGTTATACTGCTTACTGTGCTTATATAGGCAGTCCTCGACTTACAACATTTCAAGTTCAAAGTTTTACACTTACAACGTTTATAAATTGACACCCTGTTTCAATTTTATGACATCAGTTTTGACTTTACAACGCTTGATCCTATGCAACGCCACTCCAGAGAACCAGTTTGCTGCATCGCTCAAACTTCCTTGGACACTTTCTTTAAGAAAGCAGACAAGACACCAGAAAAACCTGCAGCCAAGACTCTTGAGAAGACTCCAGCCAAGAACCCTTCAAAAAGTCAAACCAAGAGCCCTTCAAAAAGTCCAGCAGTCCCCTCAAAGAAATCCTTCCAAATCAATATGGTTGCTATTTACAATACAAATACATTAATGTAGCTATATTACTCACCTATAATTGGTCGAGTACAAAATTCTGGGGTATTTTTTAATGAAAACAAGGCATCGGGCCTTGGTTCAGGAATCAATCCCTCATTTATCACATTGTTTCTTATGAGAAAATTGGTTCCAAGTTACAACATTTTAACTTAAGGTGCAGTTTTCAGGAACCAATTGTGTAGTAAGTCTGAGGACTGCCTGTACTTGTAATGCATCAATTTGGATGGCAAGGTGATAACCAAACTGGAATAGCTTTCCATTACTGAACATCTCCATAAAACTCTATTACATAAATAGCATATATCTAGAAAAAGAAAGTACTAAAAAAAGGTAACATCAAGACCACTCACACATACAATCCTAACTCGTCACTCTTTACAGCCTCAGATTATGATAACATATTTTTAAAGTAACATTATACAATACCATACAGAATGCAAGAGTTCTTTCTTAGATACTATACACCTTGCATGTTTAGTAAGATATCTTCACTCAAACTCTTTGGTTTGCAGGAGTCCTCATTAGCCTGTTTTTACCATATAAAGTCCATGGAAACTGTCAATATATTTGACCAAGTTTATCACTAGAAAGTGGGTGTGTCTATACATTTCATTAATGCACTGTCATTGCAGCAGATTAAGTTTAATACTTGCATAACCAAATACTAAATCAATGCACAGTAACTGGAACTACTGTACAGTAGCGCCAGCACACAGCTTTTTACTGACACTAACTGCACAGTAGCCCAATACTTTTGCACACTAACGTATTAACACGGGTTTTGCCCAGCATAGAACTGCACAGTACTATTAAACCACTATGCAGTTAACATTTCACGTAGATGCACCCAGTTAGATTTACAATACATGCATATAGTATTATAGTACTAACTTCAACTGTCCATTTTACTTCCCATACCTGGAAAACTCCTGCCTTCCAAGTCTGAGAAGTTTCCACGTTAATCCTACATCTTCAGTGATACCTACAAATCACACTCTGTTGGCACTAGTAGACAAAAAGAGAGCTCTGACTTCTGCTTCTCTGCTCAGATCTTTCTTAATTTTTACCTCGTATTTTTATTAATCAGTTCCATTCTAGCATATCCTACCTCAAATGCAGATTATGGTCTCTAGGACAGAAACTGTCATCTTTGCTGCTTGTCTGGAAAGTTTCTCACACAAGAGGGCTTTGATTAGCATTCTTAAGTGTACCTTTGTACAACTGCCACCACCAGCAGGGAAGGGGGAAGATGTACTATGCTAGCTAGGTTTGTGATCTTCAAAGAATTCTCAGTCAAATCAAGAACAATCTCCTTGGGTAAGTACAGATGGTCAAAAAACCTGAGGCTGAATTAATTCAATCTTCACAGGTTAATCTAAAATGCACAGGTTGAACTGATAAGCAAGTGAACAAACATTCACTTTTGATTGTGGAAATGCAGCCACATGCCCGCAGTGGCCCAGACTAAAAGTGAGGGGCCCAAGAGCACACCTCCCTGCTCAGCTAGAGCAGACAGTTTAGCCCACCCATCCTGCAAGGTGGGGAGGGGGAAGGGGGGGACTTCCAGGGGTGGTGCAAAATATAGTAAGATGCTGACAGACTGAGTTAACTTGAGTTTGGATGGGATCTGGGACAGAAGTTCAATTAACTGATTTAGGTTAAATTATTTAAGTCTGACACTACATCCAGCCAGGTTTATCTTAAAACAGTTGCAGCCATTTCAAAAGCGGTTCATGTGCAGTGAACTTCTGTTGTATTACAGACTTGAACTGTGTAACTTCTGTCCCTAGCCCTTCAGAACACTATTCATCAACCAGTGCTATTTCCACACAAGGAAACCAATATTCAGATGCCAGATATTTCAGATGCAGGATTATCAAAGAGAATATAAAAATAAATATGAAAACAATTTTATAATTTGGTGAAGTTCACTTTTTCCCCAAAACTGGCCAAGTGTTTTTTCCTCAGCCATGTTTTACAGTGACTAGGCACCCTGGGGTGCCTTGTTATATTTTTAAGGGTGCCACACAATCTTAGCACTGTTTGGTGTGCAAACACCTACACATTCTTCACAAAATAAACCCAGAGATTTCAAATGGAAATCTATAGCATTAAAATGTTCTGACTTGTTGTGGTCTTTCTGAATTCTTCTCAAGAGAAAAACTGCTCTATTATTTTTCCATACACAAAATGAGTAAAAACTAAGCTGGCATTTTCTGCAGAGTTCCTTAAGTCTAAAAAGGTTGAGAACCATGTGTTATGCACAAATTTTCATGTACAATAAACAGAGGGGAAAAGAAATATAGAAAGAGATTATAGTAAAAATAAAGGTTTGAAAAAATAGGTAGAAATAAAAGCATGTACTCATAGTGAAAATAAATGTAGTACCTATGAGGCCTAGAGTAAATATGAAAGAAAATAAACTAACAGAGAGAGGATTGTTTAATTTATTTGCAAGATGTAAGGAAAGAACCAAAAATTATCAATAATGGACAAATATGTACACAAAGAAAAGGAGCTTAACATAACTGGGTAGTACATGGAAACCAATAATGCAGGACAGATTATTTAGGATTAGACCTAGCTGGTCAATATTTTGGAAAAACAGACATCATATTACCTCCCACACCACCTGAGTTAACATATTTTAAGATAAAGAATACAGAGCCCAGAGCAAGAAACACCCGAGATCTGATTCCGGTTGCTTAGTGTTAAGCAAATCCCGAAGCAAACTAGATTTGAGCAAAAAAACCCTCTTTGCTGACGAAAGGCAGAACGTTACTTAAATGAAAATAACTATTTTGTAATGAGTTATGGCAAAACTGGGCTTTTAACAAATAGGAAATCTCAATTTCTACAACAGAGACGCTGTGGCCTAGTAGTTTCCTATTTTACCTGGGAAACGTATACACACTGAAGAAACATATACACATGAAAAACATAAAGGCATGAAAAAAATGAAAGAAAGGTTGTAAGAAATTGGAAAAAATACACAGGTGTTATTAATAATATTATATGTGACCGTTTCCCTCTGTTCTTGTGTTAAGGACTGTTAAAGAACTGGACAGGAAGGATAAAACAATGGCCTTCATAAGACAGCTGGAGGTGCACAGCTTCAAGAGAGTTGAGAGAGCAAGAAAAACAAAAGGAAGCTGAGTTGTGTGAGCTAGGGGAGGCTGCCAAGGTGTCCCAGTGAAAAGGCTGACATGGTATGAAGACTCACTTAAATACAGAGGGAAAATGCTGGAAGCAATGCAGGGTCTTCCTCCAAACTCATTTATTTATATATAGCGATTGAGTGGAAGCAAAACAAGCAAGGTGAGGTTTTAAACCCAAAAGAGATATCTAAATAGTTTTAAGTCAGTCATTGGCCTATAAACCTGTAGTGTTCAGCTTGAGAAGACACCCACAGAGACGAACAGCACTGCCAACTATCTGTAAATTTATGGATAGTTGATAGAAATCCAGGATAAAAATGCCTGTCCCTAAAAAAATTGCATCATCTGTGAAAATACTAAGCAATCCAGAACTGATTGAAAATCCTGCATCATAAATGAAGCTGAAATTAAGCACTGAAGGACAGACAGAGCAGAGCCACATGGTGTTTAAGCAGGAATCCAGTACTCTTCACAGAGCTATTAGGGCTTTGTAGCCCATGGTTGCTTCCAGAGCCTCTTTACCCTAGCCATGTGCTGCTGCTGCTGCTGCTGAGTTGCAGGTAGGCAAACATTTGTCTGGGGGTCTGTGCCAGAACAGGCGAGGAGGGACAGGGCCAGCAGGGGTAAGGCTAGGGGGCATTAGGATGCAAGAGTAAGGAGTGGGGCCCCTGAGGAGGGGGGCGGGTAGCAGCATGGTGTAAAAAACTGACCAAAAAATTTTTTTACTGAAAATCTGAAAATTTTTTACTTATAATCAAACTTTTAAATTATGGTTGATGTTAAACCCCTAAATTTGAATCCACCCCTGATCCAGGGCATGGCAGAAGGGTTGCATTTAAATTATATTTAAAAAAATGTCAGTAAAAAAATTTAGCTACTGGTAAAGAGTTTCAAGCATTGCTGGTAAATAAAATTTCTCTGATTGGCATCCCTGGTGATTAATATGAGGAAAAAAACAGTGCATATGTTCAGAAATCTCTACTGCACCATGGATCACTGTGGGCTATCTTGCATGCTTTATTGGCAGAGAAGCAAACCACCTCATACCTGAATCTGTTATGCTAGTTCCAGGGATAGGCCTGGAAGCCCGAACCCAGGTAGCCACTAATCCAACCTGGTGATGATGGAGAAGTTCCTGGTAGATGAAGAAGTTGGCTCCTATTCTTTCCAGCACTATGAACTCCTGGCATTCTCAGCTAGATAGAGAGTGTGAAACACTGCAGAGATTATAATTTTACTACACAGGCAGTAGCAGGGTAGATCTCCGATATCTCTGAATGATGGAAACTGTTGTATTTGCTGTACTTTGATGATCAGCTTGTTGGCTCTATTCTGATGCGAAGTAAAAGTAGGCTAGGCCAGGCATGTTTTGTTGGCTTTAACATGTGTGTGTCTGTGTGAGGTGATGATGATTCTGATTGCTTAATTAAACTGTCTCTGCTAGAGCTGTACAAAGCTGTACAATTTGAAGGAGATCTGGCCCAATTCCCACAGGTTTAGGCCCCTGAAGCCCTGGGAGTGGCAAATGCCCAAACCTGGGCAACATCCGCTTTTGCCCAACTATCTGATTAGCTATAGCTAGCACTGCTGATCTCACCACAAAAAAATAACATCTACTGGCAACCAAAAAGAGTTGTACAGGCAGGAGACAATGTTTACCACTATCAACACAGGAATCTGGATCAACTTCTTGTGAAAATATGACACGAATAAACTTTAGAGTAAAAGCCTCCTCTTTGACGTAACCGTCTCCCAGTAACACCAAACAAACAAACAAACAAAACAAAAGTTCATTCCCTACTAACTACCAGGCAAAAAGCTGTTCATGTTTTGCTCGACAGAGTTCCCCAGCTTGTAGGTATGGTGCTGGTTCTTCCCCCCAGGTGCATCACCTTGCACTGGTCAGTGTTGAATCCCATCCTATTTTCATTCACCCACCCCTGTAACCTGTCTAGGTCCAATTGCAGCCTATTCCTCCCTTCTAGCGTGCCCACATCCCCCCAAATCTTAGTGTCAACAGCAAATTTACCCCCTTGTCCAAGTCACTGATGAAGATGTTGAACAGTGTGGGCCCAAGGACCAAGCCCGGCAGAACCCCACTGCCCACATCC
>NW_017728886.1:76487519-76534653 GCF_001723895.1 Crocodylus porosus
GTGGCCAGCACCAGGTCCAACAAGGTGTCTCCCCTGGTGGGGCTGTGCACTTCCTGGGTTAGATGGAGGTCCTGGATTCTGGCTAGGAACCTACGTGAGCGGTCAGACCTGGCTGACTGCTCTTCCCAGCAAATGTCTGGAAAGTTCAGATCACCCATGATGACCACGTTCTTTGACCTAACTACCTCCGTGAGCACACTTAAGAATTCCTGGTCTAGCTCTTCCCCTTGGTTGGGTGGTCTGTAGTAGACCCCCACTGTTAAGTCTCTTTCCCTGCGACTGCCTTGCATTCTAACCCAGAGCACTTCGGAGTGCCCCTCCTCTGAATCTTTGCTAATTGATGAGGGTGTGTATTCCTCCTTAATGTAGAGCGCCACGCCCCCACTTTTCCTCCCTGTTTTATCCCTCCTGTACAGCCTATAGCCCTTGATATTCACTGCCCAGTCGTGCGTTGGGTCCCACCATGTTTCAGTGAGCCCCGCTATGTCCGGGTTGGTGTCAGCTAGCCAGATGGTAAGTTCCTCTTGCTTGTTTCCCATACTATGAGCCTTTGTGTAGAGGCATTTGAGGCCTCCTGAGGATGTGTGTGCTGGCCCCCTAATCTCAGCATTGCCCTGGCCCCTGTTGCTTACCTGTGTATATGTTCCGCTCATCGGTCTAGGCTGTGCTGCATTTATTCAGCCACTGGCCCCAGTATCAAGAAGCGGTGGCTGCAGCCTGGCCAGGCAAACCGTGCTCCAGTACCAGTGGCTGAATAAGCCACTTCCTGCCAGGAGGAGGCTTGCTGTAAGCACAAAGAGAGGCTGCTCCACCACAGCTGGGTCAGCCTGGCCTAGCCTCTGCCGCTCTGTGCTTTCTGTCAAGCCCAGCTCCCACTAGTCTGGAGCACAGAGCAGCAGTGGCCAGACCAGGCATACCCCATTGCAGTGGAGCAGCCTCTCTCTGTGCTTGCAGCAAGCCCCCTCCTGGCAGGAAGTGGCTTATTCAGCTGCTGGCTGCAGGGTCTGCCTGGCTGAAGCTTGGGGAGAAATAATGGGGGCTGAATAAGCCCCTCAGTGGCTTGCCCTGGCACAGAACAAGTGGTAGGAGTTGGCCCCGCCGCCGCCTGGCAGCTGGAGCAGTGAGTGCCTGACAGGCAGCAGCCTGTCATGGCTTCTGAGTGGAGCCGCGCTGCAGGACCTTCAGAGTGGCTGTGGAGCATGGCAACACTGTGAGGGCTTGCAGGGCTCTGGCACCAGACCCTGGTGCTGCCACACACAGCCTGAGCCCACAGCGCAGCCCCTCGCCAGGAAGAGGCTTGCTGTCCCACACAGTGTGACAGGAGCTGCCGCCCCCAGTAAGGGCCCTGCCCCCTTCCACTGCAGCAGCGGAGGTGGGGCATGGCCAGGCAGGGCCCCTCAGTGGGTAAGACAGGGTCATTCCTCTGGCCTCCAGTGGAGGGGACAGCCAGGGGCCTATTTCCAGCAGAGAGCCCCCTGCCTGCCAGTGGGGTAGAGGGGAAAAAACTCTGCTCCCTGACCCCCTCTGCCTCAGGGGCCATAGTGACCCCATGCTGCAGCAGCAAGCGGGGAGTGCAGGCAGACCTGGCTCGGGTCCCTGCCGGTGGCACAGGGACAGGGAATTAAACCACTCTCTGGCCAGACCCCCGTCCCTGCTTGGGCTGCGGAGCAGAGGGGTGGGGCCAGCCTGGCTGGGCTGGAGCAGAGCACCCCGCCCTGCCGAAGAGCATGCCGGGATGCTAGGGACTCTGGTTTAACTCTGGCAAAGGTTCTGGGACAGACCGTACATAAACCTGTTTGAGCCAAATCAGTTAAGTCTGATACTACATTCAGCCTGGTTCATCTCCAACTGGTTTCAGCCATTTTCAAACTGGTTTACATGCACTGAATATCTGTTCTGTTACAGGTTTAAACCAGTTTCTGATCACTTAAACTGGCTTATGTGTAATGTCTGTTCTTGGCCTGGGAGAAGATCAAGTAAATCCCAATGTCCTGAAGGGAAAAGGAAGAGCAACAAGAAAGCTCTTGACAAACGTGTTCATAGTTCTATGAAGTGAAAGTATAAAAACAAATCAAAGGATGGGGGAGTAACTATTTTATAATTTATAGTTAAAGAACACAGGAAGGATTCAGGTAAGTGCTGTTCAATAATAGTGTTGGTAAATGATAAACAATCCAGGTGACCAAGAGTATCCAAACTGCAAAGTCCAGTTAGTAGGCTGATAAAACTGTACGGGCATCTAAGACAGACTGCAAATAAGCACATCTGCCCTCTCAACTGCAGTCAGGTTAAATTGGGTAGAGATGCAATCACTGTAACATCTCACTAAAAAAGCTTTGTGTATTTACTCAAAGATAAGTGGTACAACAGACTTTGCATTATTTGTAAGTCTATGCTTCAGTGGCCTGTTCTACACCAGCCGAGCATAAAATCTTGTTAAAGTGCTTTATAGCAAGATAATTCATTTATTCAAATATACAGAACATTTCTTTAAAAGATATACACAATGGTAAAATGAGGAATATAAATTATCCTCAAAACTGAATGTTATCTACTTTAAAAATGCACTTGTACCTCCTTTATTCATGAAATTGGGATAAATAACCCTGCAGCTCACCACCCATCAAAATAAGCAATGTGTATTTAAAGATGCATTTTGAAGTCATATTGAAGCTTTACAAACAATGCACTCTCTTCCTTTGAACTCAGAAATCATCAATAGATTATTGGAGCTGTCACTGTATTTCTGGTTCTTCATATGCTGTTTCAGGAGAGACTGTTCCTGCCAGCCATTCACTTGTTACATAGTTTGCCCTCTTTAACCTTCAAACTTCACAACTAAAATGAGATCAACCGAAGTGACTGATTTAGACCAACCAGGGCAGATCATCTGAAAACACTATATGCAACACGCATGCACCATAGTTCCTGGGAATCTCCGAAGTAAGCAGCATCTTTGCGGGCAATACAGTATACTAAAAAAATCCAGCCAAAATCATAACTACAGGAGTTTTACTGAGTCTCATTCTTAGGCTCATATAGTTTCAAAGAGGCACCATGTGAAAGCATGCCTGTGAGGAGGCTGCATTAAGAACACTTGATTTTGTGTAAAAGACTCCTCAAGCTGAGAGATAATAAGCAGAAAACCTCTTTTCATGACAAGCAAAATTTCTAAAGAGAAGGAAGGCTACTGTACAGTACAGTAATTGTTACTTTAGAAAAAACTTGATTTCCACTTTTAAATCTATCCAAGAGGACAATCTGGCCCTGTACACTGATGTATGCATCTGCTCAATGTATATCAGTTTAGTGTGCCCTGCTAAATGGATACTACCAACAATTTTAGACAAAAACACTCCATTTGTGCTGTAAGACAAATGGATATAAACTGCAGCTCATTGGAAATTTAATTTATTTCATCAGAAGGTATCCAGGATTTTTTTGGGGGGGTGGTGGCAGGGAAGGAATCCAGCGCATTTGCTAACTTAAAAACTGAAAAGTTCTGGCTACGAACAGAAGTTTTCTATTACAAAATACAGCCCCTATACCTCATAGGAACCATAACTCAGTACAGCTCATTCTCTTTCAGTGGCTAGGCTCCCTAGCCTGACTCCTTTCTCGCCTGGTTTTCTCTCTTGGTGAGTCACCACTGAGCATGGGAAATTAGCTGTCTGTGGGACATGGTGCCCATAAAGAAAAAAAAAGGCATGAAGTATCCACACTACCACTCCAAGGAGGCATTACACTAATCACTCCTAATAAAAAAGTTTGAGATTTTGTATAAAACAAACATTTTCACAGAATACAGATATTTTATGTGAAAAAAGAAATAAAAAACCAAACTTATGAGTAACAGTTGCGACTGAAACAATCTCTCACCATCCTGTACTGAGACTATAGGCTAACAGTCCATCCATATCAAATGACAATAGATGCCAAAACAGCAATGGGAACTCAATCAACTCTGTTCAATCAATAGGAAGGCAGACCTTCAAGAAACACCCACAACAATACACTAAATCAAACTGACTCTTTGCTTGAATCTAAGCTTTTCAACTCTTACATGACATTACCCCCTGAATAACTTATTTAGCTATTAGGGCTGTCCCCGATTCGATTTGACGGAGATTCAGACCGATTCGGTGGCCAAATCTCTGAATCCAGATCGAGTCAAGAGACCAGTTAGTCTTTCTGAATCAAACTGGAACCCTCCAAATCAATTCGGAAAGATTCGGACATTCAGACATAGATGCAGCTTTAAATGATTTTTCTGGTTACCTCAAGGTACCGGGTGGCTCGTGAATGCTGCAGTGCTGAAGTGCATGGAGCATCCCACAGCAGCATGTGGGGGGACCCAGAAGTGGACCCAGAAGTGGACCAGAAGTACTTCCGGTCCACTTCTAGGTCCAAAAGAAGAGCACAGGGAGTCCACTCTGCACCCCTTCAGCTTGGCGACCTATGCCTCCTGGGTCTGGGGGGGCACCTGGGGTCCCCCTGGGGCCAAACACCAAGCCAGGGAGGTGGGAGGGCCCCCATAGCATGCTCCCCAGCTCCCCTGGAAGTGGACCGGGAAGTGGACCAGAAGCACCTCCAGTCCACTTCCAGGTCTGCCGGGAAGCACGCAAGGAGTCCGCCCTGCACCCCCCATCTTTGCAACTGGTGTCTCCTGGGTCTGGGGGGCATGTGGGGTCCCCCAGGGCCAAACACCGAGTCGGGGGGCAGGGGCCCCCCCAGCATACTCCCCAATGGACCTGGAAGTGAGTGGACCAGAAGTACTTCCAGTCCACTTCTGGGTTCACTGCCAAGCACACGGGGGGGGGAGGGGCAGCAGGCCACATTCCTGTGGGATATGCTATCCACCCCAGCATCACAGCAGTCATGAGCTGCCTGGTACCTCGAGGTATGTGAAAAACCATTTAAAGCTGTTTCTATGACCAAATTCAGATTCAGCCAAATCGAATCAGGGACAGTGATCCAAATCAATTAATTGAATCACTGTCCCTGATTTGAGCTGGGTCCAAATCCAAATTGCATACGGCCCATTGTACACACCCTTATTAGCTATAACTGCCTTTTCAGTAACAATGTAAATGGTACAAGACAGTCGCAACTCTTTTTTCTTACCACCTGTTTACGATTCCAGAAGTTAGGAACCCTTAAACTGAACAAATCCTTTAAATTACTTGTAACCAGGAAGTTAAAATGAGTCCAAGTCTTTCATTATCTGATGGAATACTAAAAAGAAGTCCAACTTAAAACATGTGGGCTAAGTACAGACATTCAAAGAGCCTGAGCCTGAATTAATTCAATCTTTGCAGGTTAGTCTAACCTGTGTAGATTAGACCAAGATTCTGATTCTGGAAATGCAGGCACATGCTTCCAGTGGCTCAGGCTAGAAACTGGGATGTGCTAGAGAGAGCCCTCCCTTCTCTTTAGCAGTAGGTGGAAGTCTGTAGGGAAGCTAAGCTGGTGGGGTGGAGCGTGTGTGGCCAGGCCCCAACAGCTAGAATATGATTGGGAAGGAGTTTAAACCCCAACCCTGGCCTGCACGGTCCCCAACTGGGGTGTGCCTAGAGGAAGAAGGGGAAGCAACCCTTGCCAGGGTTTTCCAGTGGGGGGGGGGGCGGGGGGAGCATGGCCACACCCGAGCTCCTGGCAACATCGAAGTTTCGAGACACAAAAGCGGAGTCATGCCAGACCCTGGCTGAGGCCTCAGGTGAAGTGGGGGAGGGAGGGAAAATCAGAGAAGCAGGACTGGCAGGGACCTCCAGAAGTCCTCTACTGTCTAATTCAGCCCTGCCTGAACCTTGGCCAGATGCTCTTCAGCTCAATCTAAAGAGTGGAGGGTTTGCTCAAAGCACTTACAACTGAGAACACTCACCAGTACTGCTGGGGAAAAAAAAGGCCATCAAGGGCTTTATGCTGCAGGTTTTCCCACCCTGCACCACAGCAGGACCCAGAGCTGTGTCCCTCTAGCCCTGAGCCCCGAGGCAGCACTGCACAAATCTCCACCCCCACACACCCCACGGCTGGATAGGAGAGGGAGGGGGAGAGTCCTGCCCGCCACAGCAGCTCCACCTGGGCATGGGGAGCTGGGAGAAATCCAGGCACAAAGCTCCCATGGCCCCAACCCAAGCCACAGCTGGCTGAAAAGGGCCCTTCCCCCATGACCCAGCCCCTCTATGCCCACCCTCAGCAGCTCCTGCGGGCCAGCCCACTACTCTTTCTTGCCATGGCAGGGGGTCGGACTTGATCTGCTCGGGTCCCTTCCGACCATACCAACTGTGAAACTATTCCCGCAGCCCCAGCCCCAGTCAAGGCAGGCAGACTGCAGGAGCAGGCAAGTCTGTACTTAACAGGTAAGTCTGTTAAGTAGTTAAATAGTATCAGACTTAAAATCAGTTAAGTCTGATACTACATTCAACAAGGTTTATCTTCAGCTAGTTTCAGCCATTTTGAACCTGGTTTATGTGCACTGAATTTATGTTCTGCTACACATTTAAACCAGTTTCCGATCACTTAAACCAGTTTATGTGTAACTTCTGTTCCTAGCCACGAAGTCTATCTGTGTAAAGAGTTATTGTGAAAGACCTAGCTCTGTGCTAATCTACAGTACATTTAAAGCATACATCTGCTTGCCCATGAAAAAAATGAGACTTCCTCACCTAAATTTAAATTATTAAATTGATGGTTAGATAGCAGACATGCAGGTAAAAGTGCACTGAAGTAGAAGTAAATGTATATTTGTGAATGCCTGACCATGATGCCTACACCATCATAGCTTCTCTACTGCAGATAGTGATTTTTTAATAGATACCACTCATAGGGAACATCCACAGCAGCTGACCAATATACTTCTAAATGCAGTGATAGCACATCCCCATCCTTCAAAGACAGACTGAATTTCAGCTAGAATCTTCTTTAATGACAAACTGCCAATCTAAAACCACTGCACTTGTTCAATGGAACGTCTTTGTGAGGCATAAAACTGTCTCCATTTTTGAAAAATCTTTGGAGGACCTGAATCATGATACCACACAGCTCTGTCACACGCATGTGTGTAGAGAATGGATGCATTAGCAATATGACAACTCCTGAGGCAATGTACCTTACATGCTGCATTTTCATTTGTGAGATGCAGTTTATTACCGACTTGGCAGCAATATAGTTTCCTCCAATAGTGAAACAAAATCTGTTTCATATCCAAAATATGGTTAATGCCTCCTGAAGTGTCTAAGATGTCACAATTATGCTTTGCACCTTTTGTCGGAGGATCACAATGCATTTTGCAAATGATTAGAGAAATGATCTATCTGCTTTAGACGCTGAGACTTTGAACCCCAGATTTGCCACAGACATTCTGGTAAAGTTCCTCAGATGGTATACATCCACATGTCTCTGATTTTGGTGGAGCTATGACAGTTTACACCAACTAAGGGAGTAACTTACTTTAAATGTGCATCAATTCCACAATTTGAAGAATGTAGGTAATACCACCTCTCTTCCTCTATCAGCCTCGTCTATTGAGGGTCCTGATCCTGCCATCTCTTAACTCTACTGACAGTGGGTAAAATTTAAGCAAATGAGCAATGCTTTGTGAAATCAGGACCTTATAGTATAAGCTCTTTCACAGCGTGGTATTATCTCTTACTCTGTTTTTGTACTGTGCCTAGAACAAGAAAGACTTAAGCCTTAGGACGTCTGATTTGCAAATTGTTCCATATTGTGATTTCATATTACAGAAGAAACAAATCGTTCTCTTACAACAAAAAAGCAGAGTGTTTGCAACACCCCAAACACTGTCCCAATCTCCTGACATAGACCACATGGTAATACCATAATACAAGTAATCAATATTAACTTTTAAGTCTTGTTCTGATATCATTAGAATAGAAACAGTAAATATCATTGTACCCAATTTTGTAGATCGGTAAATTGTGACAGATGAATTTTGCTGTTCAATATCAGACAGTCATGGATTGTAATATCTGACCTTTATAGATATGTATAGCCAATAATCTAACCTTGGTAATTTTGACCTGTAAAGTTGAGAAGAAAAAAAGAAGTTTTGAATAGTATATTTTCTTCTCAGGAAGCAGGTAAACATGGCATTTACTATGCTCACTACTTGCTTTGCCTGGTTTGTGAAATAAATATTAAAAAATTTCTTGGATGGATTTTATTAGTACTGTTTAAAAAATGTTTAAAAATCATGACTTTCATCAAACATTTATCTGACTGGCCATTAAGAAACAGTTCCAGAGCTTAATGAAACATGAACCAAAGTACTGCTGTGGGTATTATATGAAAGCAAGCCTTAGGCTACTTAGAAATACAGATGAAAAAGCAGTAGCAACAATATTATTATTATCAATAAAAAGGTAAGTCATGTGTCATTTTCCTGGGGCAAAAAATCCCTTTAATGAATAATCTGCTTTGTCTACCGTATTATTGACTCAATATGATCAATGCAAAAAATAGCTGAGAGGTTTTTTTTAAAAAAACCCAACTTCTCTACATTTCATGCATGACACCACACATGCTAATCTGTTTTCAAGATTAGGATGAAAGATTCAAGCAGCCTGAAACCAGTCTGAAATATTGTACTAGCTAGGAGTATACCAACACTTACACACATCATCCAGGTTCTCAATCCAGCTACCGGAGTTACAGGTAAAAATTTTGGTTGGGAATACAATGTTCATTGCACCAGAACATGAAAATTAAATCAAAGGTGGCAGCTGCAAATATGGCCAGTCCTGCATAAAGGCTGTCCATGCAAAACTTGAAAAATAATTTCTAGAAATCACAGATCATTTGAGCCTCCTGAGACGCATACACAGTCATTCTCTGCGGCTGGTCAACACTCACATGGCTTACTTTAACAGTATGAAAGTAGACCAGGAGCAGCACATGCAGCCATTCACAGATGCTGGGAACCGCATGGAAAACCCAGTGAAGGTAAATCGGGGTGAGGGTGGGAAAAAGGTAGGCGGGACTGGGGGGAAGGCTAGCAGGTGCATTGGAGAGGGATTTTCAGGAGACAAAAAATAGCCCGGTCAGAGTCAGGGCACTAGGAAAAGCACAGCCCTGGAATTGCATTCTGAACATGTACAGACATTTGATACACCAGGTTAACCAATTCCCGATTTAAGTTAGTTCACCTCAACTAAATTTAGATTGGGCCTGCCATCTTTTCTCTGATATAATCCCTCTGGATGCCTGCACCGATGGGCATTTAGATTGACGTAAGCCTGGTTAGATCAACCTAGTATGTAACAGCTGTAGGTATCCCTGGACACTAAAATTACCTAAGGAGACAAATAGAAATCCTAAAGATTTCAGCTTAAACGCTGTAGTATCCATTTGGTATCTTTCTAGGGGTTGATGTCTTGCCCATATAAAATGACAAGTTAAATAATCTAATATTTCTTTTCCTCCCTTAACTTTGTTGCACTGCCATTCTATTTATTTTAACAGAAAATGTACAGTGCCTTATACTTTGCCCTGGCAATTCAGGTTCTCCTGGCAGACACAAAATTTTGTAAAACTTACAAAACTGAAATTCAACCTACTCCTTCCTGCACTTCCAGTATAAAATCCCAAAGTTCTTCCAGAAAAACAATGCAATGAACACTTAGAACTGTGAATGTCTCCATAATATCAAACTTTTGGAAGTAGAGGTACTAACACTTTTCTGAGAATGGCCAGAAATAAAATATTCAATTAGCCTGAATCCTGACCCTGTAGATTTCCAGTGGTTCCAGAAAGGAAGAGCTGTCATCATCACTCTCACTAGACACACAGACTTCACGGAAGTTTTCAGCAGGAGAAAGCCCAAGCTAAAAGCACATTCTTGGCAACAAGACAGATTATTAGGTTGCCTTGAAAAGTGGAATCACTAAGATTCATTAACAGCAACCACTGATTAAAAGCAAAGAAGAAAAGCTAAATACAGAAGATTCCTTACCTCACCCCACCCTCCATGAGGAAGAAGTAGATTATGAAGCCATACAAGCAACTGAACAGTTAAGGTTTTAAGAAAAGCTTTCTATTCAGCACCATATTGACTCCAAATGACAGTGTGTTAAGGATGAATGATCAATTGCCTAGTACAACCATCTAGGAATACTCAGCAAGGAAAGCATAACTATTCAGAAACAGCTCCAGTCCCATTTCTGCAGTTGTCCAAAAGTGAATCAGCAAAACTTCAGTGAGACTACTGCAGGCATTCTGCTATACCTAGGTCTAAAAGCAAATTGGCAACAATCTAGAAGGCCCAGAACCTCTGGTAAACTAGACTCCCAAGGGCAAAGGGAAGTGCAAAATGTTCAAAGGACAGTGCTTACCTACTCCTGCATGTGGGGTGTGAGGACTTTTACCAATGAGAAATTTGCTCTTTGAAGGGCATGTCTCTTTTGGGAGGTTCCCCAGGTCAGAGCTGCAGTCTGTGACCCAACTTCTGCTGCATCAAGAATCTTCACCAGTGAGCGAGTCATTTAGTTCCTTCTCCTTAGTGAGAACTAGTATCTTACTTGCAGTTAGTTTTGAACAGTTCACCACAGACTTTGAAACCATGAGAAATCCAAACCTGCATCCCTATACACACATATGTTATGCTCACTGGCCCTTCACCCCCTAATTCACTTGAACCATAAGCCCTGAAGATCTAGATGGAGGGACAGACTAGTGAGTACTTACAAAAGTTGGCACAGCAGAAGTTTCCTCTGGGATCTGGGCACATTCATTTGCTAAATCTCTCAGAGGCCACAGAAGAATTAATAGAGACTATCTTCCTCCACAAAGCAGAAGTTTCTAGGGAGCCAGTCTTCTCTAACCCCCCCTCCTGGCAGAGGGATAAAGAAAACTGAAGTTCAGCCTTCCAGGGTAATGCCGTTACAGCTGGGAAGGGGAAATAGCTGGTGCCAGGTATAGGACATGCAGTAAGAGACAGCTGCAGGAAAGACCATGGCATTTAAATTTGGGACCGAAGGGAAAGGGAGAACCAGACACCTGAGCAAGCAGAAGTGCAAGTAAGAGGAAGAGTGCTTCCACGTATTGCCAACCTTCCTAGGATGGTGACACAAGCCGATTCGTGGCTTGCCTGTACTACAGTACCAGCTCAGAGCTTCCACCTGCTCTACAGTCTAATTTCCTTGTAAGTGTCATATTGAATGTAATAGTTTGAATTTTTGTAATAAATACCCAATAGGCAGTTTAGAAAAAGAGGCAAGGTTCATCTTTTTATCTAGGGTCATTGCTTATGTCTGCCTATGTGGTGAATGTCTTTATTCTGAATTTTATCTTCAGAGGCCCTGCAGCGAACGTGTTGAATGTCTTGGTTTTTGAATTTTCTCTCTAGAGGCCTTTAACAAAGTTAACCTAAAAGCGAACTTTGGGCAAACATTCCGAGAGATCAAAACCTAGGGACTTCTGGAAGGGGACTGACACTAGAGGTCACAACAGGGGTGTGGAAAATTTCCCAAAGACACCCAGGAAAGGAATCTGTTGGGTAAAAGATCTGAGCCCAAATTCAGGAGTAGTGACAGATTTGGGTAGGAAAGGCCCAAGACGGCAACTCACCCAATAAAAACTGTAACCTACCATCCCAATCTGCAGGTAATCTCATTTGCAGAACACCAAAGGAAGAATCCCAAGTGTAGGCTGGATCAGACTGATCACCTGAACCACCCTCTCCATGAACAAGAACTCCCGTTCATGCTGAAACTGCAGAGCGCCCGAGTGAGACCGAAGGAAGGGGGCTTCTTCCTATCACTGCTGAGACCAACCCTAAAACCATAACTAAAGAATGAAAGTATACCTGGGGATTTGGTTTCTAGAAATTCTAGAATTGTACGTATACCATGAGAAACAATAGTATTGATTCCAATTTAACCTTTACTTGTAATTGTAGTTGTTTTTGTAATACTAATTCTTATAGCACTGGTTGGGAAGGATTTCTTAAAGCTAAGCAGTGTTATAATGTGTAGCAAGGAATTTTAAAATAAAATTGTGTTGTATGAATTAAGTGTAAAATCATTGTGAAATCATACAAATCAACCAAATACTCCCCCAGCCAGGCGCATCAAACAAATCAGTAAATTGTGTGGGATCTTTCTCTATTCCATAATCCACTAGAGACAGTAAGCTTGTAATCCTTCATGCTTTCTTTACATGAAGGGTTGGGTAAACACCGTATTTACCCAAACCCAAGATGACTTTGAATTTAAGATGCCCCCCCCCCCCAATGGAGTCTTTACATGGAAAAGTTATAATTTTTCATAAATATATCAAATTAATTATTGGAGGGTCATCTTAAAATTTGTCCCTTCCCTGAACCACAGCAGCTGATAACCAGGGGAACAGGCAGCCTGACCTCCCCCTACCTCCTCACACCTTGCCTGCTGCCGTATGCCCTCCCCACCACTTGCTCCCCATGGTGCCTGCAACCCCTGCCCCTCCCCCCAAAGCACCTATGCCCCCTGCTGCCTGCCCTCCTACTTGCTCTCCCCCTGATGCCTGTACGCCCAGTTCCTCCCCTACAGTGCCTGTGCCCTTTGCTGCCTACTCCACCTAACCCCTCTGCTGCCTTTTCTTCCCCTCATACCTGCCCCCAGTACCTATGCCCCTCCACCACCTGCCCCTCCTTGCTTGCCCCCCCCCACTGTTGCTTACCTTCAATCTGGGCTGCAGCCCCACTTCATCCCCCATTTGGCAAGGGAGTATCAGTTGTGGGGGTGGCAGCTCAGGCCCCAGCCCCGACCCCAGGGCCAGGCTGAAGTCTGAACCAAGGAACAGGGGCTGGAGCTGCAACTGCAGTGGTGGTGCTGAGGGTAGGCAGTGGTGGTGCTGAGGGGGACCAGGGGTGCTGCAGGGCAGAGGCAGGGTTGCAGGGGCAGTGGCTGCAGCTCTAACTCTGACCCCAAAGCCAGTGCTGGAGCTGCAGCAGCCACCTGCCCCCCTACCATACTTAAGCCCAAGAAGAAGGGGTTTTTTTCCTCATTAAAGGAGGGGGAGGTGCATTTTGGATACAAGTAAATAGGATAGTTGATTTGGGGGGATTTTGTAGCCAAACCAACAAAAGAAAAAATACACTGTGGGTCTTATTTGGGGGGGTGGGTGTTGTTTTTTTTTTTAATAAAACCAAGCCGAAGTTTAAACTAAGCAATCACTTCAAAACAATTTACTTTTTAAATGTGGAAAATAAATATTTCAGTTCTTCCAAAGATTTTTTGCCAAAACTCCTTACCAAATCCTACCACAATTCAGTGTTTTGGTCAACCAGAGCCTACATTTTAAGATAATTAAATTATTAGTCCAAAAATACTTATTACAGCTTTATTACAGGCCTATTTGAATGGGTTTTGCTGGTCATCCTCATAGGATTTTAATGACCCATTTCACATTTACTTCAAAATAATACACATTTTGAAACATGTCTAAAAATTACTCTTCTGCCTGAACAAAGATGTGTTGGCATATACTCTCCCTTATCTGTTAGCTTTAAGAATACTGCTTCAAGGCTTTTAATTTGAAGTTTCTTTCCCCCCCCAAGTTTTTACCCTATCTTCCAAGATGACTGTCTTTTCAAATGTATAGAAGTTTATGCATCCCATTCCATCTGGCTGTATCAGATTATATTTCATTTTCTGATCTCACTTAATACTACAACCACACACAACATTGCTACCTATTAGGCTTTTATGATAATATGCCTGCTTTCCATCTGTTCGTAATGACCAATAAAGAAGAAAAAGAAGAGTAAAGCCCTTTTTTTGTCTTCTGTTTCCTATTGGTACAACAAACTAATAGGCGTTTCAGCATCAGCACATGGCAGATCAAGGTAATAATATTACATGTGAATGCATTTATATTATATATAAGAAAACACATATACTTACATACCCCATATGTGAAAACAATCATTATGTGGTAAATTAACTTATTAGAGACCTTGGACTGATACCCTCACTTTATTCACCAATCCATCTCTCAGAGACTTTATCCTGTAATTTAATTTCTTGAACATGTTCAAACCATTGACATTAAATTAAAATACAAACCCCACAACTTGCCACTGAAAATGAGGACTACTCCTCCTAAAATTATATCTATGAACCAAGAAGAGGTAAGAGTCAGTCCTTGGCCAAAAAAGTAAAACAAGTTAAAATTCTGTTTTAAGGCTAGAAATCAGAGCTTCAAACAACAAGAAATAAGAGAGATTCCAAGCTTTTCTATGCGACTCCACACTCAATTCTACCTATAAATCATCTAGAAAGCCCAATTTAAAGTTGTGATATCAAAAATGTTATTTAGAGGGTCTTGCAAGCTTTATGCTTAAACCTTGTACAGCTGGACTCGTGGTAATTTTGGCCCTTGATCTTACAGATAAAAGGAGACAAAATAGTCAATGACAAACAGGAAACACTTTTTTCCTCTGACTTTTTAACATATTAATTTTAAAAATAGTAAAATACAGAGGTAAAAATATGTAGTCCTCCTGAGCATGAAACACTTATCAGCAACAAAAACACCGTATCACCAGAGACTGATATCCCCTCCACCCGATACCCCACATAGGGTTACACATTTAGGAAAGAAAAGGAAAAGAAAGAGGGGAAAAAGATGAATGAAGGAAAGAAAAAAAATTATCATTCATAAAACTGCTTCTAAATAACACACTGTGCTATAAAATATTTATATATATAATTGGAGAAGGTTGTGGCCTCTGCCACAGTTCCCACTTAAGAGTAGAATCTTTCTGTGCTAGGTCCCATCCAAGTATACATTAAGAGATATCAGCTATCCTGGACAGCTTACAATTTAAATAGCCAAGAAAGAAAAGGCTGGAGGGGAACAGAGGCATAGAAAGCTGAACTGACATTTCCAGCATGATACAGCAAGCCTGTGCCAAAGTTGGGAGTAAAACCCAGGGGTTTTCATTCCCAGTCCTCAACCTACGTATTATTAATAGCTTCCCCCCCATCAAGTAATGTGGCCATATAGAGTAGACCTGGCTGTAATTTTCTGTCAAACCCAAGTCTAGGAGCGAGGGGAATAGGCATTTCTCATAACTGGAAATCCCAACATTCTGCCAGTTCTACTTCTCAACTAATCTTGAAAAAGCTGTTAAATATGATGCTATACCTTTCTATAGCATCATGTATTTTCTCCATCTATACACAGACAATATCATACAATTTTAAAACAATCAGGTTCTAGAGATGGGAAAATTGTACTATAAGCCAAATGTCATCTTGAAGTAAGCTGTGTTAAGGGTGCTATAAGGATTTACAACCAAAGTATTGACTTGGAAATCTGAAAATGATTGTAAAATGGCATTTGGGGGGTAAATATTTCTTGTCACTACCATTTCCATTTTTGAGGATGGGCAGTTTGTGCCCCAAAGCTTATCTAACTTCTTTCCCAACTATTCAGTTGGCTCAATAAAAAATATCATGAAAGAACCCTTGTTTCTTATACATTTTCTGGACCATTGCTTTAACCCCACTGTATCAAATACACTCAATTTACCAATAAAAATAATTTAAAAAAAACAGAACAAAACACTGCCAATGTACATGGACTCTGAAAGTCAACTCTATTCTTTTTGTTTTTTTCATGGTCATCATCTTCCACCCAAATTATATATTTAGAAATATTTCTGGGTACATCTCCACATGCAATTAATTCAAAGCAATAAGCTCTGCAGTAAACTACTCCCAGGTGCAGCATCTACAAGTGCACCTGGAACAGCAACAAATTGAGCTGGGGTGGAACAGTGTATTCCATGGCTGCTCCTGCCCTGCTCTGTCCCGGGTGCCAGGTGGCAGTGGCGCATGGTGGAGAGGTTGCCTGGGACACAAGGATGCTGAAAGTGCAGAGCTATGTGGCTAGAAAGCAGGTAAAAGTCTGGCCCCCTGCTGCCTGGGTGCAATTTATGCCCATGATCAGTGTCTACACATCTGTTTAATTGCAGTTAATCACTCTGGCGTAAGATAGTACTATCTTAAAGTAGTGTTAATTACTTTACTGCAGCCCTTCACTGCGTATGTGTAGACAGTGATGCTTTACTCTGCAGCTAATTAGCCTACTCCACAGTAAAGCACACGTAGATGTGACATCTGTGACTCCATTTAAGTTAATTCAACAATTGCAGCTTAATTAAAAATTCTGGTGACTGCACGTGAATATGAATAGAAGACAGCTCATCTAATCCTAGTTGTGTTGATTCTGAAGTACTGACAGAAACATGAAGTAAGAAAAGCCTTTAGCTCAAATTAAACTTTCCATGAACTTTTCATATACACAGGGGACAGATAATGTCTGTGAAATGAGAATCAAGTTAGGAAGTAGAACTGCTTTTAAGAAAGTGCCATGTTATAGTAACCTTTCACATGGGAATCACACAATGAATAAAGGCTGTTTCAACAATACAATCAATATATATTGTTAACTTTTTCCCCCCCCTGCAAACTGGCTGTAGAGAGACTGGGTGACACTCAAAGACAAAGCACTATTTAAAACCTGCACTGAGGTTTTAAATAGTACAGAACGCTTTGCAGTATTAGCTCTCTCTCAAGTACTATATCACAGAAGTAATATCACAGATATAGTAGAGACATGTTACTTTTCTAACTGGAAAGGCTAATTTGTCTTTCTTTGTTAAACAGCAAATTCCCTTAAACTTCAACAACTATACTTTGATTTTTGCAGGCAAGAAAATCTCTGTGGGTTCATTTAATATTAAAAAAAAAAAGGCAGACTTTTCTAAACGCTTATAGTTAAATAACAGAACAATTTAAGATTTTAAATTTTCTATACAGACCCCAAGTGTGGTAATTTTCTGGTAAACAATTACTCTGAAACAGCCTGTCTCTAAAAACTGAAGCGATCACCTATAATTTTTCAAGAGGAAGCTTGGATGTGAACATATTCCAAGTTCTCTCATGTTTGCTTCCAAGAGAATTCACATTTAACCTTTAATCAGCACAAATGCTCATGAAAGATAACTTTAGATAATTACCAAATTAATTTTATGTTCAGTTGTAAAATTATTACCTCACAATTTGTGTTGTTTTGATATGCAAGTGACAAAAAGGTTTCTCTTCTTTGACTTAATTGACAAACAGAGTGAGTTTGGATTAAAATTAAATACATGATTCCCAAGTCACGATGTTCCGATTAGTTAAATGTAGTGATTCAGGTTACTATGTAATTACAGATCTAACTGTAAAGTTCAAAATTTGCAAAGCGAACAGTGATCATGCTAAGAACCCTTCCTTGAATAATACTACTGCTTACTAGTACATAACATTTCCCTTCAGTATCTCCAATCACTTTCCAGAGGTGGTCAATAATATCACTACTCTCAGCCCCCAGTTTTAGAGATGGGAAACTGAGGCATTAAGCAATTAAATAAAAACACTCAAAGTCACCTACTAGGCCAGTGGCTTACTTCACTGAATAGATTCATATATATTTGTTTAAAAAGTATGTAAAAGAATTCTACAACCTGTTCACAGACCATCAGAAAGGCAAGGTAAAGTTAGTCAAACTCTTTGTTACAGGTGTATAAGTTGTAGCTATGTTGGTCTAAGGACAGAGGCAAAAAAAAGTCCAGCTATTTGAGTTCGTCTAATAAAGATATCAGATTTGCCCAAAGAACCTTGTCAAACTCTTTGTTGTATTCTAATGTTTTACCCCTAGATCAGGAGATGTTTCTAAATAAATTTCATATGTAGCATGCTTTTTCTTATTTTTCAAAGAACACCTCATTCTGTGCTCTCAATCCCATTATATCCAATTGTGCAATTAATACTCTTTTTATGTATTTACTAGAAAAAACAAATTTGATTTTTTTGGGTTGCCTGCTAATTGACCATGGTCCATTCAGTCTCAAATGGCCCAGCTATCATCCCATACCTCAAAGAAGGAAGCTTCATACATTTTTGCCCTTCATTCCTCATTTTTTATAAAACTGCACAGTGATCGATTTTAAATAAAGTATGAGGAATGTTTTAAGTGTATAGGCACACATTCACATGGATGTATAACATAAGTTGCACTGTGCTTTCCTAAATGATACAAAATGACTCTAGAAACTGCTAATAATAAAAGACAGCCCTTAGGATTTTTTAACCGTCCATTAGGCCTAACAGCACTTGTTGCCATAATGCAAATCAATAGGGTGTAAAGAATAGAACTTGTGAAAAAATAACTTATTTGTAATATCCAGCTCCATTGGTTGACTAATTATTTTGTGCAAGCTCTGCCATTTATTAAAAAATGACAAATAGATGAAAGCTTCAAAATCTTGTGCATGACATTATTTTAAGAATTCCTTAGTTCTTAAATCGTTCAAACTGCTGATACTGCAAAGGGTCACAAGACACAAAAGAAGAACATATAATTGTACAGAACAAGGGGAACTTTAAAAAAAGAAATCAAATGGGTGGTATTTCATCAGAAATATCACAGGCAGGGGAGAATTTCAAAGCCAGAAATAGCAGGTAAATTCTTAACTCCCACTGAAAGTCCAAGGGCATTAAGCCCAAACAGATTTGTGCCTTTGAAAGCCTCACTCTACTTCCATATTTCAAAAATTCAAAGCATATAATATTTGAGTCTCATCTTCACTCTGACAATGTACAGGGATCATAATGCCAGTGCAAATGTAACGTTCTTCATTCTGTGTAATGTGAATTGAGCTAATGGTATATACAAAAAGTCAAATGCATTTTGTTGAGATTTGTTGTTTGTTTTTAAATACAGGGGTGTCAAAGATGCAGCCCACGAGCTGGATTCTGCCCCTGGAAGGCTATGATCTGGCCTGGGGGTCTTAGATCAGCCCCATATGCTGCATGCAGCCCATACTGGCCCTGGATCCATGCATTCCATGTGAAAATGGGACCAGCCTGGCATCCATTGCCTGCACTCGACCAGCCCTGTGTGCTGGCTCCAGGGCCAGATCAGGCTTACTGATCCTCCTTTCACACCAGAGTCAGAGTGCAGGGCTGGTCGGGTGTGAGCACAGTATGCAGTGCGCACCACATGCCAAGCCCACAGGGCATTCAAGCCCTAAACCTGAGTCAGCACATGGTTTATGTGATGCACGTGGCTGGACCAGGTTAAGTGTACTGCATGCAACAGAGTGGGCAAATCAGGGCACGTGGGATCCCACTAGACCAGCCCTGTGCATTTTAATACATTGCTGCACATATCCATATTCTGCCACACTTCTTTACGTGGGCACTGCTACATAATTTAAGCATGAAGTAAACAAAGGAAATAAAAGGGGCTTTACTGTAGCATAGTTCCACTTAACAGAATTTATTACTGATTCAAGAGACAATATTTTCTATTACAAGTGTAGGTGGTTTAATTTCTGTTCATAATGGACAGGTCGATTTTACATCATAAAGGCACCGTTGCTATTAGCAAGCACTCTTGCAGGCACTGTCAGTAGTGATGATAAGGACAGAAAGGGCATGGGGACCTCACTGTCACCCCTCGCCCACCAGAGGTGGTTTCGTCACTACAAGCCTGAAGCACTTCAGCAAAGCATTGTTCTGTAACTGAGCATTATTAATAAAGGGCTTCAAGTCTTCAAAGCTTTCAGGCTGTCAGTTTTCTCAATTTACTCTAACCATTAAAAAAGAAAAAGTGAAAAGATGAAAGCTGCACAGTTCAGTTCCTGTGAATTGAAATGAATAATCAGGGTAGATTAGCAAACCTGGGCTGGATACAGAAATTCATGGGACAGATCCTACAGCTTGCATTGTGCAGGAAGTCAGAGATGGGGAATCAAAGTGTGTTTTTTTTGATTTACAAGTCTATTCAAACATCTGTACTGGGAGTGTGGAAATACAATGAACAACCAGGTTTTGAAGGGATTATCAGAGGAAGAAGACTGAAAGTCATATTCTCTCCTTTGTCCCTAGCATGTGTGAAAAATTTATTAATATTAATGGTGAACTGTGTGCAATACATTGTAAGAACAAACATTAATGACTGCATGCAATAAGTACCTTATACACAATAATACCAAAAACTTTCCACCATGTCTTACAGTATTCACCTCGAAAAAGCTCTTTAAAACATGATCAGCGGTCTTGTTCCTAAAACGATCAATTATGAAAAAATTCTGTTTAATAGGTATCACAAATAACTCTGACCCTTTCCAGGGTCATCGTGCACCTTGTGTTAGTTATTTATTCATCTTTTTTTAATGCACCTTTAAACCAGTTATGAATTTACCAAAACATGACATTTCATAAGCATGACGTCTTCAGTGTTGAACTATGGAAAAGAATTATAAATTGGTGCTTACAGTCAATGAAACCTTTAACCTTTCAGCCTGAGGCACCCAAATCAACACAGACTAGATCATTTATAGCAGGTCAGGATCTTTCCCACCAAGTTAATATTATGATGCAGCAAATGACAGTGAGCAGCAAAGGACTATGTGGGAACCAGTGAATCCCTTAAGTTAATCCTTTTTAAACTAGTTAATGTTTTTGGGAGATTTTCTGATTTAAAAACAAAAAAGATGTGGAATTTGGTAAGAAAACATATTGTTTTGGGGTGTTATCTGTTCTCCACTGAAACAGTTTCCACCTTAGCTCTTTTAAAAAGCATGTATGCATGTGCACACAAACACATTTTGGGTGGGGAGAACAGCTATGTGACTCCTAACTTCTTATCCACAATACAGACAGAGAAAATCCAATGAACTAAGTCTTTGATTAAAAGTCCATTAGGATTAATGGAAAACATTTATCTTGACTCTAGCAGTCTTCACCTAAGGCTTTAAATAATTTCTATTTAGTGCACTTACCAGCAGTCTTTTATGTGAGCTCTACAGTACCCAAAAGCCTCAAGGAAAAAAGTTAATTTACATTTTATTAGACACCTACCTCAAACCACTGCCCATGTGACTGCATTTTAAGGATAACGCAGGGATCTGGCTTGGAAAGGGCATCTCTTTCTGATATACTTTTGCATGCAACACGCAGCTCCACTTTAGTCAGGCATGGGCTGTTAAAGATTCCCAGGGTATTGGCCGCTGATTCATAGATGTTACTCATTTTCTTCATTCTATTTTCTGCAAAGAGAGAAGAGAGACAATCAAAAAACAAATTTACACACAGTACAATCCTATTTATGAAGAAAGCAGTCTAACTCTGTGCTATGTAAGAAAGGGTTCCCAATACCGTAGATGAGATTCATAGCATCAGAAAATTTTGTAAAACCTGGAAGAGGTCAGATAAAGAATCCGCAAACCCAATAAAACTTTCACATGTATGAATGAATGAGTGTAATGTGGAAGCTGTCATCCTCATCCCAGAACTTTACAACACTTCAGATCTGAATCTTCATTTCATAGACTAGGACAACATCTATTTGCAAATGTATTTCTACCTTTTACAGCTACAAGTGATATTTCTTAAAACTGAAGGGCTCAGTAGATGTAATTCTCCATGCGCATGTCTACACGAGGTACTACTGTGCAGTAGTTACTGTGTATTTATTTAGTACTCGTATAACCTCGCAGTTGCAAAGGCAAGCACCTTTTTAGTGACACTACTGCGCAGTAGCCTCATAATATTGTGCAATAGCATATTAGCACTGTTTGTGCGGTGACGTGCTACTGCAAAGCATTATTCAGCTACTATGCAGTTAGCCTCTTGTGTAGACACACCCAGCATCTCTATATTTCAAGCCAATATCAAATTTTAATAAAATGAGTTTGGCAGTCCTCTGATCTGTCCTTGTTTAATGGTATTCCATCTCACAAAAGCACATAATCCATTCCAGTTCTTCCATGTAAGCATGAGAGAAGAAAGCCCTTCTCAGGGGCCGTGTCTACCCAAGATGCTGACTGCACAGCCATTACCATCCAGTAATGTCAATGAAGGGCTTTTTTGTGATGCTGACTACACAGTAGCATCGCATCATGGTTTCTGTCATGTGGTACTACTGTGCAGTCATTGTCTCATGTAAACGCAGCAGTATGGAGCACAGTAAACATAAAACCTGAATTACACCGCACTCTCTTTTCTACACTCCTTGGTACATAAATATAATGCTGGCCTGTAGAAATTATGTTATGATATAGGTAGTAGAGCAATAATCCTTACATTGATAAATCCTGTTATATATTATATAGTCTTTGAAGTCAGGAACCATGATTGAAATACTAGGGCCTTGAACTTGATAGCAACTGTTGGCTGTTATCTCATTTTAGGGAATAAACAACCACCGGCATCATCCATATTGCAGCTGAAGCCTTTGTTGTTAGCAGTATAACAATGAAGCAAGCTTTTTAATACAGTGCTTATCAAAATCGCTGTATGATTGCTGCTACGCCAAAAAGGCATATTCGACCATTTTAATTGTTCAGTCACGGCTGAGAGTCGCAGGTTAATTTCCACACTAAATCAGACTCCTCAAATACATGGTTTGCTACCTTTTCCCCAGATAAAAGTTGTAAACAAGTAATTTCACACTCTGTTAGAGAGCAGGATTAACATTACCAGATTATCAATGTGTTTCTGTGCCCTGTATAAATCCTCCTCACGGTTTTTCATGCAACACCCCACTTTTCAGAGGTTAATGTCTTCAGAGAATTGTTTTTGATAAAAGCCAACATTTGGCAATTTTAGCAGGAAATTAAAATTATCCTCCTTTTGCTTAGAGTGGTTTAAAAAAAACCACCTGAGCACATTCACAGTATCCATTAATTTAAAAGACAAAATTAGTTCACTAGCTTCCTAAATTCAAAATAAGGAATAAAAATAAAAATGAAAAGATGAGATATAACTTTGCTAGAATAAAAACTAACTTTAGGAATGTGAATCCAAATGATTCAAGAGAATGATTTTTCTCATTACTGTAATGGGAAAGGTGTGCATTGGTTGTCTACAACCGTTCCTTAAAGGAGTATTTTCTGTGTTTGTCTTTGTTTTACCCTGGCCCTGTGACCCACTGATGATCTCCACCCTATTGTGAGGGGCCCCAATCCCCTGGGCTCAATGTGGTTCTAAGCTAATGAAGGCACTCGCTCCTTGCCACTCTAACCCCCACATTAGAGCCCCTCCCACTCAAGTAACTTTCAACCAAGGGTGGGGAAAAGGCAGCCCATGGGCTGCATGCGGCCCACCAGGCCACTCTATCTAGCCCGCGGGTCCCCTAAAAAAAATTTAGAAAATTAATATTTAGCTCCCCCGGCTTCCTGTCACGCAGCCCTCGATGGCTTGCCAAAACTCAGTCAGTGGCCCTCCGCCCAAAATAATTGCCCGTCCCTGCTTTAAATGCTCTCACATAGCCTGTGATTTACCACTGTGGGAGAAATGTGAGAGAACAGCAAGCCACATAGGCATAGAAAAGGACCCTCTTGACCTCAGATACATTACTCTTAAAAAGTAACACCTCTTGAAAAATGGCAAAAGTTCTGAGACACTCCCCTGATTAGATTTCTCCACTTCCATGAGTCCAAGATCCACCAGTGTTTCAGACTAGAAAGAATCTATCCTTCCCACTCAGTCGTGAAGGTCCTGCTTACATGGTCACTCTTTCTAGAAGCGCTGCGACCCTGAGCAAAGCGATCTGTTGCCTTTCCCCATATGCTCAAACAGAAGGCTCTAGTTCTCTCCTAGTTTTGCTACATCAGTACAAAACACATCCTATGGAGAAGGGCCAGTGGTTGAAAGTCATTCAACACTGACAGCTCCAGATTTTTGTCTTGATGGCTTCTACATTATATTAAAACTATACCAGTTTCAAAGAAATATTTTGATTTGTAAATATCCATTGAACTAATTGGGAGTGTAGGCCTGAAGAGGAGTTAAGCATTTTAGTACCTTTTTTGGGTCCTGCCCAAAGCATCCATCCCATTGTCTGCACAAAATAGCAGTTTAGAACAGAGTTCAATAAACTGCCTTGGCTAGTTCAGGTATGTGTTTGGTACATAACCCAAACTGGGACTCCTACTCCAAACTGATGTTCACATTGATAGAGATGCATCTCACTGTCAGGGTCACACTTAAGAGGAAAAAAAAAAGAAAGGAATCTGTGACATTACACAGGGCTATTAATTAAAATCCTTATTCAGAAAAGCATTTAAACATGTGCTTTAATCTACCTCCAAATTCAGAACACAATGGCTGGATCCAGATGTGCAAGCACGTGCAGTTTGTGGTACTACAAACCTTTTTGTTATTCCACTTGTTACATGTTAAACCATGCCTAGCTCTGCTAATTTGCAGCTCTGTGGGCAAAAAAGAAAAGCCATAAACAAAAAGGCACAAAGCACACTAGAATTCAGTGTGCTGGGACAAATGTGGAGACAGGAGAGCAGGCAGCCCACAGCTGCCTGCTCCCCCATCTGCACACACTGCAAAAGCCTTGCGCTGAGGCACCCTATACTCCAGCCAGCTAGGGAGAGGCATGTGGACATGGGGAAGCAGGCAGCCCAGGGCTGGCTGCTTCCCTGTCTGCATCCTGCTCCTCAACTGGCTGGGGCACAGGGTGCCTCAACGTGGGGGCTGCCTGCTAGCTAGCCCAGCACTGCGGCACGCTGTGCCCCAGCCAGCTCCCCCTGCAGCACATGAAGCAGTGGGATAATGTGTCCCGATGCAAACCGCATGAGTAGGGGGCATGCACTTCAGCACAAAGTAGCAGCACAAATTTGTACCGCTTCTCTTTGTGCTGCTGCAAATGCATGACCCTACTTATGCGGATGTGGCCAATCTGTTTAAAGTGAGCAGTGTGTCACAAAAGGCAACAACCCAAACTCAAAGACGTGTATTGGTCAAGCTTGCAGGGTACCCTGGTCTTCAAGCAAGCTGTGATTACAACAGTCACAGCTAGGATAGGAAAAAAGTTTTCATTTTTATGCCCTTTTAAAGTTAAGTGGAGATAGTTAACTACCATGCATGCTCCTGAAAATCTCCCTGTATAATCTAACTGCCTCCAGGAGGGAGATGATGTCATCCACTAAATTTCAAGATTTTTTTTATTCTTCCACTCTGTCAGCTTTTAAAGCCATTCAAAAAACATGGTTAGTTTTACAACATGCATGTTTAACATGTCTACTGAAATGTAATCCTTTGTGCAGAAATGGGTTATTAATGATTTCATTAAAACAGATGACTTCACTACTAAGGAGAAAGAAAAAATACAAAATAAACATGAGGGGGAGAGATGCATTTTTTACCCTCCCACAGTAATTATATACTGTTTTTTTCTGAATGGTAGATAACTATAAAATTATACTTTTTTAGCACTGTAGCCTTTTCTTTAGATTTTACAAGTACTAAATTTATCAACGAAAAAGATCAAATTACAGCCTTATTCTTTTCTTCCATTATATTCTTCCCTTAATATAATCACCAGTTTGGGTTGCTCTTCTGATGTCATGTTACCAGGAAGCTGGGGGCTCATAACATAGATTTTGATCCTAAAATATGTGGCTAAAATAAGTTTTATTTCCATATTACCTTAGACAAAGTTAGATTGCGTAAGATGCAGTCAGTCAATTATCCATATATATATTTCTGAATAAATTAGAGTATTCATTTTTGCTTCCTAAAAAATCTCTTTTCACTTCATTAGTACCTCATTATTCCTTTAAAGTTCAGCATTGAACAAAAACAGACTGAATAGCTACCCTGAGGGGGAGAAAGAGTGGATACAAAAGGTAAGTGGACTAAGTGGGATGTGAGAGTAATCTCTAGATTACATCATACTAAATGTTTCATTCATTTCATTTCCTCTTGAGAACAGGAAAATGGTGCCTTTGTCATTGCTGTGCTACAGATATCTCAGCTAAAGACTCCCACACAAACCCATCAGGCAAGGATAAAACATATGGAGCAGTAAAGGAAGAAAAGCAGGTAAAAGACTGGAGATCCTCTATAAATTTTACCAGGTCAACATAATTCCTGCATCCAAAGGAGTCAACACTAATTGGCTAAAACACTCATTGATATATGAAACTAACTATGCTTAAAAATTTTATATTTTCTATATTCCTGAGCTAAGTGTATATACATACATACACACACACACAAGCTAAGTATATTGATAACATAGCCTAGTGTTTATCCCATGTGATTAGAAATCTGGAAAGCAGAGAAAAAAGTGTGGGTCTTAGAAGATTATCTAGTTTCCCCCTCAAGAATTATTCTGAAAAACACCCAGCATACTATATAAGCCACATTCCAATGGAAAATAACTATTTCTTCAGAAATATTACAAGAAGATTGTATGATAAATCCTCAAAGGCAGGGATGATTACGAAGTAGTGAGTTAGACTTCATGAACACTGGGGAAGGGGCAGCCGTGTGTGTGTGTGTGTGTGTGTGTGTGTGTGTGTGTGTGTGTGGCAGTCCACACATGTTCAAAATATCTGGGAGGGAGAATTCTCCCAGGTTTGTTTTCCTAGTAGATAAGCCTACCTGGAGACACCTGAATAGACATTTAAATGCTGAGCCCCTGAGGAGCAGATAGCTTGCAGTAATGATGCTGCATAGCCAGGGGTATCCTATGCATACATCTCAGCCTGCCTGGCAACAGATGGCAGCAGTGCACAAGGCAACCCTGACTGGATGACCCAGACTGCTCAGGGTCAGCCTGGTCTCCCTGCACCACACCGTGCAGAAAGTAAAGGAGGTATATTCTGCTCCCTGCTTGACTGGAGATATAGAATCCAGCAAGCGACACACTGTCTCCCTGGGGGTTGGGGGGAGGGCAAGAGGAAGAAAGGGGGCAGGAACAAAGCATGCTGGGATGCTGGAGGACTGTACTGTGGCTTCTGTCAGAAGACAACATGTACAGTCATGCACTGTCCCAGCAGAAACTGTCCTGGGAGTGATCTACTTCTGGTTGTTTCCAAGTTGTTTTTCTCCTGGAGCCATTTTTGCTCTGGGAAAAACCCTGAACACCTGTACGCTCATGGTTTCTCCAGGGATAGCAATGACTCTCCCAGAAGAAACTGAATGTCTGTACATGATCTATGTTTGCATAGTGCTTAGTCACAATTAGGTCCAGATCCTTCGACTCCTAGCTACCATGGTACTACAAAGAAATACTCACTATAGAAACACAATGAATGCTTTTCAGGGCAGTGCGGCTTTCCCTTCAATTCTATGTTGGAATTCCCAAGAATCTACTTTCTGGAGCTTCAAAAACTGTCATGATTGCATATAACCCACTTCTAAAAGAAACTGATAATTTTTTTAGGTATTGCAAGTGAGTTTGTCACCAGAAAGTGCCTACTGAAAATGGTGTGACATTGGATCTCAAATCTGGGACTGATACAGCTTCTAAAGTATACAGCCCTCTCACCGTAGGTCTGATCCAGTGAAGTCAACAGGAGTTTTTTCACATCCGTCATCTTTGTGCTCTCCATATTATACTTTTATCACTAATCTTACACAATCAGGCTCAGAGAAGCAATATTGGCAGACTAAACTTTGGGAGGCTTGCCACCCTGTAATAAACCAGCAGGTGATGTTTTTGTAGTGCAAGTCAGGTGTGGCTCATATTCTAAAGTTGTAAACATATTGAGTGGTTGTTAGGTACATAACTCTTAACATATGGTGATGGCAAACTTCAAAATCCCAAATCCATCTGCTTGTCCTTTGGTCCAACATTTAGGTTTCTAAATACCAAACCCAGTTTCCAAACTCAAGCCATATCAGTCACATGACAACCTGAATGACTGACTTCAGGTTGGATTTTGCTTCTAGTCATTCAAGATGGATTTGATAGGAGTCATATGCAGTGTAATAAAGAAAATAAGCCTTTTTATGCTTTTTACACATTGCACGATTCCAATAACATAGCTATTTATTTTGAATATCGGCTCATTTTACTTTGATATTAAAGATTAATGAAGCAATTAAATTAAAACTAAAAAATAATTCTTCATCCGTAATTAAAAACAAGGATAAATTGAATCCTATAACTGAGTATATCCATACTAGCAAATTTAGGAACTGTAAAACAACAGCTCTAGCAATGATAAGAACAGTGGAGGGGACAGTGTTCTGAAGACTTCAGCATGTTGATCCCTTTAATCAACATGGATTTCAATGATAAGGGCAGAAAGATCATTGGCCACAATGTTTTCTTTGAGAAGCCAAAGAAAAAATCCATTTTAAAAGTAAAAGGAAGCTGCAGGAGTTCAGAACCTATGGAGAAAATCAGGTCATTTATTTAGATGCCAAAGCAAGACTTTAACCACCAACATCTTACAGATTCTGCCTAGCTATGCAATCAGAGCACATTGAAAACTACTGCTATTCACTGGCTGACTCTGTTTTTGCCTCTGCAGAAAATGAACTACATAAAAAAAGATTACGAGTCTGCCATCTGAAAGCTCAAGTCTATGATCTTGAAAACTTAAATAAGTACAGAATTATGCTTTTAGACTCAGAGGTCCTAAATTCAATGCCCACAGATAATCCAAGCAGTTATTTTTATATAAATGGCAACCTATATGGAGATTTCAGCACCTAGAACCTCAAATCTATATACATGTATCTTTACTGCCTGGAGAGAAAAACCAGATTTGCTAGCTGGAAGGAATTATAGACTCAAACGCCTTCTGTAGATTAGGTCATTAGAAAAGGAGATAGACAGAGCTGCCCAGTGTGTACTGGACAACAAAATGGCATTACTTAACGTCTCAGCATATGATTTGCAAGAAAGAGTAAAATATTAATTAAAATATCATGCATTTCAATTCAAAACTACAAATATACTGCACTACAAATCTATGAAACTCTGTCATAATTCTAACATGAAGTAGAATTAAAAGTATTTACTTTAAATTCATCTGTGCATAGTTTGTCCTTTCTTCCCTCCTACACATACATAACTGGGAGATCATATCTGCAGCTGTCTGGGTATTCACGCTTGACTCCAGTTCAAAGTGGATGCATTAAACATAAGCAAGGAGGTAAGGAATGGGAAAAGTGTTGAGAAGATACTAACTGGTATGTCCTGCAATTGGAAACTGTGTTTGATATTTAGAAACCTATATGTTGGACCAAAAGGAAAACCAGATGGATTTGGAGGTTTGAAGTTTTTCATCACCATATGTTAAGGGTTGTGACTAAATTATTTATTATACTGGCATCCTATCGGTGAAAAAGAAAATTGAAGGACATGGTTGGTAGCATCTGTCTGCTTCTGCATTAGTAAACGTCAAGATTTTGCGTGGCAGAAAAAAACTAAAGTGGTATTTTCAGACTGTATAAAAGTAGGGAATATTAATCATGGGTCCGTATGAAGGGAGGGAGGCCTGTTAATGAGATACTGCAAATGGGTAATAGACCCAACATCTCTGTAACATGTAATTACAGATTTTCCCTATGTATATCTAGTTACAATCAGATGCAGTGGAGACGCTTGGAATTCAGAATATCTGAGCAGTTGATACTGAAGTTCTGGACCATGAAGTATTTGTTCTAAGATTTGCATTAGAGAGTCACCATAAACAAACTCATCTGAATAAGTTACATACAGGCAATAAGACTTTTGGGGGATAAATTTGTAAACTTTAATTTACAAGGGGGGAAAAAACCAAGATATTGATAGATTCTGAAGAGCAACTGATTTACTCTGAATGAATATATCCAGTCTCCCTACAGCACCTGACCCAGAGTTCACTGAGAGGCAACAGATGTTCACTTCAATGATTTTTTGAACAGGCCTCTTGGTATTTCTATTAATACTCAAAGTGCAATAGTGTAAGCTGTAGCCAAAATTTGCTTTTACAGCATTCAGCCGGATAACATCCTTTGTTATTTATACTGCAATTGCCACACCTTTTATAACTTGACTTTGTGGTAAAAAGGCATACGGGCATAGATGGCTGCAAAGTACAGCTAAAAACACACACACTTTGATGTTAAGTTGGGGGCCCAACCATTTCAGTGGACTTTGGAGCAGGCACTTAAAGTTTCTCATGGTAATAGAAGGTACTATAGGAATAAGTGTTACGAAGTGTAGTAACTACAGAGTATAAAAAGAAAAGATAGAAATAAATTCAATACTAAGGAAAGCTATTAAATAGATCAGTTTGCTTAGGTCATGATGAAACAGTCTTCCGGAGTTTACCTTCATAAATGCATAAAAGCTCAGGTTAGTGATCTGCATTTCCTGGTATTTTTAGACACTAAGATTGAAGAATTTGCTATACCAGTTACCCAGATTAAGGCCTCAGTTATGAAGTCAATACTCTTAACCTTTAATTCTTCTGTATGTGGCTTCCATTCCACAATAAAGTATTAGCTATTTCAAAGGCAAAATTTCAGGAGCTCCCTTGAAATTCAGAATGTTTAGCTGAGTAAAAATGGGAAAGAAATTGTGTGCTTTCAGACACTCTCATCAAGCTCCTAATTTAGCAAGTTAATTAAGCAAGTGCCTAAACTTAAGCATCTGTTTGAGTACCTGACTGAATCAGAGCATGACGTCAACAACAATGAGCCCAGAATACAAGTTATGGAAAAAAGAAAAGCTATTACTGGTGATGCATACCTGAGATTGGGAGCCACTAACCAACCCCAGAAACAAAATGTTGAAGCGGGTGCAACTGCTCTCTCTAATACTGCTGTGCTTCTCACTATAACTTTGTTCTAAGGATTTCAAAGTGATTTAGTAAGGTTGATTTTAAAACACATCTTGGTGATATGCATATTATTAAATGCTATATGCGAGGGGGGGGAATCAAGAAACAGAGAGGTCAACTGATTTGTTGAGAAATTGTCTGCATTTTTGTTGAGTATAATGGGAATACAAGTTTGCTCTCATACTACACACAGTCACATTCACATGAGTGTGTGTTGGAAATCAGGCTATGAGAAAAGTACAGATGTGAACTCAGGTTTCCAATATAACATGCAAATAATGTAAATTACTTTAAAAATACCATTTAAAAGGATATTAAAAGGCAAGACACCTTGAAGTTGTCTAATACTATTCTACCCATTCTGGCATGTAGTAACAGCACATATTTTGCAACGGTTTGCCTCATTGGCACTCTCTCTCCTGTTTAATGATTTCCTTTATGATACAAAAAAGAGAATTAGGATCTTGAACAGCCAAGTATAGTGCCAGGAATCCTGACTTCCAGTCCCTTCCCTAATCACTACCCAAGGCTTCTACCAAAAGGTTGCTGAAAATTTACTCTTTGCATCCCAGTTCTGGTTAGCTTCTATGGGCATATAAATCACGACAGAAGTTTAAATGATCAAAGTTAATGAAGACAAAATGCCAACTGCCAAGACAAAATTGAATTTAAATGTCCATTTAATAGGGGAAGTCAGTAGGTTAGCTGTATCCTTCCAAAAGAGAGCTCATGCCATAAAAATATACATTTCTTTTATTCCTCTTTTGATCGTGACTCAAGCAAGAATCAGAGATTATTATTTAGCGTGACAACTACTGAAAAAGTGAAAGACTGCTTCACAAAATGAGCAACAGCAATAAATTCAGTTAGCATGGAGGATCAGGAGAATCTCTGATAGTGTTATTGTGAACAATCAGACAGATCGCGCAGTGCACGTAATTTAGTTGGACAGAAGGGGAGAAGGTTCAGAACAAAGTGCCAACAGTGTAAATGGAAATACACACACAGTGACAATTCAAAAGGACTCATTACCATATAACCAGCTGGTTCAATTACAAGGGTACAGGAGAAAGTAACCAGAAAGAAATTAAGACATCTGATATATGACAGAACAAAGAACAAAAATTTCTCTCAACTACCTAATACTTGATATTACCTAAATGAGGGAGAAACTCATGAAAAACTAAAGCACTGATCCTAGAACAATTCATGCATGTGCTTAAGTTTGTAAGGTGCGAGTAGTTCAACCAAAACCAGGGAATCTATATGCAGTGTGTAATGCTAAGAGTCTTTTCAGGATCAGAGCCTAAAGATGCACTTTGCATTACAGATGCAAGCCTAAGATTTTACTTTTGTTAAGAAATGTATAAATCAACACCACCTTGGTCTCTCTTTACTAAAGCAGTGCAACAGATGGCTTCATACTTAGGCTGTGGTAATATCTTTCAATCTTCCATACCATTATGTCTCAATTCTGGAAGCAGAAGAAATGTTATATTTCCAATCTGACTGCCTTTCATGACCAGGTAACTAAATCCTTGGATGATGGTGTCGCCATGGACATAGCCTTTCTAGACTTTAAGAAGGCCTTTGACACTGTCTCTCACCCCATACTCATTAATAGACCGTGGCATTGATTGGATGGGTAAAAAACTGGCTTATGGGGCACGCCCAAAGAATAGGGGTGGACGGGACGTACTCAACCTGGCGAGATGTGAGCAGTGGGGTCCCCCAGGGCTCAATCCTCGGGCTCACACTGTTTAACATCTTCATCAATGACTTGGACAAGAGGGTTGAAAGCACATTGTCCAAGTTTGCTGATGACATTAAGATGTGGGCCAAGGTGGGCACACTTGAAGGGAGAGGCTGCAACTAGATTTAGACAGACTACAAAAGTGGGCAGATGAGAACAGGATGGGGTCTAACATAGACAAATGCAGGGTGCTGAACCTTGGGAGAAGGAATCCACAGCATACATACAGGCTGGGGAGTTTCCCTCTTGAAATCACAGAGGCAGAAAGGGATCTTGGAGTCATTATTCAAGATGAACATGAGCCACCAATGCCAGACTGCAGCCAGCAAGGCCAGCCATACCTTGTCATGCATCCAAAGATGCATCTCAAGCCGGTCCAGAGAGGTGATACTCCCCGTCTATGCAACATTGGTCAGGTTGCAATTGGATACTGCATCCAGTACTGGGGACCACTCTTTAAAAAGGATGCGGCCAGCTGAAGAGAGTTCAGAGGAGGGCCACCCGCTTGGTGAGAGGGCAGCAGGACAGGCCCTATGAGGAGAGACTGAGGGACCTGAACCTGTTCAGCCTCAGCAAGAGGAGGCTGAGGGGGGACCTGGTGGCTGCCTACAAACTCATTAGGGGAGATTAGCAGCAAATAAGAAGAGCCCTATTCTCCCCAGCACCCGCTGGGGTGATGAGGAATAATGGTAATAAGCTGATGGAGAATAGGTTTAGGTTAGAGATCAGGAGGCAATATTTTACAGGTAGGGTGACCAGAATCTGGAACCAACTTCCCAGGGAAGTGGTCCTCGCCCCTACCTTGGGCAAATTCAAAGAGGTTAGATGATCACCTGTCTGGGGTCTTGTGAACCCAGCATTCATTCCAGCCTGTGGCAGTGGGTCAGGTCAGATGATCTGTTCAGGTCCCTTCTGACCCTAGCTACTATGAAACTATGAAAAATTCAAACAAGTTTTGCAGGGGTCAGTTCAGACAGATTGGTCATCTTCTGTGGGAAGACAACAGTAGGAAGGGGGTAGAGGTGATTGCAGGGTTTCTGTGTAATCAGTCCCTGGCAGACACGTCCATAAAGGTTAGTTTAGGTCTGATGCGAGTCCCCACAATTGTGCTTACTCCCACACCACACATGCATGGCAGGAGGCACAATTGCGGAATGAGCATCAGATCACATCACACCTTACTGATGGTATAGACGAAGCCTGGGGTCATGATCCTGGGTTCCCCCTGCACTGGCAAGTAGCAAGCTCCTCCAGTTGTCTTCTCAAGGCCATCAGCTGACAGGGCTCCCAGTCATGGGAGAGCACACCATTCACCCCTGTAGCTGGGAGCCCCATCAACTGATCTGGGCTCCCAGCCACAGGGGCGCACCCCGGAGTTGGGAGCCCTAGCCTGGCCATATGTTCAGTTAATAGCATGACACAAACCAGTTGCAAAGTTATTACACACAAGATGTGTAATAACTTTGTGGCTCATTCCTTCTTTTACCATGCCACTAACTGCATTAACATGTGGCTGGATAACAAATTAAGATGTGATTAACTGGTTAATTACATCATAAGTGTAACATGCCAGAGGCCATATGGTGAGAACAGCAGAAGGGCATGTGGTTCAGTTTAATCTTCCACATGCCTAGACCTTTCAGATAAGCATCCAGTTTGGTTTGCATTAACTAGATGTATATCAGTTACAAAACTGTTGGTTACACATGAATTTATATGCAAGGTACATATTTTAATGCTATTTTTATTACTACTACTGCTCTATTAGCAGTCATTGCAATACAACTTCAAGTTCACCACTGTTTTTATCACTACAATGTCTGTACATGATAGTTGAATGCATCTTTCTGGAAACACTGGAGGGACCTGGGAGAAAACAGACTGACTTGTCTACTGGCACACTAAGCAACCATCAACAAAAGTTTTGCTTCCTTGATTTTAAGGGTCTTGAGTGACGTAGCAGTTTTATTTTAGTGTCATTTGCTATTGATAGGTTATTACCACACAATTATTACATTTACACATTTTTGTAGTGATACTAGTATAATGAAACCACTGAAACTTTAATCCTGTTTCATTTCTTTCATTAAATTTAGCTGAGCTGACCAAAAACATTGTTTCAAGGATGGCCAAACCCTGCCAGTTCAAAGGCAAAAGTCATACCCACAGAAACCTAAACTTTGCATGAAAATCAGGAGATTTAAAAATAAAGAAGACTTCTACATTTTTATTTTTCAGTGTAATGTAAGTTTTACCTTTTCCATGCATATGTGTGTCAGAAAGAGAAAGCTCCCCTGGGAACAAAGGGTCCAAGAAGTCTGACACCCCAGGAGATAGTCTGGGTGAGGCAGCAGGAACTTCCAGGTATGGTAGGACAGCCACAAGTCTGGGCCTCAGGCCTTTGCAAAGACAGTAGCAAGACTGTCTCTATTATAATTTGTTCTTCATATAAAGTTCCCGTAAATAATTAAATATTGTTTCCATACCATGAGCCTCATGAAGATACTACAACTTACATGCAGCACCTCACTTCCTCTGAGGCAGCTCAAAGTGCACAGGCTATGAAACGGTTAACGCTGGGCTGTTATGAGTTCCAGTGTCTATTTTCTCTATCCCACTATCTATTTTCTCTATCTGTTTCAGTTCCAGAGAAGAAAAATCAGCATCCCTGCCTGATTTTGGGGGGAAAGGGTGTGATATGCAAGCAAATATGGCACTAGCCAGAGGTGAACATTAAGATACCAGGCAGAGCACAATCTGTGGGTCAGAAGCCAGAGGCAAGAGCCAGGAACTGAAGAATACGCAGGGGCTTGGAAGCAGGGCTAGAGATATGCAAGGTCATGGAAATGCTTCAAGACTTAAAGGCATGGGCAATTGTTTGAGCTGTCTTTAAATGTGGGCCCAATGCCAACTCGACAAGTTAGATATAACAGACAGCACTCCCTGCCCCCAATTAGAACTAACTAGCTCATCAAGTTCCCTACCCAGTGCTGACTGGTCTTCATACCAGTTGGATAGGCTTAGCCTTTTCACTAAAAAGGCACAAAAATCATTGCTACCAACCTGACAATAAAAGCCCTCCTGGGAAAATCATATACCTTTGTGCCTTTTAAAAATTGTTCCATAACTGGATGGTATATGAAACTTTATTAAAAAAAAACAAAATAGGATGGATGAGCATATTCAGTAGCTTTGCTTTTCTTGTGAAATCTGAAAGTTACCATCAATCTTTGTTAGTGCATATAAACAGCAAAGGGGAAAAGAATTCAGCTTTGCTGATGTTTGCAGTTGCTAAATAATGCACACTGAAATGAAGTTAAATCAAATAAGAGGCACAGCATGCTACTGGCAGAGGTTACACTGCTGACAGATACAGAAACTGTAGAACAAATAATACTCTAGAAATTGTTCATCTTGACAGCCCAGCCCATAGCAGCATTGGCAGCTCTGGCTCCATTTCCGGGACCTAGCCAGAGCTGCTGCCACTGCTACCAGATGAGATGGGGGCTATTTTTCGTGTTCCAGGCTGCAGTAGGGACACAGCCTGAAAGAGTGAAACAAGGGTAAGCCGCAAGGAAAGGACAGGTGGAGGGAGGCAGATGGGGGGAAAAGGGGTAGAAGCTACTGCCTCTCCCCCCACTGCTTGCTCTCCACCCACCTGCCCCGCTACTTCCTTCCCACCACTGGCCAGCCTGACACTGCTTTCTGAAGTGCATCAGTGGAGGGACAAATTCAAGATGACCCTCCAATAATTAGATTCTATACATGGAAAATTATAACAAATTTATAATTTTTCCATTAACAACGTTTCATCATGGGGGAGGGTCAGATTCATGCAAATACAGTACTACATTAATAACCCACTAAACTGGAACATTAAATTAAATTAATACATCAAAGTAAGCTGTTGCTCTAATGATGTATTACACAAAAATTATCTCTCACCAGAGAATTGTACCAATGATGTGTGGTGCAACACATTAATGATGGATGCCTCGAAAGTTAGCTCAGTTCAGGGAAGAAAGAGTCCACATGCAGATTCAATATTTATAAGATGAAGCTAATGCATACTTCATACTATGAGAAGCCTTCCAGATAAAAAGTATCAGTAAAGTAGTTTTCCTAGATACATTTCCCTTGCTCAACGAAGTGAACTTGGCACTGTGGACATTTCTAAACATCCTGGATCACTGCTAATAGCTCACTAGAAGTTGAGGAATTGTTTAAGTGATTACTATAGTTCTTTTTACATAGTTCCTGCCTCAAGGATGGACTTTCAGCTTGCATTTTCCTTTCCCCCTGATTCTGTGTAGTTTATGTTATTTCCATCTACGACCAACCCTTAAAATGTTAGTCTCACCAGAATTCATCTTATTTTCTTTGCTAGGCATCTATAGACATACTAGTGCAACTAACTGGGATAGGCTTATGAATATATGACTCAGAATATCTTGACTTAAAGTTGTATAATAGTAGATAGCAACAGAAGAAACACAGAAAAAGCTCTCCTGAAATTTTAGCAGAAACTAACATTGGTTAATTCAGTTGCTGAGGTTATAATATTCTGGTTATAATATGCTATTCTACCTCCCTGCTAGTGAGAGAAGTAAAACCCAAGCTATGGTGTTAGGTTTTCTTATCTGAGTGAAGCACACAGCTGCAGTTCATGCTAAATGTTTGTCTATGACTCCCAATTAGCTACTGCTAGACTGGTAGATGCCTACCAGAAACTGCTATAAGGGACTAGCTCATTTAATTTATTAATCAGCATCTGGACCAAGAAGGAATGAAATCACTGCAATTTCCTGCACTGTGGGAATGGCTAGAAGAGAGGCTAATTGTTTTCTCTGAAAAGCACCAGACTCCTTTCCAAGATTTTAGATGAATTGTGGGTATTTGTTGAGAGCTAGGGATCATTTTCAGCACACATCTTATGCTGGTCCTACTAAATCTCTGAGTACTGGTGCATGTTCTGGATCATCATCTACTGGCCTATTGCCTATACAGGAATTGTTAACATAGATACAAGTATCTCCTCTACAAACCACTCGTATCACTAACTACAAATTTCCTTATAGCATAGCTATAGAGGGGGCACTCAGTAACGCTAAATTATATTAAGTGACATGGCCTTACCTTAGCTTAATTAGGTCTTTGAAGAGGAAGGCAAGTTGTTATAAAAAGAAATAATTTTTTTTTTTAAACGAAATATAATTTCTTTCACTTTGAATTGCTTTGACTCCCAAATAGAGCTGTTCGGTCTGAGAACACATCTGAATCAGACATATGGCTCCTGGCATTCTGTTCCCTTCAGAATTTTGCTGAGTCAAAAACTGAACTGTCTGAAATGAAATTTTTAATCTTGCTTTTACCTTCCTAGTGCTCAAGATAGATTACAATTTATTTCTGCAATATTTTAAAATTAAAATCTTAATTAAAAATGCTGTGCAATTGTAATAGTCTTATCTTTCTCATGTTGCTCCTGCTCATCTGTCTGCACCTGCTGCCCTTTACAATTACTATTTTTCTGCTGCAGTGACCAGACTCTTTTGGGAATTTAGCAAATTTCTGTTAAAGTTAATGTTTCAGCTTAGACTGTTACAAAAAGTTTCTTAGGACAGGCAGCAAAAAATTGAAGACAAGTAAACTGGATTGTTTGTGCAGGCTGGGTTGTTTAGTATTTAAAGAATTGTGATAAAAGGACCTTAAATCTTCTGCAAAGTCACAGTTTGCATATATGATAATATAGTAAATAGGCAGTATCCCTCAAGGATCTGTACTAGGACCTATGCTGTTCAGCACATTCATAAATGATCTGGAAAAGGAAGTATACAGCAAAGTGGCCAAGTTTGCAGATGGTACAAAATTATTCCACTGGTCAAATCTGAAAGTGCTGGTGATTAATTATAGAAGGAGCTTACAAACTGAGATTGTCCATCAAAATTGTGATTAAAAATTTTCCATTTTGGTGAACTGCTTTCAAATAAAATGTAGTGCTGATAAGTGCAAAATAATGAACATATGGGCTAGGGTCAGACATTCAAAAAGCCTGAGCCTGAAATGATTCAATCTTTGCAGGTTAGTCTAACCCGGTAGGCTAAACCAGTTCGTAACTGTATGGACATCCCAGACATGCAGGCACATGCCTGCAGTGGCTCAGGCTAGAAGCCAGGGGGGCGCTAGAGCAACCCTCCCCTTCCATTGCATAGTGCTGAGCTGAGTGAGGCGTGGCCAGGCCCCAGCAGGATGCTTTGTTTAGGTTCAGTGTTTATCACCCCTGATAACACAGTGTTCATCACATCATTAAGAAAACAGAGGGACATTACCATTGATTCCATCTTTGTCCCATCTGCCACAGCACCAACCATAGGCAGCATGTGGTCTGCTAGCTAATGCTGAGAGGTGTCTGTGTAAGGCAGAGGGGATAGTGGAGTCCCTGCTTAGAGGGGGAAGCAGAAGCCAGGCAGAAAACCTGCAGTCTCTCCCAGAGCTGCAGCCAGGGAGCAGAAGGAAGGAGCCAGCTCAGAGAGAATGCTGGGATGCCAGGGGAGTCTGATTTAACTTAAGCCAGCAAGGGGTCTGGGACAGACATTGCATAAACTGGTTTGAGCCAAATCAGTTAAGTCTGATACTACATTCAACCAGGTTCATCTCAAACCAGTTTTAGCCATTTTCAACCAGATTAGTTTATGTGCACTGAACACCTGTTCTGTTACCGTTTTAAGCCAGTTTCTGATCACTTAAATGTGTAGGGACAGACATTGCATATAATCCGAAGAAAAACAACCAACTTTACATACCCATGCATAGGCTCTGAATTACCAGTAGCTGTTATCAATCAAGATCTTCAAGCCTTTGCAAAAAGTCCTCTAAAAATATCAGTTCAATGGACAGCAACAGTTAAAAAGGCAAACTGAAATGTCAGGAATTAAGAAGCCACTTGAAAAGAAAGCAGAAAGATCAGACTCCTATTAACAGCAGCAAAAAAGCTCCAGAACATCTAAACTGATCTTTTTTTTTCCTTTTCTTTTCCCCCCCTTATTTTTAATGTAACATGAAAGACTGATAAATGAGGTTCTCTCTTAAAAATTCTCTACAGCTGTCAGGAAATGGAATGTTGGCTATTATTAAAATGAAGATCATATATAACAGTTTATATGTTGTAACTGTTTATCCCTTGTTTGTGTGCATCATTAATAAAATGGCTAAATAAAAGTTAGCTAGTAGTGACTGTACAATTAGTGAGACAGGGATAACTTGATTCGAGGTCCTAGAGCTCATGTAACAGTTTGATGCTAGAAGAGAGGACAAGGGTTTCATTAACATCCTACCTCTTGTAGGGCTGGAGATACGCACACACTCTTAATACAAGATTTCTTCACCCCGAGATTTAAGCATATGTCTATAGATAATATAGTGTTCTATACATTTCACATAAGCATATTTTTATGCACACGTACACACACACACACACACACAGAGGAAACGCCATTTATCTGGGTCATGTATATAATGTACATGTTCTAAAAAAATCAAAACTTTCCATGACCAAAAAATATCTTCCCCTTCCCCCTTTTTCTTCTACCATATCTATTGGCATTGTTAAAATCTCAAAATAAGTTAGTCTATTTACACTTAAAAGCAAGGAACCTACATCTCGGATCACAGCACATGCTAGCAGGCTGCAAAACACAAAGCTGACAGATGTGACACAGGACTCAGGGGCACCCTCAACTCCCAGCCTACATCTCTGAAGTCACTCTTGCCTGACAAGTATTTCAGATGGAGAACTAAATCAAATCTTCAGGGAATCTTGTAATTACTTAATGAAGACAGTAGGAAAAAAAACAGTTTCAAAATTAAAAGCTTCACACAAGTTTTGCATGTAAGAGTTATTTCACAATGCCTAATGCAGAAAACCTCCCTTGCTCTTTACTGACATGTGATAGGTTGTTTCTATAGGATACTTCATGATTGTGGTGTGCAAGAGATCAGAGTAGATGGTTTCATGGACCCTTCTGGAAAAAAAAGACTGCCTGCAAACACAGAAGACTGGGCCCCTTCCTGTCCTCAGTACTATAAGAAGGAGAGACAATGGGCCAGATCCCCAGGTCTGCCTCAGCTGCTTTTGGGAAATGAAGCCAGAAAAGAAGGGCCTCAAGAGTCCCTTCTAGTGCTGGCATGAACTACATCCTCAAGAAAATTCTCAGCTATCATATTTGAACAGATCTCTATCCCTTGGATGACGCTGGGGACAGGATATGGATGGTATATATCCCTATTAATTATCCCCAAACAGTTCTTAGAGATCACTACATGAATCCCACAGTGAATTTCCTTAAGAATGCATGTCTTGCAGCTATAACAACATTCATGGTTATTCAATAAAGACCAATTGCATTGGCCCAAAGCCCAGCCTAAGAAAAAAATACCAGCATATGTTTTGACAGCGTTGGTTATGAGCTTACATTTCCTGCATATAAACTGGACTGAAACGGAATCTGTCAAATTGCTAATACTTAACTCACTAGCAACCTTCCAGCAAAACAGTTCAGATGGGAATTAATCCAAAAATACTTAAAGGGAAGGGGAAGCCTTTCTATTTAGCAATGGCTGTGTGCCTTAAGTTTCCTGAAAACTCAAGTAGCAAGTCACCACCAATTTCCTCAGCTTCTTTAGTACAGTATATGCTGTAAAGGCCAAGTAGCTATCTCTATGGTAATTAAGAGTAAGTTTGATCAGAGACAATAAAACAGAAAAAACATAACAGTCCAAAGGTGCAGATGGATTAAATAGTCACACTGAGTTTGTCTAAACATTCCTACTATACATCGCTATGGTATCCAAGTACCTTACAAGACCGAATATCAAATGCTCCCAAAGAATCTGACCTTTTTATCCTTCCATTCCTCCCCTATTAATTAGAACCAATCTGTCTGGCTTGCTTTTTTGTTTGCTGTTGTGAAAAGGCAAGATGAGAGAAATGATTTTTTGCATTCTTCATTGATGAGCTTCTTGATCACGATAATCTCTACCAGGGCCACTAATCTAGCCTATCCAGCTGGGCCAAGCACTAAAGTTATCACACCCATCCCTGATCCCTGGCTAAGGTAACTTCCCCTATTCTCTGCAACTGGATTAGCTGCTGAAAGCACCACTCACCTCTTTTAAGCATACCTCAGGCTACAGGAATGCCTTGACACAGCCTCAGTCTGTTCCAGCAAGCCTCCCATCCACTGCTTTCTCTAGTTCTCCTGACTCCGCTTCGGCTTTTCTTGATCCTGACATCAGACCTCCCCTAGAACTCGGCACTGGCGCTCTGATCGCAGTTCACTTCTCGGACTACGTCTCTCAGGTTTCCCCTCTTGGCTCTCCTGCAATTTGGTCCCTGCATTCTCAGCCCCTCCAGCAGACCCCGACCTGATGCTCTGCTAATCTGTACTCCTGCCTTGCTGACCTGTTAGTTGTTCCTAGTGGCCTACCTGCCTATGTTCCAGCCAAACCATCACACACAGGTACATGCCTACTGCCAAAAAACTCACTTCTGCCATGCTCACTTTTGAAGGAGGTAGTTCCATTGTCCCAGGGAAATGCAGCTATTACATAAGATCACTGTTGTGCATGGAAAGAAGCGATTCTCTCAGATAGCTTTGTTCAGTCCCATGAAGAACTCTGAATATTGGAACTGAATCCTTGGATTTTAGCAAGATATTCAGTAGAAAGACTAAGCAATGAATGGAAAAACTGAACTAATGAATTTCCCAACAGCTTGTTTGGTTGAGTTAGTGGTTTGGTGCCTTCTAAATCAACCAGCACTTACTCATGGTTGGTGGCTCTGTTCTAAGAAAAACTTAAATAAACAAGCCTAGAAGTCACAAACGCACAAATCACCGTAGCTACATCTGCTTGAAAAAGGGCACCATCTCTTCATCAGCCATTGATAGAAGGCAGCACTTCAAGTTAGCTCGTTTCCAAATGTTGGCAAGGAGCTCAGAAACATACCTGGTCTGCAGACTAGCCTGACAGTATTTGGAGGTAGGTGCCCTTAGATGGGTGGGCAGAATCGTCAAGGTATTTCCCTCTCCCCTCCAGCACTGCATCTGCTTTGCTAGGGCTCAGGCAAGCTTTAGCCATATTATAATCTCTGGAGGAACTGGAGTCTCACACACTCCATGATGCTTCTTTTCTACTCCAGATTTTTTACAAAACCACAACCAAGGGAATTACCGTAACTGCTTCACTGCCTGCCTATCTCCAGTCAAAACCTGAGCTGCCACTTCTATGACAGATCTACTTACCTCCAGCACCACAGAAAGCAAAAACGAGGCCAGCGACTTGTCCCAGCACACAAAGAAGCCGATATTTCTCCTGTGCATAGAAAGGAAAGCAGCTCCTTCCACACACCTCTTATTTCAAAAAATATTCAGGACAGGAGGGCAAGTATTGTGGACCTAATGCTTAGTTGGTCTAAATCAGCACATTTTCATTGAAATAACAGGGTCACCCTTAACCACATCTGCCAAGCATCTCATTTGAGGCCTTAATTGTGTCCTTCCCTGGCAATCTGAGGGCTATATCACCCACCCCATCCTCATTTGGCTGGGAAAAAGCTGTATTGCAGGTCCCACATACCACCTTGCTAAAAACTGAAAAAAAATGCAAGATGTCTCTTTAGAGGACCAGCAAAATGCACCAACTTCGATGTATACCCTGGTCCACTGGAACCTCTCCTGCCTACACCTTTTGGCCAGACATCTGGCTCTGGCAAAAGCACTCCTTTTCCCAATGTTTTTTGAATTAGGGAAGCTCAAAAGTCAACCATATGCCTTTTGATTCACTTGTCTTAGCTGTTCAAATGCATCTTCTGAGCTGGCTATCATCACCATGACAACAGTGTGGTCAGTGGCAATCAAAGAAACAGCCCCAGAGGAGAAACAGGTTAGGATTTAAAAGCTCTTGTTGTGCACTAAGCAAAACGTTCAGTGCCCTCAACTCACTTCAGTTAAAATCACAGGTACTCAGCATCCTGGAGGACTGGAACCTTCATTAAAAGGAGGAGGGGGGAAAGAATGACTCTTGGGGGGAAAAAAAAAATGCTTTTCTTGGCTGCGGACAACCAGATGCATTTCACATCTGCATTCATATGTGCATAAGTGCTTCTTAACTAGACTTCAACTGCCTCGGAGATCCCTTTCATCACTTCTGTACCTGGCCAGCTTCCCGACCTCTTCCTGTGATAATACAGCTCACTTACGTGGCCAGCTTCTAACAGATAAGCACTCTGCTTTGGAATTAGATTAAGTGTGCAAGCAGTAACCATCCAAAGGACACAATGTAGCACTAACCTTCTCAGTGTCTAACAAGAATAGGTGCTATTTCAGGCATGATGCCATTCATTATGCCAACTAAAGAGACACTGGCTCTGGGCTGTTGAGTCGGTTAGATCCAGTGAAGTTTACTTGTGGAATTATTAACTTATTTAAAATCTACAACCTGCTCCAAATAGAAATGACTACTTCAAATTCACAATAGAAATGGGTTTGACTGCCCTGCTCGAAGAGAAGAGGAAGAGGACTGAGTTTTCTGCAAAGTTTGCTTCTCAAGACTTACCATGACTTTATCTGTTGGAGAGGAATTTTCTAATGTTAAGAGAAAACCCATGTCTCTGAGATTCTGCTCCAAATTGCAGCGGGGATTTTATTATGTGCTAACAGAAATACCACCATATAACCAGTCACAGGTTATTTTTTTTTAAGGATGAAATGCTGCTTGAAGTGTTCCAAACATGCTGTGTGGGGGTGCAGATTTTCAAGAACTGCTTCAAAAAATGGCTGAAACACTTCACAAATGACCCTTGGGAAAGGAGGAACAACTTGGAATAACTTTATTTTGAAATATTTCCTGAAATGTTTGCATGCTCCAGCAGTCCTCAAGTATCCCACTGTGCTCTGCTCTCTTAGAGTGCGTGACGGGAAGTGGGAAGACAAGCTAGTGTGTGCTCTTTTGTATGTTTGGCTGTTCTCAGGCATCTCCAGAAACCAGAGGCTAAGAGAAATGCAAGGATCCCTGCTCTCCAAATCCCTGGCTAGAGAGCAGTGTCACTGCATGACTTCACAATCATCCCAAAATATTCACTGGGGAGCACACATCTTCATGGTGCTAAATTTGAAGCACTCCCCAAATTTGAAGCATTCTGGGATTAGAAGCATTTCAAAATGCAAGTCTGTCCAAGGCCTGAATCTCTACATTGCATATCAAGTAAAAGTCCCAATAATATTTCATTAAGCAGTGAAGACTCAAGGATTTTTGTTTTGTTTTGTTTTGGGGTTTTTTTTAAGGTTTTCTCTTTTATTGGACCAACCACATGGCTGGGATAAAGTTAGACAAACTGATGAAAAATGCCTTGCCTTCAACAGATTGTTTAAATGCAAGGTATTCTTCATTAGCTTGTCTAACAGTATTCCAGCCATGCAGTTGGTCAGATAAAAAAACATCACCCAAAAAACTCTCTCTCAATTCATGGACCATCATGACTACAACATCACTCCAGCTCTACCAAACCACTGAGCAGCAAATATATTCAAGAAGACAGCAATGCAGACTAACATTCTGCAACAGAAAAGCAAAGCGATATTAAATTACTCAGTATAACGTCTTTATAATAATTGGACAGATAAGGAAGGAAGTTCCCCACAGTTCTCCAGAATATTCAAGATGCTTAGGGCACAAGTCTACACTCTTCTATCAAGTTCTTCTGCTGATGACTTGGTAGAAGAGAGTAGGCACATCCTCACCAAATTAAAACATAGGTAAATCAATGTAAGCAAGAAGGGGAAAAAAAAATCAAGACTCTTACAATCATGTTAGCTAGATTCAATGAATAACTAGAAGCTGCACCTATGTGTGAATGCAGACTTTGGCTTTCAGTAATTTTTTCTAAACCATGAGATTTCCTATTATTAAAATTAGTTAATCATATACATTAATATGTATGTATATTTTCTATACCATTTATTGTTGTTTACATTATCATTCCTTGATGTCACATGGTACAGTAAGGCATTCTTTATAACTACTGAAACCCCTTCATAGGATATCCTATAGCAATTATACAAAACTACTTCTACCTGATGCTGTGCTCTTTATTATTCCCCTCGGATTTGGTGAGATTGATATATAAAATCTAAAAATATCTAAAATTAGATGAAAAATCAATCAAATGTTTCGATTTCCCACCATGGAAAAGGCTAAGAAATTGCTTTCAGATTTACATTTAACAAAAAATTTCCAAGAAAACATTTTAAAAACATACCTTTCAACTTCTTTATTATTCAGCATTTTGAAATGAAGTAACTGTTTATTAAAAAAAACTCTTGTAGGGCACTGAGCTCTGCTAAGGTGATTCTTCTTGTTGATGGATAAAGTGGTGATGGGAGACAGCAACACATGCAAGTTCCAAACCTGGCTTAAATAGGGCCTGCTCCAAAGTCCATCTGAAGTCAATGCAAAGATCACCATGTACTTCAGCAGGCTTTTAACACCAGTGATATCAGATGGGGTTAATTAGACTAGGAACAATTTGCCCCTCTCAGATTAGTGTCTAGTCCCATTTCCCTCCCAGCGCACTTTATCCAATTCCAGTGTACAATAAATACCCTGGCTCCTTGTCCCAGTCCCCTTGCCAAACAAGACATAGTTCTTCTGTATTCCAATTTCTCATCCCAGATCTATTTTCTATGTGTCCTTCTCCCTCCCTGTTCCTTACCTGCCTCCAGATCATCTGATCTCGGTCTTCTTGTCCATCCCAGCCAAATGGTTCCCAAGCGCCCTCATCTCTCAGTTGCAGCGTCCTTACTTAGCCATTTAATTCAAATGCCATGGTGTCAGAAGTTAGTGAAAGGAGGGAAAACAGTAGACTGGGGTGCAAGGGGAAAGAGAGAAGCTGAAATTAGCTTTCTCATTCACATAACTACGGAGTAGGGTGACTGTGCCAGAGGTAGTCATTTAAAGCACAGGAGAGAATTGTTCACTGTTCTCAATTTCTGTGTCTATGTCCAACTTAGCCTGAAGCAGTCAGTCTACCTCCCCACTTGTAACAGTCTGGATCATGCTCAGTTGCTCTGGAAAAATGGTTAACACAAAGTCTGGTCAGGCCTAGGAGTGTTGAGATGCTCAGGTATGCTTGAAACAGGTAGAACATTTAGAGGTTTATAGTTCTTTGAGTAAATTTAGCAACTAAAATTGAAGAAGTCTCAGCTTCAATTTTTCAAAGGCCCATTTTTGACAAATTAGGGCAGATTTTCATGGGGATAACAAAAAACACATATGTAAAACAAGGGCCCCACCCATGTCTCAAATTCCTGCTCCAAAGCAAGGAGAAGCTACAGTTAGTCAATGGAAAACTCACCAGAATTTATTAACAAGAGTAAAGCAACACATTTTTCAATCACTTTTCTCAGAAATGGCTAGGACATTTGGGGTGATTTAAAAAAAAAAAATCTCTCTGGAGCAGTGCAAATAGATAAACTTTGGCAATGCGAAACAACCAAAAACAAGGTCTTATAATGGAAAGTAGTGGGCAAGTATAGTAATAGTTAGTAGTGTTCAGCTTCACCTTTACCACCCTCTTGGAAAGTTAAGAGATGTGCTAAAGGAGTCGGAGCATTGCAGTGTTATCATAGATTCATAGATTCATAGATGCTAGGGTCGGAAGGGACCTCAATAGATCATCGAGTCCG
>NW_017728886.1:76534753-76537947 GCF_001723895.1 Crocodylus porosus
TTCTTCAGGCTGGGCTGTCCTTGTGGGTGCCACCTGGTTTGGTGGTCCACAGCCTCCCCCACCCTCATCTTCCCCTCCCCCCGACGAGCCTAGTTTAAAGCCCGCATAAAAAAATTCTTATATACATTGCTTAAGACTGCAATTATGTAAAACTTGTTTTGGAAAATATGCTGTCAGTCCACATGTTATTCACTATAAATGGCATTTCCTCCCTTTACACTCAGCAGATCTAGAGAAAATAACCAAACAGATACCTAAAATTCATTAGCATTTCATATTTTAAGCAACATTTAAACTAATTTCCACTATCTATCAAGTAAAATCTCTGCCTGTCTTACTGCCTAAAATCATTTTTTGTGACTCATCAACCTGCACAGGACATTGAAATGTTCACTGTATTTTGAAGAAATTAAGTACCTAATTTAATCCATGCATCTTCCTTTGTGTTTTTTAATTATTCATTTCTCTATGAGAACAAAAGGTTGCAGGTCTGGAGTTATTTATAGATGCAGAATCAGAGAATGGGACAGAAGTCACTTGCACTTTTATTTTTTGGGGGGCAGACTCAATGTCCGCTCAAAGCACAAAGGCTGTTGAGACACAAAACTAAAACCGATCAGGCAATCACATTATACAAGAACGTAAGAGTGATCCTGTAATGTCAGAATTGTCACATGCTTCTCTCTAATGAAACCTGGCAGCTCAATCAGCACCTTTCTGCCCAGTTTGCACACTTACCTACAGGGAAACGCTGATGCTATCAAATTGTTCTGACGTGGCGCAGACGTGAATATTATCAACTAGGATGGTGGTGGTGGGGATTAACTGAACCTTTACGATCATGGCAGAACTCTAACAGATCATAGTTCTGTAACATTATTTAGTTTGACAGTTAGGTTTCTTCAATTTCTTGCTTTCCATGCTGTTTAAGTAGCACTCAACAGTAGGCTGTCACAGGTTTCCTTGTGCCCAATACACAGAGACCATAAATCCAATACAATCTTAGCTGGCTCTGACTTCTAGCTCTAATCCCTAATTCAGTCCTCAGCATAGTGGTCAACATGGTATCCATTAGTACACTTCAGCAATAGCCCTCAAAACCCTAGTGCAGCATTGTTACAAGTTTTAGAGTGACAGGGCCATGGCTAAAATACCAGTTTTAAATAAGCCTCTAATATGCGTGTTTGCCATCAAGTTGCCTTTCTCTGCTTGGTATTATGTTTCATCCAGAGGTACATCAAGACAGTTAGCATTTGGCATTAGTTTAAGATGTTAGCAATTAGCTGAAAAATAATATCAAATAACAAAACATGTCCTTGGATGTTCACTAATAGTGAATTTAGGGAACCACTCAAAGCAATGTGCCAAACATGGACTTGGACAATGTTATTATTTGTACCACTGTAGTTTCACTGTGCAGTAATTCTATATGAAGGTGAATTACAAATCAACAACATTTCCCTTGTCCTGTTTACCCTATATTTTGAGAGAAATAAATCCAAAATTCAGGCCTTCACTCGTGCATGATTCTGTTGGCTATAAAGGACCAACTCAATAGGTTCATAATAAATTCTAACTTCTTGTATGGGATGTGAAGTTACCAATAAAATCATAAATGTAAGCTTTGAGTTTTGAGGAGTACTGGTCACCTTAGCACATGCGTGCATACACATACACACACAAACGCACTCAAATCTACGTCATTTAAACCCATGTAGTCTAGTGTATAGTAGCTGCTGTAGTGCTTGTGAGAGCACTGGTGTTAGTAAGTCTACCTATCTGAGGCCCTGAAGTCTCCTATTGATGGTCAACTTCCTTCAAGGCAATGTCTCCTCCAGAAGGTGGTTGCCTGCTTGTCCTTCTGTCTCGGTAGGTCAGGTGCTGGACGAGAGGGCACCACTAAGGGTCACACTTCACTGCATTTTATTCCTTTCTGGAAGGCTTGTACAATCCCCCAGCATCATCTTGGCTGCCCAATTCAGAGGTTGCTGTCCCACATAGGTCTTGAGTAGTGCATGACAGCTGTTAGTCACAGTCACTGGGGGTTCTGCCCAATGGTATAGTTTTGGGAAACCACCCTTGACTTGATTGACTCAATGGCTGTATTGTCATGGGTGACAGGAATAATTAATAAGGTGGGTACTCAGTTCCAGGAATCAGTTCCTTGGCTTGATTAGCCTAAAATGGCTTGTAGAGTTTTGTAATGGTAAGTTCCTCTGGCTAGGCTATTATCAATTAACAGCCAGAGGTTCTTGGTTTGTCATTCAGACTTGCATTCACTCAGGGACCAGCCCAATACAGGAGATTTTACCACTGTACAATTACAATTTCAACGCGATTTTTAACAATGGTCCAGGGTGTAACTTCATTTTATAGGGAGCACATTCCTTAAGGGTTTAAAAGTATAAAATATATAATGCCATTGTAAAGATGAGACATGAAACATAAAAATGCACTGTGAGAAACATATAAAAATGCAACGGAGGTGGTGAGGCTCAAAGGCTACTGGGGACAGTAAGCACCAGAATATATTTAGTCTTTGAAGTAGATATTTTATAGAGCTGTGCAATGATTTAGTCCCTGATTCAGAAAGATGGAGATTCAGCCTGATTTGTGGCCAAATGTCCGAATTGAATCAGGAGACCCTTTAATCTCTCTGAATCAAATCGGAACCCTCCAAATTGATTCAAAGAGATTCAGAAAGATTTGGAGATTTGGACATAGAAACAGCTTTACAGGTTTTTTTCTACATACCTCAAGGTAGCAGGGGCTTGCAAGTGCTGAGATGCTGGGGTGCATGGAGTGTCCCACAGAAATGAGGGGGGGCCCTCTACGTGTTTTGCGGCAAACCCAGAAGTGGACCAGAAGCACTTCCGGTCCAATTCCAGGTCCGCCAGGGAGCACACTGGGCCCCCCACACCCTACTAGCTTGGTGACTGGTGCCTCCTGGGTCTGGGGGGAACCTGGGGTTCCTCCATGGCCAATCACCGAACTTGGGGGGTTCAGTGGGGCCCTCCAGCATGCTTCCCAGCCACTGAGCATGTGGAAGGCCCCCCCCCGCCCACACACACACACACACACACACACACACACACACATACACACCTGGGACTCTCCATCCACCCCAGCATTGCAGCATTCATGAGCTATGCCTGGTACCTTGAGGTATGTAGAAAAAACATTTAAAGCTGTGT
>NW_017728886.1:76538577-76551876 GCF_001723895.1 Crocodylus porosus
CCACAATACCTACCTTGGAAGCTGCTGAAGTGCCAGCATGCCAGAAAAACAAATTGAGGGCAGGATGCCCTGCTTGCGCCCCTTGCCCCACTACCAAAAGCCTCTGCCCCACAGTCCTGTTACCCTGTGCCCCCCCAGCCAAAGCCCCTGCTCCCCATCCCTGCTCATGACCCTTGCCTCCCATCCCTTCTGTCCCTTGCCCCCCCCACCCAAAGCCCCTGCCCCCAGCCCTGGTTCTTTGGCTGTCAGCAGCTACCCAGAACCTAGGCCAGCTGCAAACATCTGCTACCTCTCAGATAGCCCGGCCCCGGCCACCTCCCAGCCCCAGCCCCCAGTCAGAACAATTTTACCTTCCTGCCCTTCCAGTATTACTTTACTGCCAGGTGGCATTTTAGGACAAGATTTGATGTTTTGGTTGGTTTATTTTCTTGGGTCATGCTGGGTTGCTTTTTTGGGCGGAACTGTTGGTGGTTTTGCTTGAGAACCATGGGTTGTGGGGGAGTGGGGGCGGGTTGAGTTCAATAAGCAGTGCTGCCCACCTCCCTTGCAAAGCCTCTTGCTTTTTTCTGGGAGCTTGTTACTTGCTGTATGAGGTATGGCTGGCTAGGGTGGAAAATCTTTCCATGCAAAGGTCTGCAAGAGTGAGCCTGTCTGCCTCCCCGCTTCCCCCTCACAAGTCTGGATTGGCACTGGGGGTCTGTACTGCAGGCCTCCTGAAGGGGCTGCCCCCCTGCCCAATGCTGTTCTGCCCCCTGCTTTTTCTGCACACTTGCTGCACCAGGCACTAGGTGTGGGGTACACTTAGGGCTCCACAAGAGTACACAAAGGGTCTGGCTGCCCTTCCCTCCCCCCACCCCATGTATTGGCATCTGGGTATTATGTACCCAGGCTAAAGCCTGAATGAAAACATGACTACAGGAATTTTTATGTAAAACAGAAAGAATCCCGTGTCTCCTGTCCTTTGTATCCTTGCGTCAAAAAGCAGGACTTTTTCCAAAGCTGAGAACCAGTGTAGGGGCAGGCTGGGGTTCTTATCAAGGTTGATTAAGATTCCTTGAGTACCAGGGATCCCCGTGCCCAGGACAGCATCCCACAGAGTGGGGTTGGGGGTGGGGGGGAAACACAATCAGTCTACTCCAACTCCCTCTCCCACCATGATCACCACACAGTGGGCAGCATGAGTTAACCCCCCCCCACAGCAGGGGCATGTTGTGGGTTGAGGTGAAGAAAGAAACAACCCAGGCTCAATGAGAGGAATTTTCTTATCACTTAGTCTATTTGCGTGTCAATATTTTAGCTGTCACACTGGCAGATCATCATCTCCTGAAGTCATAACCCCCAGTCTACAACCAGATCCCTTCAATACTTGTCCCCCCTCCTGCCTTCTACCCCCCAAGCTTGCCCCTCTTTTCTGGTACTCCTGTTCCTTCTAAACCTATTTTTGTCCCCAGCAGCATTTCCCTGTCCCCCTTTGACCACCCTCTGCTTGCCACTGCTTTGCCTGACAGTCATACTGCTGCCTCTTTCTGGGAATGCAGGGGGCTGCAGGTTAGCTAGGAATGAGTGGCACTGACAGGACTGGTGGGCAGGGAGCTTCAGGCTGGGAGTAAGGGACACAGGCAGGGCTGGGGGAGGGGGGGCAGTGGCTTGATCATGTTTTCTGTGTGACTGTTGTATATTGTGCCTCCAGTAGAACTGGAAAGGACCATTTCCCATCCCCCACTCAGACTATTACCTTAAGACTCCTCAACAGAACCTGTAAAACCAGTTGAGTGACACTGGCTGAATCCTGGAGCGGTGACCCCCTCTGAATTGTTGTCTGCATTAAACTGTTCCAATGAAGCTGCTTTTTGGCTGGGGCCCCAGATGAGGGCACCGGCAGAGGTGGGGGCGGGGGATGCTCTCTCATCAGTTTGTGCCTTGAGGCAGACCTCCAAACCTGGCTTTCCAGGAGTCTGAACAGACATCAGCCCAGTTCAGTAAACCATTCTGTGATGCGACTGATCTGGGGCCAGCAATATTATTGTTTTCTTGTTGCTTACCCTGTTAGGAATAGAGGAAGCCATGCTCTAGCAAGCAGTCCACAGAGACAGATTCCCCACTCCTGCATTATCTTCCAGTATGTTAAAGGCCTATTCCATGATTAATTGCTATCCAACCCGTACCACATGCACCCAATGCTACATGTTAGGGTTTTCTCCCAGAATTGGCAAAAGCCTACTTAGCCGTGACTTGCACTTAGCAAGCCATGCACTTTATTTGCTCTGTTCATCAGTAAGCCACCCCACACAATTCTGTGGTCCCAGGAACATTTCTCTTGAAAAACTGTCTGCCAGTCCCCTCTCTGCCCAGGCCTGGGGCTCACAGTGAAAGTGGCCTGCTCTCGCCATCCACTGTTTTGGGGTGCCCTAGGCCACATGCTAGGGTTTGCTCCCCGAATTTCAAACTGCCTGCCTCTGCTGAAGGTCAAGGAACAACTGCATCACATGCCACCCCCCCCCACCCCCCCAGCCCTGGTGCTGTGGGGCAGGGACCCCTGGCTGGCAGTGACTGGCCTTCTCACCATCCACTGTTTTGGGGCAGCCAACACTAAGGCTACATGCTATGGTTCATGAGACTGCAGTTTGTCTCCTTGATTCCCAGGTCCTTATTCCTGGTTCCAATTCCTTTTTCAAAGCTAGCCTATGCCCAATAAAAGCTTCTTATTAAGGAATTACACATTCTAAGGAGAGAGAATTTTATTAGCTATGCATATTCACCAAATAATATGTAAATTAATATCCTGCATCCACCATGCCTGTGTACCACCAGGGGACTCTCCTGGACACCTCTAACTAGAGTCCTGCACAGCCCAAAGCGTGGCCTGATTGACAGCTCTTCACGCACACTGTAATAAGTATAAGGGCTTAAATAAGGAATTTCTTTTGGGCTGGGATTAGAGATGGAAATGCTTCTTAGGCCCTCCCACACCATAACTCTGTGCCACTGGGGACTCTCCCAGACATTGCTGACCAGAGTCTTGCCTGGCTCAAAGCACTGTTTGTTCATGTCAGGCTGCCAACTCATAGCCCCCCATACATACTACACAAAGTATATGAGCTTGAATAAGGAACTGTTTTTTGGGCTGGGATGACAGGTAGAAATCCCTCCTGAGCCAACCCACATGGTCAGGGGTGTCCAGCAGAGTCCCCAGTGCCAGGGGTATGGCATGGGGTGGCCCTACCTCTGAGGTGTAATGGCTACACATAACAGTGTATTGGAAGGGCTGAGACACACCCCAGAGCTGGGTGCAATGGCCTAATATAATATTTCATCACAGCACTCACCATACACAGTTATACGTGGCCGTTACACTCCAGAGCTGGGCACACCTGGGTCAGTCCCAGGTTGACACAGACATGATCAGAGAGATGAGGAAACAGTACCATAGTCTGCTACTGTGGGACTGAGATGCACCCCAGAGTGGGTGCAATGGCCACATATAACAGTTTAGCACAGCCCTCACCATACACTTCCAGGGCCCTTCACTCCTGATCCGCAGCCCCCTACCCTCCCAGGAGCAGTGTGGAGTGGGTCCCAGAGAGATCAAAGCCCTGAGCTGCAGGTGGCAGCTCAGGTTCTTTCCACCCCCCTCCAGCATGAAGCCGGGCAGCTTAGTTGCAGACAGCTCATGGAGGATCCCAGAGGTACTAGAGCCTGGAGCTGCAGGCCAGGTATAGCTCAGTACACCTTGGTAGACCTGAGTTTGATTCCCAGCCACAGCACCAGATGGTTGAATTGCCTGCAAAAGGGAATCCCCACTGCCCCACCAGGGTATCTGTACCTCAAATTCTGTGGGATCTGCACCTCTTATATTGGGAACCCTGAGCCTGAAGTCTGTTGTTGATTTGTCTGTGTTGTATGCGTATGCTCACATAAAATCCACTCGACTCCCCTCTGCTCCCTTGGTTCCTCCCACAACAGGGGCCCAGAGGGGGGGTGTACCATTATCTCCCAGGGTCCCCTTGCCCCCCATGTGTGTATATTCCATCCTGTTCTTTCCCTATCAAACCTTATTATGGTTATGTTCCAATTGGTCTCAGCTCTACTCTACAGGGGATAAGAGGAGAGCTGCTCCCCTGTAAATTGCTACCCCTCCCATAGCGCACTAGCACCTGCTAAATCCCTTCAATTGGTGAGGGGGTACCCGATCTGAGTACCACTTAGGTCACATTTACCCTCTGGGTTACCCCTACCCTCCCTGCCAGTCCCCCTCACTCCAGACCTGCCCACCCCCCCAGCCCTGCCAAACCAAAAACCCAGTCCAACAAAACATCATTTTAATTAGCCTGAATCTTGAACTGCCTGATCCATAACAATTTGATCTTTGCCATACAGTGCATGCAAAACGCGGGGGACAATTTTTTTTGGAATCCAAAAAAGTTGTATTTTTCATTCATCTGAACCTTGAACTAAATCACCGGTAAAAACTTGCAAGATTAGCCCCTGGAGTCTTGTTGAAGTATTGCAATAGAAATTCAATGCATTTCCATGGATTACCGAGTGAAGCCAAGCAGCACCTAGTGCTGTAATAGTTGCAAAGCAGGGAAAATGATGTTTTTGGGCATAAGTCAGATCCATGTTGAATATCTATGTTTAAAATGATTAAAAAAAAAAAAACTCTCATGAAAGCAATTCAGGAGCTAAAAATAAAACATGTCAGAGGTGTTTTAAATGACCACAATAAAAAAAATCTAAAATGATAAAATCAGCTGACAACGTGGATACACAAATGCTATTTAGCTAGCTTAATGGCGATTTTTAACATGTGGACACAGGAAAAGTGTAACGTCGTAACAGGAGAGGTGTAATGTGGATAAGCGTCCTTCATGCACACATTTACACAGGGCATTACAGGTATACCTGACTTAATCCTTAAACATACAGGAAAGCCTTGCTATTCGCTGGTTTGCCGTTCACAGTTTCAAATATTCACAACTGACTCTCTCTCCCCGCTGGCAACATGATGACACTGTTACAGTGCCAGAAGCATCTGCGGGAGTTTCATGCTTGCCACCACCACCACACTCCCATTGCCACGCTCCCATTGCCACTGCACACCCCCCAGCCCCCAGAGGCACGCGCTGTTCATGGCATATTCACAGATTTCACCATTAGCAGTGATCTCTGGAACACATCCCCCACGAATGGCAAGGATCTCCTGTACATTTGTGATCATATTAGATTCTAGAGGGTCACAGATTCTAGATATCTAGAATCTCATTATTATCAGCTGGCAACAAGAAAATATCGCTACAAAGAGAGTCAAGTCATGCTTACAGCATACCTTAAAAACAAGGTGATGAAAATAATGTTGTGCCACATAGCTTTAAGGGAAACCCATATATTCAACTCTTACTAGGAACTTGTATACTTACACTGGGCATAACATGAGTAGAGACAGACAGACATATGCATGAAGCCTACAAGGATAGTACAGTCTTTGCACAGCACAGTGATCCAGTATTCAAGACAATGAGAACCCACAGGAGAGTTTTAGACTTTTGGATATATGAGAAAGGCCAGTTCTTAGATGTGTTGACACAACAAGAATTGGTAAGATTTAAACACAGCCTACATGTGACAATCTAGGTATAGGAGCCAAGTAAGACCCATGTGCCACATGAAGGCTGAGGATGCTGTTTGCAGTATCTGAGGAAGGAAGAGAACAATTAAGAGTTCTATCTTGTTGAGCTTAAGCTGACAAATGGACATTAAATGAGGAGACTGCAGAGAGTTGGGACAAGATTTTAGTTTGTATGGTGGGGAACAGATCTTGAACAGAGGCAGATCTGTGAATCACTTGCAAGAGAAGATAGCTGTGGATAAAGATCTCCCAGAGACAAGATGCTGATGAAGAAGAGAAAGAATCTAAGGATCAACCTTAGAAAAAGGTTGGAGGGGAAGATGAAGAGTATCCTCTTATGGACATGTTGAAGGAATACTTATACAGAGATGGTTCTTGGGTTTACAAACTAACAAGAACACTCTCTCTTTCAGTAGCCACACACAAATTTACTGCTTGAGCTCTCATAACAAAAAAGTATTTCCAAGCCAATACTGTAATTCAACAATAAAATTTATTCATGGTGAGCAAATTTTCCAGTTGGGTTTCAATACTAATCTGCAAAAGATCTCTACCACAAGCAGTGATTCAGGAGCCTCATAGTATTTTTGAGCACCCTTTCATTCTGTCTAGCTTATAGTCTTGATTTTTTTTTTAATCCAAAATCATCCATTCCACACTTCACCTCTTCTAGGAGTCTCAGCAAGAGACTTCTTCCATAATTCACAAGCAATAGGTTCCACAGTGACAAGCAGATAACTATTTCCTTCCTAAAAGCCAGACATATTGCCTTCCTGGTGTACAATATACAAGGCTTACAATAAAGAGTCCTAACCTCTAAACAGTATTTTTACTGTATAGGTTCTTCACAATACTTTTGCTCCATGCTTCTGGGGTTATGCCAAGCTGTAATTAACAATATAAATTAAAAATGTGAAGACACTATTATACTAATACTTGAATTTACTGGAAAATTACTATAGAATCTTTGCATTCCAAATTAAATATGCTTTAAAATTAATTTCTCATTGTTTGATTTATTCGGTAATGTTTCCCTTCTTATGAAGGCAAAGTACTAAATTAAAATAAAAATTAACATTTGTTTGGCTGAATTGAACCGAGAATAGTAATCCGAATCAATGAATCGAATCACTGTCCCAGATTTGGGCCAAATACAGCCCGTTTCACACACCCCTAATACACACACATACACATTATATTGAGAGCTACTCTTAAGTAAGCATGGATTGAATCCACTTCCTTTGGAGCTCTGGGATGACTCGTAACTTGTATTATTTCTTATTCACAGCATTTTCTCAGAGGCGCATGCCTCTGGCTGGAAGAAAAAAGTCAACCAAATGATCCTCAACTCCTTCAGTTCCTGGGACACTGGACAGATTTGTCATCCTTCTGCCAATAGGAGCCAGAGCTCACCCATCCCCGATCACTCAGTATTATCAACACGACAGTCCATTTCATTCAACCAGACCCTGCCTTTGTTCATAAAGAGTTCTTACAGACCATTTCTCTTTGGACCCTAACTACCACACACACACCCCAACTTGGTTGCTAGGATTGCTCCCTTCAACCTCAGTGGTACATCCAAATATTATACTATTTATTCCAGCCAGCATTATTTCCCCACGAAGCACGAGGAACTCTCTTACTGACCTTTCCCAGAGGGATGCATTTTGAAAAGTTTCCTCCTGCAGTACAAGGGGGTTATAATATAAAGGCTTTCCTTACAGAAGTCTGGCCTTAAGCCAACTTTTAAAAAATAGAAAGTATGACAACTATATCCTCCCTATTCCTGACCTATTTCAGTAGTTTGCATGACAAGCTATACAAAGGAGTTCTCAAGAGGCACTCACAATATTCTATACCATGAAATAAAGAGTGATTACTGAAAAAAAATTAGTAAAATCAGTACAGATGCAATGGCACTGGCAATCTGATTGGCACAAGAATTTTAGACCATTCCTTTGTTACCATACAACCAATGCTCTTCTGCCAGGGCTTTTTTAATCCTATTAATCCATTCCACACTTCACTCTGGAGTCTCAGCAAGACATTTCTTTTATAATTCAGAAGTAGTAACTTTCACAGAAACATGCAGATAATAGCAGTCTCATAATCTGGTCATGGTCATTTTTACCACTTACTTAAGCCTGCTTCGAACAGTATTACATAATACTGCAATAAAACATACTCAGCTTACTTTAGGTGATCTATCCACAACAGATGCAACTGACTTATACTAAACTAATAGAGAAGAATTCTCTAAAAGTCTCAATAAATCCTGAAACAAATACAGGTCAGGTGTAATTCAAGCATTTTCAGTAGAATTGCTCTAGGGATCAATATACTTACATTGTATATACTTTAAATCTGCCATTCCTTTACAAAAGGAGTAGATAGAACACCAAGAAACATTACATATAGTAGAATACTATTAGTGCCCAAGACAATAATCTATAGTTTTAAAATAAAAGAAAATTCAAGCTGTGATATCAATACACATCTGGAGCCAGACGTAACATAAATTGCACATGGGGGGCGAATCTACACACGCAATTAGCATGTAGCAATAAACTCCGACACAAACTCTCCTGAGCACAAGGTTTACACATGCGTCTGGGACCTCAACATGTTGAGCCAGGGCACAGCAGCCTGGCTAGCAGGGAGACCAGGAGGTCAGCCAGACCAGGGCTGCTCTACTGAGGAGGGGCAGGGTGGGGCACAAGGGTGCTTCAGTGCAGGGTTAGCCAGCAGGCAGCCCCCACACTAAAGTACCCTCATGCCCCAGCAAGCCCTGGTCATAGTCTACATGTGCATTTCGGCACACATAATTCTCCACTGTAGGATAGTACTTGTCCCAGAAAATACAATCCTACATAGAGGTGAAGTAATTTACTGAAGTCTAATATGGGCATACATGTAGACATTGACACTTTACTGTGGAGCTAATTAGTCAGCTCCACAGTAAAGCACATGTGTACATGCAACCAGGGAGTCAGAAGAATGAGAATGTATAGAACCACCTTCCAATAGATAGAGCAGTCACCCTGACAGAAAGCCTATGTGGAGGGAGGCAGGGGGTCTTGCTTATTTCCAGCTGGTTCCAACAAGCCTTAGGAGCAGAGAAAAAGTTATGTCAGGATAGTGGTTGCTTGGGTTACCAGTTTTACAGATGAAGCCAACAGCGATCAAAGAAAGAATTCTATGCAGCCTACTGAGAATTTCCACAATATAGGGTACTTAACATTCAAGAAGATAATTAGAGTGTGATATGACTACCCCAGCCAGATGCTTCACCCACTAAGGAAGTGTGACTTCCTGAGTAAAGCATGTGGCTAGGCCTGTATCCGGTTGGTGCGTATTTTCCATGAACTAATAAAAAAACCTCAGTTTTTTCCATAAAAAAGATAGATTATCATCACCACAACTTTTTGCCCCCTCCTTTTTCCTGTGCTATATAGAGATGGGTATAGAATAGATTTTTTTCAGTGGCCATTTTTTAAAATATTGGTTCAATTTGATTTGAAAAACAGATTTTTTTCTTTTAATTTTTCAATAAAATCTAAAAAAGAAACAAAATAGTGTGTGTTAATTAAAAATATTTTTGAATTCAAATGATTTCCAATCCTACCCCACCCCCTTTTTGGGTTTATTTAACCTTTTTTTTAAATTATCTTTCTTTTTATTGAATTTGGGTCTACTTTTAAGCAAGAAAGTGCCACTGCAAACTAAGGAGTTGAAGAGTTTCATTTTGAAAGTAGCCCAATGAAACATTTAAGTATTCCTGACACAAAGGCTGCTTGAAGATGTTAAGGGGAAAATAAGGGAGGTTTACTTGAAACTCTATCCATCCGTTCACTGAGCCTTGTGCATGCCCAGAAGCAACACTGCATTAGTTGGACCCAGCTTGCCCAATGTCTGGGTAGATCAGGCACTTCAGCAGGGCTTTTTTTAGTACTTTTATCTAATAGCTGATTGAATCAGCTTTAAATAAAAGTGCCAAAAAGTCCCACTGAAGCACCCAATCTACTCAGATGCTGGAGAGCCAAGTCAAAATAGATTTCATAGACATTAAGGATGAAAGAGACCTTGCGAGATCCAGGTGTTCAGACCCCTGCCTAAGGGACAGGAAGTCAGCTGGAGTTAGATCACCCCAGCAAGATAAGTCAGTTGGCAGCCAGGTCCTCCCAGCTCTTGAAGTCAGCATCTATTTTCTTGAGGTATGCCTTTAAAGTGTTTTCTCTGGCCACTGCAAAAATCTCACGTTTACTCTCTGAAAGAGGTGGATACTGAAATAGGGGAAGTGCTTCACTACCTCCAGGTAATTTTTTTTGGGGGGGGGGGGGTGTCACATTCATGGCCCAGAGTTGTTTTCTCAATGTTGAAAGGGAGGGCCAAAATTTGGTAGGCTTCTCCAAAGAGATCCGGGGTGGTCTGGAGGTTTTCCTCAGTATACACAAGGTAGTCAGTGTCCTGAAGATCAAGGATGGTTGTTTTGAATACTCTTGTCTTCAAGCATGTGGGCACCTTTGTTGCCTACCACTTTAAGAGCAACAAACAGGGAGCAGCCATTTTGGTCCGGGGATATAAGCTGGGCTGCAGTTTGCTCCAGGAAGGAAAGAGGAAATATCATGCTAAGAGGCTGCACTGGCCAGAGTCAGGAGGTAAGGGCAGGGGCTATGGGGAAGAGGTGACCCCTTTGTCCTGGGTAAGAAGTAAAACTGCATCCTGCCGGGGAAGGGTGGTCTGGTGGGGCTCCTAGTGGCATGGGAGGCCCCAAGAAATGCCAGGCCAATTACCTTCCCAGTAAAAGGCAGGTCGGGGTGCCTTAATAACCCTAGCCCCACATCCCTGGTGGTGTTCTACTCAGCAGGTGGATCCCAGGGGTTATTAAGGAGCCCTGAGGCAGAGCTCGCACTCGAAGAGGGTCTTGGGACCACACCCAGATGGCAGAGTGTGGGTGGTGTTCCTACTCTAAGGGCTCCCTCCTTACGTGATGTATGGTTTGTGCTACAAGGAGCTTGCATATCTCTTGGATTTACAGCTGATGTTGTTATAGGTTCCTTTCTACTAGCTTATCCGCCCAATCTCGCCTACCATGACTTTCACAGATTTCATAGACTTTAGGGCTGGAAGGGACCTTGGAAGGAAGTCAGCTGGGGTCATAGAATCTCACCAAGATAAACATCCAAATGTCTCTTCGAGACATTCAAAGTAGGTGCCTGAACCACCTCCAGTGGCAATCTATTCCAAACCTTCAGGGCTCGGACAGTAAAGAAGTTCTTCCTTATGTCCAGCCTAAAATGGTCATAGAGGAGTTTGTGACTGTTCAACTTTGTCATCCCTCGGGGCACTCTGGTAAACAGACATTCCCCCCAGATCCTGGTGAGCACCCCTGATAAACTTATAGGTGGCCATCAGATCACCCCTGAGCCAGAGCTTTTCCAGGCTGAAGAGTCCCATAGCTCTCAGCCTCTCATCATAAGGCATGTTTTCCTGACCTCTGATCATACGCGTGGCTCTCCTCTGCACTCTCTCAAGCTTCTCCACATCTTTTTTGAATTGCGGAGCCCAAAATTGGATGCAGTATTCCAGCTGTGGCCTCACCAAGGCCAAGTACAACAGAAGAATGACATTCCAGGATTTGTTTGAGAAGCAGCTATGGATGCAAGCCAGCGTTTTGCTTGCTTTACTAGCTGCAGCATCACACTGAAGGCTCATGTTCATCTTGTGGTCAGTCATGACCCCCAAGTCCCTTTCATCCATAGTGCTAGCCAGCATAGCACTGCCGAGCCTATAAGCATGTTGTGGGGGGGGTTCCCCCCCCCCCAAGGTGGAACACCTTGCATTTTTCAGTGTTAAACCCCATCAGTTTCTCGTCCGTCCATTTCCGGAGCCGGTCAAGGTCAGCCTGGATTGCCTTCCTGTCCTCAGGTGTGGATGCTTTACCCCAAAGTCTGGTGGTGTTGGCAAACTTGGCCAGTCCACTTCTGATGCCAATGTCTACATCATTAATGAAGATATTGAATAATACAGGCCCAAGGACAGAGCCTTGAGGGACCCCACTGGTCACAGTGCACCACAACGACTGACTTCCATCAACCACCACTCTCTGGGTCTGACCAATTCCCCAGCCAGTGGATCATAGTAAAGCCAAGGCTGTAGTTGACCAGTTTTGCTAAGAGGTGATCATGGAATACCAGATCAAAGGCTTTTTTAAAGTCAAGATATATGACATCAATCTCCTCTCCCTTGTACAGGTGATAGGTCACTTGGTCCTAAAAGGAAATAAGATTGTCCAAGTAAGACCTATCCATGACAAAGCCATGCTAGCTATCCCTTCGGATGTTGCCATCGGCCAGTCTGTTAAAAATGGTCTCTTTGATAATCTTTTCTAAGACTTTCCCCGGGACAGAGGTCAGGCTGATGGGCCTGTAGTTTGCCAGATCCACTTTCCTCCCTTTCTTGAAGATAGGCACCACATTGGCCTTCTTCTAGTCTTCAGGCACTTCACCAAAGCACCAAGAGTTCTCAAAGATCTGTGCCAGGGTCTGGGCTATAATGCTAGCCAGCTTCTCGAGTACCCTGGGGTGTAAGCTGTCAGGTCCAGCTAACTTGAAGGTATCCAGCCTCCTTCACAAGGTCAGAATTGATGGAAGGTAAGGAATCTCCCTCACCTGGGCCTCCCCATCCTGTAATGGGCACGGGCGACCCTTGGGACTGGTGAAAGACTGACACAAAGCACCTATTTAGCAAGTTGGCTTTTTCCTTGGCGTCAGTTGTCAGTTGTCCCATCTGGTTTAGCAGGGGTCCAATGTTGCTCTTGCTTTTCCTCCGTCCCCACATAGCTGAAAAAGGACTTTTTGTTGTCCTTGATACTTATAGCCAGTTGGAGTTCAGTCGCAGCCTTGGCTTTCCTGGTTCACTCTCTGCACGTTCGGCCCAGTGCAGAATATTCCTCCTTGGAGGTGGATCCCATCCTCCATCCTTTGTAGCCCTTTCTTTTTAGATGCAGAAGGTCTGCTAGTTCCCTGCAGAGCCAAGGAGGCCGCTGTGCCCTTTTGCTGCCTTTCCTCCAAGATGGGATAGGCTTTGCTTGCACATCAATGCTGACCTTGTGAAGGAACACCTTGAGAGGTTGGATACCACCAACCAAGGGGAAGAGCTAGACCAGGAATTCTTAAGCGTGCTCACGTAGGTAGTTAGGTCAAAGGATGTGGTCATCATGGGGGACCTGAACTTTCCAGACATCAGCTGGGAAGAGCAGTCAGCCAGGCCTGATCGGTCACGTAGGTTCCTAGCCAGAATACAGGACCTCCATCTAACCCAGGAGGTGCACAGCCCCACCAGGGGAGACCTGGTGAGGGGGCTGAGGGTGCTTGACCACCTGGGCAACACCGATGATCACCTGCTGGAATTCACCATCCAGCGCAAAGTGGCAAAGGCCTACAGCAAGGCAGCAGCCCTAGTTTTCAGGAGGGCAGACTTCGGAGGGGAGGGGAGCCAGGTGTCCAAGAAGAATGATTGCTTCTTAAGGAGAAGATCCTCCAAGACCAAAGGGAGGTAATCCCAACACAGAACAAAGGGGGCAGGAGGGTGCAAAAGCCCCCATGGCTCACCAAAAGCATCCGGGAATGTCTCCTAGCTAAAAGGGAGGTGCACACCCAATGGAAGAG
>NW_017728886.1:76552624-76563574 GCF_001723895.1 Crocodylus porosus
ACCCCATTCTCATTAAGAAACTGGGGGACTGTGGTGTCAACACCCACACAGTTAAATGGGTCGCCAACTGGCTGGAGGGCCGCACCCAGAGAGTGGTGGTGAATGGGTCATTTTTGACCTGGAGGGATGTGGGCAGTGGGGTTCTGCAGGGCTTGGTCCTCGGGCCCACACTGTTCAACATCTTCATCAGCAACTTGGACAAGGGGGTAAAAAGCACCCTGTTCAAATTTGCTGATGACACTAAGATGTCGGGGGATGTGGGCACGCTAGAAGGGAGGAATAGGCTGCAATCAGACCTAGACAGGTTACAGGGGTGGGCGAATGAGAATACGATGGGATTCAACACCGACAAGTGCAAGGTGATGCACCTGGGGAGGAATTTTTCCTGATTTTTTTCTTACCCAGCTTTGGCTCCATTTTAATTTGCCCAATAAGCTGAATCCTGGTGGCTGGATACAGTCAGATTACCCCTTTCTTAGCATCAGTATAGTTCTCAGAGAGTTGCAGGACTAAGCGTCTGTTTTCACAGGCATTCTTACCAGCAGGATCATGGTTTGATATCTTCTTCCAATTACAGGCTCAGTGTTGGGTTCATCAGCTATTTCTGGATCCCATTGGTCATTTTTTTTGGCTTCCTTCCCTCGGGTAGGTATGGAGACTCCTCTGAGTCTCAAAGGGGGAGAGCATGATGCTTTCATCCCTTTTCCCCTCCGGGGGTGTTGTTACACACTCTTCTTCAATTTAAAGGTTTTTCTTGAGGAGTTCCCTTCACATCAGACCATCGACTTGTCACTCCCTTTCACTTATCGGCTCTTCTTCCCTCCTTTCCAGTGGCTGCGGGGTGCAGTTCTTGGAGTATTCCCCTCCCATGCCCAGCCAACCAGAACTGGCAGGAACTAAGGGTGTTCCCATCTTCTACGTGCCTTGTTCTCTCATGTCCATCGGGTTCTCTGGTGAGTACTCATGCTTGGGACACCTGCCCCAGCACTTACTCTCCTCAGGGTTTCTTTTTATTTTTCCCCCTGGGCTGGCAGTACAGTCTTCACTGCCACAAAGAGAAAAGCCTGGGGATGATGAACAGAGAGACCCTGTGTGAGAGGGGCAATGAACAGAACAGCCCTGTCAGTGTGGGCAAGTGAGGAGGCCCAGTGGGGACACAGTGGCCCAGTGAAGGACTAGGAGCAAAATAGGCCTACAGTTGTAGAGTCACTCAGATGAGGGTATCAGGAGATATCCAACAGGCTGCACTGAGGCTGACTGAAGAGAGCTAAGCCCAAAGCCAAGTGAGGCCGGGTGGCATGAGTGTAGCCTCTGAGAGAGAACAGTATGAAAGGGGCTGGGTGAGTACCAACAGTGAGTGGAAACCTACTGAGAGAGAGGTGGCATATGAGTGGCCCTCCAGGGCTGTAGAAAAAGCGCTACAACTGTGTGTCCAGTTTGCTCCAGCCAGAGGCCGGAGAAGTTACACCAAAGCAACATCTGTGAAGCATGGGGACCCGTGGAGGGAAGGTTAGACCAGGTATTAGCCTCCTGCCTTTGTAACAGCACTCATATTTTTCCATCAAGGCATGGCAGGTAAGTGAAGCAGGCAGTTACCCCAGGAGCAGGGCAGCTGGCAAAATAGTGATGAGGAGGCCTTGTTACAAAGTAAAAATGTCCCAGGTTTTAGAGCCCTCTATCCATTCAGTATTCAATGTCAGTTCTGGAAGGAAGAAGTCCTTAATGATAACCAGGATGACTGTCATATAAATTGAAAACAGAGTCAGAGTGATGACTCATTCATGCTTGTCCTCAGTTCAGATGACAAGTGGAACTGTCTCCAATTCACTACATAGAACAATCACGGCCATCTGAGAAGTCTCAGGACCTTGATGTACTTTTCATGTCATCCAGATCTGGCCAGTATTTTCCATAGGACTTTGCAACTGACCGAATCAAAGGCCTTAGTAATGTGACATCCATATACAGGTCTTGATGTTTTTCTCAACACTTCTTTGGTCTGGAAGGCAACAAAGATCATGTCAGTTGTCCCACGGGATAGTCTGAAACTGCACTGGCAAGACTTCCTCAGCAAGAGGTAGAAGATGGTTCAGGCGGATGCAGGAGACTATTTTCCCTGCTGTGGCAAGGAGAGCAATACCTCAATAGTTCCCATACACACATATCTCTTTTCTTAAAGATAGTCATGATGTTGGCATTCCTCCAGTCCCTGAGGACCTCATCTGGTCCAGTAGCCTTGTTGTTCTTGGTTTCCTTGAAGGTAAGCCATACTTCTGTGATAGGAGGGTGGTGAGGGAATGACAATATGATAGGGCCCTTCTACTGACTGTTCCTGCCAGGTTTTCATAATTTATATACAGCAGCACTGTCTGGCCCAAGAATTTTTTTAAGCAAATCTGGCAGTAGCACATACAGTCCATATAAATAACTGCATTTTATGTATGTTACTTTACCTAAAGAGTATTTAGAAACATATAGCATTTGTTGCCAAAGCCATTCTCTGGTGCCCACAGACCTTAAATATTTCTTCTTTAGCAGAAGATGGCTCTTAAAGCATGGAAAGTCTAAAACAAAATACTGTGGCAGGACTAACCTGTGTATAGCAATAACCACAAACAGGAATATAACACAAACACTACCTGCTCCCCCTAAAAGAGTAATCATTTAAGAGCCTTTTCTTTGTAATGTTTCAAAACAATGCAAGTCGTAACTACAAAGATTGTGTGTCCGCCTTTGTGTCTCTCATAATTTGGTTAATAGTCATGTAAAAAAAAAAATGCTGATCTGGAAGTAAATTGACATTACAATAATCAGAAAAGCTCAACAACTATAGAATAGATTACCAGAAGTACATTTATGGAATGAACGGTATTGGCAGGAGGTGAGAGAGAGAGAGAGAGAATCCTGTTGTTTTAGAATCCAGTCTTTAGGGGAGACCTATTTGCAAGTTTTATTACCCAATTTACTAAAGATAGAACAACCATTTGAGTAGAAACTAAAAATAAGGGCTTTAGGATTTGTTCCTACAGTTGCCAAATAGAGGAAGATGAATTATATATACTCTGTGGTCCATTCCTAGTTTCTTATAAATGTGTTCCTAAGTTAGAGATGACCTAACTAAGGAAAAGGAGAAAATAATTTAATTCTGAAGGCACAGACAGAAATGACATTTGTCATGTGATCAGCCCCCTGAAAGTGCTCTACAGCAGCATTCCCTCTAAACTGTGTGGTGTGCACGGCCATGCAGGCACACCTGGCAGTGCAGCATGAGCATACCTGCACAGCCACATGTGCCACACCTCTTAGAGGGATCACGGCTCTACAGCCATGCCCAAACAGAAGAACATGGCTGCAGAGCCCTTTAATCGCACAACAGACTAAGCCCCATTATATGCAGGTGCAGATGAAGATGCTCCTAAGTGAAGTGACTTCATTAATTTCTGTGCTGTCTCTGGATGGAAAAGAGAGGGAGGTCCATTCTGGGGTCGTCTCTGCCCCACTGGAGGTGAGGGGGCATGGATTGGGGCCCCTCACCTCAAGGGTGCTCCAATCTACTTATCCCCTCTACTCCAGTGGGGCTGAGAAACCCCCAGAATGACCTCCCTCCCATGCCATATCCCTTTTCCATCCAGAAACAGCAATGGAGCTGGGACGGGGGTGGGGTGGGGGAGGAGGGGGTACAGAGTCAGGGGAAAATGCAGCCTGCCTCCCTGGATCAGCTCCAAATTGGAGCTGATCTTCCACCCTCCCAATCAAACAGCTAACATCCATTGGTCTAATGCATGGCAATTTCTATGGCATTCACTTTTGATTCCAGCAATGCAGCCAAATGCCTGCAGTGGCTCAGGCCAGAAGCTAGAGGGCAGTAGAACATGCCTCCCTGTTCAGCTGGAGCAGACAGCCTAGGGCCAAGTCTAGCCCATCCACACTGTGAGGGAGAGTTTTTGGGGGAGGTACAAAGCATCCTGGGATGCTGGGGGACTGTGAGTTAACTTGAATCTGGGGATCTAGGGAAAAATTACAATAAACTGATTTAACCTCAATCAGTTAAGTCTGATACTACATCCATCCAGTTTTATCTTAAACTGGTTTTGGCCACTTTGAACATGGTTTTTGTGCACTGAACTTCTGTTGCGTTACACATTTGAACAGGTTTCTGATCACTTATACCATTTTATGTGTAATTCCTGTCCCTAACCTAGCAAATAAGATCAATGATTTTTATTTATTTATTTTGCCCTCTACATTTCTGTTTGGTTGCTCAGGGGGGAAAAAAGTAACAGAAATAGTGCAGAATACAAAACACAATTAGCCATACTGATACCTTGGCTTGGGAAACTGTTTGTTAGGGTGCTGGGGTTTTAGCTAGTTTGTGGGAGGCAAATCTTTTCCCAGCAGTCAACTCTCTGTGAAATAGCCTTCTGCTTCCCAGACTGGTCACAACAGATTGGAGTAAGATTAAATCTTGCCTTACCTGGCCAAGTTGAATTTTTATTAAAACAGGAAGTTAAAAAAAGAAAAAGAAGATTAGGTGTGGGATGGAAATCAACATTGTTCCTCATCCACACCAGAGGCAAAACCTCTCCTGGTACAGGCAGAGCTCAAACTGATTTTAAAAAAAGTTATTTTATGTGTACATTTAATACCAGATCCCAGAGCAAAACAAAATTATGCTATACCAGTATGTATGCTAGGGCTTATATTGGAACAGATATGCGTGTGCAGTTGGCGGTGAGGGCAGAGAAAAGACCACACACTTTTCCCAATGCAGAAGTTGCTGAGAACATGGACAGGGATTTGGACACCCATCTGTGATCAGTGCTAATGCTGCTTCAGTACCCCTGCCAGACAATGCAATTTAAAAATTGTCCAGGACAAAAGAATGTCCACAAGAGATGTCCTCAAGACCTACTACAATCTATGGAAAGGGGTTGTTTTTTTTACTGATTTCAGTAGGGTTTGAATTCGGAGTAAGCCCTCAAAACCCTGAGGGCCTGGACACACAGTATATTTACACAAGTGTAATTTACTTTGGTATCTAAAGCCAATATATTACATCAGGAACCAGAGCAGGAAAACAACCTGCTATCCCAGTGTAGCTTCTTGCAGTAGATGTTGGGATCTTAACACCAGGTGGCAGGGAAAGAAGTAATAGCTTGTTTGCTACTCTACATAAGCCCAGACACACAATCTTACACTAGCATAGCATACACTAGATTTTATCCTTGAGTTTTTCCCAGGGTAATTTTGCGCCAGTTCCAGGTAAATTACAAAGGTGTAGGGCTGTATGTGATACGTCAACTCATTGATTTACACTGGTATAAACATCTGATAAGTCTAGCTCTAAAAAACAAAACAAAACAAAAACAAAAAAACCCAAACCCTAGTTTGGTTTGGTTTCTTTGTCTCTATTATGTACTTTCTTTTCATCCCCATCTTAAAAGAAAGCACTGACAAGTTAAGATAACCTTCCTTCCACTTTAAAATAGCTCAACATCTGAACCCAGAACAGAGCTGAATACAATTCTTCTTTCTAGCCACCCACTCTCCTAGTTCAGGAGCAGCAAAGCTCAGCAGTGGCTTGTTTCTCACACACACTCTATCCGTATGCAGCTGTCTGTCTCTTCAAACAATAAGTGACGATGCTTTTGAGCCTCAAACACCACTCACCACTGTGGCACGAGGTTTTGTAGTCTATTATATATACAAAAAAGGGGGGGGGGGAAATCACACTGAGAAAAATGACACACTAAATGCACATGATTTAAGCCCCACATCCTCTACATGCTCCTCAGCATTCATTTGGCTGGTCGGTTTGGAAAATGCCAAGGTTCTAAAGGTTATAAGACCATTATTGACTACAATGGATGTGGGAAAGTTTGCAGTCATGATAACGTCTTTAGTTCTAAAGAGGAGGAAATTGAAGACATGATTTAAAAAAATTACATCCAAAAGAACTGACCAACCCTTTGTGTGGTTAACAAAGGAACCTCCTGCCTAGCCCGCTAAGACGGGTGAAAAACAGCCAAGTAAAAGAAAGACTGAGGGGAAAGAGAAATTAGGTTATTGGGGTTTTTTTCAAAGCTGTAATACAGAACCATTTTGAGTCTAGACACAGGTATTGCTCTTTACCTACATCGATTGCCTTATTATTGTTCTTTAGCGTATTATACTCAGAATAAATAAATCCTAATTTAACTGAAAAAGTAAAAAATGTGCATAAGAAAAATCTATGTAATCAGATTCTTTCACAAGTGGTATCATACATTCTGAAAGTGTGTCCATATGTGACAAAACATCTATAACTATGATTTTTCTTAACATAGCTCAAAACTCAGTTTTGCATAGAAAAAATAAATACAATAAAAGGATGGCTTTGCACTATTAGTACTGGACTAGGTTCTAACTACTTGCTACGACTCATTGTGGATCCTTGAGCAAGCCACTGAACTTTTCTGTGCCTCAGTTTCCCACCTGTAAGGAAGATCTTATTACTTTCCTATCTGTTGGAGTTTTATCAGGATTTTATTAATACTTGTGATTCATTCAAATACTGTGGGAGGCCAAAAGGGTGCTTTAGGCATTCAGAAAAGGCTGTTATCCAACTGAAAGCAACCCACCCAAAAATACCCTATAGCCAGCTGGTTAGTATGGGAATGTAGGTTCAAATCCCATTACACAGAGTAAGAAACTGAACTTGAGCTTGACATATACTGGATGGAGTACCCTATCCACCAGGCTAGTTAATAAAGGGAACAATAGCAGTATCTGTTCCTCATTAGTTTTGTGCCTCTTTTGCCTTTATTAAAAATGCCTGAAGTGAAATTGAAACGTCTCAGTTCAGAGATAACCCGCACATTTCATTTAAGCTAAAATGAAACATTTTTAGTTATTTTTATTGGTGAGGAAAAAAATGGAAAAAATTCACGTCACATGATTCCAAGCTGGCATCCCTCCCTCCCCCCAGATGTTCAGCTCAGCAGCTAAACCAAAGTCTTGGTTATTTGCAGTCCTGCATTTATACTGTTCTGCTAATGGGAGGAGAATTAAAGGGTCCATCTTACCTCTCCCTGACTAGCCCCAACAAAATACAGCCGCTGGCAGTGAATAACTCCATCTTCACATCAGCTACCAACTACCGGCAAGACGCAACAGTATGCTTTTAACCTGTTTCATGGCATTGACCAGAACTACAGGGTAGCAACACCATAGAGACCCGTATTCTCCCTGTCATTCAGCTGCTGCTTCTCAAAAGTGACAAGCAACAGCAGAAACTTCCAAGTCACCCACCAAACGACAAGAGAATGCAAAAAGATAAACATTGTCATTTGGCAGTCAGAAAGTCACTATTTTGGGGGCTGGGCTCAAGGGGTCAGGGGCACAGGTAGTCTTTTCCTCTATATTTCCAGTTCCAGGCCACAGACCTAGGAGGGAAGGATGCATCAAAGAAGTGAACTGATGACTCCAGCAATGGTGCTACTAAGAGGGCTTTGGTTTCTTTGACCACAATGCACAGTTCAGGGAGACAAAACTCTTGGGAAGGGATAGCATCCACCTCACGTGGAGGGGCATGTTCCTGTTCTCAGTCAGGATGGCCTATCTTCTAGATAGGCCTTTAAACTAAGATGGCCAGGGAATGGGGAAACACTGGCCGGAGCATGCCCAGGGACTGGCACACAAGTAAGCTCCAAAGCTGGGGACACTAGGAGAGCCACTCTTGCAAGAGCTGAGGGAATGGGTGTCCCTCAGCATGACAGGAAATCAAGGGTCTCAATTGGAGGACTCAGGTACCTGTACACTAATGCCAGGAGCATGGGGAAACAAGCAGAAGAAGTTAGCCCTCCTACTCTCCAGTGGGCATTACAATCTAGTAGGGATTACGGACTCTGGTGGGACTCTTCACATGATTGGAACATAGCCATAAAGGGTTACACCCTGCATAGAAGGGATTGAGTAGGGAAGAAAGATGTAGGTGTAGCTCTGTATGTGAGGGAGCAGTATACCTCCTTGGAGGCCAACTTCAAAGAAGAGCAGCTTGAAACCTTCTTGGTCAAATACAGGGGGAATGTGGTGAGAGAGACCTAACTGAAGGTGCATACTACAGACCACCAAACCAGCGGGCAGAGCTCAATCTGGAGTTCTCTTGAGGACTGTCAGAGGTCATGCGTGCATGGGACATGGTAGTCATGGGTGACTTCAATTATCCTGACATCTCTTGAGAGGAACACTTGACTAAGTCAGATCAGTCATGTTGCTTCCTGACCTGTACTGAACAGCTCTACCTGACCCAGGACGTGCACGGGCCAAGCACAGGTAGCACTCTCCTAGACTTGGTCTTGGCCAAAGGAGACTATCTGGTGAGCAACTTGACTACAGAGAATAGCTTAGGCAGCAGCCACCATGAAACCATCATGTTCATTGTCTGTTGCAAGGCAGGCAAATCAGCTAGCAGGGTTGAAGTTTTGGACTTCAAAAAAGCAAATTTCAACAAACTCAGGGCAGTAGTAGGGGAAGCACTGTGGGGCCAGGGACCAAAGGTGAAAGGAGTGCATGAAGAGCAGTCGTTCCTCAAGGACATGATCTTCAAAGCATAAAAGAAGTCCATTCCCATGTGGAGGAAAGGTAGCAGAAGGGCTGGTAAGCCTTCTTGGCTTAATACGGATATCACGGTCCTCTTGAAAAAGAAAAGAGGCATACAAACAACGGAAACTTGGGACCGTCCCCAAGGAGGACTATACAACAACATCCCATACTTGTAGGGAGCATATTAGAAAGGCTAAGGTAGTGACTGAATTTAAATTAGCAACAGAAATCGAAGACAATTAGAAGTCCTTCTTTAAGTATGTAGAAAATGGGAGGAAAACAAATGGAAGTGTGGGGCCATTGCTTAACAACTCAGGACAGCTGGTTACCAACACTCAGGAGAAAACTGAACTTCTGAATGATTACTTTGCTTCAGTATTTCACCAGACTAAGGGAAAAAATCATACTAGATAAGATTCAGAATGGCCACAATGGGAATGACCACTTTCCTACTGTTGACATTGAGCTGGTGTGTAATCAGTGAGAAAAGTTAGACATTTGTAAGTCATCGGGACCTGACGAACTTCATCTGAGAGTACTGAAGGAGCTGGCCAAAGTCATCACAGGACCTCTGGCAACACTCTTCCAAAACTCGTGGCACTGGAGGGAGGTCCCTGAAGACTGGAAAAGGGCCAATGTTGTGCCCATCTTCAAGAAGGGAAGGAGAGAGGACCCAGGCAACTATAAGCCAATTAGCCTAACTTCAATCCCAGGGAAAATCCAAGTTATAGGGAAGCATGGTCACACTTGAAAATAGGCTGCAGATACAGGCGGACCTAGACAGGCTAGCAAGTTGGGTGAATCAGAACCAAATTAAGTTCAACATTGAAAAATGTAAAGTACTCCAGCTGGGGACGAACAATCCCCAATGTACTTACAGGCTCGGTGGTGCCAAACTGACTAGCAACATGACTGAAAGGGACCTAGGGGTAATAATAGACCATCGTATGAACAGAAGCCATTACTGCGATGCTGTAGCCACCCGGGCAAACAATACTCTGCCATGCATCAACCGATTCATCTCAAGCAAAACCAAGGAAATAATTCTTCTGCTTTACTCAGTATTGGTCAGACTGCAGCTGGTGTACTGCATCCAGTTTTGGGTGCAGCACTTCAACAAGGATGTGGAAAAGCTTGAGAGAGTCCAGAGACGAGCCACCTGTATGATCAGAGACTTGCAAGGCAAGCCATTCGAGGAAAGGTTGAGGGACATGGGTCTCTTCAGGCTAAAAAAGAGAAGGCTGAGAGGGGACTTGGGAGCAGCTTACCACTATATCAGAGAATACATCTTGGTGAGCAACTGTTCACCAGGGCACCCTTGGAGAAAACCAGGAGTAATGGCTACAAACTTCAGAAGACCATTTCAGGCTTAACACAAGGAAAAACTTCTTCACGGTTAGGGTGTCAAGACTACGAAATAAACTCCCTCCCTACCCCAGAAATCTTCAAGAGGAGACTGGGCAGTCACCTTGCTGGGGTCTTTCCTGCTTAGTGCAGGGGGGCTGGACATGATGATCTTGTGAGGTCCCTTCCAGCCCCTTACAATCTATCAATCTATGAATAAAGGGTTACAGAAAATAGAAAAGAGCAACTCAATTCCTGCAGAAGCCAGGAAGGGGCAGAGAAGAGATCATATACATACAGCAGCCAGATGAAAGACCAACATTCCTCCCCTCCAACAGCAAGACGACAAAGAATGAGGGAAGTGCTCAGTCAGTCGGACACCAAGTAGCCAAAACCAGTGCAAAAAATAGAAATCCCAGTCAGAGCATAAGGACAATAGCCCAGGAGCAACCCCAGTAAGAGAAGGTAACCATCCTGGGATTCTAATGGAGAGACCCTTAAATCCAATAATTTCTCTGGGATCCTACTACTATCTTAGATCAGCCACCAGCTAAAGTTTTATGCCTCTGTGAACATTTCAAGACCTTCTTCACAAAAGTTGTGTAACCCTGTCTCTGGGTGAGTTGCAGGCAGCAAGGCTGATCCTGGAGCTTCTATTGCTGAAGCTAAAATGCCAAGGTAATGGTGAACTCCTCAGTGGGCACATCTGATATGGATTAATGTGCCATAATCCACACTATTGCACAGTAGTGCCAGTAGCGTCTTTTGTGTGAGGCTAATACACAGGAGACTTATTCTACTATGCATTAGAGTATTAGCACTCTTTCACCATGACATCCTCATCAGTGATTTGGATGAGGGGGTAAAAAGCACCCTGTTCAAATTTGCTGATGACAAAGATGTGGGGGGACGTGGGCACATTGGAAGGATGCAACAGGCTACAATCAGACCTAGACAGGTTACAAGGGTGGGCAGACGAAAATAGGATGGGTTTCAACACAGACAAGTGCAAGGTGATGCACC
>NW_017728886.1:76564000-76567537 GCF_001723895.1 Crocodylus porosus
CTACCCTGGGGGTGTTTAAGAGGAGGTTAGATGAACACCTTGCTGGGGTCATTTGACCCCAGTATTCTTTCCAGCCATGGCAGGGCATCAGACTATATGATCTGCTCAGCTCCCTTCCGACCCTAGAAACTATGAAACTATGAAACATGTTAATGCACAGTAGGATTAGTCTACTGCACTTCTAGGATCTAATAGCCCAGCTAGTCTAGAGAAGAAAAGAGTGAAATCCCTGAGTGATGGATTAAATTTGCACCCCAATTCCACTGTTTGCTGATCTATGAAAAGCAGGAAGCAAACTGAATTAGAATTAAGTCAATGAAATGTAGTAAATAAATTGAGACTTAAAATTCAAATCTCAATCAAATGCATCATTTATACTCTGCATAAGGAAAAATAAAACCTGAAACTGTCCCATCTGAAAGAAAAACAAAACAAAACAAAACAAACACTTTACCCAAAAGTGTTGAGAAGTCTTTGACTGACAAAACTATGTCAGTTTTTATATCAACTGCCAATCTGATGCTATTTTAAGCCAAGTTTAAAACTGCTGTACAACTGAAAGTTCTTTCAGACTAAGGAAGGGTGTGAAATAATAATGTAACAGTTCTCACTGAACAATTGCATGTGTGGTCAATCTTATTCTGGAATAAATATCCTCATACAAGGCTAATTCAGGGACAATCCCATACTTTGACACTAAGGTATCTGCAGTTTGTGGCTCTCAGCTGTGAATTTTGTTGTAAGAAATAAGATAAAGATAACTGTAAAGACTGTATTCTGGGAATCGCAAGACATTTTATAGCCAAAACTGCTATTACCTTTCATCCGGAGGTCAGCTCACAATCTTACTACAAATGCATGGCATTAAGATGATATGTCACCAGCCCTTCACTTAGCAAATAAAACAAAAAGCCTTTACGTGTACACTGACTTTCCTTCCACAGAGGCATCGATCTGAACTTCCACCTTCTTGTTCTCACTGACATCTGATCTGTTTATCATTTTTAGTATAGATACACATACCCACTTACAAGTTAAAGAAAAAAACACTATTAAAGTTTTCAGCTACTAGGAAAAAGATCAGTTGCATCAGAATCAGTATACACCCATTTTTTTGTAGTATAACTTACACCATCATTGAGCCAAGAAAACTATGATCAATAAAAGATTATTTCAAACCAAAGTTTCCTGGTGACAGCTTCAGGAACAATTTTAGGGCAACTCTCACTCTCAACAGTCCAACTCTCTCTAAAGCTATCAGAGACTGACCCTTATAGCAAACCTTAGAGATTTTTGTACTGTGGCACTCTCTCTGTTAAAAGAGTAGCTCATGTTTTTGTACAGTTCAGAAGATGATCAAATGAAGTACGACCTATGTACATCTTCTTTCCTTACCCCTTTAACCAGAGAATGACTGAAATCCTGAAAAAAAACCCCCACACTTTCCCTCAAAACTCCAATCTAGACACTGGGTAGCATAAATAAAATTAGTGCCTTTCAGATAAATACCTGACAGTATTTATGTCTGGTGGTGGTGGCAAATGGATACAACAGCATTAAATAATTATTCATTTAATTGAGCTGTTAAATAAAAACTACCTCCACAATAAAGCATTACAATAGACATTAAAAAGTGCAATATAATTTCACTCCAACAGACACTTATTAAGCAAACAGACTTTACAGTAACTACTTATGCACAGTGAAATATGTCCTACCTAAGAGGGCAAGAAATACGTAAGTTATATAGAAATCCACTTTTTTCTAATTATAAATAAATATGCTTATTAGGACACATGGCATCACTGTCACTTGCATAAAGCATGCTTCATGTTTATATAGATATTCATCATGAGCCAGATTAACAGCTCTTTACTCTGCAAACATTCCCATTAGGAATCAGTAGTAAGATACTACCCAACACAAGTAAGGCTGGCAGGACCAGACCCTGTTATGTTACTAGAAAGTTAATGAAGAACACAGATATACAGAATAGAAAAAGGCTTCGATAAATTAACACTGCAAGTTACAACATAGAAGAAATCTTTGTTTATACATCTGCCCAGCAAAATGAATCAGAATACAAAAAACAACTCAATCAAAGCGCATTAATAGTGGAACATTTGAACCAAAAAGGTGTCTAGTATTAACTCAGATTACTTTTACATTTTTTTGTCCATCAACCTCCCTTGCATTTATTGCTAACCTAGAGTATAAAATAAATCTCTTAATTCAAATTTTGCTTTTAAATACTTGAAAGTATTTTAAAAGGCATTTGTACAGTACTACTAATCAGTTTTTGACACTCTTGACGTGAGTAAATATTAAAAAAAAAAGAAAAGAAAAGAAACAGTCTGGCAACAGTGTTCTTACTGAAGGGCAGTACTGGCTTTACCACACTTAAAGTGAATTTTTTCTTTAAAGTACCTTAAAGATAGCAGTCTGTGATAAAAGTATATTCACTTCATTCTAAAAATAAATAAGATGACAGATGTTTCAACAGCCTGAGCAATAGTAGTTATCTAATTGTTATTTCAGCCAGTGTCCGCAGCTTTTTTCAGTGGCATCTCTGAGATAGTCTCTCTTTCCTTATTCATGAGCAGTCAAGATGTCATCCATGTCCCATTTTACCCATTTTCAACCAGAAAATTGGGCATAGCTTTCTCTTCAAAAATGTCAAATGAATTTCTTATACACAGATCTGCAACAGCCACTTTTCAGTGGCAAAAATAAATACTTTCCGTTAGCTCAAAATACAACAACAAAAGCTCACAGAAAAGTATAAAACAGTAATCAGTTAAGCCACTGTTTGTTTCAACAGCAAAGACCAAACTGATTTTACGTAAATTGTCTGTTACCTCTTCTGATTTTTTCCAGAAGAATATTGAATTCTCTACTGTCCAGTACAGTGCAAAAAACTCCTGTTGAAGATAAATGTGTCCATGTATAAAGGGTCAAACACAATTTTAAGTTAGGCCCACTGGAGCATTTACAAATAAAAGGTTAGACTGATTTTTTCTAGTACTCAGAATGGGAGAACTCCCAGCCCAAGCACAGTCAGCTAAAGCTTTGCTTTGGCTTCAGTAGTGCCATGATTTCACACACGGACATTTCAGTCTCATTTTGATGAAGTTCTAACTCTCAGAGACTTCTTAGTGCATGCAGTTCCTGAAAAGTTCCAGTAACTCTAAACCATTCTTTGTTTATTCCTATTGCAGAACTCTCTTGTACTTACCCTGTGTCTCCCTCCCCGTTTCTCAGTCCAGTCTCCATTTACCTATCACATAAACCAATATAGAGTACTAAACTAAACAAAATCACATACTTCTCCCCCCCTACAACTACAACCATGATGTCACCTACAGCCCTGGCTAACATCTAAGTTTTAATCCTTCCCCTCTTTTTTTCATTGGCTTTTGTTTGCATTTCAGCTGCATCTCAAAAGGGCTTCTATCCAAAAATGTAATGAAACTAGTGTTTAGATGTGGAACTGGACATGGGCCTATTTACATGGGTCACAAATAATAAAAAAAAAAA
>NW_017728886.1:76567657-76578623 GCF_001723895.1 Crocodylus porosus
TTTTTTTTTTTTTGCAAAAGTATATATATTGGCTGAAATTATTTCTATCATACTGACTCCTTTCCAGCAAAAAAATTACAACAAAATTTATGAAAATAAAATTTACAAAAGAAGCTGTTTTCTTTTGAACCTTTAAAAATATGGCAATTAGCGTGGCAATTCAAGTCAGAATGACTGAAAGCAGAACTGACAGCTCAGAACAGCTAGGCAAGTACAGTAAACTTACACAAAAAGCATGAAGTCCCTTCCAATATCTTCCTTGTATTTCTAAAGGGAGAGTAGAAAATAGAGATGCTATAGCAACTTCTACACATAATTACCTGCTCATTCTACACCCGCCTATGACCAGCTCACATTCGTATGGTGTTTCCAATACATTATACCTTATTTGTATTTTATGCATGCACAAAGTAACATAAAAGCAAGTTGCAGCACAACAAAATAAACTGACTACAGCTGCTTCTATTGAGTGTGAGCCTGAAACATTAATCACAAGCTTAAACATTGTACAGACTTCACTAAAAAACACAAAAGGAACATATTCTTGCAAGCTACTAGACTGACTGACTTATTCTTTACAACAAAAGTCCCCTATTGTGAATTGTATCCTAGTTACACAATTATCACAGATACACTAGTCCTATTTCCCTCACTTTCTCTTCCCACCTGTTTTTCTTCATTTATAAGAAATAAGATTCTCTACAATGTAGATGAAGCCTTTGGTTGTCATGTAATGCCAAGTTTGGCTGGCTGACATGCTTGGTAAGACCCCTATACCACTTCTATCTGTTTCGGTGAACCATAATGATCCTATAAAATTTCCACTGTAAATTAACAACCAGCTCAAAGCATCTGATAAATGTTTTTTATACTAATCACGCACAGAGGCAAAATTTGTCTTACAAATCAGCAAATTAAATGTGTCCCCATCAACTGGCACATACAATAGTAATAAACAGCAGTTTTTCATAGTAATTAACAGAAGATGAAACACAAAACAGCTGTCTAAGTTATTTAAATGTATGTTAGCTATGGGTTTGCCCACTTATGTATTATATCACAATGAAGCTGCAAAATATTTTGAATTGAAGTTTTTTGTTTCTAAGAGTTTCCAAGGAAATTTACTGGAGTTGAAATTCTAGCTAATGCAACCCCAACTACTTACAGACATGTCAAAGCTATACATATGCAAAACATTATTTTACTACAACAATACAGTTCTGTGTCTTTCAAAAATCTCAGTGTCTATCAAAATCTCACAGTTGCAATCTAAAAAAGCACTGTTGATGAGCAACTGATTTATTAACTCTCAGATGTGCTCACACATGATGAGCAAAAATGTTACTAAAAATGATCTTCTACTGACAACTCCGGATGTGGTAATATGGGATAGGAAACCCATAGAAACCATTTCAAATAGGACTAATAAATAAGTTTCATGCATCACATGTCTATGAGGTAGCCCAGCATCACAATGGTCAGCCCTATGGCTTGGGAAAGAGACTCTGCACACTAGAAATAGAGTGTAATTTGTCCTGCTGCCTCACTGCTGTGAATCCAAATAATTATTAATAATTCACAGAAAGAAAATTGCAAGAACCAGCAGACTGAGGAAGTAAGCAAGGATGCTGCAGGTGACAGGGCAAGCAGGATCCATAACATACATGAAAATCTCGCTTAAGCCTCAAAATTGAGGAAATGTTCTTATCTGGGGCACATTATCTGTCCAGCTAACCCCTAAAGGACTCTAGTTAGTCTACCCTCAACTTGCTTCGGTGGTTGAGCTAGCCTTTAGTTTGGTTCCCTTGCCATTGGTGCATATCTTAGTCTTGCATAAGCTTTAACAGCCACACACCAGCCAGATCACCATTCTGGTTTCCCCATCCACCTCCAGCATCATAGAAGAAGGGAAGACATCACATTCCCTATTTCAGAAGGCCAGAGCTGGGAAGATGAAAGAGCAAGAAGCGAAAGTGAGAAGACAGAAGCAGAACAAAAAAGGGAGAAGAGGAGGGAAGGCGGAGGGGACAAGAGAAAGAATTAAGGAGAAAGCAACAGATAGTACAGAGATTAGCCAGGAAAAGAGACTATCTGGGCAGATAGGTCCAAGCAACACAGAGCCACATCCATAGCTCTGCTACCTGGCTGGACTGAAAAGCAGACCCAGCTGTGGCAACTTATACCAATTAACTGCTGAGAGCTGGGCATCAGGGCTAGAAACACACATTCAAAAAGCTGGAGCCTGAATTGATTCAATCTTTGCAGGTCAGTCTAACCTGACTAGGCTAAACCGGTTTGAAACTGGACAGATATTCTCTCTGGACTGAGAAACTTGAGGCACATACCTGCAGTGACTCAGGCTAGAAGCTGAGAGGTGCTGAAGTAGCCCTTCCTCCTGCAAGGAGCTGAGCTGAGCTGAGCGGGACGTGACCAGGCCCCAGCAGGACTCTCTCATTAGGGATGTCTGCCTGCAGGACACAGGCTTTTCCCCAATGGCTGCTCAAGGGGTGGGAGTGTTGCCAGCCCCCAGCCCTGGGATAGCACTCTGAAAATCTCCATATCATCAACAGATGCATGCACTGCACCCCCACCCTTGCCTCAATCTCCCTCCCTGCTTCCTCATACTGTCTGCAGCAAACTGACAGGTGAGTAAGCCAGCTGGTGGGGAGGGGGTCTGATAATAGTTTTTATCACCCAGCTAGCAAAACAATAGCCTCTCTCCACATTACTTCAAACTTCTTATACAGCTTACTGGCTGACCTGTTGATTAGCTCCAAAAGCTGTAAGTAGTGACTGTTTTCTCTGTCTCTCCCCAATTTCACTGGGATAGGCACACACAGACTCCTCTTGGCATTAGCTAGCAGACCATGTGCTGGCTACAGTGCATGGTGTGGCACAGAGGAGGAAAGGATCTCTGCTTAAGCAACGAGTGGTGAGAAGGAGGAAGAAGGGGGCATGGGGAAGCCAACAGACCCTGATGTACATGCAAATCTGTGCTGAGCTCCAGCCCAGGGAGCAGAAGGGAGAGGCCAGCCCTGCTGTGGAGCACAGAGCCCTGCCCAACCCAGAGAGCATGCTGGGGGAGTCTGATTTAACTTAAACCAGCAAGGGGTCTGGGACAGACATTGCATAAACCAGTTTGAGCTAAATCAGTTAAGTCTGATACTATATTCAACCAGGTTTCTCTCAAACTGGTTTCAGCCATTTTCAAATGGGTTTATGTGCACTGAACATCTGTTCTGTTACAGGTTTAAAGCAGTTTCTGATTACTTAAACCAGTTTATGTGTAATGTTTGTCCCTAGCCCTCCTCTTCAAGTGACCATGCCAGCTATCTTTGTAGCAGATGCAGTCCTGAAGAGGCCAACTAGCTTGTCTGAAGTGCCCATTTGCTTCTTTCTTGAGGAGGCTATCACCCCATCCAAGATGCAGAAGACAAAGCAGGTAGGACAGGACCCAGCATGCACAGCCCTGTGTGCATGAAGCCTGTGACACAAAGCCTGGCAAGCTCACCTGTTATCTGTCTGGCAGACCCATTACCCTGCACCCAACCCAGGTGGTCTCTCCCCTTCTGATGTAAAGGAACTGCTTAACTGGGCTTGTCTTTCTCTACTCCCATTCCTAGCACCTGATGAAAGAGGTTGTTGTTCCCTATGAAAGCTAGTGTCTCTCTGAACCAGCTGGTCTGCAAGGTGCCACCCTGCCCTCTAGAATTAATATCCCCATTGGTTTCATGCAGTGCAACTGATCCCACTGGCACCCATGCCCTTAGTGAATTTAGATTCACTCTCCCACATCTCTCTGTAGAGGAAATGGCTCTGACTCCTGCCCTAGAAGTTGGGCCTGTGCTGCCCAATCCAGACAAGCTGCAGGGCGATGTGGCTGCTCAGCTCTGTGCACACTCAGTACTAAGAAAGCACACCCTAGGGCCAGGCAAAGGGATTCCCCATCTCCTGGCAGGGAGCATACCTACCTGGCTGGCTGGACAGCAGCAGCAGGGGGAATCCCTATATTCCCCATTCCAGCATGCTCAGGCCAGCAGCACTACTTCGGCTGATATTCCAGCACCCTCTAGCGGCCAGCTGCTCCATCAGCATTTACTAAAGCCCCCTGCCTGAGTTCTCACTCCCTAATCTGTCAGGCTTTCTCTTCTTAAAAGAAAGCCCCTGCTTTGCCACCTTCCCTCCACAGCTGATGTGCATTCAGCATATACAGCGTAACCACTTGTTACATAGAAAAGGGGTTAGCTGCAGCTTAATGGAACAAGTTTCAACCTGACCTATTTACTTCCAAGTCCTGAAGCTGTGAAACTGTAAAAAAGAAGAGTTTATTATTTGGGGGGCATTTCCCTCTCCTGCTTTCTGTCTCTCACACACACATATATATGCAACCCTTATATAACCTTTCTTCGGTCAGTTGGGTTTTCTCTATTCAAACTTTTCCAGGGTATATATGGCTAATGTTTGAAACCATCTGATTTCATGCAGAAAAACCTGTTTCCCTCAAGTATTTTAATATGGTGTATCAAATTAACAGAATGACAGGCCACACAATAATTCAATATCCACCTTCCATGCCCCCCCCCTTTTTTTTTTTTACATGAAACCTCACATTTAGCTTTACAACTATCACTAGGTATCAAATCAATGTATGCCTTATAACAAAAAGTATGAAGACTAAACTGAAACAATTCCTTCAGGTGACCAATAGCTCCCTGTAGTCCACTAAATCAGGTTTACCTACTTGTGTGGGATATTTTAGAGATGATGCATAAAATTATTTTGTCTACTGAAATCGATAAAAGTTTTACCATTTACTTCGGGGGGGGTCAGGATTACACAATATCAGTCACACTGAGAAACTGCAAAAACTGCAGTTAGATTTTATACTGTAATGTTTGAATTCACCTACAAAGCTGTGTTTCTATCTGTGCTTCATTGCTGTGGCTCAGATCGTCACCAGACACAAAGGCAAATGTGTTTACAGCCTTATGGTTGGCTACGATGCAATATGGTTTATAGTTAAGGAGATTTACGGTTCTGGTTCAGCAAAGCACTTTGGTATGTAATTACATTCATGCTTATTCAGGATAACACTGGAATATGCATCTCATGTTAAGCAGGTAGTTAAAATTAGCACTATTTTCTAAGACAGACGCTACTAAGAAGGCCAGTTGACCACATACCTAAATGCTGTCTCAAATAGGTACAACTTGATAAATGAGGGCTAAAAGAGAAATCCTACTGCTTGTAGGATTAGCCCCTAAAATATAGCAAAGAACAAAACATTATTTATTTTCAGCAGTTTGGGATAAGCATATAATCTACCAATAACTGACTAGAAATCCACTTAAATCTATTCTACTTTGCAAAAATAACCCATTAACAACAAATGATGTCAGCAAACAGCACACCTGAACTGGTGCTGAACATTTTATCTACAAATATTGACAAAGATGCAGTGTTTTTTTCACTAGTTCAGCATGAGCTCCCTTCCTTATTAACAGCGGGTTTTGCAATGAACAAAGCCTGTAAAAGAACAACAGTAACTTGATCCAACTTGAAAGTTGGTACTTACATTTTTCTAATGCAAAAGTGCAATGCTTGGATTGAGAATTTTAGGCAGAAGTTAAGGAAAGTTCCAACAGCAACCAGAACTTAACCTTTTGCATCTCTGCACCGATTCGCCATTATTGAATTTTGTATTTGCATGGAGAGTCGCCGCTAAACAGCCAGGCAGTCTGAGAGAGGGCTGGAAACCAAACCTAAGTTTCTCGAGTCCAAAATCAGTGTGTGTACTACAGTATATGCTGCTGCATTCTAAACTGGGATATTTATTCCGAAGCAATGGTTGTTTTGGGAATCACAACTCTGAATGCTGATTTATGCATTCTAGTTCTCAGCTCTAAAAAAAATCATTAATACAAAACTATTGAATCCAACTAATGATGAAATCAAATCATTTGTCTTTAAATTTTCATCAGAGCGCCCGAAGGGATGACGAGGTCGAACGGTCACAAACTCCTGCAAGACTGTTTCAGGCTGGACATAAGGAAGAATTTCTTTACTGTCCGAGCCCCCAAGGTCTGGAACAGTCTGCCAGCGGAGGTGGTTCAAGCACCTACATTGAACACCTTCAAGAGTAAACTGGATGCTTATCTTGCTGGGATCCTATGACCCCAGCTGACTTCCTGCCCTTTGGGCAGGGGGCTGGACTCGATGATCTCCCGAGGTCCCTTCCAGCCCTAATGTCTATGAAATCTATGAAATCTATGAAATTATTCAACATAGGGGTGAAAGGAACTAGTAAAGGGCAATAATTTCACTAATTTGCATTTGGATATATAGACTAAAGCATGTTTGCTTGCTCTCCAAAATGCATATACCGGATATAATTTATAGAATAGAAGCATCTAGGAAATTTTAATTGCAGGCTTTGTGGCTCGTATATTATGTATCATACTGGAAATGTATCTGGGTTTGGTTCATATATCACAGGGTGCCCCAAGCAGTTTATTCCAGACTGGACAGCCTAGTGGCAAGAAAATTAATTTAGGATTTGAGAGACCAAAATTCAGTTTCCTACTCTGTCCCAGATAGGACAGAGTCCTGAGTAATCTTGGGTAAATCAAACAGACTTTCTATGCCCCTTCTGTAAAATGCTAGCACTTCCCTATCTCACATGGGATTTCATAAGGCCAAAACAACATTAAAAATTGTTAGGCACTTGTATGTTATAGTGATGAGAGCCTGGTAAACCCCTTCAATTAATACAGATGTTTAATACAACTGGCAATTTCAAAATGGATTACTTTTGCCTGTATATATCTTGAGCTCTGCATCTTCGAATATTGTAAAAAAGTTATCTGACCTCAGCTGCACTGATTTTCTGCCTAGGGCATCTGGATGCTTGATTTTCATTAATATCATTAATCCTCCATAATAAACTAACCACAGTATGGTACAATGGGAAACATTTGACCTCTACCCCAGAACAATTTCTGCCTAAAGGTGCAGACCAATAACCTTTGTAATTTTCTGCTAGTTAACTGAATTGCAAATATTCTTCATGTTCATATTAAAAGATCTGTTCTTAATTTTACTAAGCTCTTCTCCTGAATAACTTGATGTATAAGTTTGAAAGTAACATCCATTGTTCTCTTATGGTCCCATTTCAGGAAAGCTTTTAAACGTGTGCTTAAGGGAATTCTTATTCAGAATCGGAATAAAGAGAATCAGATATTCAAGTCCCAAGGATGGCTTTGAAGAACTTAGCCGCAAAGCATACGTACATGATGAGATCCAAGTGTCTTTACTGGCCAGCATGCTCAACTATGCTAAATTGGTACTGCACCACTGCAATCAATAGTACATGAATGTAAACTAGTTCAAATTTACTATCAGCTCCATTAGTTTTAAGTCAAATTCTTTCCAATATAATAGGCAGCTGCTTTATCAAGAAAGTATTTCGAGTCCACTGTAAGCTTGAAGTATTATAGTAAAGTTGGTTTGAGATTCATGGAGTGGGATACAATGCCTTCTTCATATTTGAAGAATGTTAAATGGACCAGACATTCTCACCCAAAAATTCCAAGAGGCAGGAATGAAGGGTTTTATCCTCAAAAGTTGGCAGCACCATAATAAGGGGTCTTGTAATGAAAACACCCCTTCAAACAAAGGCAAGATTTACAGGCAATATTTTTTATCTTACATTTATTCTCAATTTTAAAATATTATTTTTACAGCAACAGAGTTCTGAAGCACCAGCAAATGACCATGATGTGCTGTGAAACTTACTGGACTCCATTCCTATGCGTTTACTATCAGGTATTTGAGTAATGCCACCAGAAAAGTTGAAATAGTAAACTGACTAATCCTTTCCAGAACACGCACACAAATTTGGTGGTTGGAAGGTTTTTCTGCACTGGAACTCTAATATTTGTTGACAGTACAACTAGGAAAGTAACATCTCTTCTTTGTGTATTTGTTTATACAGAAATCTCACAATCACAAAGTTCTCCGAGGCAGGAAGCATCTTTGTTTTTGTACACTACCTAGTACTAGCGGTTCCAGTCTCAGTTAGGTCTCCTAAACACAACTGCCATACAAATTACAAATACACACACATATGCATTTAACAATAACAGATATATGCAGATTACAAATACACACACACGCGCGCACACACACACACACACACTCTGTCTCTCTTTCTAGGATGTTATGCTGCTGTCCCCACTATAGCACCAAATAAGTTCTCTCTCAGTCAATACAGCCCCACTTCTTCCTCTTTCTGATAAATAATAAACTTCCTAATTTCTTTAGGTAGCGTGAGACTCTTTTCTCCAGTGTATAGGTCTAATTGTTTAAAATTGAGATCTTAAACGTACCGGTATTTCTACTTCAATGCAGAAACTCAGCTGGGTATATGAGAAGTGGATCAGAAGGTAATTTATCTAGATGAACCCCTATTGCATACTCAAAGCCATTTCTACAACTAACTGGACACTGTCCTGCATTGCTTAATGAAGCAAAATTCCCTGCTGACCCCGGTAGGTACTTCAGATTGATTAAGGGCAGCAGAAACTACTGCTATTTCTTTCCCTTTTACTGAAAAGGTTTATATTTGAGCTAGAAGAGCAGCAGATTATACAAAGCATGCAAAATCATAACAAGCTTTATTAAGATTTGGAGCTTATCATATGTTCGAATCTACCACAAACAAAAATTAGATTTTTTAAACTATAAAAAAGGAATAGTGTGCACAGAACAATTTAAAAAATAACTGGCGTGTTTGCTTGGTGTAAGTTTTATAAAAGATCTAAAAGAAAAATGTGGACATGACAGTGGAAGATGCATAGCTCTTCAGATGAACTGAATTGATCTCATGCTAGCTAATAGATATTTTTAGACAATTTCAAACTCTTTTTCCTTCTTGAACTTGACTTTGAAAATATTGCTTACACCACTGTAGGGAGTAGCCTCCAATTACAGAAGCTAATCAGAAAGGAAGTTATCTGAGCTAAAACTACAGCGCTCTGAACTAACCAAAAGAGTTAAAGGACTGGATTCTCCCCTTCTGTCAGAGGGATGGCTTTAAACTAGATTGCCCTATTTGAAGGGGAAAGAAATTTTGGACCAAGGAGACAAAGTGTTCCTGTTAGCTGATGCCAAGCCAACTATTTAGTCATTCAAACTAAAATTTCACAAAATTATTTAAAGCTGGCAGCCCTAATGCCTCCTTCTAGTTTGTACTAACAGCACAAGAAAAACCCAGCTGACAGTTCTCATGGTTCCTAATGCAATTCTTATTTCTAACCTCAAAGATGGAGGGAGTGATATGTTGGTTGACTTACTGTTTTATTGTACTAGGGATGGTCCTGAGTGCTGCTGCTATTACGCATATGCAGCATGTACTAAATGCAACACATTATTTATGTATGAGCCTCGATAGCACCATAATATTTTATTTTAATATGAGCCACTATTCTGCACATTGACACACTTTATCTGCACTCACTGAGAAGTGTGGGGATGGTTTGAGCAGGTAAGCAAAGCAAAGCAAAGACCTGCAAATAGGAGTATGCACCTCCTCTACAACCTACCTCAAATAAGGAAAAGGAAAGGCTCATCAACTAAATTTTGCCAGTCTTCAGGAAGGACTTTTGCCTTTGGGCTGCAAAAATGCTTTCATCTGGATTATGCTTCCTGCCCCACTGGACAGCCTGTAATACAATCTGGCTGAGTTGGGTTTTCTTTTTGCAACCTGAGAGATGCTCTTGTTGCACTCCAAGTACTTCCAGCATTTCTGGGGTCAACCTTGACTAGAACTGAACAAGCTGCTGTGGGGCCGGAGCCTGTGGAGCACCCCTCCACTTCATTTAAAGACTGGCCATCCAGATGGAGACATGGGAAGGGCTGGTACACATACACACACACACTTATTGATCACTCACACACAGACGTGTGCGTGCACACACACACACACACACACACACACACACACTTAATCACATGTGTGCACTCACACACTTACTAATCCCTTGCACGCACACACACACACTTATCACTCATGCATGCACACACACACTGATTGATCGCGCGCACACATATTGATCACTCACACACATACTTGCTGACCACCGCACACACTTATCACTCACGTGCACCCACGTGCGCACACTTACTGATCACTCCCATGCACACACTTATCACTTACGTGCACACACTTATTGATCACTCCCATGCACACACCCCCCCCCCAAAACTTATTGATCCAGCAAAGGATAAAACCAGCGCATGGGCTGAAATAGGAATCTGCTCTCAACTATCAAAAGAGCAGGGAGCGAAAGGGACGAAGCGGACCCCTCTTGCTCCTCTCCCTAGCACCCCAGCCAGGCTCTTCCGAAGAGGCTGCGGCTCCGGCGCCCACCCAGGGGTGCCAGGAGCAGGAACCCGGCCCCGAGAAGCCCCTTCCCCACTCCGCTCCCAAACTCCAGAGCGGGACCGGGCAGAGGGACAAGGCGCCGGCTCGCTGCCAGCTGCTGAGCCCGGGAGAAGTCTCCCTGCAGCCAACTCCAGCGGGTGATCCTCCCCCAACGAAACATCTGGGGAAAGTTCTTGGTCCCGCAGCAGCGGCCGGGATCCTCCCTACCTGGTGCCGGGGACTCGGAGGCAGCGCTGAGCCAGGCTCGGGCTAGCTGTCGCTGTCGCTGTCGCTGTCGCTGTCGCTGCCCCGGCGGGGCTCTTTAAATCCCTTCTTCCAGGCTGGGGTCCTCTAGAAGAGGCTGGCGGGGCAGGCGCGGGAGCCCTCCAGGGAAGCCGGCTCCATCCTCGCCGCCTCTGAAGAGGCTGGAGGGCAGGGCAGAGCTGGGCTGGCAGCCGGCGGGGAGGAGAGAGGGGAGGGGGAGCTCGGCGCTCGGGGACTGGCAGCTGCCCACGAGGGGAGCCGTCCTCCCGGCGCGCCCGC
>NW_017728886.1:76578723-76585382 GCF_001723895.1 Crocodylus porosus
GCGCCCCGCCCCGCCCCGCCGCGCACAGCGCCTCGCTCCGCGTGCGAGGAGGGAAGGGGCCAAAAAAAAAAAAGCGGGGAGAGGATCCCCCGTTCGTAACCAAGCTCCAGCCCCGACAGCTTCAGTCACATCCGGCCTCCCTCAGCAATGCGCAGGCTCCTGGTTCCACTCAGGGCAAGGCTGATGCTAACCAAGTTCAGGTGCAGGCACCTCCTCTCCCCTTCTTCCTCAGCAGAGAGAAGCACTAGTTCGGGGGTCGTCCCCCGACACTTTCTAACCCTTTATTTTGACAGGGATGTCAGCAGCTTCTCCCTGAGGCGGAGGCCAGGAGGAGGTGAGCCCCACCACTGCTCGCACACCTGCCCGAGGCCCTGCTCTGGACTGCGCTGCGGGAATGGCCCTCGCGCAAAAGGCAGTGGCCGCAGTCTCCCACGCTCCGGGCAAAACCAGATGGGTTAAAGGCAGAGTTCAGCAGTGCCAACATTTCCCACCTTGGAAACTTGACGCTAGATGAGATTGTCTCCATGCTACAGGGAAAGCGGGGCAAAAGAAGGACTCCAGTACTCACCGCTTAGGGTGCTGCCCTGGGTGAGATTGGGCCTTACAACCACCAGTCTGGGGGGAAATGATGCAGGCCAAGTAACTGATACCAATGGCTTCAATCACACACATCAGTATCGCCTCCAGCCCAGGGTGTTCAGGCTTGGAGTCTTGGGTTGGGCCCATTTCTGACATAAGTGATCTGCCTCTAAAAAGTTAAGGAAGGCCAAGGCTGACAAGGACCCTGATTCAGCAAGGAAACTGAGCACAGGAGATTTCCTACTAGCTCAAAGGCATACAATTGAATTCTTTGCTGTACTCATCAGCTAATCATGTCTTAGACAAGAGTCCTAAATTATGCTAGTCTCAGGATGAGGGAGGCCTCTGCTGAGAGGAAGATCTTGTAGCAAAGGCACTAGATTAAGGTTATTTGGGGTGAATGATTGACTCTGCCACATGTTGTGCTTGTGACGGGTAGCTAGATCCTGAACCTACAACAACCTAAGCACGTGCATAACTTTATTCATGTGAGTAGCTCTCCTGAAACGCAGTAGAGTTAAAACTGCGATCATGCCAATATTGAAGCATCTATGTAACTGGATGTATGCATGTGTTTAAGTGTTTGTGGGGGTCTTAATTTCTCCCATGTCTTATCTCCCCACCTAGCCTAGGCTTTACTCTCGGCTTGACAGGAGTACAATGAAGATAAATTCATAAGCCTCTGGTGAGGTGTTCAGGGATGTCACGTGAATGCGTAGAGAGACAGTGCCATTGTTTCCTTCCCCAAAGAGTAGGTAGCATGATGTACACAAGAAAGAAATAAAAAACAGAAAAAAAAATCTCCAGTGATGCAGGGAAAGGGGACACTAAAAGACAAATCATTCCTTTGCCCTGAACCTAGCTACGCCAGGTGTTTGCTGAGCTGGCAGATCCTGTAATGCTGCTACTGAGCACGATGGGGTGGGAAGCAGAGAAAGCAAGAAGGGAAATAATATTCTGTAGCCAAACCCCAGAACACTCATCAGGCTTTCAATTTAAAACAACAACAAAAAAACAGCAACTTGTAATAGAGCTAAATTCCTCTGCCAGAAAGCCTCAGCTCCCTAATTAAAGGATCTAAAGTAATACTGCCAGTGTTTGTTGGAGACACACTTTAAAAATGTACGCTGTAAACCTGGGGTTTCTCAGTGCAGATAAAGTGCAAATTAAAAGCAGCATTCTACTGAGCACATTATGCAAAATTCACTGATATGTAATTCATTCCCAGTATTAAAATCAAAGATCAATCATCATTTTTACGCACTTACACAAATAAAATTACTGATAATTTACCTCTGTAGCACAGAGATTTACATAAAACTCATCTAGCTATAACCTATTGTCATAATCAATTATTTCCCTTGTCTCCCCTAGTCACCTCTTCCCTGTAACTATTTCAGTGGAAAGCTGTGATTTTTTTCTTTCCCATTCTTCACTTAGGTCACAAACACATCACACTGAATGTATCCACTCTTGTCTGATCCTGGAAGCCATGTAATTCCAGTTTTGAATAGTACATGGATGGAACACTGTCTGGAAATCCCAGGTTTTGTCAGCAGCTCTTAAAGAGAGGTATGCTAATAGTGAGTCCTGCCAGATTACCTCATAATCTGCGGTTTTTCAAACACTGTTGTATGATGGACTTAAGGGGAATGAATTTAAATCACCTAATGCAGAACAGCATAGCCAGGAAACTACTACAGCTCTCCAGAAAGCAAAGACTTTTCCTCCTTGGTTTCATTTTGATCACATGATTTTTGAGGTTAAAAACATAAAAGGCAGCAGCATCGGATTGTCCTATACCAGTACTGATTGAATCTGTCTCATCAGAGACAGGGGAATGAAAAGGGAAGAAATGTGGATTTACTAAAGGCAGATGAGGTTCTTTGGGTAAATGTGATTGTCTTTTATTAGACTAACTAAATAGTTGGAAAAATTGTTCTTTGCAAGCTTTCAGGCACAAACATGCTGGAAGCTTGGAAGTGGGACAGTCAATTGTTGAACAAGGCAGAGACAGTGATACCAAAAGTACCTGCTTCTTCCTGTGGGTGGCATCAAAATATCTTCAGTACACCAAGGTCTCTTCTAAAAAACATTAGCAAGGTTTTGTTTTATTTAGAAGCAGCTAGTTATAGTGAAAACCAGATTTTGCTAATAATTTCATATAATGTCAAGTATTTACATTAAGTGAATAAATCAAAATAATCAGAATTAGAATCACTCAAAAGGGAGTGATTTTCAAAAGTGTTAGAATCTGCCCACAAACAGTCAGGCCCTTTAAAAATGTCTCAACTTAGGCACCCAAAAATCACTAGTAATTCTGGAGAACCTTGACTCAACTTTTATTCACAAAATTTACAATTTCCAAAGGTAATGTGCCAATATAAGTTTTTCTATATGCCACCCTGAGGTAAAACCCTATCTACATTGATCTAGGGACAAAGCAGCAGGCCACTTCCCATTTCAAATTGAAAATAAAAAAAAAAAATGAGTTTAGGAATTTATGTTGTATAATTCCAAAAAAGCAAAGTATTTTCTGTCCGGTAGTATTGATAGGAGCTCATAACTATAAGACATCCCTAGCAGAAAAATGGAGACTTAGGGTTTTTCATTAAGAAATACCACTACTCAAAATTCAGACTGGGATAATAATACAGTATGCTTCATGGATAGACACAAGAGATGTGCACAAGTAGACTTAATACTATTGTGAAAGGCACTGAATTGTATCCAAAGCAGGAAAGAATTCCAACTCTTTCTTCAATTCAACAATAGAATTTTAACAAGCAGTTCCCAAGAACTGTTGCCAGCACATCATTGTCCTTGCAAGAACTGTCTCTCCTCATTGTATTATAAAAAATAAAAAACACGTGAGATTTTTGAATTGTGGAGTTATGATTACATCTCAGGACTATATAGATTACAAATCATTCAGGCTTTGCTCTTGCAGTTTATAACAGCAATCGAACCCCTCGTCCATCTGAGTTATAGCTCTAGAAAGGAACTCTCATTCATTATTTAGTCTTTACACCAGTGCTTCACAAACTTTTGAAAGTGGAGTTGCCCACAGGAAGATGAAAGCACTTATGCCCATTCCTTATAATTTGTCCCTGTGTTGTTAAAGCCCTATATAACTTCGCTTTGGTCTTTACTGCTCAAAAAGATGCATTTTTACTGTAACAAATGCATATTCTCAAACTGTAAACTCTTAGTGAAAAAAACCACTGTAGTTTTGCCATGAGTTAAGCTAGGCAAAGTCAACTACAGGTTGAACTCACTTGTCTTCCTCCCAAAAAAAAATGCAAGTACCTTTTCTACCTTCAGCATTACATTTTTCCATGGAAAATGCCATTTGTCAAAATCAAAACTTTCCACAGGAACATACTGATGTCAGCAAGATTTGTTTAAAATGGAAACAAAGCTTCTTGATGGTGTTAAACATTCCTTTCCTACCTTACTAGAACAGATTGTCTTGAATTTTCATTTTGAAATAACTTTCCAATTTAAAATGTGCATTATACTGCATTATTAATAATATTATGAAGAAAGAAAGAAGAAAGAGCTACATTTACTAGTAATCCTTATGACCCTGGCTAGTTCTTTGAGGGTTCCCATAGTGAGGGTGGCCCAAACACCTAGGATTGCATTTTGCCCGCATTTAGTCTGGCACAGTTCTTTGTGTAGATGTGATATATTCTATTTTCTTAGAAAGAGCTTTTTTCCAACTATTCAGTTGGTCTAATAAAAGATATCACATGTACTCAAAGAACCTTGCCTGCCTGTGTCCTTAGACCAACACAGCTACAGACAAAAACCTAGCAACATTTAAAGTCTGGCATATTGCCGTGGCAGTTCTTCCATATGATTATCCTGACTAGAATCCTTAGCTGTCTTAGGGTCCCTTTGTGCTATTGTGATGGCATAAAGCTGGCAGAATTGCCTTTGATAGGAACCTGGAAGCATGAATAAATGAAAAGGGTTTATGCATCAACTTTAGGGGACATGGTTGCCACCTTTCCTGCTAAGTGAACAGGAGAACTTTGGTGCCTATCTGGCCCACAATCAACAAATATAGAAGGACCTTTGCGTATGCTCAACACCTGGGTTGTGGTGTAAGACTTTAATCTTTCTGGCTCAGGGCTACTGATCAATGAGCTACATAAGAAAGTGTAACTATATCACTCATAGTGTAGTACAGCAATACATTCAAAACTCCGAACAAGGTTTTCCAGTAGGTGTCAACCTTGCACACACAGAGCACAAATGCAGCTAATGCCAAGCACCTCCATGCCTACTGATGCATGAGAAAGGAAGGAAGGAATCCTTACTGACCTAAGAAAAGTGCCAGCTGTTGAGAAACTAACCAAAGACAGATAATCATAAATGATATATGGAGGCTGGTGATTGTAAGCTACTTGAAACTGCTTCGGAACTGTTAATCATGATTTGTGAAGAAGTTTTCTGCAACAAGTCACCATTACATTCCACTCCCATTGTATCTTGTTAACTACTGTGTTATCTTATAAAGACAGCTAACTTAGAGAAGGGTATTCAGTGAATAGGGGCAAGAATAAGAATAATTCTCCTTCTGAACAAAGATACCTATTGGTGCTTCAAACTCAGGGGAAGTGATTCCAGCATTCCCAGATTCCAGACAAGGTTTGATATGGTGACATTGGCATTCATTGATTTGAAAACATATTGGTGCTGCTTGTACAATTCAGCTGCAAAAGAAAATGTGGTCACAGGATAGAGGAGAGTAAGAATTGTCACAGATGAGCAACCAGACCACCTTTACTCATTCAAGTTTAGTAAAAAGAATTGGGCAGTAGAAAACAATGTGGCCAGCATGCCATTGCTGCTCTTGAAGTTCTAGAGTGAGGCTGACACTCTCTCAGCTTTAGCATCACTAGTAACAAGATGGAACATCCTGGGATGAGACCTGTAGTCCTTCTGGGCGTTCCTACATCATGGCAGCAGAGTGTTTAGAGCCTTGTGACACAGGCCACTTAGCACATTTAAATCTGTGAGGTATTCAAGTAAGAATGTGTTCTGAGCAGTTGCATGGTAGTGCTTGCTACAACCTCATAACATGCACAGCTCACACTCTGCCACTAGTAGAGGGCCAGCAAGTAGATGTCCTGGCAAGCTTAAGGGGGGGTATAGCATGATGGCTTCCACAAAGCCCTCAGTTCCCCACAGCATAGTTCCTGCTGGGGGTGTGCAAAGCATGCCCTATTTGAGTTGGGTTCAGATTTGGCCCGAATCAAGGACAGTGATTCAATTAGTTGATTAAGATCACTGTCCCTGATTTGATTCAGCCAAATCCGAATTTGAAAATTCGATGCTGATTCAAAGAATCAGTGATTCGGACATAGACACAGCTTTAAATGTTTTTTCTACATACCTCAAGGTAGCAGGTAGCTCATGAACATTGTGATGCTGGGCCAGATGGAGTGTCCCACAGGAACGGGGGGTGCGGGGTAGGCCCCATGTGCTTGGCAGCAAACCCGGAAGTGGACCAGAAGCCTATAGTTACCTGGTTCCTCCTTTCTCCCCTTCTTGAAAATAGGGACCACATTGGCCCTTTTCCAATCCTCCGGGACCTGTCCTGAGTGCCACGAGTGCTTAAACACTTGTGCCAGCAGCTCTGCTGTGACTCCAGCTAATTTCCTAAGTACCCTAGGATGAAGATCATCAGGGCCTGTTGACTTAAATACATTCAACCCCTCCAGGTGCACCTTTATTAGGTCAGCACGAAGAGTTGGTGGGTTGGTATCTATCCCGGGCTTACCTAAAGTCCCAATGGAATGCATATTTCTATTTGTGTCCTACTTTGGCCATCCTATCTTTTACCAGCTGCCCTAGTTCATCCTGAAGGGGCCTTAAGTTATCCTGCACTTTCTTTTCCTTCTTATGTACTCAAAGAATTACTTTTTGTTATCCTTAACTTTTGCTAGCAGCCTGAGCTCCATTTCTACTTTGGCTTTCCTCACTGTGTCCCTGCAAGCTCGAGCCAAGCTGCTTCCACAGCCTGTAGGCCTCTTTTTTTCCCCTACAGGCTCTCCTGGATTTATCTG
>NW_017728886.1:76585482-76604791 GCF_001723895.1 Crocodylus porosus
GTCCACTTCTGGGGTCACTGCCAAGCACATGGAGGGCCCCCCCACACTCCTGTAGGATGCTCCATGCGCCCCAGCATTACAGCAATCATGAGCTGCACTTGCTACCAGAAGGTATATAAAAACATTTAAAGCTGTGTCTATGTCTGAATCACTGATTCTCTGAATCAGCATCGAATCTTCAGATTTAGATTTGACCAAATTGAATCAGGGAAAGTGATCCGAATCAATTAATTGAATCACTGTCCCTGATTCAGGCTGAATCCTAATTGAATAGGGCCCGCTTCGCCCGCCACTACTGCTTATCATAGAATCATAGTGAAGTAGAGCTGGAAGAGACCTCAAAATGTCATCTAGTCTCCCTGCCTGACACAAAACCTAAGCCATAGCAACCTAACCTGCCACAGGGAAAGCAGGGGGACCACGGCAGTGATGGGTTCTTTGCTGTGCTCGCCTTCACTGTTGCTTGCTGTTGTCACTTACAACTTGAATGAACCATGGGGGACCAAAAATTTCTCATGTTATCCCCAAGGAGCTGTCCAACAACTGATGAACACTTAATACAATCTGGAGATCCTTTTTCCTGCAAAAAGTTGTAACTTGGCTATGATACAATCACACTTAACACATGTTTTATGCTTGAATGTGTGGCTGCTCACATTTTAAATGCAGTTAATATGTCCCAAGTGTGCAGTGTATGATGTGGCTTTTAGGGTCACCTTTAAGCCATTCTATATCTGTGGAATGTTCTTTTAAAGTTAGAGCAGTTGCAGAGCAGTTATAGGTTATGGTATTAGGCTGTCTCTGAGCTATACAACTCTAACTTGCCACTAGGGGGGACAGACATTCAAAAAGCTTGAGCCTGATTTTATTCAATTTTTGCAGGTTACTCTAACCTGGCTAAGCTGAACTGGTTTGCAGCTGTACAGACAGTCCCTCTGGACTGAGAAAATGCAGGCACATGCCTGCAGTGGCTCAGGCTAGAAGCCAGGGGCTGCTAGAGCAGCTCTCCCCTCCCTTCTACAGTGCTGAGCTGAGGGGGGGCATGGTCAGGCCCCAGCAGGATACTCTGATTAGGGAGGGGTTCCCCCCCTCACTGCTCCTGACCAGTGAAGGAGCCAGCAGAGAATTGATAACACAGCATTTAGCACTCCATCAAAAAAACAAAAGCCTCCCTCATTAGTTCAAGCTCTTCTTAAACAGCTTTTTCCAAGGAAGGAATGGAGGGACATTACCAGTTGACCTGTTGATTACCTCCAAAAAGCCCTAAATGGACACTGTCCTGTCTGCCTTACACAGACACCTATCAGCATTAACTAGCATACTACATGCTGGCTACAGTCTGTGCTCTGGGAAAGGGGAGCAGGGAGTAGTGAGGGTGTGGGAGGGTGGGGCAGGGGGAAGCTAGGCAGAGAAGTGGGACCAGCCCTGCCCTGGAGTAGACAGCACAGCCCAGGGCTGCAAATCATCTGGGATGCTGGGGGACTCTGGTTTCACTTAAACCAAGAAGGGGTCTGGGACAGACATTGCATAAAGCAGTTTGACCCAAACCAGTTAAGTCTGATACTATATTCAACCACGTTTATCTCACACCAGTTCCAGCTATTTTCAGACTGGTTTGTGTGCACTGAGCATCTGCTCTGTTACAGGTTTAAACCAGTTTCTAATCACTTAAACTGGTTTATCTGTAATGTCTGTCCCTAGCCAATAGGACTGGCAAGCAGGGGTGTGCCTATGAGCCAAGAAACCTGGGCTTTACTCCTCTGGGTGGCCCGGATGGTGGCTGGGGAGGGGAGGAAGGGGCATTGTAACATGGAGTGGCATGAAGCTGGTAGGCAAAGTAGCATGTGGCTTGTGGCTTCTTTCTTCAGGCCTCCTTGGTCTCCTCAAATCCTTTCAGGTTGTGTAAAGCATTTTTATGTAAGGTTATTTAAAGCATAATAAAGAAATGAAAGAAATAAAGACATGTTAATGAGTTATGGGTTGTGGTATAGGGCTGGGCTCTGGGGCATCCCTAGCCAAGCCTAGCTGGCTGGCCCCACATCAGCTTGCTCCAACAAGGCCTGCAGTGCTGCCCTCTCTGGGGAAGGCTGAGGGGGACAAGATTAAGTTACAGGTAGGCGGAGAGTTGTGCGTGCTGGGAAGGGGACTGCGATGTGTACCCATCCTGGCTAGGAGTGAGAGGGTTGGAGGGGAATGGCAAGTGCCAGCTGCCTGCAACAACCCCTGCAGTCCCATCCTAGGTGGGGGACATTTAGGGGTCCCCAACTTTCCCACCTGAGTCTCAGATGATCCCTAGGGAGGAGTGGCCTAGTAAGTGCCAAGCTAATGATCTCAGACAGCTGGCTTCATGCTAGCCATCTGAAGGAACCCTCCTGAATTGGACCTCAGGCCCCCCACCCTATCTTAGCCCTGCTCAGGGCTGCCTGCACCTTTAAGCAGGGTGCAAGGTGTAAGAAAACTTCAGTTAGGCTCTGTTTACATGAGGTTAATTGAAATTTTCCCATGTCCAGCCAGTCCTTTTCCCTTTTTCTCCCTTGGCCAGAAGCATTGGGTGGAAGGGCTGCTTTCCCTCAAGCCCCCTGCAGTCCTGTCTCAGGTAAGAAGGGTTGTGGAGGGCTGAGGGATAAGCCCTGGGGAGGGAGGGGCTGGAAGGGACCTTACAGATCCAGGCCCCTGCATTTGGGGAAGAAAGACTGCTGGGATCAAATGACCCCAGCAAGATGGGCAACATGCTTTTTGAAGATCACCAGGGTGGATGACTGTACCACCTCTGGGGGAGCCTGTTCCAAACCCTTGGCACTCAACTTGTAAAGAGGTTTTTCCTTATGTCTAGCCTGAAGCAATTCTCAATCAGCTTGTGCCCATTATTTCTATCCTCCCCTGGTGGGCTTTGGTGAACAGATGCTCCCCCAGGCCCTGATGTATGCCCCAGTATACTTATAGGCTGCCACCAACTCCCCTCTGAGACTTCTCTTCTCCAGGCTGAATAGTCCCAAGTCTTTCAGCCTCACCTTGTATGACCTGGTCTCTAGGCCTCTAATCTTGCATGTGGCCCTCCTTTGGACTCTCTGGAGCTTCTCCACATCCTTCCTGAAGTGCAGCGCCCAGAACTGGACACAGAACTCCAGCTGTGGTCTCACCAAGGCCAAGTAGAGAGGGAGGATGACAGCTTTAGCCTTGCTCGAGATGCCTCAATAGATGCATGCCAATGTTTGATTAGCTCCGCCAGCTATGGCATCGCATTGGTGGTTCATGTTCATTTTGTTTGTCTATCATGACACCTAGGTTTTGTTCAGATGTGGTGCTAAAATGAGACCTGGGTGTTGTGACTGCCCAGCAGCATCGTGCTAGGAGCACAGCCACCAGGGATTAATGTGCAATGGAAAAAAAAGAAAAGAAAACTGAAGAAGAAAAAAAAAATCTGAAGCAAAAGAAGTCAATTTGCTACACAATACTAAATGTGCCTATGATAAAGAAATCCCAGGTCACAATCCTAGTCTCAGATATAGCTTTCCCCAGCTCCGTGCTCTCCACAGGAGTTAGCACCAGCAGCAACCTCCCAACCAGAGTCTCCAGGGAGAGAGGACAGTAGAACTTTGGATGGTGGAAAGGGGTAGAGGGGCTGGGAGCTGAGCACCCTAGGATGCTGGAGGACTGTAAATTGATTGCTTTATCTCCATGGAGCAGACCAACAAAAATTTCTCTCAACCTGGGTAGAACAGCTAAAGATAACCCATGCCCTAAGTGGTGAAATTTTAAAATGCTTAGACAGTATTTAGAACCAGTTAACGCCCTTTAATGGATGAATGCTCCCGTTTTAAGTGCCTTTAGGAAGGTAACCTTAGTTACACTGGTGAGGAAATGAGCCCAGCCCACCAGGTCCAGCTCTTTCTATGCCAACCCTAGAAATGAAATGAAGATGGCCAGAATTTTTCCTTGGCAAACAGACATACCCTCCATGGACTCCACTTCCAGAGAAAAACAGAGGTGGGTAGATAGCTATAACCATCTCCCTATTATGTGAATTAAACATACCGTCAATCTCAAACAAATCTGTCTATCCAGCCTGCAGCTAGTCAATGTTTAGGTGTGGTTCTAGAATGACTCCTGTAACACATGGTTTTCCAATATGGACCCTAGTATGCCTGCAAGTAGGCAGCTGAATGCCACAGTCAACCTCCCCTTTCTATATTGATAAAAGGGAACAAAATTCTGGGCTAGATCCCACCTAGAAGGTAATTAGGCCAGAGCAGCCTTGCTATTAGAAAGGGGTAACAGCAGATAAAGGCTGAGAATGACTAATCTATTGTGTTTTTTTCTTAACAGAACAGGACGTCTTGAATATAACTTAAGTGGAATCATTAAAATGTGTTCATCATGGATTAAAATTCATACAGAAAAAACCGAATGTAATGTATGTTATTCTGGCCACATAATCACTGAAATGTGTGCTCTCTTTTCCATCCTTGGCTTCCTTGTCACTGGTTATTAGCCACTCCACTATGCTTGCATTTCTAACGCTTCTCTCAAATAGCAACTGATTATTCCAGTCTCATGCTATTTTCCTTGGAAGGGAAAACTATAAAGCTTGGTTAACTGTAGTGATCTATTGCTTTTCCTCTACAAATTTGGCTGAGAGAGAGAAAAAGCATCTTTTGTTAGAAATAATGGTTTGCTTAAAAACCACCCAATCCCTTTGTGCTGAAGTTTCACACACAGCAGGGAACATCTCCGTGTTTCAGTAATAAAAACTCACTGCTGACAGGGTCAGAGCTATTTCCTTCCCAAGTGCCAGAGTTCTTGAGTACACTTACAGATTTAGGATCTTGCAAAATATTTGATCCCTTACTTCCTGAATCCCATAGGTAATGCTGTAATGTTTATTGTCTTTTCATAAGCATGTGAATATAAATGAAGGTACTGGAACTAATAATTACTGTAATAAAGGTGTGTAAAATATCCTTAAATAGCTTGGAACCTCCATAATTCAGCTGCTTAGTTGAATGGGGGGATTTATTTAATAACAGTCCACATTCATGGAGCTTTGGTCACTGCTTCACTGTTACAATAAAAAGCTCTTCTGGAAATCTCACCTCCCAAGTAAAGAATGGAGAAAGTTTACGACTACAGGGTACAAGGATAAGGCTACTAATTGTTAGTTTGAAATAAGGAGGACATTTTTGCTGAGTGTTGTCAATGAATCCAGCTTCTATAGGTGGGATTCTTCTGAGTTATGTGCCAGTGAGATGGAGAAGTCTGCCATTTGTTCCAGCATTACATACTGTCTTTTTTACTTCTGCTGTGGGTGCAATGGGCCAAGGTCATCCTCGCTGTAAATCTCTTGAAAGCTTTGTGTTAAGTTACGACTCCCTTGTAGCTGAAATTCCTCTGGAAACCACAGCCTCCTTCCCCATCTTTGCTTTGAAATATTGGCAATGACATCTGTGGCAGGCAGAAGAAGATGGTGAAGGTGAGACGTTAAACAAGCAGTCTGTTTGCTCCACGGCAATAAGTTCCTTTCTGAGTTTGTGTGGGAGAGCAAAGAACATCCTGGCCTATTTTCTCCTTTTCATGAGTAAAGCTTGAAAACCTTGGAGGTTCTCAACAAAGCAGCTGGGAGCCAGTTGGGGGAAGCACATAATTCTGTCAATTACATTTGCAAAGCAATTAAAGAATTGGAACTAAAACTGGTTAATGTTGGCCTAGGTTGTGCATAGACCAATCAGTAGCCTAGCATCTGTTTTATTTCACTTTCCCCGTAATTGACACAGAAGTACTCATGGCTTTGAGTACACTTGGTTTTGATTTCTGTACTGTGCGGGAGTATCAATAAATTTACCCCCAATACTATTACTGCTGTGTCTCTTCTTTACCCATCACCAGGGATCTTAGTTTTCTTTGATAAAAAAAATCCCCAAATTTTCTGATTAGCCACCCCCACACATCCACATTTTTGTGATTAAAATGAAATGCCACTATGTATATATTCACAGAAGTTTAGGGCTGGAATGGACCTCATGAGATCATCAGGTCCAGCCCCCCTGGGCAGGAGAGACTGCTGGGGTCAAATAACCCCAGCAAGGTGTGTGTCCAGTCTCTTTGTGAAGATCTCCAGGGTAGGTGCTTGCACCATCCCCACTGAGCGTCTATGCCAGAGTCTGGTCACACAAACCATTTCATTTTAATCAAGGAAATGTGGATTGTGGGGGGAGGGGGTGTTTTAAATCAGAAAATTTTGCATTTTTTTTGTATCAGAGAAAACCAGGATCCCTGCCCATCACTCTTTCAAGAGACTGCAACTGACTTGGAGCAAGTAACAGGAGACAGATTCCTGAAGAATAAGATAGAGTAGAAGTAGCTATTAGGAAGGTTGAGAAACTCACAGATAATAGGGTTAGCATTTAATACAAAAGAAATCTATTACCCATGGGAGACAGACTTTCTCTGATTTCTTAAAATACAGGATTCGTTTTATTACATTTGAAGTTAAATGCTTATTGTTGCAAGAGCTGTATAGGATTCTAGCAGCACTTTTGCCAAGAACATCTATGAGAGCCACTATGAAGAATGATAGAAGAAATGCCTCAAATGAGATCTTGGCCCTGAACCAAGTTAAGGTATGGATGCATGGCATTGTAACAGTGAGATATACCAGTTCTGTACACCAAAGTAATTTATATCAGTGTCTAGAGAATACAGACAACCAACTCTCCTGGGTGAAGAGAAGGTGCTATCTCAACACTTCAACAATAGGTAGTCAAAGAACCAGCAATAGCCTCCTTGCAACAGTGACCCTCAGGCACAAAACAGTCATACTGGTGTAACTCGCACTGGTGTAATTTTATACTGGTGTTTCCCAGGGTACATTTAGAGCATATTCAAGTAATTCACAGGAATGCCTGGAAGCACTTTACAAGGACCCTTCTACAAACTGCCAGGCAAAAGTTTCACTTTACTGACCCACCTAAAATCATCCATGGGTGAGCATCAGCAACATTAACTACCAGAACATATTGATGCAGTGAGATCAACACAGGCAGCAAGCCAGTATGTACTTGAGCATACACTCAATACCTCAGGTTAACACACAATACAAAGGCACTTAACTCTCTCAACTGTTGTCAGTGGAAGTAAAGATACAACCCAGACCTTGAGTATATCAGCAATAAATTAACAGAATCTTGTAATGACATTGTTTGAGCCTTAATTTCACACTGTCCCATTGGCCTTTTGACATCCACATCAATGCATCAAAAACTTCAAGAATGGTGTCATTTCACTGCCATTTCACCTTTAAAAGAGTTTTGCAAGAAACTGAATATGATAATCAAGCAGATAGAACCTCTGGCTGAAATTTAGGGCCAGTTCATGAATGCTGTACAAATATCTATGAGGAAAACCATCCCCTGAGGCTGTATAACAAATTATATACCTGGCCAGATACCTTGTTCATAAGACTGCAGCAAGCAGAAGTTTGTGCTAGATCCTTTGAATAGGATGCCACTATACTAGAGGAAGAATTCTTGTTGATCCTCACATAGGAATGCTATACAGCTTGGCAAATGTGAATTGAAAACACTAATAGAGGTGATAGAGGCAATGGAGGTGTATGTATGAAAGCAAGGAGGTGGGGGCTACAATTTGCAAACTTCACAAAAATCCAAGAAAAGCAAAGCAACATGTAACATTAGAGCAAGGGTGGGCAAACACAGCCCACAGACTAGAACTAGCCCTCCAGGTGACTAGATCTAACCTGCAGCTGCCCCTGCAGTGCTCTACATGGGGCCAAGCCCTGCCCATTCGTACTGGAATAGCTTGCACAAGGCTCCCACCGGCACCTGCAGCCCAACCCTGGCCAGTATGTACAACTTCCATTGTTTTGCCCTTGCCATGCCACTCTGAGCTGCACCACTCCAAACAACCAGTTTCAGCTGGGTGGCTCCTGCCCCAGTGTGGAGGGCTCTGGCTCCAGCTCCCAACCATCTTCCACTACAAGGTGGCTGGGAGCTGGAGCCAGAGCCTTGTGCGGCCACCAGGGGCAGCACACTGCAACAGGGGCAAGATCAGGAGTAGGAGCCACAGGTGATGATTTTAATACTGTTACTAGCTGTGCAAGAGCCCACTTCTGCAAATGGTCATCACGTGTATGACTGCTTTAGTATGATGAATATGAAATACATTAATCATTTGTTCACAGCAGTATAAAGACAGAATATAATGCAAACAAGTGGCCTATCCTCATCATAAGACAGAGTTACTGCTCCAAAAAATGTATAGACAAAGAAGAAAAGCAGAGGCACAGAGAAGTTGAAAGGACTTTTTCACACAATTTATCATCCAGAAAGTTAGTGTCAGGGGTAAGAAGAGATTCAGAACTCTTGACTCCCAGTGTAATGTCATCTGCAATGAAAACTTAGCTGGTATTTTAAGTGATTTGCAGTGCAGAATCCATACCAGCTGGTTCTTCTATTGATATTGCAGCCTTATCAGTTGCATAAACATGGTTTTATCAGTAAATAGGTATGACTCAAAGACACACAGGAAGCATATACAAAATGATGAGCGAGGCCCAAGTAATGTGATATTTGTAGGCAGACTTTCGCCCTGACACATGGGCCAGCCCATACAGATCACGCAGCAGAAAATGGGCTGAAGCAAGCAGACTCTTTATGGCAATAATTTTTCAACTATGTGATTTTTAGAAACAAAGATTTTTAGAAGAAATACAAATTATCATGCTTAAGGGCATAATCCCTAATTGATGGGGATTGAGATTGGGTAAGCTATCCCATAATCACCTACTCTTGAAAGTCACTGTCATTGAAAAGATACAGAAATAAGATGAACTGTTGATATGATCTGGTACAACATTTGCTACGTTCTCCCATCTAAGATTTTCCCTGCAGAACTGCTTTTTGCACTTTATGACTGTACTTCTAAGACATACAAATGTAAAGCATTTCTCTTTCAAAAAAGAGAAAAAGAAAGACAAAGTCTATCTCTAGAATTGTCATTGTATGTGGTTTGTCCCAAGCTCCAACAATGCCAGCTTTCCAAAAGTGGGAGCTGTGATGTTTCCATTTTTTCAACCATTTTGTGCCATAAATAAAAGACATATGGATCCCTTTAGATATCCCACAGGAAGGTTTTCCTTTGTACTACTAACCACTAATGTCTAACACTGCTGAGCTGATATTCTGCTGCTAAAGATGGCAGCTAAAGGTAACGAGGCAAGAATTTCAAGGGCACTGTGAGTTATACCCAATTTTAATGAGAGGGTTATCTCCCAATGTGCCATTTTCAACTCACTTGGAAGTTAACAAAACATTTCCAAGAGGTTACCCAATGTATCTTAGATGTTACCTGCAAGGCAGGCATTCAGTCATTTGCTTAAAGGCATTTATAATATAATATGCTGTCTAGATCAAAAATATCAGTGAAGGTTTCAACTCATTACCAGGATGAAAGAGTGAGATATTTGCTTCTTATGCCTTAAGTCCATTGTATTTTTCCACACAAAAACCTGCAACTCAGAAATCATAAGCTAGTTGATTTACATTTGTTTCTGTCTTCTCTGAATGCATCCTGACCCTACTTGTATATCTTGTCCGATACACTTCTTCATTTCTCGCCTTCTTTTACCTTTTATTTCTTTTTCTTCTCACATGCTAATTCCTCATTTCCTTTCCTTTCTCTATGACCTTGTTCTATTGGTTTTGTTTTACCCAGTGAACATCCAGGACCAGAAAAAACTTCTCTCCCATGGCATATTTTTATCAGTCTATCAGCAATCTTCCGTTATACATCTGCTGTACTGCTGAAGTCAATTATCAAAATAATTACCTTTTTATGAGTGAACAGCAAGTTGGCTTTATTCCAGAAGGCAGGTGTTCCCCAAGAAGAGTTCCCACTAAATATCAGTGTTCAATATGCATGGGTCTGAATACTATTTTATTTGCCGAGCCCTCAATATCCAACAGCTTTCCTTTTCCACTGCAAATACTACAGCTATCAGTGATGAATCACTGGAGCCAGCAGCTCCCATCGAAACATTTGCACATGGTTATTGCAGGAAGACCCACATCATCTGTTATTCACAAGATCTCCCAACTGGTCATCATTAGCTATAAATTTAAAAAAAAAAAAGAAAAGGAGCCATTATTTTTATATATTGCAATATTCAAACTATAGATTATACAGTTACTAAAGGAATATTTTAACAGGCCTGAGCTAATAAATAACACTAACATCTTTATGTACTAGAAGGGCTTGAAGACGTAATCACACTAACTAGCATTGATATTCTAACTAGCATATTCTACTGCTGTTATCAGAACCATCATTCTCTAAAAGTAAAAATCAAAAGCTTCTCTTACCTATGTGGCATGGCAAAGAGAATGACCCATCACAGCTCTGGTGAAAGACAGAGTCACATTGTTGGGGGGAAAGCAATAGTGAGTCATAAGGTAGTGCCTCAGTACTCATAAAGGAGCTACTGCCATCATTGCTTAGCCAGGGAGCCCATTCCCCTGCCAAATTTAGTCCAAAGGTTTCACACTTGAAGGAACACAGTGGGCCTTCTTCCATAAATCTTCAAGTCAAACCTTGTTAACTTCAAAGAGAGCATGACTGTGTTCTTCTGAAGAGATTTCACTTTAAGAGCCTTTCCAGGATGAAGGTAATAAAATATAGGCATTATGCAATGGTTGTAGAATTTGGGCTATTTAAATATTTTTATATATGTTACAAAATTTGGATGACTGTCTATCTTGATTCACCCCAAGTTACTTTGACAAAAAGCAATGACGTATCTCCATTAAAGGATAGTAGCAGGTCTATACCCTCTAGTCCACTAGCTGACTCCCAACTGTCCGGCACAGACTTAATTACGGCATTTTGGAACACCTCCTGCGAAATGTCAGGTACCATCCATGCCTTTGAATTCAGCTGAAACTTAGGGTGTTCACAAACCTGAAGAAACTGGGATCCAACTGACCAGTCACAACTTACTATATATCCTGAAATTCTTAGCGTCTGCCCATGACCTCATGAGATGAAAGAATGGAGTCTCCCTCTTTCTCAGCAGGAGTACTTTTCTCCATTCTCTTGCTGCTGGCTCTTTCCAAAAGAGTAGAGTTAAAGGACTTCACATATCTTACCGTCTTGATCTTCACAGCAATCAGACAAGCACATTTTCACACAGTATTTGAGTTTCTTTCCAACACCACTTCTGTAACCTAATAGAATTTATTTCTAGACCATATTACACTGCATATTGTGGTAGATGATCCTTTCATGTTCAGATGAATGACATCCTCCACTGTTTTCTGTACAAGTGGGCTCTCCTGCCAATATAGTCCCCCTATTCTTGGAGCTCTTACATCAGTTAGAATGGCGGTAGTCATGTATACACCACCTCTGAATCAAACGCTTGTAGCTGTTGCTTTCAAGATTTATTAACAATTATTAATGCCTGTTGATACCTTGCCAAAAACATTCTTTGGAGAACAGCAAAATAATTAGAGGATATCCAATCTAATTTTTTTTCCTGGATACTGCATGTAACTGCCAGGCCCCGAATAGTCGCTCTCGGGCAGCTTTCGCTTGAGTGATTGGTGTTAAGTGCCTCACGGGTTCGCATCCTCACCTGAGCTGATGTCCTCCACCCGAGTCTTCAACCCTGCACTCACCTGCCATGACTTGTTGGACCTCACTGTGCGGGGTTGTCCTTCGGGTGCTCTCATTGGCCTGTGGCTCACCCGGCGGTTACTCACGGGGTTCCACCACCCCTACACTCTGGCCTCACGCCTCCTGTGGAGCCATGTCCATCCAGCAGCCTCCTCCTCCTGAAAAGGGGACACCCACAATGGGAACCTCGTATCCCTAGCACACCTAGCCGTCACCCCTCCCTCGAGGAAAGAAAGAATGAAAACAAAAAAAGAAAACCTACAGGCAACACCAATCCTCTGGGGCTCTGACTTGGCCTCACTACTCGGGGACCCACTTCCCCTCCTGTACACCATAGCTGGGGAAAATGACTAAAAGAAAATGCCTTAACAAAAATCACTGGGCAGCCTAGCCCTTTGGCTTCCCTTCTACCCTTCCCAGGTCTCTAAGGGCAACGGGTTGTCTTCTTCCTCCCATCACTTCTACATCTGCCCTCTGGCCTACTCAGCGACCCATCTGGATCCAGCGGCGGTATCCGCCCTGACAGCAACCCCACTGGGGTTCTCCCAGAGTCCTCTTCTCCCTGATATGTCTTCCTCGGCTTGCCGTCATCCCCACACTCTCACCTGCAGTCCGCTCCGTCTCTCCAGACCACCCTGTCGACGTCCCTGGACGGCGCTCCAGTCGATCCCTTGCCGTCCCGTGCGGATTGACGTCGAGGTGCTCCTCCTCATTCTGCCTGCGTTCGCTCCAGCTGGCTTCGACCCCTGGATCCCGTGGGGAGCGACTTCTCTGCTGCTGGCGTCAGCAGCAGCTCTCCTCCCTGACCCTCCGCCGCCTCCGCAGCATGCGTCGCCATTTTTATTCTTGCCAGCCAGCGTTTAGCGCTGACGTCACCGGCTGGCCGCAGCTGGATAAACAGACGGCTGACGAGCTGCACAGGCTCTTCCTTCCGCCCCTCGTGTGCTGCGCTCTGAGCTGCCGGTGAGTATTCTTTGTTACGGTGTTTCCCGGGACACTGCGCAAATTGAATATTAAGGGAAAGTGTAATTAATTATCTAAGAATAGTTCACATCCCAAATACATTGCCACCTGCACATGTCTATTTTCAGTAACCTATTCCAGTACTCTGTATGGTAAGTCCTTCCTATCTGAGGCATGACAACCAAAATTGCTGTGGAAAATTGAGGTCAAAGATGATAAATAACCCTAACTCCAATAATTTAAGAGGTGACAAGTCTTCATCTTATTATCTGTGGTGCCCACGGCACTGCAAGGGAATGGCTTACTCGTTTTAGTCGAGAGTTACCACTGTAGTAATAAGAGTAACACAGATCAAATACTTTTAATCTCCAAAGCTCTGTACATGTATTAACAAATTAATTTCACACAAAACCCAGAGTTATGAACAAAAATAGAGCAAGTTGCCCAAAGTCATAAAGTTAATACTAAAACCGTGATTAGATTTTAAGAGCTCATGGTTTGTACTTCTGTCTTCAAACCACTAGTCCACATTTCCACCTCTCACTGCACTGCGCTTTACAGACTGATACTTCTGATGACACTTGTACTTCCCAAGTTTCCTTTGCATATATGTAGCCACATCTTTTGCCATAAAATAGATAATTAATCCATATTTACTTCTACTCCACTCCAAGCCTGAGGGTTTCTAGAGGTCTAACTGACATAGATATGCTAGAATAACTCTCTCCATAGACTCGCTACTCTGAAATCAAAACAGCTTTATTCCAAAATAGTTAAATCTTCTTCCAAAGCAAAATAACTGCTCTGAAATAAAGTCATTTTTATTACAGTTTGGACTCCCCATCTAGGGAGTTATTCCAAAATATATACATCAGAATATTTTATTCCACTAGAGCGATGCCAGTGATGTTGAGACAAATCCTAAAAAATATAAGCCTTTTCCTTCCAAATTCAATTTGGAAGAGATGGTTGATTTGAGTCTTCTCTTATTTCATCATCCACTTCTCAAAAAATCTCCCCTGTGTCCTTAAAAAAAAAGGAAGAGGAGGGAGAGACAGGAGATGGTACCTCCAACTAAAAAATCATGTTTTGAAGCTGTAGGAATCATATAGGAACAATCTTAGAGCATAAATATGCCTTTTCTGCTCTGCAGTCTGCTGATAAGGCTTTATGTGCTGACAGGAAAACTCTGGTGCGCATTTTCTAAATAATACCAAGCAGCAAGTGAATAATTCTGCTAATCCTGAAGAAACATTTGCCCTAGATGGACACAAATCAGAAAAATGGATCTTCCCTCAATTCACAGATTCACAGAAATTTAGGGCTGGAAGGGACCTTGTGAGATCATCAGGTCCAGCCTCTTGCTCTTGGCAAGAAAGACTGCTGGGGTTAAATAACCCAACAAGGTGTATATCCAGTCTCCTTTTGAAGATCTCCTGCACCACCCCTGCTGGGAGTCTATTCCAGAGTCTGGTCACATGAACCGTAAAGTTTTTCCTTATACTGAGTCTGAAATTCCTTTCTAGGAATTTATGACTCTTTCTCCTGGTTTTCCCCTGGGGCACTTTGGTGAATAGTTGTTTGCCTAGCCCCTGATACTCTCCCCTGATATATTCATAAGCTGCCCCAAAGTCTACTCTTTTCTAGGCTGAACAGACCCATAACTGTCAGCCTTTCATCGTATGGCTTGCTCTTTAGGCCTCTAATCATATGAGTGGCTCTTCTCTGGACTCTCTCAAGCTTCCTCGCATCCTTCTTGAAGTGCAGAGCCCAGAACTGGATGCACTACTCCAGCTGCAGCCTCACCAATGCCAAGTAGAGTGGGAGAATAACTTCCATAGTTTTGCTTGAGATGCATCAGTTGATGCATGCCAGCTCATTGTTTGTTCTGCTAACTGTAGCATCACACTGGAGTTCATATTCATTTTAGGGTCAATTATGACCCCTAGGTCCCTTTCAGATGTGGTGCTAGCTAGTGTAGCAGCTCCAAGCCTGTAAGTTTGCTGTGGATTTTTCCTCCCCAGGCAAAGCACTTTACACTTCTCAGTGTCGAACAGCATCATAATAATGCTCTGTTTAGCTTCACAACAAATATAAGTTTTAATTACTCCAGATTTTCATATTTTAAAAGACCATCTTTTCCTGTCCATTCTCTAGGAAATGTATGGTATTGATTTGCTTCGGAAAGCCTGTTAAGGATGTTTTGGCAAATTATTAAATATTTTATTATTTTAATTAATCCAGCTTCCATTCAGAGAAGGAAAATTTGATAACAGTCAATTATCAAGATAAAGATGCAGTTGTATCCTGTCTGCTTATTACTTATTATGGCACGGATATCTGGAACTTTTATGGCTTCCTTATGCTTTGCCTTGTATCTGAAATTTAATTAGGGCTAAATTAATTTCTACTTCTACTGTATAGGGCCAGTAGTTTCAACAGTACACAAAAACCTCTTACCCTTACTTGACATCAAACAAGTTTATGCATCAAAACTGGAAACTGTTGGGTTGTTTGGGCATTAAGTTTGAAGACTTAAAATGGCATCTCTTAGAGAGGAGAGGGGGGAAATAGGATGATTAGTCTGTGGTCCAGGGTTGTCAGTACCATTATTCGGCAATTTGCTTATATTTTGTGGCATTGGTTTATATTAGCAACAATAATACAGCTGAAGTACTGTCTAGATGCATCAATTCAGAATGGAGCTCACTGGCTCCCTGCCACTGCATGCACTCCTACGGAGGGAGGCATGGGGAGGCACGTTCCCGCCCAGATTTTTGTGTGGGGCAGGGATAGATGTGGGCTGCCCACTGTGGACTCGGGGCTTCTGGCCCTGCTGCCCCCACACTCGCTGGAGCCCTGAGCCCGCAGCAAGCAGCCCACATCCTCCCCGCATTTGGGCTCTGCTCCAGCCATGTTGCCTGTGAGGGCAAAGGGTATTGATCTTGTCTGCATTATTTTAGGGTTGCAAAAAATTTCCAATATTTAAATAGGGTCAAGCCGAGGAAAAGGTTGGGAAGCACTGTCGTAGGGCCTGAATGAGAAGTTGGAGGTTATGTTTTTGAGCATAATCCTGTGGGAGATAAGGTGAATATCTTATCTCATACTTAATTTAATTCCACTGGAGACGCATCGAAAACCTGCATTCTCACAGGCTCTGAACATCCTAACTCTGCCTATCAGTCCAATTGCTTAAAATGGCTTCAAATGTACACCTTTCTCCTGATGAAGATAAAAGGTTGTTTTTCTGGAAGATGTGAACCTGTCAATAAAATATAACTGGAATATGTTGGAGGGAGGTTTAAATATACTTCTTTTTTTCAGTCAACTATTTAAAATAAGCAGCAATGTGTGATGTATATTTTTAGAGGTTGTCAGGCAATGCTATTTTTGATGGTACAACGTGTCTTTTTCCCCATTCTGTAGAAAGAAAATTAGACTGGGGTTAATGTGTTTTTCCCCAGCATGTTGTGGCTCTCGGAGATCACAGGAGGAGTAACAATACACAGGAGAATAACATTTTCTAAACAGCCCCTAACATACGTTTCCCTTTTAATCAGAAAGGTGGGACACGCACACAAACAATATTTCAAGATTTATCATCTGAGGAAAATTAATTTCTTATTGACCTTTGGTCTAATCCTGGTCCTGCCAAAATCAATGGCAAATCTCTAACTACCCTCAGCCAGACCTGGATGCCCCTTGTTACTGCTGATGCTGTCATAGGATTAGTAGGAAGAGGAGTCTAATGAGCTGTCTCTATAATATCAGTATCCGTGTGGTGAAGCAAAACTGAGAAGCTGTAATTTGTAAGCCAGTTTGTCATTAGATGTCTGTAGGTGTAAGGAGTAGGAGTATAATACAAGCACAAGGACTGTGTTGTGATTCACATTATAGATCTTTATATAAACTAAAAAGGAAAACACATTTATTATGAGATAGTGTGGGCCCATCCCTTACATCTGATCATGGACATAGAGAAAGGAGAATCTCACCCTTGCATGGTCCTTACGCTCCTTTCTCTTCCCAGTCACCAAAAAGAGTGCAGGGAAGAGTCTGACTATAACACTGGCACCCACTGTGTTCCCAGTCCTCCAAGTAAGTCAGTAGCATGCTACAAAGGGGGAGCATTTACACAAGATGCTACACCACAGTAACAATGAGCTCCTGCACCACAGCTTGTCGCTACTGTGCAGTAGCATTGCCAGGCACTAACCATGATGTGACACTACTGAGCAGTAATGTCTGGAAAAACCCTGTAGGGACGGTACTGCACAGGACTATCAGCTACTGCACAGTCATTTAGTACTTCCTTATATGAGTACTAAATGACTGCTCAGCAACAACTGAGCAGTGCGCCACATGTGTAGACACAGCCAGGATATACTAATGAGTTTTCTTCTTTTGTTACTGAATACAGCATCTGTCTCAGTGCTTCCTCCATCCCTCTCCCACCTCAGGACATTAGGGTCACTGGGAGGGACAAGGCACTGGCAATGGAAATGAAACCTTTAATGGCATCAGTTCAAATCCAATCCAACAGGGTATAGTGATTACAAGCTGTTGGGTATACTTTGTAAAGTAAGGATGTGTTATCTGTCTATCTCCTAATGGACAAGGGTTTGTATCGTAAATGGAATACTTGCTGGGGAATCTAAGCAAAGATGTCGAAAACACACAAAGCCATGGAGACTGAACTACCATCTAATCCCACCATGTCTGGCATGGTGAAAGAATTCTGGCAGATCAAGAAAGAGTTCCATAGATGATGTGTGATGGCACATAGACTGCAAGAAAGCAAGCTGTTCTAGTTCTGGTGGCTGAAGTTCAATACTCTACCCCAAATTTATCCATGATACCATGATGAGGAATGGAAAAGTACTGAAAGGAGCGTATACGTGTCGGGACAGGATGGGAGATGTGGCTGAAGGGTGAATGGGAATAACACGGCGGCCTTCAGGATAAGCTTATCAGGAAACAGCTTGAGAAAACGCGCGTGGTTCAGCAAGACACCAGGATGAGTCGCTGTCAGACTGCCAAAAGTGTGTTACAGGGCAAGTTTACCTGTATGTGACTTATCAGTATATAAAGGCGTCTGTGCTTTGCTTTTGTTGAGAACTAGCTGCCCCTTGCTTTTTCTCCCGTGGCCATGCAAAATAAAGCGCTTCTGATAGCCAAACAGTAATCCTGTCTGAATTTCCACATCATCTTGGGGGCTTGGCTGGGTTGTGTCCTTACGCAGACTGCCCCGAGTAGGACCCTTGTCTTGGCTCTTCGACTCCGTCACTCTGAGAAGGCTATCCTCGACTCAGTTCTTCGGCTCTGAGGCTTTGACACCCCAGACCCTGATCTACCATCCGTCTATTTTGCTCTGGAAAAATCCCTGGCCAGGGTGAGTATCTGCCTGTTTCAGTGTCAGTAAGTCCTAGGCGTGACAATGGGTAGTGGGACCTCCAAGGTCCTGCCGCAGGATCCCATCTGGTTTATATCTCTAAAATATGGGCCCCAGTCAACGCAGTACTTAATTAAATGGAACCGGTATACCAATGGTGACCCCAAATTGCGCTGGCCCCTAGATAGTTGTGGGATCATCATATCCTCAAACATCTCTGAGAAAATTTGGAAAGCAAGCACCCTGTTCAAATGGAAGCCTGGTACCTATGGGAAGACAAGTCCGAAAAGTGCCATAAGCACTCCCTAGTGGCTTCCTATAAGGATAATGAAGAAAAATTTAAGAAACAAATCGATCACCTTCAGAATCAAGTTAAAGCTCTCCAGTGTCAAGGGCTGACCCCGTCTGCCCCTTGTTCACCATCTCCAGCTAGACTTTACCCAGCTTTGCCCCCACCACCAAACGATCCACCCCGAGATGACTTGCTGGATCATTGGGTCCCACTCCTGCCACCACCCGCCGGTTTTGCAGCCTCAGGCGCTGCTGCATTCGCTGTGCCAGCTGCCCTGACAACTCCACCAGCCCCTGCCCCTGGCCCCTCGTCTCCCATTACTACCGTCACTTTTGATTCTCCCATGGGGGACCGGTTCGAAATTGATGTCCCCCTGGACCCCCAAGACGGGTGGACCCTACATTCAGTTTCCCTAGACTGGCAAGTTACCCCAACCAAATTGACCCTCCGGAACTGAAATAATGCTGCCACTGACGTAGACTGCCAGAGGGCCCTTGTAAGGAAGACTCGCCGGGGCGGAAAGCTTGTCGGGGAACAGTATCCCCTCCCAGAATACCTTGTGACGGGGGGCAACCCGTGGTGGTCCACGTCCCCTTCTCAACATCAGAAATTGTCTCTTGCTCAGCTGCCTTCCCTAAACTCCATGATGACCCTACCGGGTTTTCTCAAAAACTCCAAATGCACTTTGAGGTTTATAAGCCAACCCACGGTGATATTCAGATGCTCCTTGTGAGGGGATGGGGGTGCGTCACCTACCGTGAGTCCCCTTATCCCCGGACGGCCCCTGGAGAGGAGGGGGTACGTGATGGGCCGTTCCTGCTTCCGCCGATCTCGCCTGCCACGACTTGCTGGAATATGGGGGTTCACTCGTACGGGGAAGCTGGCGGTCCGAATGGGGTACCCCATCTCCAAGGTCCAGGGGTCCTGAGGGCTCCTCCTCCCCTACACCCTCGCCCGGTCCTCCGGGGTGAGCC
>NW_017728886.1:76604802-76622661 GCF_001723895.1 Crocodylus porosus
CAACCCCTCCCCCCCTTTTCCCCACTCTGTCCTTTCTGTACAATCTATAGCCCTCAATATGATTATTCAGACCTTTGTTTTAGGGGCTGTTACCTAGGATTTCCAAGTCCCTGCAAAACACTGTGATCGGGTGGGAAACTAAACCCCCCACTGAAGTTTTGGCTGCTGCCACTCACTTCTATACTAAAGCCCAACAGCAAAAATCAAAGGCTCAGGATAAACTGATGACTTTGCAAATCAGAGATCTCCAGGGTGGTGCCAGACCACAGTGCCCTGCAGGACCATTTTGCTCAGCCCGACCACCTGGTCCCTCTGACATTCCCAATGATGTCTGCCGCTACTGTAAGCAAAAAGGCCATTGGAAGAATGAGTGCCCGAATAAACCCCGGGGGCCCCCACTCTCAGCTAGTGCCCCTCCATTTCAGCCAGGCACCCACCAAGCTCCACCACCTGGACCAGCTCCTCTCCAGTCCCTCGAAGTTGAAAATCAGTATTAGGACAGCCCAGAAGACCCAGAGACTCTAGCCCCTTTACTTTCTACCTTTTCCATTGCTACAATACCTGTTACTGTGGGAGGACAAACTGTTCGCTTTCTTGTCGACACCGGTGCTTCTTTGTCTATGCTTAGCTCTGGTTTTGTTTCTAAGGTTCCCGTTTCTGGTAAAGTAATCACTGCTGTAGGTATTGGGGATCAGCCCATTGACCACCCTGTTACACAGCTGCTTTTGTTTACCTTGGGTCCCCTTACTGAGCAACATGCCTTTTTGCTGAGCCCTTGCACCTCTATAAATCTGTTGGGGCAAGACCTCATTTGCAAATTGCTGCAACAGTTCACTGATCTCCAGATGGGGTCTTTCTCACGTTACCCCAGACCCAAATTCCTGCCTTGATGATGACACTAATGGAACAGGAACCCGAGCCCAATTCTTCCTCGTTGCAACGGGAACTATTGGCCCACCTTCCTGAGTCCTTTTGGTCCCACTCCACAACCGATGTGGGACTTCTCAAGGATGCCATGCCAGTTTCTATCAAGGTTAAATCAGGAGTGTCTCCCCCATCAATCCCGCAATACCAGCTATCAGTTGCTGCCTCCAGAGGCATTGCTCCTGTAATACAAAGTCTCCTAGAACAGGGTGTCCTTGTACCTACCCGTTCTTGTTGTAAAACCCCAATCCTTCCAGTCCAAAAGGAGAATTGTATACCTGAGGGGTTGCCTGTTTATCGTTTTGTCCAAGATTTGTGTGCTATTAACAATTTTGTGATTCCCTTGACAGCTGTGGTACCCAACCCTGTCACTGTGCTTTCTCAAATACCTGCTTCTGCTCTTTATTTTTCTGTGGTGGATCTCTGTAATGTTTTTTTTTCTATACCAGTTCACCCTGACTCTCAATATTTGTTTGCTTTTACTTAACAGGGCTGGCAATACACCTTCACCCATCTGCCTCAAGGTTTCCGTGACTCACCCACCATATATAGCCAACTTCTCAAGTCTGACCTCGATACAGTCCAGTTGCCTCATGATTCTGTGCTAGTCCAATACATAGATGATTCGCTCCTCTGTTCTGATACCCTCCCTCATTGCCAAGTTGACTCTGTCGCTCTTTTAGAACAACTTGCAGCACGGAGCCACAAAGCCTCCCACTCTAAGCTCGAATTCTGTCAGACTTCTGTTACCTACCTGGGTTACACTATTTCTCACGGTACCCGTCACCTGTCTCCTGACTGTCTTTCTGCTGTTCTTTCCCTTCCACGCCCACAGACTAAATGCCAACTCTGTGGTTTTCTAGGTGCTGCCAACTACTGCCGACAGTGGATTCCTAATTATTCTGGACTTTCCAGACCTCTCACCCTTCTCACCTATAACTCTTCCCCTGACCCTCTAACCTGGGAGGATGTCCATTAATCTGCCTTCTGTCAGCTCAAACAAGCCCTTTCTTCTTCCCCCGCTCTTGGTCTGCCTGATTATTCTAAGCCTTTCACTCTCTTCTGCCATGAGCACCAAGGCACTGCCTCTGGTGTCTTGACTCAGCCTTTCGGACCCTCCCCACACCTCCCTATTGCTTACTATAGTGCCTCCCTTGACCCAGTCACTTCCGGGTTTCCTTCTCATCTCCGCACCATTGCTGCTGCCACTCTGCTGGTTTCTAAAACTGACAACCTTGTCCTTGGGCACCCCCTTACTGTCGCTGTCCCACACGCTGTCCTCACCCTCCTCCAATGTGGCAGGACTCAGCACTTGTCCCCTGGCCATCTAACCTGCTACGAGGTGGTTGTCCTGGCTGCAGACCACGTGACCCTTGTCTGCTGTGATCCCCTCAATCCTGCCTCTCTTCTTCCTTCACCCTCAGATGGCCAACCCCATGACTGCACTCAGCTTGTGGACTTCATTTCTCTTCCCTGTCCTGATCTTTCCAATACCCCTCTGACTAACCCTGACCTCATTTTCTACATTGATGGCCCCTGTTTTCAAGATAATCATGGCATTCTCTGAGCTGGCTATGCTGTCTGTTCCGATTATACTGTTACTGAATCCACTTCTCTTTCTGTTACTAGTGCTCAAGCTGCTGAACTCAATGGTCTCACTCTGGTCCTTCCAGCTTCTCTCTACCTCTCTTCCCCTGTCTCCCCTGTCCTTCTCTCTCTCCAGGATGCTGAAAAGGGTGCCTGGATCTCTGCAGGCTGCTCGCTCCACTCCAACCCCTTCTGGCAGTACCTGTCAGGCCTTGTAGCCCCCAGGGCCCTGCTATCCCTCTTGGCTCAAATGGCCCACTCAGTGACCCATTCGGCCAAAGGGGGGATGGTAGCCGAAGTTGACTGCCATTGGTATGCCCCCAGTTTTTCCACCATGGCTGCCCATTTTTGTCGCCAGTGTCCACAGTGTCAGCGACACAATCCTGGCCAACTACCCCGCCAGCCACATGCATGCTGCAGACCTTTATGTCTTTACCCCTTTTCCCATCTCCAGATGGACTTCACTGAGTTGCCCAGGTCGGGACCCTGGAAGTATGTGTTGGTCATTGCCTGCCTTTTCAGTGGTTGGCCTGAGGCATACCCTTGCCGACAAGCTGATGCCCTCACTGTAGCCAAAAAGCTTCTTTTTGACCTGCTACCCTGCTTCGGTCTACCCCTTTCCCTGGACTCAGACCGTGGCTCCCATTTCATTGGCCAGGTGGTCCAACACATTTGCAAGGTCCTTTCCATCCGATACCAGCTCCACATCCCAAATCATCCTCAGAGTGGGGGTAAAGTGGAATGGAAAAACTTTGATATTAAGTTTTGCTTGGTGAAGACCTGTGAACAAACTGGTCTAAAGTGGCCAGAGGCCCTCCCATTGGTACTTTTCCAAATCCAAAATTCTGTTCAGAGGTCCTCAGGTCTGACCCCTTTTGAGATTGTTATGGGTCGACCCATGAGGGGACTTGCTGCACCTCCCCCACAACACCTGACTCATCTCCATGATTCCTTATTAACCTACTGCCAAGGGTTCACCAAGGCCCTTGAGGTTATCTCATTGCAGGTTAAGGCCACAGCACAACACCAGTCTCTAGATGGTGGCTCGGTGTCAATCCAGTCCAACCGGGAGATTGGGTCCTGATTAAGGTCCACCAGAGGAAGGACTGCCTGCAGCCCCCGTGGAAGGGGCCTTTCCAGGTCCTGCTAACCACCCCAACTGCTGTGAAAGTTGCCGAGGTTTCTACTTGGGTCCATACTTCCCACTGCAAGAAGGAAACTGCCCTGACGGAGTGGAAGGCTTCTCTCACCAGCAATACCTCCATGAAGATCCAGAGGATTTCCTGCGAGTGAAGATTAGACAATGAAATCTCAAAAAGTTTTCTTGTGAGTGAAGTTCAGACAACAAAATCTCGAAAAATAGCCTGCATGGCTAGCCAAGTTTTACTTGAGGCTATAAATTTTTGTTCTGTGTTGAATTGCCTTTAGTGATTTAGTATGAATCACACTAAACCTTGGGAAGTCACAGATAATTACATAGATTTAGAAATTCCTTGGGGGCAACACTGTTCTGTATTCTTGTGGTTAGTATTTTATTGGTAGTAGTGTGCTGGAGGCCGACATTTTAGTCAGGGGTAGCCCCTCGAAGTTCCAAGGGATAGCGGTGTTTGGGATACCGCTTGAGTAGGCCCCGAGATGTTACCTTTTCTTTTACTCTGCTTCATACCAGAAGTTTTAGTCAGGGCATGGGAGGAGAACAGTATTATGTTCCTGGGGCAGAGCATTGCTAGTGCAGGCAACCTTATGAACTGCTGGGTGTGCATACATGGGCCTACACACCCAGCCAAAGGAATCCCAAAGCTTGGGGTACCGATTCCCCTTGAGGATTGGGGAAACAGTACCAATACCAGCATTGTCAGATTTTCCTTCCACTCTAATAGAACACAGCAGTCAATCCCTGAATGGTGGAAAAAGACTCGAGACAGCTAGAGACCATCTTCTAGACTTGAAGCAGCCCTCTGTTATAGATCCAATGGGAATGGTAGGACGGGCGAAGCTGGTTACTCAGTGGGGCACTACCCCAAATGCCGGGTAACCTTCGATTATCACTCCCATAATACATCTGGGATCCTGCTGGGAAATATGTCCTTTCAGTGTACCAACAGGTTTCTCAGTATCCATAGACCCCTGGAGGATACCCATAGTCTGGTAATGAACGGGTCTGAATTTTACGTGCTGTTAGGTTCTATTTCTTGTAATCAATCAATATCTCAGCACAGGTTGGTAGGCAGCCAACATGCCCTTTCCTATACCTTACAGGTCAATCGGAAGTGTCGAATTGGAAGCATGACCTGTAGGGACCTCAGCACTATAACCACTCCAGGCTTGTTCTGGCTCTGCGGGAATGATGCCCACAAGATTTTGCCATGGCATTGGGTCGGCACCTGTACCCTGAGGAGACTCATCCCAGAGTTTGATTTACACCCAAGCCTCTCTTGGCATGAGGTGTTAATTTCCCACCTGGTTTGCCCAGACATAAGCAAGCTGTTAAAAACCCACTGGTTCGCCGACCCACAGGATTCCATCAATTTACTAGGGCATTTCTCCCTTGGTTGGGGGTAGCTGAATTAGAAAGAACCATTGTAAACATTTCAGGAGTTATGGAGGAATTTTTTTATGTATGCCAGCACCAATGCTTTAGGAGCTCTTAATGATGAAATCACCCAGATAGGGCAGGTGGCTACCAAAAACTATATGGCTTTGGATTATCTCCTAGCCACCCAAGGAGGGGTATGTGCAGTTGTGAACCATATTTGCTGTGCCTGGATTGATCAGCACCAACAAGTGGAGAAGGACCTCCGCACCATAAACAGACAGTTGCAGGTGGTCCATGAGGTTGCAGAGGAGAAAACTTTAGATTGGTGGAGGTGGCTGCCAGATGTAGAGGGGTGGTTTAAATCCCTGCTAAAATGGTGTAATCTGAGTTTATTATGCATTTTTGCCATTTTCATCATTATCCAAATGATTCTATGTTGCTTATGCTGTTGTTTATCAAGAACTGCTCAGAGTGTTTCTAGACTCTCTAGGACCAAGTTACATATGATGGTGCTCAAGGAGGTGGCCTATGAGTGCAAACAACAAGTAAGTGTCGAAGGCGTTATGAATATAGAGGTGTAAACACAAGCATTTACAAGGGGGGAAGGATGAGGAATGGAAAAGTACTGAAAGGAGTTCATACATGTCAGGAAAGGATGGGAGACGTGGGTGAAGGCCGAGTAGGAATAACACGGCGGCCTTCAGGATAAGCTTATCAGGAAGCAGCTTGAGAAAACGCACCTGGTTCAGTAAGACACCAGGATGAGCCGCTGGCAGACTGCCAAGAGTGTGTTACAGGGCAAGTTTGCCTGTATGTGATTTATCAGTATATAAAGGAGTTTGTGCTTTGCTTTTGCTGAGAACTAGCTGCCCCTTGCTTTTTCTCCTGTGGCCATGCAAAATAAAGCACTTCTGATAGCCAAACAGTAATCCTGTCTGAATTTCCACATCAACACTCTACTCATTTAAATGGAGCTGTGCTAGGGGAGATTTTGGCCCATTCTATCAGGAGAAGAGATGTCCAGAAGCTGAGGAACATTTTTAGCTCCATCTGTCTATCTAGGTGGCAAGTGATAAGTCTGTATCCAGCAAAAAATTGTGTGGTTTGCATCCCCAGTCACACCACAAAAATCCAAGCATATTGATTCCCTGACAAATCCCCTTCTGGGCCCAGGAGCCCCAGCAACAAAAGACCAGAGCATAAATTCTCCATGACATGTTGCACAACAACAGTGCACACAGAAAGAACACTTGTTTGTTTTATCAAATCAAGAGAAAAGTCTTGGCCTTGATTTCTAATGGAAACAAAAATTAATGCTGGTGCTCAGTGAATTTCTGCATCCATACTGTGAGAAAGAGAAAGAGTCACAGGGATCCAAAGCACAAGGGCTAAACAAAGGCTCAGTGACACCAGGTCCACAGCCCCACAAAGCCCGGCAGAAATCTCCCTTACCCAGGTGTTTCTGGAGGGGAGGGGAAGGGAGCTCTAACACCAGTATAAAGAAGAGCCCAGAATAGGCAAGGAGGGAGAGCGTGGAACCAGAAGGAGGAGGAGGAATGAGCCACACACACTGCAGGGAACTCTGAGAGTGACGTGGAGAGCTGGTAGGAGACTTTCGCAGAGAGTAAGTCCCACAGAGGGAACTTAGAACAAGGACTGCTGACCCGGCGGAGCTTAGAACTGTTTGTTACCATGCCCTGAGCTGGTGGAGCCCAGCAGAGTTTTGTACCATAAAGCCCTGTGACAAGAGTATCTCTACCGGAGCCTTTCTATTGGTGGCTCCGCCCTCCTGTTATGGGCCAACCGCCTGCATACTCTCCTGCCATGCCTTGATCTTAATTGATTGACTGATGTAATTAGCGGGAGGCTGCCCACTTTATGCACCCCAGTGCCAAGGGGCGCTATCTGCAGCTCCTTTTCCACCCCTACACAGCAGCCCAAGCCTCACAGATGGTACTAACTAGTCCTTCCGTTCTCTCTCAGGGGCCCCCCCACAGCCCCCTTTACTCTGGGGCTCCTCGCTGCCCCCTCACTCTGGGCTCCTCGCTTCTTGCAGCCCTCAGTTACTATGGGGGCTCTGCTGTAGCATGAACTGGGGTTTTGTTTATGTGAAAACTTGTCTAGGCTGAGCCTCAAAAATTAAAACTGGGATAGAAAACTTCCTTAGTCAAAAAACTCTTAGCTGCTGCTGTTCAATGAAGTCAGCACCTGTGGTACCTTGAAGCTATGTGGCTGCCTGAAATTGTTTTGCATTAGGCTCAGCTTCTTCCTAGTTCTGCATGAATGTATTCTGGATGCTATAATATTCATTGTTGCAGGACCCCATTCTCAGTAGACTTTTATGGCCAACGGGGAGTAGCTTGGATCAATAACTCTATAAAGTTTGACCTCTGAGGTTATGCGTGGTCAGGCTCTGGATATCTTGCTAATTTATCATGCTGTGCCATGCCAGAAAATCTATTAGTATGTGTCAAGTATCTCCGCTACGTGCAGACCTGTAGGACATCACCGGCCGGCCGATAATCCTGCCTCCAGTACAGTTACCAGAGAGCTGACTTTACAGGATTATTTGACTATGCCTTCTGGCCTTCAGATGCCTATTTTATTTTTCCATGCTGAACATCTGTTGGATTTATCTGCATTGTCCACTTAAGATCAGATTACAGTATGGTCTGCAAAGTAAAAAAATAAAATAGACAAGATCATTCCTGCCCTGAAGACCTTACAATCTAAAGGTAGACATTTCTGGGCATGTCTATGTGAGATGCTTAATGCATAGAAGACTAAATCTACTGTCCACTAGCACAGCAAGCAAAGCCCATGCTAATGTGCCATTTCACAGTAGATTTAGTCTTATGTAGAGTTGCGTCACAAAAACAAAAATGTTCATTTGTGCTAATGCACAGTAGCTCCAATTATAGTGTATTAAGTGTAGTACCTGTCATTACAAGTACTCAACGTAATGCACCGTAACTAATGAATGTGTAGACATGCCCACTGACATTTAGGTGATGATTCTATGCTTGCTATTGTCTCTTTTCTGTTCATAGATTTTATAGACATTAGGGGCTGGAAGGGACCTTGCGAGATCATTGAGTCCAGCCCCCCTGTCTGGGCAGGATGTCTGCAGGGATCAAATGATCCCAGCAATATAAACATCCAAACGCCTTTTAAATGAGTCCAGAGCAGTGCTTACAGCACCTCCAGGGGGAGCCTGTTCTAGACCCTGGACACTCAGACTGTGAAGAAGTTTTTCCTTATGTTCAATCTAAATAGATCTTCTAGGAATTTGTGGCCATTGGACCTTGTTATTCCTTGGGGAGCCCTGGTCCTGATGCACTCCCCTTATGTACTTATAGGCTGCCACCAAGTCCCCCCTGAGCCTTCACTTCTCCAGGCTGAAGAGTCCCATGTCCCTCAGTCTTTTCTCATATGGCTTGGTCTCTTGACCTCTGGCCATGTGGTTTCTCTCTCTGGACTCTCTCAAGCTTGTCCACATCCCTCCTGAAGTGGGGGGCCCCAAAACTGGATGCAGTATTCCAGCTGTAGCCTCACTGAGGCCGAGTGCAGCAGGAGGATGACGTCCTTTGTTTTGCTTGAGATGCATCGGTAGGTGCACACCAGGTTTTGCTTTGCTTTGCCAGCAATGGCATTGCATTGGTGGCTCACGTCCATCTTGTGGTCAATCAAGACTCCCAAGTTTCTTTTGATTATGGTGCTAGTGAGCATAGCACTGCCAAGTCTGTAAGTATGATGCTGGTTGTTCCTCCCAAGATGGAGCACCCTACATTTCTCTATGTTCAATGCCATCAGGTTTTGGTTCACCCAGCTTCTGTGTCCAGGTCGGCCTGTATCCCTAGTATGGTCACCTTCTTTATAATTTAGTGTCATCTGCAAACTTTCCCAGTACACATCTGATGCCCAAATCCAGAACATTAATGAAGATGTTGAAAGTACCAGACCAAGAACTGAGCCTGGAGGGACTCCACTGGTCACCTTGTGCCACATTGATTTGCTCCCTTCAACTAGTACTCCTTGGGTCCGACCCTGGAGCCAGTTCCCTGTAGCCATCGGACCATGAGAGGGTCAAGGCTGTAGTTCCCCAGCTTAACCAGGAGGACATCATGGGAGACCAAGTCTGTCACGGGGCAGGGACCCAGGAGCAGCCATGATCTCTCCTGGCACCCCTACCGTGCCAAGTTGCCTGTCTGGCACCCTCGTTCTCGCCCACCACGACTTTGATGGTTCTCTAATATTAATGGGAGGCTGCCTTTACTTGGCCCCTTGGACCAGTGCTCTTGCCCTTCAGGTCCCTGCTCTCTACAAAATAGTTCTTGTGCCCCAATCCTATGGGCGTCGCGTGGCTCCTTCCACCCCAATACCACGCCCCAAGCCTCTCAGGTGTTCCGGATGTTATTGTGTCTATCCTCTTTCTTAGTGGCCCTCCCCGGGGCCTCTGACCATATGCTCACCCTCACCAGGCTCCTTAATCCCGTACTCACCCTCACCAGGCTATAGTCGTACGCTTGCCCTCACCGGGCTCCCTAATCTTGTATTGGCCCTCACCAGGCTCTCTAGTCTGGTACTTGACCTCACCGGAGTCTAGCTGGTGTACGCGCCCTCTCCCGAGGCCTCTCTGTGTATGCACCCTCTCCCGGGGCCTCTTCCTAAGCTCGCCCCGTCTGGGGCTTCTCGACAAGGTTCGCCCCCTTCTCTGGGCTTCTACTCGCGCGCTTGCCCTTCTCTGGGATCACCGCAATGCTCTTGCCTTCCCTGGGCCTATGCTCACGCTTCTCACACTCCCCGCCCACACTCAGGCCTATGCTTGCGCTTCTCGCACTCCCGGCCCGCACTCGGGCCTTTCCCAATTGGGTCTCAGGTGTCCTCAGCCTTACCTGGCCCCAGAACCCTTCTTCAGGTCCCACGCCCACTGGGCTCATCCCAATAATCGCCCACACTGGTGCTGGGGTTGGGACACTCCAAAACGCAGTGCCCTCAGCGGTGCCAGGAACCCCCCCCTACTGCTGGGGAGCTCCCCTGAGGCCTCCTCCAACCCCTACAGCCTCGCCCAGTCCTCCAGTATTACACAAACAACCAAACTGAAAACATAAAGCCATGAGCCAACCGGCTGTAACCCAAAATAAGCCTCCTGGCTATAACGTAAATTCCCAGCCAACCTGGCCCTCTTTCAATACCTCCCTGTCGGGGTTCTCTCTACCCCGTATCAACATGCCGACGCTCAGGCAGTCAGGCTGCTCTGCCCTGCTTTGCTCTGCTCTGCTCTACAGCAGAGCTCCTGCTGCTCAGGCTGCCAGAGGGGAACTCCTTCTGGCCTCAGCCTGACTGCTTATAAGGACCAGGCCCTGCCCCCTTCTGGTCATCTGACCAAATTGGTTGCCCCGGCAACCCTCACCTATGCTGTCCTGCTGACTGGCAGCTAAGCCCCTGTCACCATTGCCAGTAGCAAGCACCCTAGTGCCTGCTATACATCTCCCCCTCCCATGTTTGAGCCTTATTAGGAGTGGGGCGCGGAAGTGCCCTACGACAAAGTCGAAGGCTTTCTTGAAATCCAGGTATATAACAATAACCTCATCTTATCTCTACTGAGGTATTGCATCACCTGGTCATAGAAGGTGATAAAGTTGATCAGGCAAGACCTTCCAGTGACAAAGCCATGTTGGCTGTCATTTAGAAGGTTGCCTTCTGTTAGCTTGTGCTGTTGGATCCCTCGATGATTTTCTCCAGGATCTTTCCAGGGACATAAGGTTGATTGGCCTGTAGTTCCCTAGATCTTCTTTCCTTCCTTTTTTAAAGACTGGGGCCATGTTGGCTCTTTTCCAGTCTTCTAGCACCTCACCCAAGCATCATGAGTTCTCAAATATCTTTGCCATAGGAGGTGCTATGATGTCTGCCAGCTCCTTCAAAACTCTCAGGTGCATTCTGTCCAGGCCTGTGGACTTATGGATGTCCAGCCCTTCGAGGTGTTCCCTCACCTGATCAACATCAATTATTGGCCCATCTCCCACTCCCTGGACATTTTGCATCCTGTCTGAAAGTGTGACCCCCTTGGGTGGGTGGGTGGAAAACTGACGCAAAATATTTGTTTAGGAGATTGGCCTTTTCTTGGGTATCAGACATCAGCTGCCCCATTTTATCTCACAGGGGTCCAATGTTGCCTTTGTTCTTTTTCCAACTCCCCACATACCTGCTAAGAATGGCTTTGACTGGTATAGACTTATCTAAATGGCTTTTAGATAAAATAAGGTGGTACAATTTTGTCATCCTACCAGAGTTCTGCACTCAAGGTACAGTTGAAAATGAGAGTTATATTAAAGAAAGCACATAATTGTTTTACTGCCACTTATTGCTAGATTCTGTTACCCTTAGTATTACTGCCTACATGTGGAAGCTGCCTACTTCTCCCTTCCACTCAGAAACAATGAAGGAGTAAGGGTAATGGAATGGTTTATGTCTTCAGAAAGGACACATTTTCATGCTGCAGAGCTATATTCAAAACATTTAGATTTTTCACATATAGTATCTCACCACCCTAAGCTGTAGTGATTCTAGTGTATGTAGTAGCTAGTGATAGACAAACAAATTACTTATGCACTTACAGATTTCTAGAAGTCATGTGTCTATATGTATTTTTACCCATATTTTTGCTTTTGAGTTCATATTGTTGCATTTTGCTTGGCTTATTTGCTCAGCCAAATAATAATAATAAAGTGTCTTATGTGATTGTATGGCTCTACACACATTAAAAAAATGACCAAGTATCATATCACTTCATGTATGGATGTCATTTCCAGGCTATTTCACCATGTACAAAGTGCATCATTAAAAAACTCAGCACAAACTTTCCTAGATATATGCAGTTAATGTTATCTGTATTTAGGACAGGAGATAGCATGCATCACTTTATGTTGTAAATGCTGAGAAGCTAATGGCTTTCAGTGAACACTCTGTGGGTATGTATAGACATTCAGTGAGGTTAAATAGAGTTAAAAATGGTCACCTGATCTAAGGTAAGTTGGGATGGAGAGAGCTAGGGAGAAGGGGTTTGGGGGACTAAGCAGGGTCTGCCAGGGAGACAGGGGAGATCGGGGGCAGGTGAGGTGTTCAGACGGGATCAGAGGGGCAAGTGGGGTCTGCAGAGGTGGGGACTGGGAGGGTTTGGTGGCATTGAGGGGGCAAGCAGGGTTTGCTGGGGAGTTGGTGTGGTCCAGGAGGGTGTGTGAAATTGGGAGGGTTAGCGGAGACCAACAGGGGGGATCCCTGGGGGATGGGGCAGCTCTCTGCCCCCTTGACCAGGGGCTATTATTAGCCCCCTGACTCTCCCATCCCTAAATGAATATCACCAACCCACCCCATCCCCCACGCAGAACAAAGTAATTGAACAGCTTCCAACACCACCCAGTGCCAATAAAACCTGCACTGGAAGCAGCTTATGGGATGGGAGGTTTGGTGGGCTCTTGAGGCAGGATAGAAGGAAGGGGCTGGCTAGTCCACAGTGGGGGGAGTTGTCTATTTGGGGGTGGGGGAAGGTACCAGGGAGCTAAAAATAGCCTGGTGCTGGGAACTGTACAGTAGTTCAGTTAGATCAGTTTCACATCACTTGATCTAAGTTAGACCACTGCAGAGATACAGTTAACTTAGATTGGGTTGGCCATTTTTAGACAAATCTAAATGTCTTGAACTTCTGCACAGTTCACACGTAGATCCCTAGTTAGGTCAAGCTAAGTGTAAGTTCCACACCTGGGCAAACTAAGTTAGATAGCGTAGCCATTTTATGTGGTCTAACCTCTCCTAACCTCTATATGGAAATTGTGAAAGAAAATTTGTGGGATTGCCAAGTAGAACATGTCAGATTCTTCAATATGCAATATAGAGCTTAAGCTGTTTTATTGTATTAATATAATACAGTTGAGTTTCTTTCCATTTACTTTAATAGGCATTTATTATTGGTTTCAATTAGAGGAGACAGAATGTGTGACTGAAAAGAGAGCAGCTAAATGGGTTATAAATTTAATGTATATAAAGAGTCAGAAAATACAAACATATCCTATACTGGATTTGGGCTTTAGATCCCTGGTACATAGCTCAAATCACTAAAATAAGCACTATGACTTAATTACTCACTGAAGTCAAAAGCAAAGTTCTGAGCAGTTATAAACCATTTCTTCCCAGAGTCCCAACCAGCCGTCAGCATTAATTCAGAAGTGCTTTACTACCTCCTTTTCTGCCAGGGAATAATCAGCACATCATTATAAGGACCACAGTACTGATGCCTGTCATTTCCAAGTCCCTTAGCATTTGATGGAAGGAAATGCTTATCTTGACTAAGCAATCCAACACCACTCATTTCCATAGCCACGGCTGACCTTCATGATTTCCCCCCCACATGGCCTTTCTTTTTGATTGTACATCTGCTTCAGTATTTATTGGATTCAAGCTTGTATAATATGCTCTGCAGAATATTAATATTATATAATGCATTTCAAGGAGTTGTGGCTCACTGAACATATTTCTATTCTCCATGCAATTCTTATATTTCAGGACAGTTATATAATGTAAGCAGATAATTTATTTCATATGAACTCTGGGTGAAATTCCATATTCATAAATTCAGATTCAGGGTAAAATGACTAGGTCTAAATAACAGATGTATTAGTATAGTGTCATAAGTAGAACAGGTTAAATTATTTGTGTCTTCACAGCAACAAGTGCACCATCCCCAGGAAGTTGATGTGAAGAGTAGTGATATGGTGGGCTAAACGTATGCCTGATGGAATTCCACTGTCAGAAGTGGAGATCAGTCAGTATATAGGTAGTGTTGGTTCAGATGAGATGCCTAATGCAAACACCCCATTGCTGACACCCAAAAAGGGTAACAGCATTGGAAGTGGGTTAAGATTGGCAAAGTTATATGCAAGTAAAAGCAGGGTCTTAAAATGGAAAACATAGCTCAAATGTATCTATAAGCACTGCAATATGCATTACTTACACAAACAAAAATATGTTAGATACAGCCACACATACTCTAGTTTCTCTCCAAAGCAATGTGGGTCTCTACTCTGAAGAAAGTGGATAGAGCACTGGACTGACATGAAATCTAGCTTCTCTGCACAGTTCTAACACTGGTCCACTGGCTAGCTTCTATTAGACTACTTTGCATCTCTGTACCTTCATTTCCCCAACCTGTGAAGTGGGAATAATGACACTTATCTGCCTCTGCAAAGAGCTCTGAGAACACTACATAAGTGTACATAAGAGATAAATATGAATATTTATTATTAGACATTAAACACAAGCAATTTTTTTACATTCCACTTTAATCAGTATGCTAGAAGTTCTTTGAGCCATAAATTCTCTTTGGGACAGACTGTAGTCAATGACTATACAGTTATATACATCTTCCACTTTTATGTGCTCCACTGAGGCCAGCCCTGTGCTCCACTGAGGCTCCAAAGTCTCGTACTCGATTGCACTCACTTCACCATAAAAAGGTAGAAAGTTCCAGTTCCTCAGAGCAAGAAAACTGGCTGGCTATGAAGGAAAGTGCATTCTCACAAAGCTACCGGCACCCATCTGAGGCAGGGGACCCACAAGTAATTCCTGTTTGAATCAGTGGAAATGATTCATGCATACTTAATTTCACTCTGTCCAGAATTTGACCTTATTCTGTAAGTTATTGTAAAATGTAAATAGGCAGTTTACAATATTCAAGCATTTGCGCACGCTCGCACAAAAACCAAAAACCAATATTGGCATGTCAAATTTCCCCGGGTTCTACTTAAGTTGCTGGTAGACTTACCAATTTCTGTGGATTGGTCACAACATAAAGAGCAAATTCCATGGACACTTTGCAGATGTGTTCTGCCAGCCTGCCCCATGGCACTGATTGGTGGAAAGGCCCCATGTGGAGAGAGAAGGGATGAGGAGGTGGCCACTAGTGGCCATCTTGACTACTGGCTGCCTTTTGTGCATCCCCATGCCTCGGCACAGACCAGTAGAAAGGCCTCAGGAAGAGGAAGGACAAGGGGACAGCAGCCCTCTTTTCCACTGCTCTTCATGCCACCCTGCCAGCTGGTGCCTTCTCCTCCTGGGTGGCCATAGTGGTAGTAAGGACTGCTGGCTCCCACTGGGAAGTGAACATTTTATTTATTAAGTTTATTTTGCAATCCATTCCATGTTTCACGGTTTCCAAACCCCAATTTAAGCAGATCCCTAATTATTAATGTGATACTTTGTTGCAATAGCCATATTCTTTATTGATTGACTGATTAACAAAGCATATATGAAACCTATAAATAATCCCCTTCCCTCTCACCAAGCACCCTTTAAGGACATGTCTACGCTGTCAAAAAATGAAACTTAAAAGCATATCAGTGAAACACAACCAACCACTCCATGGGTGTCATACCCCAAAATGTTGCTATCTCAGTGTGGTTCCAATTGATAAGTGTGCTGTCTTTGGAGCGCTCAGACTGCTGAAGTAGCTCCATTACAGCCTTTTCAAGATGTGGTATGCATGGGCATGCCAAACGTTCCCAAGTTGCTCCCTAGCTCATTCACTGGATAATGCCAAAGTTCCAGATTATTGCTTATCTCAGATCCTGCGCTATGGTAGATAACATTCTTCATTCCATAGTCAAGCTATGGGCAACCATAAACCTCCAGTACAATAGCCACATTTACCTGTACCAACTTACGTTGGAAGAAAGTCTTTTCATGAAAGCATCTGCAAATGGAACAATCCTCAATACTATAATAATGGAAAATTAATCCTTTCCCAGTCATACATGAACAAGAATGGAAGATAAACTTTGACGGCAACATCTGTCTCCTCAAGGTAAGCTATTAGGAGAGACAACTAGGATTTGGTCAAGGGCATGGAAAATTATATGATGACAAGTCAAGGCAACAAGCTGTTCTTGCCAAACTAGTTGTGTGCATCTCAGGCTAACTGGCTGATTAAAAAATGAGAGAGAAAAATCCAGCCACTGTAGTCAATGCTATCTGCATTTGGGGAAAACAATTATAGAAAAAAAGTTGATTTATTTTATGATGAGTCTTACACAGGTGTTCTGGATGCTGATGAGATCCTCTATAAAGCTCTCTGCAAGTGTGGTAAATGATCATCTCAAAGCAAGCACTCTTGATACAGTTCTGAAGGCCTGGCAGTTCATTTGTGTAAGGATGCTTTTAGTGCATTCAGTAGTGAAAAAGTCCCATCAGAAACCTGATATTGTGCATGTCTAGATGAAACAGGGGCCCTAAATTGAACCAGTGGGTTTTTAAAAACACCGCTTCAATTTAGGGCTGATTAAACCCCCATGTCGTGCACACACCCTGCTGACTTACCTGCCTCTCTGGCAAGGAGGGGAGGCAAGCTGCCAGTGGATGGAGCGGTCCCTGGGCTGCTGGAGGGGAGCTGGGGGCTGGTGTTTCCCTCTGTGACAGTGGCACCCCCCCATAGGCAGCATCAACCCATAGGCAGCACCCACCTGCAGGCCGCACCCACCCACAGGCACCGGATTTGAACGGTCCTGGGGGTGGGCACCTCAGCTGCTGAGGAAAACACTGGGCCCCCATGCAGCTCAGGCAGACAGGCAGGCTCCGGAGGGTGGAGGTGGGGAGATCAGGCTCCCTGCTTTTCTTGGGCAGAGCCTGCCTTCCCAAACTGCGGCCAGGCTGCCTGCAGGGCTTTCTACAGAGCCCCTGAGCTGCACATAACCCGGACGAGCTTCACTCCACAACTATAGGGGCAGCCAAATTTACTACAGCAGCTGGAATTAATGCGCAATATGCTGCCAATGCATGCAAACACTGACACCATTAAAGTGGTGCAAAAGCATTTAGTCTGCTTTAAAGTGTTGTGCACACATGCCTCTTGTTTTGTTACACATGGCATAGATAGTAACTACTGAAACATAGCCAGAGTTTCAAGCTAGCAATGACATTCTGGACACTAATTTACTGTTTATAAACAACAGTAAGACCTTTATCATCATTTTCAAGGACTTTAGAAGTCATGGCATTTACCCTGGAGGTGTTCCACTACTACTGCCAAGCCATATTAGTGGTATGGAAAATCTCCATTGCCTTTTCTTGTGCCATATCTGCGTTGTATAGAAAAGGCTTTGTCCTTCTGTTCGAGTCAGCCAGTCATCACATTTCACAAGCACCAGGGCTGCCAACTCAAGAAAAAAAATTACTGACCATCTGAAAAGTTTTTTTTTACTGACAACGAAACCAGGCAGAGAGAAGAGAAGGAGTGGGGTACTCACCAGTCCCCCTCCTGTAGGGCAAGGCCCCCCCCAAATCCCGGGCAGGGCCGCCCTGGCCTGAGAAACCACTGTTCCCCGACGGCAGGCCCACTGCGCATGCGTGCAGTTTAAAAGGGCCCGCCAAACACGGGGGAAAAAAAAAAAAACTCAGTTAGGCTCTGGAGCGGTGATAGATGCGCGGGTGAAGCCCGCTGCGCCCCCGCTCCCGAAGCCTCCCACACACCCCCTCAGCAGCCGCAGAGCCCCCTGCCGACCCCCAGCACAGAGGGAGGTAAGCGGGCCCGTGGTGGGAAGGGGTTAACTCCTCGGTCCCTGGGAGGAGGCCGCTGCCTGGTGCCGGGCCGGGTCAAGCCCCCGCCCAGGCCCCTACTTGGCCCAGCCCCCCAGGGAGCCATGCGAACAGGCTGCGTAAACAGGCGCTCAAATTAGCGCAGAGTTCGCGCAGGAGAGGGCGTGGGAGGGCACGAGACCCTGCCTGCGACCCCCCCAGAGTAGTCAGCCCCAGCCGTAGCCAGCCTA
>NW_017728886.1:76623769-76651751 GCF_001723895.1 Crocodylus porosus
TGGGCAAGGAAAAAAGTCCTTGGCAGTGTTTCTTTCTTATCAGGTGCAAGATGCAAGCTGTGCATTTCTAACAATACTCCATTTCTAACAATACCATGCTGCACCCCTAGTGGTCCCCTAATCACTCCCATACCCTGATACCCCTCACCACATGCTGTGTAAGGTACTGGGACACAGGCAGTCTGACCTAGAAGGGAAGGAGCCAAACCACAGCCCTGTCCAGGGGCAGGAATCAGGGACCAAATTACTGATCCAACAAGAAATCCAGAGGCAGAATCCAAACATAGACCAGGTCAGAGTTCAGGAGGCTGAGACTCAGTTACCAGAATCAAGGGGGAAATCCACAAGCCAGAGTCTATGAACTGAACAAACAGGGTCCAGAAACCAGGAAACAGACCCAAGGGGAAATCCATAGCCAGAGTCTAAGAACAGAGACAAATCTGGGCCAGAAAACAGGAAACAGCAAGCACAGAAATTGAGAAGCTTACCAAAACAGACCGGAATCAATATTGTTGACTGGCCTAGAGTCTGCTTCCACAGGTGGGACTAAAAGGATAGCTATACACCCAACAACCAATTAATTAGGTAGGCTAGAGCTGTCAGTCAGACCCCCAGTGTGGTGTGGCTTCACTATGCACCCTGCACCATGCTGTCATCCCTCAGCCCACCCCACAGCCTGGCTCTCACCAGTCCTACTCCCTCTACCCCAGCACAGGGCCCCAAAGAAACCTACCAGTGATCTAGCAGTGTTTTAGGCAACCAAAATAACTCAGCAGAAGGAAAAGCACATGGCTAGGGGTGGGGTCTACAAAGCCCTGAAAGAACTTCCAGGGTGCTAGACTCTCACTCAGACACTAGGTGGAGGTACTGTGCTCTGTTTGCACTTCAACTGTGTCCAGCTGCTTTCCTACCATGGAGCTTTAATCAGTTCCCACTGCTCAGAGTTTTTATAGACAGCTCAAGTCTTCTTTTTTTACTGATTTTACAGACAGATGTTTTTAGCCTTTTTACTGACTGTTTATAAATTTACTAACAGTTGGCAACCATGATGAGCAACAATTTCACTTTCAAAACAAATATATGGCAATAGAAAGGGAATAAAAGAAAATACACAGTAAAAGGCAAATGCCATTTCTCACAACTATCCTTCTTAAATGGTAGCATATGTACTATAGAAGTTCTTAGACTCCTGGTTTGTAAGCTGTGGGGAATGGATAACTGCTGGTTCCCATGATATTAGCTTATGATTTGTGGTGGAGAGATGACCAGTTTCATGGTGCTTGCTCTTCTCTAGTTACTATATTAAATACAGAATAATATATATCGTTTCCTATTTAGCAATTAATATAGTAAACAGTCATATGAATATTAAAACCAGCAACTGGAAGGAGAGGACTTGGTCACCAGTCATCCTGCCTGTTAAAAAAGTTTTAAAAACTCTGGAGAACCCATGTACATATGACTCAAACTTGATCTATGGACAAAGATAGTAGTTTTATGTAACCCAGCCCTCCAGACTGTAGTATTACCAAGTCAATTCAATAATTAAATGAAGCATGGGTTTTTTTTTTGTTTTTGTTTTTATTTGGCCCCTCATTAATTTTGTTTTTGTTGTTGGCTGATGAAAATTATTACCTGTTTAGCTGTTCTCTCCAACTTTGCCTTAAATGGAAACTCTTCTGAGTTGTCAGAAACACATAAATCTAAGTAAGTAAATGCTCATCCAATCCTGAATTTACGCTGGTCAAAGTGAAAATATATATTACACCATTACTTCCTACTCGGGGAATTTTCTGTAAGTAAACAATATAGCTCATAGCCATTTGATGTAAAGCCGCAATGTGAATATTTTAATTGAATAAAATGAAATCGACACTCATAAAAAAGTTTCTGACCATCAAAGAAATGCTTCCTTTGAGTCTATCTTGACAAAATATCTATATGCATTTCCAGTTTCCCTAAAGAAAAGCTATTTTTAAAAAAAGACATTTATTTGTTAAGGAAAAATATCTTTGGTAAAATCGACTGAATCATGTATGACCAGAATTCAACATCATAGCATAGATCTTATGTTGATTCAGTTGTTTTAGTGGAATTTTAGATTTCAATAAGTTAGCAATTCTCTTTTTCTTGATAATATTTTGAGTCAACAGTGATATCTTCCTCAGTCTGCGGGCTTAGTTTAAAGCTCGGTGGAGCATGTCAGCCAGTCTGGCTGAGAAGAGCCTCCTCCCCAGGGGAGAGTGGTGGGGGCCATTTCTTCCCAGTAGCTCGCTGCCTCTCTCGCCAAAGAGCAGGCTGTGGTCATGGAAGCCAAAGCTTTCCTGATGACACCAGTGCTGCAGTCTTTGGTTAACTATGTGGATCCTCCTCTCCCTCCTCAGCCCATAGCCCGAGACTGGGAGGATCGACGAGAACATCACCTTTGCCCCCAGACCCTTTAGCCCCGCTCCCAAATCCCTGTAGCACCTCATGACCCAGCTTGGAGCACTCCAAGCCATGTCATTGGTGCCCACATGAATAAGGAGCATGGGATAGTGGTCTGTGAGCTGGAGGAGCTTAGGGATTTTCTCTGCAATGTCTCAGATTTGGGTTCCCCGGAAGCAGCAGACTTCCCAGGCTAAGGGGTCAGGGTGGCAGATTACCTCCTCAGTCCCCCTCAGGATGTAGTCTCCCACAACAAACACTTTACGTTTTGTCTTGGGGAGAGCGGGGGATGGTAGCTGCAATTGACTCTGTGTTGCCTGTAGGAGCTGGCAACTCAGCAGGCTCTGCTGGAGCAGCAAAAGGTGCGTACCTGTGTGCGAGTGCAGCGGGGCAGACAAGCCCCAAGACCCGCGGGGCGGAAGGCTCCACAGCTACAACCCACCTGCGGCCCCTGGGGGCAGGGTGCTTACTCACCCGTTGCAGGTGTGCAGCAAAACTGGCTGGCTTAAAAGCCAGGCCAGAACGAAGGAGAGGGGAACCAGAAATGCCGGTTCGGGAGCAGATCACCGGCGGAAGCCCGGTGCAGCGGAGGCACGCCAACATGCGACCGATGCGGACATTCTGGGGCAAGGTTAAGGCCCTGGAGGGGCGAGACAACGGGGGGCGATAGGCTCCAAAGTTGGTCACAGGAGTCGTGGCGGCCGGAGGCGCCTAACCCTGGCTGGGAATGCACAGTGGGCAGCTCGGGTTACTGGGCTGCTAATCCCAGCCACAGTGCACCACTAGCGAGAGACGAGATCACCCCAGGAGAGGAAGGACTCTGTGGGGGCAGACAGCCATCCCTGGGAAGGGGAAGGAAAGGATCTCCCTGATAAAGGACTTTTGAACTTTATTAAAGCCAACTAACGTAGGAACTCGGGGCCTAACGCCCGGGAGTGGAACTGTTTGTTTGGCTCATAGTTGTTGATTTCTGGACTCTTATATTTGAGGCGTTTGCCTTCACTCTCCCTAGAGGGGGAGACTTGAAGGACAACTGCGATTTGTTACAGAGGCCCGGGTGAGGGTGTAGGGGAGGAAGGAGCCCACACCTGGAATAACCGGAAGCCTTATTTTTGGAGATGCATGCGTCAGAATGAAAACACTGAACCAAGGAACCATCAAAGTCATGGCAGGCGGATTTTGACTTACGCAGCTCCAGAGACAGGGCACTTCCAGCCGGAGATTATTGTCTGGACGGGTACAGACTGTTGGATAACTGGACTCGTTCACAACCTGTTGCTAAGCTCTGACGGGGCAGGGGCCTTGGTGTGGTGGGCTTTAGGACCCTTGACCACCTTGGTCCATGCCCCTGACTGGACAGAATGGGAGGTCCTGGAGTCCTCCCTTGTCCTGGAGAGAGACCATGGGCTGCTACAAGAGGAAGGTGGGGTAGAGTGCATGCACACACACACACACACACACGAGGAGCCACAGCATGTATGTGGCCAGGAATACAGACCGGAGGCTTGTAGAGCAGCACCCAGCAGATAAGTCTGTAGAGGAATGTCTCTGGTAGGTGTTGTACAGCATTGGGGACCCATCAGCACCCTGCCCCCCAGTGATGTCAGGGTGAAACTCTATTCAGGTGCCCCCTAGATGGTCTGGGCACTGCCCCTTTTCTTTCCTGCCACGTCTTCAGTGTTATTGTTGGGGAGGCAGTTCCCTGTTGGGGGACCCAGAGGGGTCTTTACCCTGTGGGTGTCTTTGTGGGGCTCCAAACCTCCCCTTTACCCCACCCTTACCATGTCCTCAGCCTGGGTGTTCCCCACAGGTCTTCCCATACTGCCCACCTTGATAGGGTTGGGTCTTCCTGGCCATCAATCTTAAGGGGTCCATTCTTTGCCTCTGGGTTGGCTTTCCCTCTCCTGAGAAACTAAACCTGCCCCATCTGGGGTCAAACTGTAACTGAAATAACTCAACTGAAAATGATCAGCTTCTGCCAGTAGGCTCCTGAGATTCCCTCTCTCTGGGCCCTCAGTTCCTAGGGGAAGACTTGTCTGTCCCCTTTATTTTAATAGATGTGTGTACAGGCAACCACCCTGTGTCCTGCCTTTGCTGGCTCTTCTGGCATCACCTCCCTGGGGCCCAGCTGACCTGTACTCCCGTTGCCCTGGTCCCTCCTGCTGGTGCTGTCTACTTCCCCCTCATGGGGACTCATGATTCCTGGTGCTCTGCCTGCTGTAGGGATGTCTGGGGGTGCCTGTGGCATGAGGAGCCATCCCCGACATCTGAGCTCCTGGTCAGAGCCTGCTGCTTCCTGGCAATGTCCTTTGAGGCTGCTGCCTTTCAGTGGGGCTCCCTTGCCCCCACTGGCCCCGGAGGCTGTCCTCTGACTCATCCATCTGGGCCCTCCAGCAGGTGTCTGGCTCCTTCTTGTGGCAGCAGGAGCTGGAGCCTACCAGCTCCACAGCCAGCATCTCCCAGCTGGCATCCTGCTCCACGCTCCATGGTGCCAGCTCAGCTGGATCCCCGGCTGCCTTTTGTGCAGCCTGCACTGCTCAGGAGCCATGCCTCCAAATCTCTCTGATACACAGGCTCAAGCAGCTGCAAAACTGCTGAGCCTGTGTTTGTGTTGGCATTCAGGTTTCTTTCCAGCTGCTGCCCATCTCTGTTCCTGCAGTAAGTATTGGGGTGTGCTGACCAGGGTCTGGGCCATTCTGGGGGGCTCTTGCCTCCCCTCTCACAAGGAGAAGGGACGGTGAGGAGAGGGAAGGGGTGAGGGGGCAGATCAAGGCCTCCACAGTGAGGAAGGGAGTGGGGGAGGGGCAGGGGTGAATGGGGCCCTGGGTCCAAGGCAGGTTGTGGGACAGAGCCATGGGTGCCTCATCCAGGGGGTTGCAGCTCCCTGCTGCTGCACACACCCCTGGGGGAGGCATGGGGGGGCATGTGTCCCCTGAATTTGTGTGTGGGGCAGAGGCGGGCTGCCCACTTTGGGCTGGGGCTCTGCACCCTGCTGCCTTTGTCCTAGGAGCCATGCAACACCATGTTATGCCTCTTACCACCAGGCAGGCAGGGGATGTGCAGCCAGCGCACGGCTTCCAGGACAAAGGCAGCAGGGTGCAGAGCCCCAGCCTGCAGTGGGCAGCCAGCTTTCTCCTTGCATACAAATCTGGGGGGGCAACCCCCGTGCCCCTGGACACGGAGCTGTGCCCTCCCCCCCATGCCTCTGGACAAGCCTTCCATGGCTCCATCCCACAACCTGCCCTGGCCCCAGGGCCCCATTCACCCCAGCCACTGCCTCTGCCCCACTCCCTCCCTCACCATGGAGACCTTGATCGGTCCCGTCCCCCACTGCCTCTTCCCTCTGCCCTGCCTCCCCTCCACAGACTTACCTGCTGGTTGCTGCTCTACATACTGCCGGACTGCATTCCTGTGGGGTGACTACATTTTTTTTTTTAAAAAGAGGACACCTGTGAGAAGGGGTAATATGATTGGGGGCAAATTATATACCCACACCCTGTCCCTTTACCTCACTTCCAAGCCACAGCCTGCCCCCCCAGCCCTGCTGCTGCCCCTCACTTCTGACCCACAGTACCCTGCATCCTGCCAGGGCTTGTGGGGACCACCTGCCTTCCCAATCTCCAAACCGCAGACATACACCCACAGACTCCAACACCTTCACAAATTCCCCACACACATACACCCCCCACACCCCCCAACAACCATACAAAGTACCTGCCTAATTTTACATAATTTTGAGTTTTTAGCTGTGCGATTAAAATCACGATTAATCGTGACTATTTTTTTTAATTGTGTAACTTATCATGATCAAACTTTTTAATAATTGTACAGCCCTAATTGAAGCATAAAATGATTATTATGTTTGTAAGACAGTGCTAATAACTAACTTTACTATTCCTCTGGGAACTACATTTATCTAACAGACTTCCAAGAGTAGGTTATTGGCAAACTGTCATTTGTTATGTTAATATTCAGACAGGAGCATCCACCAATTGGTGCTTGCTCAAAGTACTATTCCAAACCACTCTCTCATTGTCAAATACCAGTTGGCTTCTAAATGAAGAGTCAATTGAACAATTTAACTTAACAGAACAAGCATGCTTGAGATTCTTTCATCTCCATCCAATTTTCAAGACTGGTTCAGCAATGCTTCTATATTAAACAACAGCCCTTCCTCCATCTTTAATGTCAAAAACCCACTGAGAGGAACTGTGGTATGGAAGTATTAGAGTAGGCATACAAATTGACAAAAAGATCTACCTGGCTTTCTCCTCTGCATTCTGAATAATGAAAGCATGTTATACAGATAAGGAAGTATAGTGATAAATATATCTAAGGGCAGGAAGAAGAAAGCAATTGTGCATGCCTGAAGTCTCTGTGTGGCTCCCTATCTATGACACTTTTCTATTTGTGTCTATTTACCATTCATACATGCCTACTGCGGGAAATAGGTAAGCAGGATTTCAGGAACTCACCCAGAAAAGAAAGGCTAGATGAGGAGATTAGAGTCATTCCACGTGTGTGCTATTTCACCTTTGGCCACTGAGGACCACTGATGGATGTAGTATACACAGAACAGTCATGCTGTGCTTCACTGCGACACTCTATGGCAAGGTCTAGGCACAGTGTAGTCATCCCTACATCTTAGGTGTGCTTACTGGCACACACCCAGTGCCATGATAAGGGCAGCTGCATTATATTCTTCTGAGGTACAGAATGCACAGATTGGTGAGGTACAGAATACATGGTCCTGTGAAGTGCAGGTATGTCCTCACTCAGCATGAGACCTTAAGATATAACTTCATCTCTATGTGTTAGTTACTCCATCAATAGCAGGGGAAAGATATTACTATTGATACCTGAGATCCTAGAAGAAAAGATACTTTATAAATGCCACTGCTGATTATTAACTTTAATTTAAAAACTGTGAATTCATTAGACTTCTTCCATCTTTGAAAATACAGACTACATCTTCAGCCTCCAAATTCAGGTATTTCCTAGCATAAATTTGCCCCATCTAGGCAGCTGGGGATTCCTCTCCAGCATAAGGAAATGTTTGAGTGGCACAAAACTTACCAAGCTGGTTGTGTGCCAGCCACCTGATCCTATCACAACACCCCATTTCCCAAAGGGCATGTGAAGGGTGTGTCTGGGAATGGAACGTGGCCAGAAAATTTTGCCAAGGAGGCTGTTCCATATCTGTAGTTGGCAGAACAAAATGGAAGATTCAGCCAGGGGAGTGGTAATTACTGTGAACTAACTTATCTGCACAGTATGTTTTCATTATCTGATCCTCCCTTAATAACCATTCCTACATTAGGGTCCTATCAGGCCAGGAGGTTTCCTAAATTCAAGGTGCCATGCCCAGGAAACAGAATCATTCAGTATGCAGTCCAAGGGTGTAATCTGAGTTGGAGCAAATTACAAAAGCTCCACTGAAGTCAATGGAACTATACCAGTTAATGTTAACTAAAGATTAAATTTTTTTTTCCCTGAAGTTTCTTTTCTGGGCTCTGAATCTACCCTTTTTCTAACTCTTGTTAAGCATAGATTTTCTGGAAGGAAAGATGGAAAAAATGAACATGTCAACTAAAGGCCAAAGGAAGAATGACAAAGTAGTCAGTGAAAACAGAGAAGGAGAAGCACTCAGTGAAATGAGTGGAATGAAGAGAACAATTTTCTTCCTTATCACATTGTCCATATGAGGTTCTCCTTTAATTGGGATGAAAGGTCAGCTCTATCATTTTAATTGTACTCTAATTGTCTACTGTATGCTTTTAACCTATGTTTGTGCTGCAACAATCAATAGTGGTTAAGGATTTTTTGCTCCTCCATCTGCAAGGTGTACTTTTTCACCACCCAGCCCAGATATCTTTTGTTAAAATTCTTCTTTAATCTCTTCTCATTGGGCAGGGTTCTGATTCCTGCCACTCTTCCCAGTAACTGTTCTTGTGAATGCAGTCCTAATCCTCCAGTGCCACTGTATCCATTTTCACAAGCTTGAGATTCTAAATTACAGTTGAAGAGTACAGACAAAAAACAAGGTTTGACAGTTAAGTTAACAAAGGCAAGTTTCTTTCTATTAGGGCTGTGCAAAGCTTCAGTTCCTGATTTGATTTGGCAGAGATTCAGCCTGATTCAGTGGCTGAATCTCGGAATCTGAATCGAATCAGAGGACACTTTAATCTCTCTGCCTGAATCGAATTGGAACCCTCCCATTTAATTCGGAGAGATTTGGAAAAATTTGGAGATTTGGACATAGAGACAGCTTTAAATGTTTTTTCTACATATCTCTAGGTAGCAGGGCCTCGTGAATGCTAAGATGCTGGGGCACATGAAGTGTCCCACAGAAGTGCAGGGGGCTCCCTAGTGCACTTGGCAGCAGACCCAGAAGTGGACCAGAAGTATTTCCAGGTCCACTGGGGAGCACACAGGGGAGCCCCTGCATCCCCCTGGCTCAGTGACTGGCACCTCCTGGGTCTGGGGGGAGCAGCCGGGGTCCACCTGCGGCCAATTGCCAAGCTTGCAAGGTGTGGAAGGGGGGACTCAGCACGCTCCCTGGCAGACCCAGGAGTGGACTAGAGGCAATCCCGGGTTTGCCGCTGAGCACATGGAGGGCCCCCCTGCACTTCTGTGGGACACTCCGTGCGCCCAGCATCACAGCATTCACGAGCCGTGCCTAGTACCTCAAAGTACGTAGAAAAAGCTTTTAAAGCTATGTCTGAATCACTGATTCTTTGAATCAGCCTCAAATCTTCATATTCGGCCAAATTGAATCGGGGACAGTGATCCAAATCAACTAATCAAATCACTGTCCCTGATTCAGGCCGAATCCAAATCCAAATCGAATAGGACCTGCTTCGCACACCCCTACTTTCTATTGCTAACAGTAGCAATTTCATGGAGATATGCCAATATACACTATATGAGGTTCTGGTCCTCTGTCTTGCACACATCCTTAAAGTTTAACACCTAGCATTTACAAGACAACAGATGGAGGACTTCTATTTTATCAAGTATAAGATATGGTCATATAAAAAAAATCATGCTTGCGTGCTCTCTTTCTCTCTCTCTCTCATGCACACACACACACACACACACACACACACACACACACACACACACACACAGCACTAGAGTTCTGTTCAAACACTGAACCTGAAATCAAGGAAGACCATTACAGTATACTGGATTATTCTCTTTACAAAAAAAACCCTTGAAATCACAGTTGACCAAATATGTTCCTATTGACTGGATTCTCACCTAATGAAACTGGGTGTTCTAAACCTGAACCTGCATGCTTAATAGGGACAGCTGCACTTTGTTTGCTACTAATAAGCCAATTGCAGGACGTGTCATATTTTACTTGATTTATGGTGAGGTGGAAGGGAAAGTCCCCTGGAAACATAGGAGAAATTCAACTCACAGTGTAAGTAGCATGTTTCCATAGCTGTCTCAATTAGGCTGAATGATAACAAGAAAAACAAATGTGGTGCCTCCTGTCATTTTGGGTAGCACTTGCTGATGGACAGACTACACAGGTCAGGTTTTGGCTTGGAAGAAAAAAAGAGAGGTTCAGATGTGTATCCAAGTCTTTGGAGAAGTTCCCACAGGCCTTCCTCTGGCCAAGCCTTTCCCCCAGCTAGTGCCCATCTAGTCCAGAAGCATGCAAACAGCCTACAAAAACAGAATTTTGAGAAGATTATTTATATATTATTCATTTCCGCATTTTCAGTTCAGAGGCAAACTGGTAGCTCTCATATTATGGGAACATTTCTGACACTGGATTAAAAAAAATGAATAGTATTAGATATTTTAGTACTTCCAAATTTTTTTTTTTTAAACAAGGAGTACAAGTAAGGGAACATTTTATTTTGACTGAATTTAACAAGCTGTTAGTGTTAAACTGACCTATTTATTAAGGCAGAACACAGACCCAAAATCTGCAGTCAGGCTCCATGGCAGTGACTACGGTGGTATTACATCACATTACATCAGAGATAAACCTATCTCAGGAATATAAGCTTTGTTTTGTTCTGTCTCTGATTCTCATGGTCTTATGCAACAGTCCTATTGGATTTAAGAGATGTAACTAATAGGACTCTAAAAATTTACTGTGCTATTGTACTTAATACAAATCTATTTTACTTAATAGAAAACCTAAATACAGTTCTCTGGAAGGGAAGTGCTGTCTCCATTTTGCAGATGGAGAGCTGAAGCCAGGCAGAGTGCAGGATATTTTCAGTAAAGCAAAGAACTGAATCCAGGTTTCTCTGTCTCTAATTCCATGCTCTACCCCCTAGTCCAGGGATGGCCAACCTGTGGCATTAGCAGCCTCTGTGTGGCAGATCAGGAAGAAGGCAGGCAGGCACCACAGAAGATGGAACAGGAGGCAGAAAGTAGAGCAACAAATTGGGAAGGAGGCACAGAATAAGGAGCAAAAAGAGCAGTAGATTGGGCAGAGCCAGGGGATTGGAGTGGCACTTGGGGAGGGTGCAGACCTAATTTGTGGCACACCTGCCAAAAAGGTTACCCCCCACCAACCTAATGAGTGTTTCTCATCCAATAGATTGAAGCCCATAGCAGAGTCATGAAAGTCAGTCAGGGGTCTACCTCCCAATTGCTGCTTGAACTTACCTGTCAAAGTTATTTTCTTTGAAAACACATGTGCAAATAGATTCTACAGACATAGCATGATTAACATTAATATTTTGTTTATCTTTATGTTAAATTAAGTGTAAGTAGCTCATGAAAATTTTTACTTCAAAATAACTTGCCTTTGAATAAGGAGCCAGCAACCAGTGTGAGGATTGAGAAACCTCACACTATGCCATCCATCTTTGCCTTTAGAAAGTGTAAAGTGTGTTAGGATCCTGTCTACTGTGATAAAATTAAGTATTATTATGCAGTCATTTCAGTTCTGCATCAACAGGCAGAAACTCTGTCCCTTGCCTTTTCACTAGAGAACAGCGGACAATAAGAACATAAGAACTGCCATTAATTGGGTCAGACCAGAAGTCCATCTTGCCCAATATCCTTTGTCACACTGTGGCAGAAGATGAACTGGGTATGACCAGGGAGTTTTTTTTCTTACTGTTCCTCTCTCAATTCAGAGGCTATATCTCTAAGTCCCATGCTCAATAGCTACTGATACCCCTTTCCTCCAAGAATTTGTCCAGTCCTGTTTTGAATCCAGCTAAACTATCAGCTTCCACAACATCTGGTGGCCATGAGTTCCACATTTTAATTACACAATGGATGCATCTACACTTGCGCTTGACTGTGCCACTGTCTGTACATGTGCCATATTAGGGCACAGTAAATTAATTAACTCCGCCATAGGATAGTACTGTCAGGGACAGTACTATCCTATGGAGAAGTAATTTATTCTACCAAAGAGTACATGTAGATGATGACCTGACTGGCTGGGGCACAAGGGCACTAAAGTGCAAGGGGTTTCCTGCTGCCTAGCCCCGCGCTGTAGCACCCTTGTCCCCCAGCCAGCCCCTCTGCCACCTGACTCCACCACCCGGAGCCTGGGGCTAACCTCTCAGACCCTCTGCTATCCTGGGAATCCTCTGCCCTGGCTCAGACTGCTGCAGTCCTGGGTGCATGTGTAAATATGTTGAGCCCAGGACTGCACCAAATTTATTGCAGCACACTAAAATCACGCGTAGATGCATCCACTGTGTAAGAAAGAATTCCTTTTGATAGTTTAAAGCTTATGACCTACTAGTTTCATGTTGCAACACCTATTTCTTATATTGTAAGAGTAAATAATAAATCCCTATTTACTTTCTCTTCATCATTTAGTAAAACCTCCTCATGCCCATCCTCTTAAGTGTCTCTTTTCTTAACTGAATAGACCTAGCCCCTTAGTTTCTCCTCATATGGAAACCCCTCCATACCACTTAATCATCCTTTGTTGTCCTTCTCTGGTTCTTCTCTAGTTCTTCTATGTCCTTGTTGAGGTGTGGGGACCAGAAATAGGTACAGTATTCAAGGTGTGGATACACCATAGATTTATAAAGGGGCATGATGATACTTTCCATTTTGTTTACAATTCATTCTTAATCCCTAACATTTTTTTTTGCCTGGTTGATGGCTACTGAGCTGAAGTTTTTAGTAAGCTGTCCACAATGACTCTGAGATCTCTTTCCTGTATGGTAACAGCTAATATAGAGTCCATTATAGTATAGGTAGAGGTTAGATTACTTTTGCCCAGGTGCATCACTTTATATTTACCTACATTGAATTGCACCTGTCATTTAGCGGCCGGTTTGCTCAATCATCCCAGATTCTTCTGTAGTTCCTTACAGTCTACCTTAGTCTTTAGCATTTTGAACGATTTTGTCATCTGCAAATTTGCCACCTCGCTACTCACCCCATTTTCCAAATCATTTATAAATAAGTTAAAGTGAATAAAGTGTATGAAACAGGTCTTTCTTAAATGAAATGTACAGGAGACAGATATATTAAGAGTGCCACTCTGGATATTAAACTTGCAGCTACACATCTTGCGAACTCTGCTGGGCTACACCAGGATGTTAGACATATAGCCCATGGGTAAGATCTAATGCATGGGGCCATGCTGTGCAGGCCCATGGGGATGGTAGAAGAGCCAGGAATTCATGGGGTGTGGCAAGTAGGGGCAGGGCCTACTATCAAAATACATGGCATGGAGCCTCATTGGGCATATATGTTAGAGGTGGGGGGTGAGCAACAGCTGCTGTAGCCCTCCACTGCCCGCCCCACCACCATTGGCTTGACCACTCACCCCTTCTGGATCCAGCTTGCAAGGAGGCCAAGAGTCTGGATCTGGCTCAGGGGAAGGACAAATTCATAACCTGGTGTACCAGTACCTCACCCTTGAGGCTTGGACCTCTCTGTGCACTTGCTGGAAAAGTCTCCTAACCTCTTGGGGCACTTGCCTGCCATAACTTGATGGAAAGTTCAGATAGAATACTGCCCCATAGGAAGCAAAAGGCTCTACCAGCAGGGAAGCTCTCACAGTTGCAAATAGTCCAACAAGTCTTCTAGTACGGCCCTACTGGGCCTATAATGAGGAATACTCCACCCCTACACCTCCAACCACATGCCTCCAGATATGGACACAGATGCTAGCCCCCACTGTTAAGGCTTCACAGCCAGGAGCTAGGTGCAGTCCCTCCCCAGATAGCTGCTGGGAGTTCCTATAAGTACATCCAACACAAAAATAATGAACTATGGGCAGGTGACATGCCCCTTACCTTCTGCAGGTGTTGCTCTCCGTTAGGTGCTCTCTTCCTTCATCATTTCCAACATCCCTTAAGGGATTCCTCCTGAGACTCTCAGACTATCAGGTCCAGCTTCTTCTCTCTGACTGTGATTCATTCCTCCTGGGTCAAGAGGAATCAACTGAGTTAGGTTGGGATCACATGGATCTTGTCCCGGTACCACTCAAACTTCCGTTCTACAGTGCCTGCAGTCCTGGATACAGCCTCTTTCTCCAGAGGGCCATGTTTCCCAGAGGAGCCACTTTGAATGTTGGACTAAGCTAGAACAGTCTGTCATGGAGGCAGGAACAGCTCCACAGCCCTTCCCCAAGCTACTGGGTTTGTTTTCCCCTTATCCCAAAAGGAGTCGTTGAGCAGATTATCTTTACCTCTCAGGCCTTCTTCCTTAACTCGCGCTATCTCCAGAGGGCAATGTCAGGGATGGCTTCTTTGCCATTCACTTCAGGTTGCTGCCATCACTTGTCCCAGTGCTGGTGTGGCGACTTGGCTTCCTGGGGCTGCAGGAAAGGGGGCAAGTGGGGAATCCCTCCCCTGGGTTCCCCTTATTCTTCTACACCTGACCTACATTAATAATCACACTGGAAAAATATAAGTGTTACATCCAATATCAGGGCAACAAATGCACAGGTATTACTGCTTCTTGCTTCTCAGATAGTGTTGGGGTGATCTTATAACCATGGTATAATGACTATAAGCTACCTCATAACAAATCTGTTTTCCCCTTTTTTTTTACTGACAGTTCTGCCAAAAACCTTTGTAATAAATTCCTTATAATCTCTATACCAGCAGGTATAAAACAGAAAAAAGGTATAGCTGTTCAGAACCTTTATTATTTAAGGTTCAGAAATTCTAGTGATTTTTTTTCCTTTCATTTTTTGCTTTTCCTGGTTTTTATTAGGAAATGGAAATATTGAAATATCATTAAAAGGCTGATCTTAAGCTGTTTTACACTGAATCAAAGACAAGAAATCTAACTAGCTAGCTATGCAGCCTTAGTTAAGGCCCCTGCTACACGTTACACTTAAGTGGTGAATAACCAGTTAATCCTGTCTTAACTGGTAACTGGCCACACATTAAAGCAATTAGACTGCTTACAGATATTTAAAAAACCTAAACAGCAAACCTAGCACATGCTCAGAAGAGTCATCATGTTAGGTGGATCCGACTCGCCCAATGTTTGTATAGATCGGGCACTTTAGTGGGGTGGGGATTGAGCACTTTTATCTAATCGCCAATTGAATCAGCTGTTAGATAAAAGTGGCAAAAAGCCCTTGCTGAAGTGCCTGATTTATACAGACACTGTGGAGCCAGGTTGAACTAACATGCTCTTCTTCCAGTAAAGCACTTTAACATCTGTAATCAGCTGTAATGACATCATAAGAATAAGTCACAAAGATCTTCCACAAAAAAGTGTAATAACTTTGTGATTGGCTCCTATCATGCCATTAATTGAGTGTATGACCAGGTGCACCCCTGTGACTGGGAGCCCCGTCAGCTAATCTGGGCTCCCAGCCATGGGGAGACATGGTGTTTCCCCATGGCTGGAAGTCTGGATCAGCTAGCCAGGATCACAGCAATGGGAGCTTGCTACTTGCTAGTGCAGGAGAAGCCTGTATGGCAGGAAGCATGATCGTGCAGATCGTGCATCAGATCTCATCATGCCTTTATCTGCACATCTGGCAGGAGCCTTAGGCAAAGATATTTGAATAACTTTCAGATATTTTATACAAGCACTTGATTGGGATGGTTTAGTCAAGGGTGATCCTGCCTTGAGCAGGGGGGCTAGACTAGATTACTTCATAACCTGCCCTTTCAGTCCTACATTCCTATGACCTATGATCATACATCCTAAATTCTAAATGCTTACTGGCATCAAATCTTCAAATCATGACAAGTTGTAATAAATTACAAGGAAATTTGTAATTCCTTTTGACACAAGTCCAGTACATAAAATGAAAGGATTTTATAACATTTCTCAGTCATTTATAGTTTAAACAATGTTAACTTATCTGGCAAAATGGCAGATATACAGCTGTTCCTATAGAGTTTAATGCACTTGCTATACCAGTCGAAGAGTAGAGAGAGCTACTGCCAATGCTTCGTAGCAAATGTATCATCTTCACCATCTTCACTTGCAGAGCTATTCTTCTTCTTCACAAGTATATCCTCTTTTTTTTGGTATATATGTAACCCTGCACACTTCCTGGTTCACAGTACATGTGCACTGACAACCCAGAAGAAAAACTATTTTTCCAGACTTTAATATAATATACATATACTTTGTATAAGATATCTAAAATAGAAAAAAATCCTGGAAGTGAAGAAGCCCTGAATAAAATACATCAATCATGTCACCAGAAACTTTAATTTCAAAATTGCTAAAGAGAATTTAGCAACAGAAATAAAATCAAGTAACATTCAACTTTTAATTTTAATTTAGAAAAGAGCAAGACATCAATAATTCAAAAAGGCATTTACCAATAAAGTTTTAAGCCCTCAAAGTGAAATATAATTGCATGGATTATATCATTTAGAAAAAGCCACATATGAAAGATTATAAGACACAATACAATTATACTTTCAAAAGTGCACAGGTGAAGTCAGTACAGCATATACAACAAGATTTAATTAAACAGTACAGCATATACAACAAGACTTAATTAAAAAGCAAAAAGGAAACTCTGGAGATTAGCTCTATGTTAAATGCATAATTCTGAGGGGAAGATGCATGTGCCAAACTGTAGCATGGCAAGAAATTCTGCCTTGTGATGGTTATTTCACCATCTAATAGGAAAGTGATATTATTTATTATTTATTAAAATTGTTAATGGTAATAATAGACATTTATTTTGCAATAACCTTTTAAGGTCTCAGCAGATTGGGGCCCCAATGGGCTAGGCAATGTATGAGCAGAGTAAATGACAGGTCCTGTCTTACAAGGTACACAGTCTTAATTGATGGCCAGGCTCAAAAGTACTACTGGTTTTAAAGGGCAACCCTTCTGCAACGTGTTCAGGACAGATGAAGTGATGGAAGGATTTTTCATCCTCCCATAAACTAGGCTGCTGAAGTAATAGGAAATTTCCTGCAAAAGCAGAAGAGTTTTCAACGTAAACATACTTCATACTGATAGGGTGTGTCTACACGAGACCCTAACTGTGCACTCAGTACCTCAATAATACTGTGAAGTAGCATGTAGGGCAAAACCCATGCTAATACACTACTGCGTATTAGACTATTGATGAGTTTCTCCTCCATCATTGAACTGTCTCTGTTAGGAATGATCTGTTCTGGTTCTGTCTTATATGCCTTTTGGCTTCTAGCAGGTCGCTCGGATGACTTATATTTGGTGGCTGTTTGGGCTTTCTTTTGGACCCCTCACGTATTCAAGGAAAAAACTTTTGGCATTTAAACCTGAACTATTAACTATATGACATTTTTTATGAGTGTAAATTTTCACTGACTGTGAATTAATCAGAGGAGAGAGTCATTCTGGGAACAGCAAACAGAGTTCACAAGGAGATCTTGGACTGTATAGTTAATACATCACACAAAGAGCAAGGGGGAATTAAGATGTCTCAAATAAAGAGCAGCTGAGAATGGGAAGATTTGGTCCTGGCTACAATTCCACAGCTCACTGCTGATGTACCAGTGCTATTATCTGTCTTCACATTACTTAACTTTTACCAAATGCTAAAATCTGCCGGGCTTTTCAAAAGGTAGCAAGTTATCATTACTGGCAACTGGCCTTAAGGTTAAAAATATTAACAGAGTGGAAATACCAGGTGCTGCCCATAGCTTTGACAACCTTTATTTTTTTTAAAAGCTGCTTTGAAACCCTTTATAAAAAGTTCTTTGTATTGGCAATAAGCACAAATTTAGAAAACAGCAGAGGAGTTTTAGTTTGCTGTGCCCCGAGTCATTTAAGGCACATTACACCACCACATTTGCTACAGCAGCTGGAATTAATGCGCAATATGCCCCTGAGGCGTGGAAACACCAACACCATTGAAGCAGTGCAAAAGCATTTAGTCTGCTTTAAAGTGTTGTGCACACGTGCCCCTTGTTTCACCTACACACGGCCTCAGTGTCTGCACATACATCCCAATTAGGGTGCAAGAAACTAATAAACTTGTATTTAGGATTACTACCCTGCTGCAGAGGTTTTTTTTGTGTGGTAGCTCACATGCTTGCTGGCTAGCCCCATGCCAAAGTATCCTCATATCCCAGCCAGCCCCTTAAAGCACATTGAGCCCAGATAGAGCAGCCCTGAGCTGGCAGGCTGACCCCCAGAGCATACTGCCAGCCAGGGCTGCTCTGACCAGGTTTCACATGCCGTGAATGAATACACTCCAGAGCTGATTGATCTGGAGTTAATTACTCCTGGGTGCACAGTCAAACAACACACCTGGGAGCAAACAAATCCAGAGCAACTAGCTTCAGAGCTTATTCACATGCACTAATTGCATGTGTAGACACATCCAATGTATAAGAATCTGCTTAGTGTCTCAGGTGTATGTGGATTTAGCTATTCCTTTCCTGAATTTAGAAGGCTTATATCAATAATAATAAATGACCAAGACAAACCTTAATTATTTCTAAAAAATAATTATTTTGTGAGATAATCATAGTGGAATGGGAGCCTGCTGTAGTTAATGCTGAGTCACATTCTGTTTAACAGACGAATTTCCTAAGTGTTATAAAATATAAACAGCATTCCTTACACATACCAGTATTAAAAGAATAATTTAATTCTCCAGAACGAAGCATTTTAGGACAAACCTACTGAACATTCCAATGTATCACAGTATTCCACATTCCTCTTAGCAAAGATATGGACAATATTATATTTGTTAGTCAATAGCACCTATATAGAACATAGTAATTTCTGGACCTACTAGTACAGGGCTAAATTTCTGCACAATCAGTTCCATTTACAGACTATCTACTTCCTCAATTAAGAACATAGAAATTACCATTCCAGAGCACAGTTCCATCTAGTCTGGTATTCTGCCTTTGATAATGATCCAGGACCAGCTGCTTCAGGGAAAATTGCAAAGGCCTATTATAGACAATTATATAATGGATAATAATGTAATAACTTCATCACAGGGGAGCTTCCTTCCTAGAATCAGTCATAAGCTTTTTGTTTGTATATGGCCTTTCATCCTTGAATCGTGTCTTATTTAAGAGCCATGCTTACTTAATCTCCACACCCTGAAAATCATGTCTAGCAAGACACTAGTGGGGTAGTGAGGAAGGGGAGAGCCATAAGAAGAGGGGAACAAGAGGTAAGTTGGTTGTCCGAAAGGTTGCACCACTGTGCTCTGTGACCAGAAGGAGGAAACCCTGCTACCTTCCTTTAGGGCTGGCTTCATGAAGAGTTGGAGGCCATAGCAAGGTGTCACACAAGATGGATAGCATTTGTGATGTTGATGATTTTAATGCAACGGAGGATAAGAGAGGAGAGAGACAATTGTCATCTTCAGACAGAAAAGGAAACTCTCCAAAGTGACTAAATAAAATAAATTAAGTTTAAAAAGTAAATAAAGTAAAAAGCTTTCTGGATTTATTAAAACTTTTAAGCTAACAAACATGCAACAAATTAGTGATTTTATTTTTCATTCTTAAAAGTTCAAAACAACTCCAGTAAGGGTTTGGGAGATCAGATTCTGCACAAACTGTGTTTGTTCTAAGACAGAGTGCTCAACCTCAGCCTATGGGCCAAATGCAGCCTGTGGACCCTAGGAATCTGGGCCATGTGGCTCCCCACAGGTCGAGAAATTTGGCAGCAGAGGTACAGTGGTAGTACTATCACCACTCCCCACTGTCATAATCTCAAACTCCATGGGGTGGGTTAGAGCAGTGTTTCTCAACCTTTTAAATAGCAAGTACCCCCTAACTTCTGAAAATTTTACTAAGTATGCCAACATGCAATTTTCCAGGGGAGTTTATATTTACAGACTAATGTGTCCCGTATGCTGGAAGAAGGGCTGTGTAGATAAGGCTGTGAATGACAGATGTCTGATATGGTATGGGTAGGGTTGCCACTTTTTACACCGGAGTGCACAACTCAAATATGTACCTGAGCTAGAGGTGATGTTGGCCAAAGCTAGGGGGGCTGAACACCAAATTATTACTGGGGAATATAATTTTTTTAATTGCACCAAATTTTTTGCCATAGTTTTGAGAGGAAAAGAGGGTGAGAGAGAGAGACAGGAAAAGGGGTGAGAGTGAGTGTTGGGGTACCCACGTACCCCCTGCCTCTCTTGTGTACCCCCAGGGGTATATGTACCACAGGTTGAGAAACTGTGAGTTAGGGAATGAGCCTCTCCTTGCACAGGCAGATTAGGGCTGGCCCACACTCCCTACCTTCTATCCAGCCAAGTTGAAGCCAGGCTGTGCCCCCTTCTCCCCACAAGGCCAGGTTACAATCCTTCCCCCTGGGCAGCTGGTTTGCAGCTAGTCCATGCCCCCTTCTCTTCTCTCCCCTCCCCAGCCCCCTGCAACCCAGGCCACCCCCTCTTTCTTCTGCCTGGCCAGGTTGGGGCCAGGCCATACTCCCTTCCTCCCACAGGGTTGGGACAAGTCCCCTTCCCTTGCACAACTGAATCAGGGCTGGGCCAACCACCCTCCCCCCAAGGTGCCAGATTGGTCCACCAGCTGGATCTGGACTACAGTGGAATTGGACACTGCCCATCTGGCCCACCAGCCAAAAAGGTTGAGCACTACTGCTCTAAGGCAATAGCTCACTGGGAGCTTCTTCTTTAATTTTAGAGAACCATGCCAGCTACATTTGAGTTTGTCTTGTACAGGTTTTCCTAATCTTACCAAGTAACAACTGTGGCAGAATAGTTGTGCTTGCCACTAACAGATTTCAGGTAGGCTCTGAGTAGCCAGCAGGCGCAGTTTGGCCCAATTAGATGGTCACATGACTGAAAGGGGGCCACCTGATTGGAGAAGGGCTGAGCAGCCTCAGTATAAGCCCAGATCCTAGGAGCAGAGCTGGCAGTTATATCTAGGGAACCAGAAGAGTAATATCTCTCAGCCTGCAAATGGCAGCTCCCAGAACACCTGGAGGTCAGGGTAGGAACTATGGGGATTGTGGAGATTCCTGGTCCTGGGGCATGACCCAAAACTGCACCTTGCTGGGATTGAATGGTGTGGTGGGACTGCCTCTGGCAGGGCAGTCTCCAGGAAATGCCACACTAGTGCCTCTCAAGCGAAAAGTGCGTATGGGGTGCCGGAAAGCCTTGGCTCCCACTGCATTGTGGGTAACCTGTGGAGGGGAAAGGCTAGAAGACCACACCCAGAAAGAAAAGCAACAGGCTTGGGCAACAGCATAGGGGCCAGGAGGGCCCAGGGCCCAATGCCTGAGAGAACGAGGCCTAGTGAGAGGCCAAGTTAGGGGTCCAGGTATGTTGACAGACACCTGAGGCTTGAGTGGGACATGGGTGTCTCTCACACAGCCTAAGGCCAGAGAAGGCCAGGAACCAAAGTCAGCCCAGAGTGTGGGGCAGTAGACCTAATGCCCATCATACTGGACAGCCTGAAGGTCAGGTCAGGACCATGTATGAGAGAGAGGAAGCCCGAAGTGCTGTATGGAGTAGGGCCAAAGGGGTTAAAGGGCAGAGTCGGGCAGGGTACCTGCAGTGCCAGTGAGGGGGTGGAATTGTGGCCCCAGTGAGGGAGGCGGACAGGCCCAGGCATGGCTGAGGACACCTGTCTATTTGTAACATTTAAAATAGTGTGGACCCTAAGGCTCACCCACCTAACAAGTAGCCTCTATTTTATTGGGGGCTAGTGGGTGAATGTTACAACAAAATACTTGGGACAATAAATGAAAAAAACAGGACAGGGGTGTTATGTGGGTCAAAACATGAAAATAAGTGTGCCTGAGGGGGACATGGAGCAGAGCCCCCTGGGCTGCACCTGCCAGTCCTCAAAGGCATCCAAGGAGCCAGTAGACACCGTCCACTGGTGCTCTGCCTGGAAACATGCAAGGGGAACAAGCAAGGGGAAAGTGGCCCCACAGTCTCCGGGCACCTTCCCAGCCAGAGCCTCCTTCCTAGTCAAGTACAGGGCCCACTTGGCCAGGGCCAGGAGGAGGGTGACCAGGAGGTCCTGGGGCTTAGTGGGGCTGTGGGTGGGGTGACCAAAAACAAAAAGATAGGGGGTGAATTTCAACCAGAACCTCAAAAGGAGGCGGTGGAGATGGAGGGGCTGCAGCCTGGCACACTCGAGGATCATCTGCCCAAGTCTCCCTCTGCCCGTAGAAGGGACAGAATCTGAGGAGACCTGAGGACAAGTTTGGGCTGGAAGCCAAGTGCACCCCAGCTAAGGGGCCAGGGGAGTTGAATGTGATCTTGGATGCCATCTGCAAGGCATGGGACATAGTGTAGAAATGGTTCAGAGCTGTGTATTACACTCTTGGCATCAAGCAGTAAATGGGCAGCCTCCTGCCTATGAACAACTTTTTTAGTTCCAACAAAGACGTGGCAGATGCATCAGGTGGGAGGACTGCCCTAGACAGGTGTGCAGGCTAATGTTGCGACAGCCCCCTCTCACACCACCCTATTCATTAATGCCCTCTCTGCACTTTTTTCCACAAGACTGTTCTCTAATCCACTCCTTTTTTCATCTTACTCTAGGCTTAATTTCTGCTGCTGGTAGCATAGTGAACTTGATTAGAGCTTAGTGCTTGCTTTCTACCTGAGGAACTTTATCTGTTCACATTCCAGTCACAATTTAGAGAATGTTAAACTGTATACAGGTGAACAGTATACACAGCTGTATAGACTGAATAAATGTAGTGTTCCCTTAGAACTCTTCAGTGAAGGAAAAAGGTCATTCAAATGCCTTTCAACAACTCTGAACAAATATTTGTTCAGTACAAAGCTGAACTAACTTTGGCTGTGCTGTAGTTGCTTTTCATTTGTATTTCAGCACACGAATTTACTGGCAAGAATGAGCACCATAAGAGCAAGCTGCATAAAGAAGGTAAATTTGTGACTTTATGAATATATTTATCCCAGAAACATAAGAGTTGTATGCATCCCACCAAGAGAAAAAAACACTGCCACATCGCCCAAGCATTCACTGAAAACTAATATGCTCAAGTATAGTTATGGAATGTATTGCTGTGAATAAGGTACGTGCCAAAAATTATGTTTAGAGAAAATATACTTGGTAAGTAATTGAGAAGTGACTCTGTGAAAGCTGTCTGTGGGTGATGTAACAGAAAAAATAAAATAAATTTGTCAAATTATCATGTACTTAGTGTTCACTCTTGCTCATGTTGGGTAATGCCTTACTCTCTCAATCACCCTATTGAAGTCAATGGGATTAACTGAAGACCCAGGGTGAAATCAAGGCCTCATTGAGGTTAACTAAGTTTTTATTACTGAGTGAGAGTCAAGATTTCATCATGAAATTTCAGTTGCAGTAGACAGTCCTCATGGACTGGGAGTGACAAAGAGGTATAGACAAACATGAGCAGACTTTAGTTGAGTTTTGGGGCAGATACAATTAAGCCCTTAAGAAACGATTTAAAAAATCTGGTCACAATTTTTCTAACAAAGATTTTAGTGCACCAATTGCCTTTTTAAAAAAAATGAAATCATTCACAAAAACTGCCAACATTTTTACACACCTTGGAAAGGTTTCTGGCTTTATTTTGATTTTTGTCATAAGCCTTGCCAAAAATATTATCAAAGCAGTTACTGAATTTTTTTTACTTAAAACTGTATATTTCACTAAATAAAAATAGTCAATAAATATCTTAATTGCATTTCCATCACACTTTGATAGGCATACTGAAATATGGTTCTATTCCGAATACTTGGAAATGAAAAAATCCACATTTTTGGAATGGATTAGGATTTTTCTATCAATTTATTGATAATACTACAAGTTACCTGAGCACATAGACAATGCTTCTACTCCCAGTGTATCTTATCTCACATGACAGAACTTGAGTAATAATATGAACTTGTAGTTCACATCCAGTAAGCTCAGATGCCAAAAGCACAGCTATATAGGGCCATCTAATGCATCTAGTCAGATCTGGGTGATGCAAGCAAAGCCAAGTGTGCAATAGTGATTCACCATCACCGCTACATTAAACAATATGTGCCGCATGTCAGGGTTACTACCAGCCTGAAATATGACACCTCAAACAAGATGAGTGGGACAGGTAACAGATGTGAACCAAGTGGCTTGCCAATCAATCATTTCATATTTTGTTCCTCCCCACAGCTGCAACAGGGATATAAGGGGCTTGCAAAAATACCCCATTCAAAGAACTATTGCAAATCCTAATTATTCGTAACATTATATACCTACAGATATTGAAAAGAATGCAGGTGCCATTATGGGGAACAACAGTAATGTCCCTCCAAAAAGGGCATAGGAAGGGAGGGAGCCTTTCTGCAAGGATAGAAGGACATTTACAACTAAGTTTCATTCCTTGTTTAGAAAATTAGGATTTTGAAAGTCATTTCTATTTAGATATACAATATTTCCTAATTTGTATGGGGTCACTCATCTCTGATTCAGTCTTTTGTATGGAAATAATGTAATGAAATATTATATGTTTTAATATAAATACTTTTTAGTTTATAAGAAAAGCTAGATTTATACACAAAACACCCTGCAAAAAGTCTAGCCTCCTGTCATGTCTACAATTATTTGGCAATATAGCTTCCTCAGAGTTGTTCAGAAAAAGTTATTGATGCACTGCCACCTACAGGTGATCACTTAAGTCTTCCACATTGAAAATCTGAAAACGGTAATTAATGCATTATATATTTTATTTAGATGGAAATTCAGTCAAAATGGCTGCTATACAACAAAACTACATACTTGGCATTTTGTCCCTTAATTGATCTAACTAAAGAAGGTTGAGGTTCTCAAAATATCTGGTCTTCTGCATGTTGAAAAGCCATAAACCTTACATAACCCAGTCAGCAGGCCAACTGGCTAGAAACTGGAACCAGGCTAGGACTGCACACCAATGTACATTTTGTGGTTCTGGAACGAATAATCAATATCAAATTATACCTTGATTCTCAAAAGTGCTGAATTCAACTCTGAGTGAAGTCAATGGAAGATGAGCTCCTGAAAAACCTGACTTCAGTTTCTACAATTTGATCCAGTTCAAACTGGTGAAAAATTGTCTCCCTCCAGTCTAGGAGGTCACTTCAAAATTCAATAATAATCAGCTCTTGGCAGGATTCAGTATAGCTAATGCCTCAGCTGGCTGGGAGCAGGCTGATAAATGCCTGGATGAAAACAATCTTTTTTGTCTTATCATTGCATTAGCATGTAGTAAATAATGCAACTGCCATTTGAGGTATTTATGACCCTGCTCATTTGTTTCCTGTGAAAATTCATACAAGTGATTCTATGAATACAAGAATGCTGTCAAAAAGCCAGAGTCTCAAGAACAGTCATGTGAATGCATTCAGGTGAAAGTTTAGTCCACAAGTGCTCTAGTTGCTGGCTTGAGAGGTCCTCAATTCTACTCCAGTCTATTTCAAACATCCAATCTGGGAGCAGAAGCGGTACCACTTGATTTGGGGGGACTACTCAAATACTACCAGTGGCAAGGAAATAGAAGCAAGTCTACAAGAATACTGAGGGTCAAAAACATTCACATGTTGTGCTCACTAGGCCAATTGATTCAGATTCAGCCAATTCGGAGGACAGTGATTCATTTCAGATCACTGGCCTGAATCTATTCAGCTGAAACTGCTTCAGAAGATTCGGCACCAATTCTGAGAGATTTGTGATTGGGATTGGCCGGGGAAAGGCAGGCACAGCCAGGCAGCTGTAGGTTCTCCCACAGCTCCTCCACCTGTGCCTGCCTCTCCCCAGGTGGGGGGAACTGCGGGAGAAGCCCCCTTGGCCGCCCTGCCCAACCCCATCCCCCACCCAGCCCCAGCCTAGTCCTGGCACTTAAAAAAAGAAAAAAAGCCCCAAACTCACCAGCTGCAGGAGCAGCAATTAGGGCCTCTGAGTGCTCATGGCAGAGCCCCCCATGCAGCAAGGGGCAGTGGGGGGCAGCAGGGATCACCCCCCTGCTTGGCACTCACGCAGCAGCTGCCCCATAGCACAATTTAACTCGGCAAGGTGCCACACACTGCTTGGGAGCTGGGACCACTGAGACTGAGTGCTGCTGGGCTCCAGCTGACTGCTAGAGCTGCCCCAGCTCCCAGGCAGTATGCAGCACCCTGCTAAGCTGCACTGCACTCATGTCATGAGGCAGCTTCTGTACGACTGCCAAATGGGGGGGGCGGGGCAATCCCCTCCACCCCACACTGCATGAGGAGGTTCTGCCACAAGCCTTCAGGGACCCCTGATCACTGCTGCCAGAGCTGGTGAGTGTGGGGCTTTTTTTTCTTCTAAGTACCAGAAGGCTGGGCCAGGTGGGGGATGGGGCGACACAGGGCTGCTATGGGGGCTTCTCCCATGCCTCCTCTAGCTGTGCCTGCCTCTGCCCTGGCAGGGGAAGCCACAGGGGCTATGCCCTTCTGCCACTTGCCCAGCTGGCACAGAGGGTTGTGATGCAGGCGCAGCTCACTCCAGGCAGCAGTAGGGCATAGCCCCTACTCCCAGTGCTGCCACACCCACATCAGCACTAGGAGTGAGGGCTCTGCCCTGCTGCCACTTGCCAGTCAGACTATGCCCTGCTGCCGCTTGCCCCCTTCTGCCTGGAGCAAGCCATGCCTGCATCCCGCCCCTCCTCCACCACCCCAGCTAGGCAAGCAGCAGCAGGGCAGAGTCCCCCGCTCCCAGTGCTACCATGCCCTCATCCCACACCCCCGCCCCCTCTTCCAGAATAATGTGCCCCCCCGACCCTGGCTGGGCAGCTTGTCCCAGCTCCAATCCCTCCTTCCCCCACACCCCTTCTGTTCTCTCTCCCCCAACCCCAACAGATTTACCAGCTGGAGGCAGCTGCCAGCTGCCTTTTTTAGTCTATGGCCAAATCTTTTCTGAAGCTTTTCCAACCAATTTGAATCAATTTGGAGCTTTTACTTGGTCTCCTGATGTGATTTAGATTTGGTCCCCAAAATCGGGCAGAATCTCTTCCAAACCGAGCCTAATCTCTTCCAAATCGAATCAGCTACTGAAGCTTCATACAGAACCTAGTGCTCACCAATTATTTTTTTAACAGCCAGTTCAGAATGAAAAATGAAATAGCATTCCCAAAGGTAAAAAGAAGGCTAAGTTTGAGAAGTTATTTACTACTAGTAGTTAGCCCAGTTTTAGACAAGATATTGATCTATAAGGTTCTCCACAGCTGGACAGCAAAGAGCATCATCAACTTCCTCCTTGCCCCACTGTATCAATGGTCAGAATGACAGCAGCCAGCATGCATCTCATTTTTCTATCATTAGCAATATCCTAAACACCTATCATTATAATATCTTACTGCTTATTCTACATTCAAGGTGAGGCATAACATAATGACCTTGATCCATTTAACAGGAGTTTTACCATTTTCTTCGTTAGAGAAGATTTCATCTCTGCTGTATTCATCCAAATATTAGAGACATGAATCATGGATAAGCTTTCTGAGAGAGGACCTGCAGAGCCAGATATTTTTTATTTGTAGATATGCCTGTGAAATAACACTGTTTTACTTTAAATTAAATTTATGATTAAAAGTGGCATTTGTGAGCCATCATCCAAACAAGAACATTGTAAGTTAAACTTCAATTGTTGATAATAAATACATGAAAATGAGTTCTTATACAACCCAGTATTAAAACAAAATGGAATTTCTTTAATAAATTCTGCCATTGGGTTCCCTTGCTACCAGGTATGGTATCTACCATCTATCTCAGTTTTCACAGGACAACCTGATTTTGACAGGACTGTTGGACATTCATCAAAGTACATTAGAAGCATTCCAACCCCCCTGCTGCCCCAGTTCCCGCCCCCCATGGCTGCCCCACCCATCTGCACGAGCCCCACAAAGCTCTGAGGCCACTGCAGGAGCAGTGAGTCCCGGGGCTTGTCTCCCTTTTTTTTCCTTAAAGAACTGGAGCGGCGGCAGGTGGGGCAGCTGTGTGGGGGCTGGGGGAGTGAGGGGGAGCTCATGCAGAGCCCCCCATGCAGTTTGGGGCAATGGGAGGCAGGAGGGATTGCCCCTCCCCCCCAGCAGCAGCACCTAGTGAGCGCCAGGGCTTTATGTTTTAAAACACCAGGAGCTGGGGCAGGCAGGACAGCCATGGGGGAGCTGGGGGAACAGGCAGGGGCTGGGGGCTGGCAGG
>NW_017728886.1:76651851-76656257 GCF_001723895.1 Crocodylus porosus
CCCCTCCCCCGTCCCTAGTACTTACCAGCTTAAAGTTGGCTACAGCTACCTGCTCCAGCCACTGGGGACTGCCCAAATCAAAGCTCTATGAATCTTTTCTGAAGATTTGAAGAGCTTTGAATCTATTCAGACATTTTAATTGGTCCCCTGATTTGATTCAGATTCAGAGATTTGGCCACCCAGTTAGGCTGAATCTTCTCCAAATTGAATCACTACATGAAGCTTCACACAGCCCTACAACACACCAAATTCTTTATACAAAGCATGCCAGAATTTGATGTTGCCTAACTCATTGTCCAGCTAAAGTAATCCAAGGAGCTACTACTGCCATTGCCTTCATAACTATTCCAATTTTATACCAATGCTACTGAGCTAACAACCTGGCTAACAATGTTTTTCAAAGTCATTGTTTAGACATCCACTGTTCTTTTACTTGTGGCACTTTGTCTCAGAGATATGTAAGTGCCACTGTTAACATTCTTGCACAAATAAACTTTGATGGCTATGTTTGTAATTTCACCCTTGGTTGCACTGAAAAGGCACCACCATACTCACAGAATCTTTAAAAAATAGCATTAGATACCTTTCTTTATTACTGAGGATATCTGGATTTTTTTAAAGCTACTTATTCTTTGAAGAGTACATCAGATCCTGCCACTTACTCCCTACCTAAAATCATAATAATCCCAAAGCATATAATCATTTCCACAGCAACCAGCTGTGATGTCATAGACAGATTATACTCTAAATTGAAGAATATGCAGCAGGGACTGATGAATTCTTCAGGAAAGAAAAATGACTGATCATGCAGATTTTCCAGGAAAATAAGGAAAAGAGAACTGCAGAAATAAAATATAGACATATGTTAATGAGACAGTTTTCAAACTTTTTCCAAGAGGTTAGTTATTCTTTAGAGGCTCAGTAGGATCTTGCTGGGCCTCAAGCGCCACTCATTCTATGTGCTTTATTTTCCCCCAGCTGGTGTAGCCCTCTGTTCTGCATCCTTCTCTGTGCTCAGTCCATAAAGAACAAGAGTCTGTTACCCCTGTACAACGTCATCCTTCAGATCAAGCCACAGAGGTTCATGCTTTTTTCCACTCAATACCAAGGTGATAACTATCACATACATCCCTGATGATGACGCTCTCATTCTTTATTTCCATTAATCCTGAACTTCAAACACCTACATGGTTTTAGAAAATTGAACAAAAATTGATCTCCACACTTGGACTAAGCCCCAAGGTCTGGTCTCATTCTTGACTCAGCAAAACTCCCATATAAACTCTGAGCCAGTTTGCCCAAGGAACCAATATCTTCATGGCCTTTACATAGGCAGGGTCCATGGCAGGAGACCACAAGGAGCTTCCTTTTGCATAGCCAACATAAGGACCTAAAGGTTTTGTAATCTTCATACTCATGCTCAAATAGACAGTGTCCAAGAGGCTAGTTGGGACAATGAACCTACTCCCTACATCACAGAGTAGAGTTCATGCATGAGAGGGAAGAGTGCAAATTCTGCCTTCCCAGGGCTGAGGAAGGCATTTCTTTTCCATGCATATGTTGACAGGTATGCACTATACCAAACACAAGGCAGTACCTTAAAAACCTTAAGTAAAAATCTCATGTTTTGGATTAAGATATATGGTATTTGTACTATATTTTTGTTATCCCAGGATATACATGGCAACCTTATGCTCAATTCTTTAAAGAAAAGTTTAAATTGAATTTTTAGAAGGGGCTTTAAACAAGCTCTGTCACATCTCTACTAAGCAGAAGAAACACCTGAGCTACTCTCTGAACACCCCTGCAGTGGGACGTACACCCCCAACCAGCCCTAACTCAGACACAATCTGGTTCATTGTATTCACTGATCAGGAGTACAAAGAGCGGGCGCTCCATAATGACAGCCTAATACAATGGCTCTTAATCTTATATGTGCCACAGCCACTTTCATGCATGGTCAGTTGCACCTATAATTAATTTACGTAAATTGAACCCTCTGCCACCACCTCACACAGCCTGCAAATGCACATGCTGCAGAAAATTGTATTGGTAATTAATTTGTCAAGCAAATACTAGGGAAGAATAATACTGGTAATTTACACCATAGATATTCAAATGAACCATCTTGCCTTAGTGTTTTAGTGTCAAAAAGTAGAACAGTCTCAGAAGAAGAACAAAGAATCACAGCCTTTCACCTGCTATTTCTTAAGGGAAGGTGACTACAACAACAATGGGCCACATTCAGACTTTGTATAAGCAGGTGCTGTTGTAGTGAAGACATCAGGTCAAAGCTGGCCCCCAAAATGGACATACTCAGTACCTGAGCACTAGGGACCTGGGAAAGATCTGTGTCTGCTGTCACCTACTAGCATAGATTTTTGTAGAAAATACAATATTCCAACACCAAGGAAAGAACCAATGCTCAGAATGAGTTTGTATATTACTTTCTAGTTCTCAGCAAAATTAGGCAGAACCAAGTTATCTTTCACTCTCTCTTCTCCATGAAGCAAGGCCTTTCACAGGCCATGGGAAATCTCTAAATAGCTAATGTGGTTCCCTCCATTTTAGATGTGTTTAAGACATTTCAAAATATTTTACACAAAACTATGTACTATATCTGGTTCTCCTGCTAAAAAGGAGAGGTAGCAAATGAAGGTCAGAGAGAGAGGACTTTTTTCTTCACTTTGGTGTAGACAAGCCAGCTGTGGTTAGACTCTTTGGCTCCCTTTCCAGCTGCTCTATTCCCTTTACTGACAGAAATGTTGCAAGTCCCATAATTCCTCACACACCATAGAGGTGGTTAGAAACTTTTGGTGAAACACAATTTCATCAAAAAATACCTATTTGTTGAACCTGAAATGTTTTTCTCCACAGCATATCAGATCCAGTAGTCTCTCCTGACAGATTGCCCCTATTTCAGGGACCCTGATGCTTCCAGAATTCACAAATCCCGAGCTTCTGTGGCTTTGGTTTGAAGCCTTAAAACAGGCTACAAATATCCAGAACTCTGGAACAGCCATAGAGTAGGCCAGGGAACCCCAAATCTTTCAGGATCCACAGATCCAAAGCAACCAGACATCCCAGAGGTCCAGAGCTGGACCAATGGTAATTGGTGCCTTAGGTGAACTGTGTACCTCGGCGCCCCCACTACTTCCAATATAGCAGAAAATAAGAAATCTAGAACTCACTGTTACATGTACCTATTTGATATTCAAAATGTACAATAAAACAATGAATACCATTTTTTTATTGATTGTTTCATACCTTTAATTAACCCTAACACAGTTATACTACCAAAACTCTAATAGAATTTATTATAATACATATACGATTAAAAGAAAATCCTCATGAACATTTATGAGGATAAGATCACATCTAGTGATCTTTCCTCTGAGATCTTTTCAGAGGTCTTTCTCCCCTTACCGAACTAAAGGTTTTAGATCAAGCTGGAGCTGTAGCCAGCCAGGGCTGTTATTTAGAATGATGTTCCTGTTATTTTGTTCTGCATATAAATTTTGGTGCCCCCCAAATTTGGCACCCTAGGCAACTGCCTAGTTCACCTAATGGTTGGACTGGCCCTGCAGAGGTCCCAGACCCCTGACAGCTTTAAAGTCCTGGAAACTAACTGGGGGTAATGTTTCCAGTTCTTCCTGGATGGATTGAGATCCATGGTTAAAGCCGGGGCTTCCAGTATTTCCAGGCTTTATATCTGGGACATGAATCCTGGTGCATACACCCTCAGGAGGCCTTAAATGCCTCTACACTAATGCTCGTAGTATGGGGAACAAGAAGGAAGAATTTACCCACCTGCTAGCTAACACAAATCCAGACATAGTGGGGCACACTGAAACTTGGTGGGATCCAACACACAACTGGGTGGTAAACATCCAGGGCTATACGTTGTATAGGCGGGATAAAATGGGGAGGAAAGGTGGGGTGTGGCACTCTATGTCAAAGAGCAATACACGTCCTCAGCAAACAGCACTGGGTCTGAGGTAGGGCAGACTGAGGTGCTCTGGGTCAGAATACAAGGGGATTGGGGGGAAAGAGGCCTAACGGTGGGAGTCTTCTACAGCCCACCCAACCAGGAGGAAGAGCTGGACCGGGAATTCTCAGGTCAGCTCACAGAGGCAGTTAAGTCCAGGGACGTGGTCATCATGGGTGACCTAAACTATCTGGACATCTGCTGGGAAGAGCAGTCAGCTAGGTCTGACTGCTCATAGTTTCATAGTTTCTAGGGTCAGAAGGGACCTGAGCAGATCTTCTAGTCCAACCCCCTGCCATGGCAGGAAAGAGTACTGGGGTCAAATGACCCCAGCAAGGTGTTCATCCAGCCTCCTCTTAAACACCCCCAGGGTAGGAGCCTGCACCACTTCTCTTGGAAGCTGGTTCCAGACCCTAGC
>NW_017728886.1:76656357-76665963 GCF_001723895.1 Crocodylus porosus
TCCTCCCTGGTGATGACCCCTTCTTTCCATTGGGTATAAGCCTCCTTTTTAGCAAGGAGACATTCCTGGATGTAGGTTCCTAGCCAAGTTACAAGACCTCTATCTAACCCATAAGGTGCACAATCCCACCAGGGGAAATGCCTTGTTGGACCTGGTCCTGGCCACACGCAACGACCTGGTGAGGGGACTGCGGGTGCTCAACTACCTGGGCGACAGCAATCATCGCCTACTGGTATTACCATCCAGCACAGGGTGTCAGAGGCCTGCAGCAAGGCAGCAGCCCTGGACTTCAGGAGGGCAGATTTCAATGAGGTGAAGAGACTGGTTATGGAGGCACTGAGGTCCCGGAGGGGAGTGGAGTTGGGAGTCCAAGAACAGTGGTTGTTCCTTAAGGAGACGATCCTCAAAGGGTGACAATCCCCACAGGGATCAAAGGGGGCAAGCGTGCTCAAAAGCCCCCACGGCTCACCAAAAGCATCCAGGAACGGCTCAAAGCCAAAAAGGGGGCGTACACCCAATGGAAGGGAGGGGCCATCACCAAGGAGGATTATACCTCCATTGCTTGATATTGTAGGAGTCCTGTTAGGCAGGCTAAGGAGGAGATGGAACTGGGACTAGCAACTGGGATCAAAGATAACAAGAAGTCCTTTTTTAAATACATAGGAGGTAAAAAGAAGGTACCAAGTAATGTGGGGCCTCTGCAAAACATGCTTGGTAATCTGGTGGTAGCACAAGACAATAAAGCTAGTCTCTTTAACAGATTCTTTGCTTCCATTTTCTGAGCAGGGACAGGAACATCCCCCACCCTGGGATTCTGGATAGACCCAGGGGAGGCACAGCCAGGCCCAGGATCAGTGAGGACCTAGTCAGGAAACTTCTGAAGGCACTACATGTGTGCAAGTCAGCTTCTCCTGAAGATCTCCTGATGACATCCACCCCAGAGTGCTGAGGGAATTAGCGGTCATTGCGGTCATTAGAGATCATTGAGGGAATCAGCAGTCATTAGAGGTCATTGCAGTACTCCTCTGGACAGCTTTACAAGCAATCATGGTGCTCTGGTGAGATGCCAGAGGACTGGAAAAGGGCCAATGTGGTCCCCATTTTCAAAAAAGGGAGGAAAGAGGACCCAGGAAACTATAGACGCATTAGTTTTACCTCAGTCCTGGGGAAACTCTTAGAGGAAATTACCCAGGAGCACATCTGCAAGGGACCAGCAGGGAAGATTATGCTTAGGGGCAACCAACATGGGTTCATCAGTGGCAGGTCCTGTCAGACAACCTGGTTGCCTTCTATGACCAGATCTCAAAAGCCTTGGATGCAGGTGTCGCGGTGGACGTAGTCTTTCTGGACTTCAGGAAGGCCTTTGACACTCTCTCTCACCCCATCCTCATTTAAAAATTAGGTGACTGTGTTTCGATGCCTACAGAGTCAGATGGGTCACAAATTGGCTGGAGGGCTTCATCCAGAAAGTGGTGGTGGACAGGTCATTTTTGACCTGGAGGGATGTAGTGGGATTCCCCAGGGCTCAGTCCTCAGGCCCGCACTGTTCAATATCTTCATCAGTGACTTGGATGAGGGGGTGAAAAGCACCTTGTTCAAGTTCGCAGATGACACTAAGTTGTGGGGAGAAGTGAGCACACTAGAATAGAGGGACAGGCTACAACTAGATCTGGACACATTACAGAGATGGGCAGATGAGAATAGGATGGGTTTCAATATGGACAAGTGCAAGGTATTGCACCTGGGGAGGAAGAATCAGCAGCATACCTGCAGGCTGGGGAACTCCCTTCTTGTCAGCACAGAGGCAGAAAAAGGATCTTGAAGTCATTATTGATTCCAAGATGAACATGGGCCGCCAATGTGGGGACATGGTCAGCAAGGCTAACCGCACCTTGTCATGCATCCACAGATGTATCACGAGCAGGTCCGAGGAGGTGATCCTCCCCCTCTATGTGACATTGGTCAGGCCACAGTTGGAGTACTGTGTCCAATTCTGGGCGCCGCACTTCAGGAGGGATATGGATAGCATTGAAAGGGTCTAGAGGAGGGCCACTCACATGATCAAGGGGCAGCAGGTTAGGCCCTATGAGGAGAGGCTATGGGACCCGAACTTGTTCAGCCTCCACAAGAGAAGGCTGAAGGAGGATCTAGTGGCCTGTTACAAACTAGTCAGAGGGGACCAGCAGGCATTGGGGAAGTCCCTGTTCCCCTGAGCACTACTGGGAGTAACAAGGAATAACGGCCATAAGTTGACTGAGAGTAGATTCAGGCTAGACATCAGGAGGCGCTACTTCACAGTCAGGGCAGCTAGGAGCTGGAATCAACTTCCAAGGGAAGTGGTGCTCACCCCTACCCTGGGGGTCTTCAAAAAGAGGCTAGACAATCACCTAGCTGGGGTTGTTTGACCCCAGCATCCTTTCCTGCCCATGGCAGGGGGTTGGACTTGATGATCTGCTTAGGTCCCTTCTGACCCTACCAACTATGAAACTATGAATCCTGCAATTCCTGGAACAGTCTTCTTGGGCCTCTGGCTCTGGAACAGCCATGCCCTACATACTGCCTCAGGTCAAGGACCGCAGAGCTTCGAGATGCCTGGACCAGCTGGATTCAGATCATGGAAGATTCTTTTGTACCAAAAGCCCTGCCTGTCTGCCAACCCTGCTCCACAGACTCGAGTAGTAGAATAATCACAACAGCAGCACATATTAAAATAATGAACTCCAAGTCACAAGAGAAGGAGAGGAAATCTGACTCTCTTAGTTTTAATGAGAAAGTGCCTCTGTGTTACCCTTTGCAGGTAATATAAGAATTCCAGAAATTTTCTAATCACTGGCAACCTACTTGAAAAATCATATTAATGAATAACCTGGGATGGATTTTCAATGGAATGTTAAACTAATTTCATCTCAGAGGACTAAAGGTGCAAAAGGGCAAAAGCTCAATTAGCAATGACCACAGATATCAAGAGGAAGTGTAGAACTGTACCAGTCTTTATGCGTGCTTTCCATGCTTTTCCATTCAGATCAGTGACAACTGAAGCAACTCTAACCAGTCCTGAGATGATCCATTTTTACAGTCTTGTGTCCTGAGATGATCCAGTGTGGTGAGGTGCAGTGTATTTCTGAATGAGTGCTGATAATGGCAAGTAAAGCTCTCCTTTAATTAAGGGAGCACAAATGTCATCCATAAATACTTAATACAACTCCAGTCTTTAATAGCAGTAATCTTTTCATTTTTTCCTTGTATCAGGCATCCTCTTCTTGATGTTTTCAAAAAACTGGTGAGCTGTGCCTGCTACTGCAGAAATCTCATTGAAGCTAAACAGACAGCTGACCTCTATGGCTCTTGCTATCTCTAACTGGCATTTCAGTGGAGGGAGCAAAAACCCAAAAGATATAAGAAGAAAGAGGGAAATCTTCAGGTGCAAAATATATTGATGATGCTTACAGAAATTAAATGGCCATTTTTAAAAAAAAAACCCACATACAACAAAGTGAGTTTTTCTATACTTAAACTACAAGATTGCAATATATGATGCCATTAGAAAGGGGAGAAAGTTTTAAGAGCAACTACAGATTAGATTCACAAAACTCCCATAGAAAGCAATAGCATTCTCCTCTTACAGAATTGCTCCAAGCACTCATTTACAATGTAAGAGACCAAGATTCAATTCCTCTCGCTGCCTGAGCATGCATCTCCTGCTTCCTAGGGGAGCGTCCTTAGTGCCAGGGAGGTGGGTAATCCAGGGTGAAGTTTTCTCAGCCCCTCCTGTTGGACCTGTTCCAATTTGTATGAAGAATTAAACATTCACTGGACCTGCGACTAGAACTCATCATGTGTCCCAACTTCCAAATGAGTGTCCCAATGAGCTGAACAGAGTAATTGTTTCACTCTTTTCAGGACTATTTAAATTGGAACAGCTCCAGCAGGAAGAAATGAGGGAGATTCATTTCAGAGCACCTAGCAGCCTGGTCAGGACATACTCCTTGGAGGTAGAACTCAAGTTCAAGTTTGTTTGCCGGTGGATTCAAGCCAAGGATTGGAACAAAAGTCCTCTACCTCACAAAGTGAACGCCCTAACTGTCAACCTGTCAGGTATTTTAAGTTGAGTCTCTCAGTCCCACCTATTGATTCTGTCTCATTTATAGGGGAAAAAACCCCTTAAATACTCAGAGAGAGATAAAGAGACAGAGAGAGAGGGAGACTGTAGTGGGATAGTTACAACAGATAGCTGGGACATCTCCCAAAGTTGCAGAGAATCTTAAATTATTTATAGAGAATGGAACAGTGTCAACAAGAGAGATGAACCAGTTTCTTAGTTCGTATTTTCAGTCCAGTAGCTAAATACAAAACAATCAACTATTCACTGAGCCTATTTGTCACTGCTTCCCAACCTCCCACTGACCTACTAGATACAGAGGAACTGTCTTGGTGAAATGAGTTGATGATCCATCCAAGCTAGTGTCCTTTTGCTAAGGATGACCAGACACAGATGTGCCAGGGGGAAGGTGAAAGAACTTTTACGCTGGATAATTAGCAACTAGCCTGCCCAAAGGGGAGTTTCTTTTTATCCTATGTCAGCTGGAAGTAGTGCCCTGAAGCGTAATGGTTTTTTTTTCCCCTCACATATTTTTTGATCTATTTCACATCACTGTGGATGTCATAATCACTGGCATCATCACCTAACTCTTTTTTTTTCTCCTCTGATGTCTTATACCTCACAAGAGCTTCTGGTACTTAGTACCACAGGTTACTTCTGTTAGTTCACGCAAATTAGCTTCTGTCAGTTTTAATAAATGCCTTTTAGAGTAATGTTGCCATTCCTAAATCCTGTTTTATTCTAGTAGGGTGACAGGGTACCCTATTTACCTATTGTCTTCTCTCTCTAATGTTTTTCTAATCTAAATAATCCCAAATCTTTCCTCTTTCTCTTTCTCCTTCTCCTGATCCCATGTTCTAGAGATCCTGCACATATAGGCAGAAATTTTTCCATAATTAAAATCCCACAGTATGCTGAATGTATTGCTAACAAGAAGAAAGCATTTAGTCAGTGTCACAGGATGGGATCCCCAAGGATGGCCGTGTTACCCCTAGGGCCCCTTGGCCATGCCAGTTCAGCCCAATGGGCACCCTCTATTCTTGCCCACCACATCTTGATGTAGTTGTAAAAAAAATAGAGAGGCTGCCTTCAAGTCTACTTGGACACAGTTCCAATAGATCCACTGAACCCCGTGGGTTCCCAGACCCCTTGTGGGTCCCATTTCACAATGGATGTCTCGGGACACCCCAGTCTTATGAGCTATATGTGTGGCTCCAAACTGCCCCTTTACCATGCCCCAAGCTTCACAGATGGTACCGACAGTGCATCCCTGTGGCGGAGCACCTTTGGGGTGCTCACCACATGGCAGGGGCTGCAGTAGGCTGGGGCAGAGCCCAGCAGGGAAGGCAGCCAGGTGAAGCCCTGCCAGATCTCATTCTAAGGGTGGAGGTGTGTGGCAGAGCACCTTGGGGGTGCTCGCTGCTTTAGGGCTCTCACAGGCTCTGAGGGGAGCCTGCTTGGGCAGCAGGGGAAACCATCCCCCATGTACCCTTTTAAAGAGGAAAGGTGTGTGGCAGGGCACTGTTGGTGCCAGCCCTTTAAGACTAGGTCCAAACAACCAGCAGGTGCTTAATTTCAGCAACCATTTTAGAGCTCTGGCTGCCCACATAAACAGGACAGACAGTTTGCTGCTGGCAGCAAGACTGCTTGTAACATACTGGAGGTAAGGGAGGAGCTGTAGGGCTCCTGGTCCTGGGCATGACCCAAAACTGCACCCTGCTGGGAGTGGCTGGTCTGGTGGGGCTCTCAATGATGTGGGAGCCCCCATGAAATGCCAGGCCAGTTATCACCCCAGTGAAAGGCAGGTAAGGGCACCTTAACCCTAGCCCTCACCTTCAGGTGGGTTTGTGGAACACCGGAGGTAGTTGGAGACCAGGCATGGTTGTGGCCACCTGAGCCCTGTAAGGTGCAAGACCCTGAGGATGGAGAGTGAGGGCCAGGCACAGCTACAACCACCTGTGCCCTTTAGGGGTGCAAGACCCCAAGAGGGAGAGCTGGGGCCAGGCTATGGCCACCTGAGCCCACTGGGGAGCGAAGCCCTGTGGCTTTGAGTGAAGGGGGCAGTGGGGAGCCCTGAAAGAAGAGGGCAGAGATGGGGAGCCAGAGGGCTGGGAGCCCAGTATACTTGCGTATGTGTATATATAGAGTTGCCTTGGAAGGAGCCAGAGCAAGCTCCGACCCGGTTGGGTAGTTGGCTGGCCACTACCCTGGTGAGGGTTGTGGGAGAGGACTAAAGATAGTATGTCTGCCACCCAAGGGTTGGACTAGCTAAGCCTATGGCCTAAGGAACCCATTCCAAGAGGGAGCAAGGCAGCATAAGTTGGTGATGGATGAAAGAGACCCTCAGAGAGGGTGGAGTGTGAGAGTAAGGCAATATGAATGTGTGTGTGACTGAGGCCTGACTGTGCAGCCTAAGCTTGGTCCAGCTGTAGGCCAGAGCACTGTAACATCTAGATGCCATCTGTGAGGCATAGGCTGCTGTGTAGGGGAGGTACAGAGCCACAGATAGTACCCCCTGGCATTAGGGCAAGAATGGGCAGCCTCCCACCTTAATGAGCATCTTAACTCATCTGCAACACCTTGTTCTTTAATTAAGTGGGGAGCATGCCCAAAGGCAAGTGGGTAGCCTAGCACTGTGACTAGGTGGGGAGCCCTACTTTGCCACACTCCCTCCTGAGGCCTTGGTTTCACTTGGGCCTTGGGTCCTCACAGGGCTCTCTGGGGCCCTGTCTTGGTCTCTGCGCCTACACTGGCATTGGTGCCTGTTCACCCCTGAATACTGCACACTCAAGTCCCCACACTGTAGTGGGCCCCAGTGAGACCTCCTCCTTCCCCAATAGCATCACACAAACCACCAGTATTAAAAGTAAAAAATGCAAGCCCCTAGGCTATACCATAGCTCAAGCTGCACAAGGTGTGCTCTGCCCCTTAACATTACCAGAAGCAGAACTTAGTCAGGCCTCTTCCCTCTACTTCCTCTAGGAGGGGTCTTTCACCACTGACAGAACTGCCCTCCCTAGTTCCAGCCTGGGGTTTATATGGGCCCAGGGCCCTGCCTCTTCTGGTCAACTGACCAGGTGCAGGTGCAGGTGCAGGCACAGGCGCAGGCTAATTTGCTTGCTAGCCTGTTGCCCTGGTAACTGCACCTGGGATTCTGCTTGTCTCTTTGGGCTCTCCCCAGGCAGTTTCTGCTCTTCTAGGAGCAGGCACCTTAGTGCCGTGCAACAGTCAGCTGCACTAGAACCTTGATTACCATAATGTTTGGGTATTTTCATATAAGGCTTTCATGTTCTAGACCTTGTAGCTTTCTTTGAATTAAGTGGGGAAGAGAATACAGACATGAAATTATGCCAGTGCTGTTGGTTGGGGTTTTTTGTTTTGTTTTGTTTTGTTTTTTATGTTTTGCAAAGCAAAAATATAGTTAGACCCTCCAAGTCTGAGACAGACAGATCATCTGAAGTCAACTGTAACTTCAGCTCCTGAATTCCAAGCTCTTTTCAGCCATTGAAGAATAATAATAATAATAATAACAACAACTAAACTCTTAGGTGTGTAATCATATATTGCCTAGCACAATGGACTAAGACGTCTAAGTAATAACTGTTTCATGGCTATATTAGTTAGAAGGGACTTTGTGACCAATCTTGACCCATACTTTTATTAATGAAGAATGTTCCACACCTCTGACAGGGGGAAACTTCTATTGACTCTTCATTAAAAAAGGGGTTAAGATTATCAGAATGGCCAAGCTCAATTGGTTTATCCATGATAGGTTTGTGATCATTATCAAACAGCAGTGATGTGAATAATACATCAGTAAGTGGAGTATCTGTTCTCCTGGCTGTAACAATTCATGGAGTAAGATCAACACATTCTCCTATACCCCAACACTGACAGCCCATTGTTTAAGTAAGAATAAGGTACAGCATGATGAAAGTTTGGTTTATGGCTTAGTATATATTCATAGATGGGGATATGAAAACTTTTATTAATACAGCAATACATATGTTTGAATAGAACATCATGAGATCTATAAAGCAAACTTAATATGACAGATCAAGTTAACTTAATGCTAATTCACACAATAAAGAGTCTTTTAAAGAGGGAGAAAGGAAAACATATTATAAAGGGGATATAGCTCTGTGAAGTGCTTTTAAGAGTAAGAAGGAATGAGGGGAGCATATGTCCTGAAGCAACAAGTGAACCCCACTAGGAAAACCATAATTACTAGCCAACACAAAGCATAAGAGTGGAGTTCCTATGTGACAGCTTCTGTCAGTTTGTGCGTATACCTGTGTATCAGTCTGCCTATCTGGCCCTGTTCACCACAGTTTCTAAGTCCCTCAGAACCAGATGAGAGGGAAATATTAAAAAAGCTACTGTTTGTTCTGTGCCAGGCTTTAAAAACCAGCAAGGGTAAGCAAAATAAAAAACACTGTTATAGCACTTTATGGCAGCTAACATAAAAAGTACAGGACGGTAAAAAACAAACCCGGCTACTTGGTCCTGTCAACTGCAATATTCTATCTTATTCTGCAATAGCCACAAAAAATGAAGAAACTTTGTAATATTAGCACAGTAGTCCTGGTCTCCTCCTGCTGCAGTGTCAAGGTGGCATTATAGAAATTCCCTTCCCTTTCCTTCATGTAAAATATCAATATGGGCACTCCAAAAAGATAAAGTAGGCCCTGTTATAAAGGTGCTGGAACAAGAGTCTTCAGGGCTTGTTCCTATTACCAGTTCATCCTGCATGATTTTGGACTGGTCACTTAGGGCATCTTTACACATGCTCCAAGGTGTGGGGAGTGGGCTTTTAATTAGAGTAGCTCTTGGGAGTCACACTAATTAAAGCGCCCACAGCATCGCGTATGTTCAGCATCCCACACTTCAAAATGGTGGCAGGGACACTTTAACTAACACTTGTTTAACGTTTAGTTAAAGCACCCCTGATTACCATTTTTAAGTGGAGGGATGCTGAACACACAAGAAGCCAAGGCTGCTGGAGTGTGCCAATTAGAATGCTCCAAGAGACTTGATTAACTGATGAGTGCTAATGAATCGAGTCTACTCCAAGTCTGTCTAATCAAGTCTGCCAATTAGCATGCATCAGAGGAGGCATCTGGCATGTGTACAGGTGCCTTTAACTTCTCTCTGTCTTAGCTTCCCCATCAGATAATGAGGATTCATACCTAAGTGACATGGATGTGGTGAAGCTAAATGTTATCTTTTTCATAGTTGCATGTGGGAGCGTTATGAAGGCGCACACCCTCCCTTTGCCTAACAAAAGCTCCTTGTGTCTGAAAGCTCATAAAGAACAATTTTTCCAACTATTTGGTTGGCCTAATAAAAGATATCGCAATTATCCAAAGAACCTTGTCTGCCTATGAAGGTGCAAGGCATACATAAAACTAGAACTCTTGGTTCCAGAATGCCTCCAATGCGATGCTGCGGCTAGTAAAGTGACCAAAATGCTGGCGTGCATCCATAGATGCTTCTCGAGCAAATCC
>NW_017728886.1:76666370-76725811 GCF_001723895.1 Crocodylus porosus
TCCTGCCCTTTGGGCAGGGGGCTGGACTCGATGATCTCCCGAGGTCCCTTCCAGCCCTAATGTCTATGAAATCTATGAAATCTTTTATTAGATCAACTGGGAAATCGCAAGAAAACTGTCCTTTTTTGCAAGCTTTTAGGATCAAAGTCAGGCTCTGGAAAAAGTATAGCGGGAAAGGGACAATTTTCTTGCAACTTGGTCTAATAAAAGCATTTTAGAACCAAGAGTTCTAGTTTTTGTATGTCTTCTTCTCTCAGACCAACATGGCTACCAAGTACACCTATGAAAATGCAATGCATTTCTTTTATAAACCCTCTCAGGAATTTTGTTCATGGATTGTTGAGGAAAAGGGGCCCTACAACTGCTTATTAATATAATCAGAATGAAGCAATCTTTTTATTGGAAACTTAGCTCATTATTTTCAATGTTCAAGTCATTCTCTTCAGTTGCATATGACAAATTTGATTTCTAGCAGCATTTAAGAAGTGTGAAGTACTGGCAGCAGCAGCCAGCGCTGCCCCATACAACTAGATGGACACCTGTACTCTACTGCCCAGGGTACAGAGTTGCCTTGTTATGCCTCTTATGAACACAAGTCTGATTACATGTTCATCACACTATCAGGATTGCCAAACTTCCAATTGGCTTATACTTCAAAACAAGGATGAATAACTTATTCAAATGAAGTAAGGGAGAAGTATTACTTCACAAGGTAATTGTTTGATGGTCTCCAGCTGTAATATGCTAATGGAATCAGGAAACAAAAAAACAATGACTTGAAACCATAATGAATACAGCTAAAATAGCCCAGTGAAGCCAAGACATTTCCAACAGCCAGTGAAACTAGTGTTTCAACATAGCAGTGCTGTTACTGCATACTAACAACAAAAATTCTAAAAGGTACAATTCAAGCTGTATGTGGCAACAGCAGCTCAGAAATACTTAAACTGTGGGCAAATTCTGAGTACCTACTTTAATTTCTTCTAAATGACAAGTGCTGTTTATTATAACAGAAGCAGATTGTCAAGAATTGCTAAGGTTCCAAAAGGGCTAGGCAGTGCTAACATCTTTTAAACAGCTTTCAAGATGCTCCCTCCCCAGCAAACCATGTGTGTGTTTTTGTTGTTTGTTTGTTTGTTTGTTTTTTGGGGGGGGGTTAATATGGATCCTATCTAAACTCATGTACATATATTTTGAGATTGATAGTTACTGAAACAGTGTAACAGTACTACACATAGAACACATCTAAGATACTGGGAACATCTACATGTGCATTTGATCTGAGATCCATTTACTTACAAATAAACTACTTGCAAGTAAATGCTCCCAGACAGGCATCTACACGTGCAGAGATGTGGCAGCAGATTTACTGCTCTTAGCAGCAAACTGGTACCACTTCCTGTGGCCCTGCAATAGGTCTCTGCCACCACCAGGAAGAGCTTGAGGTTCCAGATGCAGTTGTCAGCAGCTAGCAGCCAACTTGAAAAGTCAGCCCCACTCTCTGCTCCCTGGCCAATGATCTCCCAGGCCAGGAGCAGTGTGCACAGCACAGAAGTAGCACACGGCAGCTCTCTCCTCACTGCCTCTGCCTCCCCACACTATGGCTGCCCCTGGCAGTGATGACTAGCAACCTGGGCTTCTGCTGGCCACTGTGCTGGCCCACTGTGCCAATTGCCAGCTGGCGCATAGCCATCTAGGCCCACTTGGCTCCCCCACATGCAGTGATTACCTGCTTGGCTCCACCACACTATTCCAGAGCCACTGCCACTGTGAAGCTGCTGCTGCATGGACCCCATCCAGCTGTCCAGACCCCAGCAGGGATGCTGATGATGGGCTGCTGGATGCCACCAGTGGGATCCCCCTTGCCATCCTGGGCCTCCAGCTCCACTACATCTGGGCCTGCCAGGCCAGCCTGGACTGGTGGCTGCATGTCATCCAGGAGCCCTGGGATGATGAGCAGTGGCTGAAGGCATTCTGGATGACCTGGGCCACCTTCTGGGATTTCCTGGAGCAGCTCCCGCCACACCTAGAGTGGCAGGACACCGCCATGTGGGTGCCCCTCCCCACAGACACTCAGCTGGCCCTCGCCCTGCTCCAGCTGGCCATGCCCACCAGCATCTGCTATGTGGGCCATCTCTTGGGAGTGGGCAAGGCCATCCTGGAGGTGTGCGGCACCCTCCAAGACATGCCAGGGCACATGGCACTCTGCATGCATGACCCCTGGTGGTGGGGTTCTGTACCTTGGGATCCCCCCATACATTGGGGCCCTGGACAGGACCCACCTTCCCATCATCTGCCCACTCCATGGTGACCACCCCTACTACAGCCAAAGGGGCTTTCACTCTATGGTGCTCCAGGCCATCGTTGACCACTACAGTGACCTCAATGTGAATGCCAGCTGGGCAGGTGGTGCCTATGATGTCCACGTGTTCCACAACTCTGCCCTGCCAGTCCTGGTCCAGAGCAGCTGCTTCACACCAGGGGTGCTGGACCTGCAGCTGGGCACCATGGTGGTCCCACCCCACCTCATCAGGGACCCTGCCTACCTGCTCCTGGCCTGGCTCATATGGCTCTACACCAGCCAGCTAGACCCCCACCAGGCCCACCTTAACCAGTGCCTGAGCTGAACCCATGCCCTGGTGGAGTGCGCCTTCAGCCACCTCAAGGGATGCTGGTGCACCCTCACCACCTGCCTTGAGTTCACCAAAGACAATGTCCCTGGGTCATTGTTGCAACCCCTGGAACAACAGAGCCCCTCCACCACCTACCCTAGTCACCAACAATAAAACACCCTCTTCCCTGTCCAAACTACTTAAAATGTGGTTTGTGTACAATCCTGCAGTGGGGGCAATGGGGTGGGGACATCTATGGGGCAGAGCCTGGGGACAGGTAGCCAGCACCCTGACCTCTGGATGTTCCTCTGTGGGTGTGCAGTCCACAGTGAGCCCAGCAGCTGGGCAAGTCACCCAGAGCTGATGGCAGCTAGTGGTCCCCCAGTGCAGGTAGCTTCCCCTCTGGCAGCTGGTGTGCAGGGCCAGTGTGCAGTCCTGGCCTCACTGCAGGCAGTTCTAACTCCATGCCCACATGAACTTGGGGCAAATGGTGGGCCTGAGCCCAGGTGGGAGGGCTGGGTGGCAGGGAACTTGGGGTAGGGACTGGGCCAGGGGTTCCTGGCTGCTGGAGGTGGCACAAGACATTCCTCCCAGGTCCATACGGGTGCCTGCTGCTAGGTGGCAGGTGACTGCCAGGGTGAAGGCAGGACTATGGTCAGTGACTGGGAAGCAGGCAGCATGAAAGCAACCACCACGGCCAGGACAGTGTCCAGTGCCAAGCAATCATCGCCTGTGGCCTGCGCTGCCCACGCCAGGATCATATTCTGCTCCCACAGCACCTCCACCCACTCCAGGGCCAGGAGCTTCCCCCAGAACTCCCAATCCACCCAGTTCTTCACCTCCTTGCACCAGTCCCACACCTCCTTGCAGGCCATGTCCTCCAACTGCCAAGCCCATGCATCTACCAGATAGTCCTCGGATGCCATCACCAGCCAGTCCAGGGGGATGGTGCAGTCCAGGGTCCTTCTCTGATGGAGCCAGTGCATCTGCAGGGCCCCAGCTGGGGGTGGAGGTAACCCTGAGCCTTCATCCTGGCTGCCAACTGCAGGCTTTCCACCACGTGCAGCTGCAGGGCCTGCAGAACCATGTGAAAGAAGCTGTTTATAAGAGTTTGCAACATTTCAGAAATAAGATGCTCTGTACCAGCAGCTGTGCACTTCCTGGCCTCAGATTGGGAATTGTGCATGCACAAGTGCCCAGGGACAATGGTAAACTGGCCAAACAGGACCAGGACCAGGTAGCCACCAGCTGATCCCCCCGATCCTCGCTCACACCCCTGGGGCAGGTGGGCTACTGGGTGCCGACCACAGACAGCCTGCCTCCTCCATCCCGTTCCCAGGGTGGGACAGGTCAGGCTCCTGGCAGCACCTGTTGCCATGACTCCAGGCTGCTGGCCCACTTTTTCTTCCTACAGGCCAACCTGTCTCCTGCTGCTGCCAAGCCCATGGCACCCTGGCTCAGGGGGCATGAGGCTTCTGGGTGACTGGGATGAGGAGTTGCCCATGCCCTCACCCTTCCTGCTGGAATCTATGCTGGGGAGGTGGCCTGGGGCCAGACCCTGCCCCCCATGCTGGCACTGTGCCCTGAGCATATCCCTGCTGTGCTTGTCCTGGGTTTTGTGTGAGGAGCTGTTTGCATAGACTGAGGGGTGCTCAACCCACTACATTCTGCTGCTGCTGATCACCCTGGTGCCCTGGGTGCACCTGCTCAACTGGCATGGAACCCTAAGCTATGATAGCATAAGGGGCAAGCCCTGGCTGCCCCACAACCTCCACTGCCACCTGAAAGGCTACCTGTAGCTGTGCTACACATCCCTGCCCCTTGCAGCCCAGGAGGACATCACCACTAGCATCGATGCATTCTTTGGCATGTGAAAGGCCAGTACCCATCTAGATGCAGAAGCACAGCCTGCTTAATAAAGTTTTGCACTGTCTCCCACCTCCCTATGTGTTGTGGAGGGGGAAACCTAGGGGCCAGGGGAGTGCAGCCAGGCAGGGAGGGGAGGAAAGGGCATGGACCAGGGCAGGGAGGACCTTCTTCCCCATGGTTTATCACATGGCTGGGGCTGGTGTGGCTGGTGGCTCCATTCAGTCTCAGCTGGCAGCAACAGCGTGCAGCTCTGGGTGGACTCTTTGGACACTGGGCCACAGCGTGCCTGGGAGGTGCTCCTAGCCACTGCTTGCAGTCAGTGTTGACATGGCCAGTCATACCTTGTGGCTGGGGCTGAGGTTGTGGAGCTGTCAAGGCAGGCTCTGGCATGGGCTCCCTGAGCTGTAGGGGAGGCTGAAGGTGGGGAGCTCAGAGGCACTGTGGGTGCCAGGCCAGGATGGGGGTTCAGGCAGGCCCCCCTTGCTGCTGCCCAGGGTGCAAGGATCTCTGTCACTAGCCACATAAAGGGCCCTAGCTTGCAGGCACTCCCCATCCAACCATTATGGTTGGTGATGGTGACTGTGCTTGCAGGGCCTTGACCTTTATGCAGTACTGCCGCACCAACCAATTCAAAACCCATGCTCCCACATCTGACCTGATAGTCCAGGGAGAGGCGGAGATGCAGTGCCAGTTCATATGGGGTGGGTGCTCCAATGCCCATGTGGTCCCTGCTGCCCAGCTTGCCATCCACTTCTACATCCCCCACCAATTCTTCCTTATTTGTGAGCAGTGGGTCCAAGAGAACATGGCCCCTAGCTGGTCTCCCCAAGACTTGCACCATGAAGTTGTCTCCAACACTCTCCAAAAACTGCACAGGATTGCCTGTGCACTGCTTTATTGCCTTCCCAGCAGATGTCAGGGTGATTAAAGTCCCCCATGAGAACCAGGGTCTGTGATCTGGAAACTTCAGCTAGTTGTCTGAAGAAAGCCTCATCTACCTCATCCTCCTGGTCTAGTGGCCTATAGCAGACACCCACCATGACATTGCTCACTCCTCTAACCCTAACCTAGAGACTTTCAACAGACCTATCTCCAGTTTCATACTGGAGCTCTGAGCAACCATACAACTCTTTTACATAAAGCACAACTCCTCCTCTTCTCCCCTGCCTGTCCTTCCTGAACAGTTTGTACCCATCCATGACAGTGCTCCAGTCATGCAAGCAATCCCGCTATGTCTTCCAAACAAGTTGCAGTCCTTCAGCATCCAAGGATGCAGTATCCCTTCCCCCACCCTTCTGTTCTGTATGAACAAGCTTTCCACCCCCTGAACTCTATTGTTTAGGGGGTGGGTCTTGCACCAAGCCAACTTCCCCTCCCAACCCTGAAGATGTGACTTTCCCACCCCAGGGGTGCAAGCCCAGAGCACAAACCAACTAGCCAGGTTTCAGAGCATGGATGGGTCCAGGAGTGGGGTCCAATGGGGGTGGTGGGGGGAACAAGGCAGAGGGCTGAATCTGGTCCCTGTGAACTACAGTTTCCTTCCTGGAGCAGGGGCAGTAGCTCCCCCAGAAGTGCCTTCCCTCACCTCCCAGCCACCCTAGAAAGTATGACCAGTACTTCCCAATCCCAAATTCCATTTTTTTAAAACACAAGACCTTCTTTAATTTAATTCCTCTTCATTTCTTTTTAACTTTTTTTCTTTTTTTACTTTTTATTTTAGCCTTCAGGAGCTGACTTCTTTCATTTCACCACTCTTTCCCCAACCCCATTTACTTTACACTTCCCATTTCATTACCCATACCCATCCCATTAACTCTCTGCCTCCCACCTTCTTCTCACCCCCACCCCCCAACCCATCTCTCATACCCCTCTCCCCTACCTAGAGCAGAGATAGAAGCCTGTCCTGGTTCACCAGCCCTATAGTGCCAATGCACAACTGCAGCTCTTAGTCAGGCCCCTACTCACCAGCTCTCTATTGACAAGTCATAGCTGTGCAGGTGGGGGACAGTTGAAAAAGATTTTTTAGCCTTAAAGTGTGACTGTCCCAAATTTGGCCTAGCACTAACACTGATCGACACTGCAACATATAACAAGGCTCTTACTCTTTGTATATCTTCCCCTCAGCCCTAGCTTTACTCAAATTCCCTAGTTCTAATTTATTATATAATGATTAATAAAACCAAAATGTTCCCCATGGACTCACAGTCTACTGTTTACAGTTATGGAATGTTTAAAGTTTTGGTACTACAAGCTGAAGCTGCATTAGGTTTTCTGTTTTGCCTTTAAGCAGACTGCACCACAGTGGAGCCCTATCTTTGAAAAGGATGATTCATTATTTGCAAGGATACCTTCATTTCCCTTTTGATAGGATTTTGATGAAAACCAGTTTCTATTATTTTGCCCAGGTTTTCCTAAGCCATTCTTCATCTAGTGACTGAATAGCAATGAAAACAACACCTTCAACTTCCTTTTATTCTGACAAATTTTCACTGAAAATGGCAAAATGTTCAAGTTCCTTTTCATCCCTGGTGTCAGGGTGGGGATATTTTGCTGATCGGCTACACATTAGACACAATTTGCTATGGCACCTTTCACCCTAAATGAGAGACAGAGAGGCAGGGGAAATAAAGGTTGATCCCTTGCTTCCTTGCAAGAAATTACATTGAAACATTTTATATTGGTCAGCATCACCTTATTCAAAAAGTTGGCTTCAAACTTGGAGAAACCTGCTGAGATCATCAGCTGGGATTCTCAAGCCAAAAATCAGACCTGCCAATGCAGCAAGTTTTCTATCACTGAGCCAGACAGGAGGGTGGGGAATGGCCTATTGGTCCCAACGAATCAGAGACTTCTCTCTCCTTCCACAAGTAAAACTTTCTGATCTTGACACCCTCCTAGAGTCAAGTTCTCCTTGGGAAGTATCATGGTAGTATAGGGCTTTAAGCCCTTTAAGGGGGAACTAGAAGTTTAATATCTGGAAAGTTGACAGGGGGCTTTCTATACAGAAACAAAGACTATAGTAAATATGTATTTTGCATCATATTGTGTTAGTTTACTACTAGTTTATTATTTAAAATTATACATAGTAGATGCAGATGGTGTCCTTGTGAAATGTACATATGGTTTTAGTCTGAGGAAGTGAGACCATCTTTGTGGAATCATAGAAAAATAAGGTTGAAAGGGACTTCAAGAGGTCACCTAGTCCAATCCCATGCCCAAACAATCCCAGTGTTTGTCTGATCTGTACCTATAAAAACTTCCAAGTACTGATATTCCACAACCTCTCTAGCTAAAAGATCGGTGATTAAAAACAAATCTCCACTGTATGTCCTGATTATATACAGCCCATCTTAATTCTCATTATCAAGATTTGCATTTCAGAGCCTATAGTCAAAATCAGAGGAAAAACTGGGCTTATTACCAAGTTAGTATTGCTTACATTTACATGGAAAAAGAGGAATCTCATCAGAAATGTCTAGAAGGCAGCTATAGAGATTGTCTGTTTAGATACACTAACACTTTTTGAAACCCCTCTCATAGTAACATATACATCTTATTTTAAAAGAAAAGTTTGGAGTGCCTTCTCTAGGATTATGCAGTGTGCAGACAAAATACAAATGACAGGAAACTAAGATGCAGTGACTGAAGGCAGGTTGTGAGTCCAGTGGAAAAAGAAAGAATTTGACACCTGGGAAAGGTATTGTGAGAGATTCACAAGAGTTGAGAAATAACAAGGGGGTTGTAGCAGGTCGGGGGTGGGGGACATCTCTTCAAGAATATAATTCCACTACTGCCTGTGAGGATGACCCCCCTTCTCTACCCCCTGTCACCTGCTGAGGACTCTCGCCCAGAAGAAGAAATAATATGCAAAAGATCAATCTGACTGCAGTCTTTTTCAGCCACAGTGATAGTGATCCTCTGTATTCCCAGGATTCACCTCTTCCAGCTGGTAGTATATCTTGACAACATAGATGGGATTTGCCCAGGAGTGGCCAGGGTGAATCAGGGACAGTCATCAACTTTTTGTATAAAAATTTGCACTGTACTGGCTGTGTATAGAGCTGTTGCCATTGTATCAGTCTATCCCAGCAGTTTCTCCAATAACAGGGCCATCTCATAAATGGGCTGCTAAAATTACATAGTAGCAATGGAGAGTTGCATTTGAAAAATTAAATGAATTAGCATAGAAACTTCTTTAGTAAAACAATATAATAAAAAAGCTGTAGATGTATGGAGTCAGCATGGATTTTTTCATCAAACATATGGCAAGGAAAATAAATAGGTCAGCTTGACAGTATTCTTCTAACTGAATATTGAATGATATATTGGAACCATGTTTCTTCTCTTTCTCCTCTGGCCACCTTCCTCTCCTGTCTAACTCAGTATTTAGATACATAGGTTGAAAATCTCTCTCACTCCTCCTTCCCTATTCTTCACTGTCACATAATCAAGCTTCTGCGATTCCATTTAAGAACTGGAGCTGAACAATCAGGTCATCACTGTTCATAATGCAAAATACTTTTGGTGGCTTATGCATGCTTATGCTAGAAATGTAGCTCATTTGGAAACCCCACAGGAAAAAGAGTGCTCATGGTACATGCGACAAAATGTATTCAGCACAAATTTGAGGGTAAAGGTGAACGATATCCTATATATGTCTTCTTAAATCTTAAATGGAAAAGAAAAAAGAATGTGGGCCAATTGCTAGGAAACTTATAATAATTTTAAAGGGACTCCACCAAGCGGTTACAGTCTAAGATTAACCCAATGTTATAATCTGGCAGCACCGTTTAAATATTGTAAAGCGATTTTTGTTTCTTTGGTTTGTTTTTTATTTTTCAAGTGCCCACCCTGTTAAGAAGGCCTTGGTTGGAGACAGAGAGAGAGAGCATGCATGTTTTGGTTATTCTATGCACAAATCTACCCTGTCTTCTATTTGGAGCTTTACTCCAGAGTCTAGCCAAAGGCCACACCTGGTCAGCTCAGCTCCAAAAGGGAACCTAGTCATCTAGACTACAGAATCACAAAGGATGCTGGACACCATGTTAGACACATTACTCCTTTGTACGCTGTTGGCTACAGAAATTAGTGTGCCTTGATCACACTAACCTAATGAACTATGCAGCTTAGGTTAACTGTTAACCTTCGCTTTCTTTTCACAGCTTAAGAAACCATCTTAAAAATAGGCAGAACTTGTACGATTGTACAAACATATCTTATTTCAGAGAAAGAACAAATTCAAAACCTAAATGTAGCCTCAACACTGTAATAATGTAAATTATAGAAGTTAGAAATAGCAAAGCTCTGCGAAGCCAACTAGTCCCTCACTAGAACAGCTGACAGTTTACTGCAGGGAGATCATTTCTATTGCTCAGTTTGACGTTACTTAACACAACAAAGGTTCTGATCCTGACTGGGGCTTCTGGCATCTATACTAAAGGGTCCCTCCTTTTCAATATTTGAAAAATAAATGAGTGAATTATGCATCTGGTAATTAATTTGTAATTTCACAAAAGCCATAAGGAGAATGTTAATTTTTGGACTACACAAGGTACTCTTCTGAAACAGTGAGAATTCATGTTTGATATTCAAAAGTCTCTCTTTCAATGGGGTTCAGTGATTGCACAGATCTGAGGCACTGGCTCTGTTTATCCAGCAATGGAACATCAAAGGAAGTCTCTTGTTCCCAGAGTGACAAACCCAAAGGAAAGTGACATGTTTTACATTTCAGAGATGTCAGAATCTTAGGCAATGGAACCAAGTGTTAGATTTCCTAGATTTCATAGATGTTAGGGTTGAAAGGGACCTTGGAAGACCATCGAGTCCAGCCCCCTGCCTCAGGGGAAGGAAGTCAGCTAGGGTCAAAGGATCCCAGCAAAATCCCAGCCCAGATGCTTCAATACATAGCAACAAAACAATTTATATTTCTGTAACAGGGCCCTTACCCTGTTACTAGTGAGGGGAGGAGTTGTGCCCCTCACTGCTGCTGCATGCCCAGCAGGTACTTCATCAGGGGAGCATCAGCATAGAGCTCAGAGCAGCAAGCAGCTTTTCTGTGCAGCCCTGCAGCTCTGGGTCCACCTGCTGGGCTGCAGAGGCCTTGGCGGAGGGCAGCAGGGTGGGGAGCCCAAGACTGCAGTGGGCTTCCTGCCCTGTCCCTGCCCCACACACAGATCTGGGGGACATGGGTCTCCCTTAGCTCCCCTGGGAGTGCACACAGCAGTGGGAAGCTGGCCCCACCCCAACCAAGCCTGCAACAGGCAGACAGCAGGGGGGACCTGGGCTTCACTCCACTGCAGCAGCTGCTGCCCCCTGCCAGGGGCACGGGGCTGTGGACCTGGGCCCTGTAGCCTTGGCACCTATGGGCCCACTCCAGCAGGGCTGTGGGAGGCAGGGGCCATGGGTGGGGGGTGAGGAGCACCCAGAAGGCCTGGGGGACCTGTGGTGGGGAGTGAGGGGTACCGGCAGGGTGTTGTGGAGGACCTTTCATTTTAATCATGGATTGGGGGGTGTTTATCAGAGGAGCTGCAATTTTTTTATCAGGGAAAACCAGGATACCTGTGATGGCCCAGGGGTGCAAGTAGAGAGTCAGGTGACCTGAAACACCCTTCATAAGCCCAAGCCTCAGACTGGGGCTGGGAGGGGGCGGGGTCTGGCTGTAGGAGATAGAGCTCCTGGTGGAGGGGTGCAGGGACTGAAGTCTGGGCCCTGAAGGAAGGTCTCAGAGCAGCAGCTAAGGTGAAGGAAACCTGAGATCCCACACTAGAAGCAAACTAAGTACTTTAACCTGTTATGTTCTTATTTTTTGCCTGGAGAAGACTGCTGCAGGGTGGGGCAAACCCCAGGCAGAACATTGTGTATGGAGCCGAGGCAGGTGTTCATGCCTGTGGTTGTCTTTTGTTCCCCAGTAGACTGGATTGCGACTATAGAGGAGGTGGAGGCCACTGAAAGAGGTGCTTGGGGGGACAACCTTTATTTCAGACTCAACTGAGAAGATTGAAGATAGAGACTGGGGGTAAGTCCAGAGCCTACGAGGGGTAACGTCAGCCAGAGACTAAAAGGCCAGAGCCGGGCCCATGAAAGCAGGGCCCAAGGCCACAGGGGCTTGCATAAAGGGCTCACAGGGCCATGATCCAAAGGCCAAGAGAGTACACCTGCTGAGTTGGCAGCTCATGGCCATAAATAGTAGGCTCCAAGCTAGAAGGCACAGCCAGGGAAAAAGTGGAATGAGGCCAAGAGAGCCACAGTCCAGACGAGGGTCCGCTTCCTGAGGCCCTCTTCACTCAACAGGCAGCCTTCCCTTGTCTATTTGTTCTATCAAGGCATAGCAGGCAAGTATGTAGAGTGGGAGGCCCCCAAAAAGTGAGGAGTGCTCTTGGGAAGAGACTCCTAAAGTTGGGTACACCCATGATGACACCCATGGGTGGTGTACAAGCTCCTTGAGATGCAGGTTACTGGGACTTTCATAAACCTTCCATGTGTCTGTGTGAATATTAGTGTGCATATATTTATCTAGAGAAAATAGCTGATTCACAAATACCATGAGGAACAAAAACTCAAGCACAGAAAAATACCCTGGTTACCCTCTTCATTTACAGCTAACATTTTTCTAATGCCTTTCCATATCACCCCAGTGTCAGTTTCTCTTTGGGAGCATCCAAGATGAAACAGCTAAGTTCTGTTCATAACCTTTGCAGCACTCATATAATTCACTTCTATAGTCAAAACAGTGATGGCTCTTGAAAAGAAAAACCTCATGCCTTTTAGTTCAAATGGGAACCTTTTTCTGAACTGTTCCAAAGATGTTCACAAAATGAAGCTAAAATTCAAGAAAAACAAAAACTTGCACAGAAAATTTATATCATGTCACAAATCCAGAGTATACACTCTATAAGGATTTCACTCAACACTTGAAATAGGATCAGTATCCCGGAATAGTTATCATTTATGGTTTCTTGTGTAATATATAGAGAAGCAAGTAGCAGGCACCACCCAAGCTGTTTTTATATAGTGTTTTCACAAAGGACAAGCCTTCCATGATCATTTTGGGTCAACTTCTCTGCACTGTATCTTTCTGGAGGGCTGGAGATAGACATATACATCCTCTGGCTTCTCCTCTTCTGCCATTTTAGCTAAGGATACTCCCAATATAATGGAGTTACAGGACTTAGGTTCCTTACCAAAGAGCAATTATGACTTACATTTTACCAAGTTGATCTATATAGTATGCACTCCTAGCCATTCTTTTGGCTGCTAGTCTAGAAAGTACTACTTTTCCAAGAAAAATTTCCTTCATTTTAATCCTTGGCTACTATAATACTCTTTTCTTGAAGGCCTCTCCTTCTCAAGTGGAAACCTGCTGGACTCCGTGTCACTATTGCATGAGTTCTACTTCATTTTCACTTTGTACTTGCCCTGATTGTCTTTTTTTTCATGCAGCAGAAGCATGTTTGCACAAAGGAGAATTGCTTGGTCAAAGGATCAAAACACTTCCCCATCTTCTTAGATCTCATTCTATTCACTACCCAAAAGCAAAGCAGACCAGTAAAGGCTGCAATTTTTTAAAAAATAGCATTTTACCACAAGTGTTCTTACATGGAGTATTAAGAAGCCTTCCTCCATTTTAACTTGATTCCTGTGGTGAAGGGTTTGGGCCTGAAATTCAAAGAGGCCTCATCCAAATGCCCATTTCTGAGTATGCAAACACTCATGAGTGCACTTTTCAAGCATTACACCCGTGTACAGAAATGAGCGATTCCATATGTAAGGGGCAAGGAACCTTTCAGATATACATTTCTTCATTTGCACACCAGTTATTAGTGCATGAAAAAAGTGTGCACAGGCATTTGTGTACAAAATGGGGTGCAGTGGTGGAAAGGGAGAAGAGAGAGAGCATTTTCTGTCAATCAGATTGCATTAATTCATGTAAGAGATTTAAAATGTAGAGACATTTAAGTTAGCCCTCTGAGTTTTTAACTGTACCATTAAAATGTCTAATTTTTCTTAATGTGTTTGGTTTTATGGATATCATATCTTTAGATGTCTGACCTATCCTTTTCTAACTTGACTTTTGATTACATAATAAAAATGTGCTAGGGACTTTTGACACAGCATTTCATTCAAATCAGTTCAGTTGCCATTACAACTGTGATGTCTCACATAGCCTTGATCTGAGTGTTACTCATGTGACCAGCAAAGATCATTCTCACAATAGAAAGATCTTGGCTGTAAATAATAGAACCAGACAGTACAATATAACTGGATATCCAGTACTGCCTGCTAGCAGTCTGCCAAGAAAAATCAAAATGGTCACAACTGAAAGAAATCAGAAGGCACAAAATCCACATAACAGCTTCTAATCAGGCAACACTATACCATGGAGAGCGATTTCTTTCTGATCTCAGTCAGTGACCAACTTAAGCTCTGAAGTAGAGTTAACTAATTCACTGCTAAAGGATTGAGAGTTTGAAAATCAGTTCTGAAAAGATCCTATTCAGGAAAGTTTCCCTTTTGAGCCTTAAGAAAGAGAGTGGGTGCAGAAAAGGTTAACACTGGATCTTGTGTATGGAAGAACAGGTGCAATAGATGTGTTTTCCTAGGCAGAAAAGCTGAGTCACCACCACCCTTCTTGGCTAGTGAAGGAGAGTTGAAACCTGTATTAATAGAGATTGTCAGCGTAGCTCCTTTGGGGAAGGAAATCCTGCACCACTGCAAAAGCCCCCTGCCTATGCCATTCATCCATGCTCACTGGGCAGGGGGCAGATACAAATTCTTAAGTGACTTGGGCCAGATGGTCTGAAGTAGCCTCTTTGACCACGTCCAGATGAGCACAGCTGTGGTGTCACATGCCATACATTCAGCTGTTCTCTGTGCTGCAAGATAGCAGCGCATAGGGGAGTTTTGACCCCAGGAGGTCCCTGGGTCAAAATACCCACACAAAAAAGAAGCAGGACAGCTCATGCAGAGGCAACGTCGCGCCTCCTAAAACCAGAGCCTGGCCAGCCAGAGCCACACTCGGCTACAAGCCAGGCTCTGAGCAGCAGAATCACCACTGCTGCAGTCCCAGGAGGCCCCCAGGACCCAGAGTAACCTGTCACACATAAGAGGGCATATGGCACAGGTGTTCCCTAAGGACAAGTAGCAATGGCTCAAGGTGGGCCTCTGCTTCTTGTCTTGGGGGAAACAAACATCCATGCTCACGTAGGTACAGCCATCATGGCTAGAAGAGAAGCAAGTCACAGACATAAAGAGGATAGATTTATATATCTATAAAATAAATACCACACAAACACACTTTTACATATGATTATGATCAAGGTATACAAGGAAAAAGAAGGTTCCTTGCCATATTTCTTTAAGCAGAGGCGATACTCCAAAGAGCCTGCAGCAAGTTTCCAACTGGAGCCTAAGGTTACTTTCCTTACCATTATGTGTGTGAAAGGGTGCCTATACAGCATAGTTATACAGCATAAGTAATTTTCTTATGGTTCAGTAGCTCCACAGTAAAGCATCACCATCTACATGTGCACCCCTATTAGGGTGTAGTAAATTAATTAACTCTGCTGTAGGATAGTACTTTCCAGGACAAGTACAGTAAAAGCCACGTTATCTGGCACCTTACAACCTGGCATGCTCTATTAACTGGCATGCTGGTTTGTAAGGTAAAGCAAAACCTGAAGTGCCCACATGACACTTCCTGTTTCACCAAGCCCTCAGCCTCGCTGCCAAGCCCCCATGGCCTGGGGTACAGCAGCTTGTGTGGGACTCCCCTCCCTGTCCCCTGGCACACTGACGTAGTGGGAGGGGCAGCGGCACACCGGACATGGCGGGAGGGGCGGGACAGGGTAACCAGCCTCTCAGGTAACCAGCATATTTGGTTATCTGGCACCTCCCATTCCCCATGGGTGCCAGATAACAGAGTTTTTGCTGTACTATCCTACTGCAGAGATATTTAGTGCTCCAAAATGCCTGCTGGCTAGCCCCACACTATAGCACCCTCATGCCCCAGCCAGCCCCTCTGCAGCACACTGAGCCAGGACAGAGCAGCTCCAGGCCAGCAGGCTGACCCCCCCAGGCTCTCTGTCCTCTAGGGCTCCTACACCTGGCTCAACATGCTGTGGTCCCATGTACACGTGTGAACGCTGAACCTGGGAGCAATGAATTCCAGCACAGAGTTTATGCTACATGCTCATTGCACATGTAGATGCACCCTGTGTAAGCTAGTTTGCCCTGCTTCTCAGGCAGGTTTTGCAGCCTGCTTTGAGCTCCACAAGTAGACTGCTACCAGTGCCTGAGCTGGGTCAGCTACGTTCATACTATACTGCAGTCACAGCTGTTACTTCAACATAAGCGTACCCTAACTCATGGATGGCATGCTTACATGTCACAGAACAGTGGGCCAAGCCCAGGCTAATTAGCACAATTGAGAAGCAGGTTATATTCACATTGGCAAAGCACAATACTAATGTAGCTATACCACTTGTGATACCCAAACTGGCTTGGATATTTCTAAATAGCATGGAGCTGTGCACCATTCACACATCCTAAAGTTTATACAGGGGATCCATGGCAGAGCCTCAAATTGAAATCAGATTTCATGAGACTTGATTCATTGATTCACCCACAAAACAATTTCTCCTGGATATTATGGCTTGCTTTGTAGACAGCTTATTCAGCCTTCTGTTGTTTATCCGGACCAGAACACTATATATCTTTTCTTACAGCAGAAGTTCAAAGGCAATCACACTTCTGTGCATAACTGAAATTTAATGCCCATCAATTTTGTGTGACAGCTGCTCTTCAGTTATCTAGATGTTTTGCCATCATGCTGTTGTCTTTTATAATTTAACTGTACAAGCCCTAGCTACAGAAAGCATTGAGAGTATTTGGTAGCATTCCATTAAAGGGCAGCTGATTAGGAGTTTAAAGAGGTGCATGTCCACAGTACTTCTTATGTTTCATTAATAAAAATCAAGGGAAGTTATTCAATATGAAAATAATCTCTTACCTTTGTGCGTCAGGCAAACTTGATTTTGTGAAGCTAGTCATGTTTTTTTTGGTTAATGCAGTAGAACTCAGAATATTCAGTAGTACTGCTAAAGAGTAGATGGAAATAGGAAACAGATGTAAACAAATTAGATTTAAAATAAATCAACTTCATTAATTAAAAATAGATTTAAAAATCATTACTGTATAATGCATACAAGTCAAATCTAGCCAATATGATGAAAGTTGTTTCTTCAAGGTTGGGCGCTTACAACTACATTTTGTTTTCAAAATCTAGAACATAAAGACCCAAAATATGTTTCATTGAGTAAGGTATCAGAATAAGCTTGTGATGTACTAGCTTATGATGACTTCATTACTTAAATGACTAGCACTTGATCCAGCATTAAAAACATACAAAGGCTTTTAACCCTGTCTTTCTCACAAATAACATTTTGCTTACTTTTGGACCCCTCACCATATTTAATATAAAACTTTATAGTAGAACTGTACAGAGGATTATCCTTCCCTGAGTAAATTAGGCAGAAAATCTATTTAAATAAAGACTCCATAATGCAGCCCTTAATTTTTAATAGCAAGTTGGTAATATGAAAATAAATAATTGCTTGTTCACAGCTGCAAGCCAGAAATTGCATTATTTCAAGAGGATTCCCTGGTACAATCATTTTTATTTCAAAGAGCAAAAATTAGGTAATATTTTGCTGTTGTTCTAATTAGACCCAGGGCGGAAAACGAAACAGCAGGACCTTGTCATCCCCTTGTGTATGGAAATATAGTATTTGGACCTCATTAGAGCTGACCTCGTTAGAAATTGCAATGTCTCCCATACATGCAGAAAAACAGGACTTTAAATCTATCAAACATGCTTGGGTTCTTCTTTAAGGATAAGTAATTTCATGTCCATAGATGTTCATATCCATAGATGTTCATTTATACACAATAGTTAAAGTACAGATTCCTATTTTCTTCATTTCTTCTTCTTTCCTTCTTTTTCTTTATGTTTAATTGCAAAACACTTTTATTCATTGCCATGGTCATCAGTGGTCCCTTGATGCGAGTATAACAGTCTTCCAGTAAATAGGGAAGTTGTTGGTCAATCCATAGATGACTGAGGAGGCAGGATCTGCATGTTCAGCAACAGATGTGGCAAATAGTTCCAGAAGGAAGAAGTGAATCCTGCTGATATCAGGTCACAGCTCTTTCCCTTTGTCTCTGGATTTATTTGCCTCATAGTGAGGCAAGATTGCTCAAAATGATTGATACGTTATATATCACGGTGCTGTTGGTGATGATTCAGTGCTTGAGTCTCCCAGGTATTGATGTTAATATTGTATTTCTTCAGATTCACCTTCAAAGTGTCATTTAATCTCTTCTTTTGCCCACTTCTAGAGCACTAACCATAAATGACTTAGGAGTGTAGGACCTGTTTTGGGAGCCAGTTGTCAGGCTTCCTTATGATATGTTCTGTCTAACAGAGCCGGTGCCATATAAACATGGGTTCAATGCTGTGATGTTTGCTTGAGCCAGAAAGCTGGTACCAGTTCTTCAGTTCTTCCAACTGATATGGATCCTCTGATATGGATTCACTGTGATGTAGAGGTGAAAGCCTTCTTTTATTAGATGCCTTTATTCTTATATGCATAAAAAAATCTGGGTCCTACAATCAGTCTGGCCTTAACTTTGTGACAACACCTATTCACAAACAACAAAATCTGAGATCATCAGCTAGTGGTTTGGCAAGATACGACCAATTTTAATACATTTGTATGCAATGACTGTACCCCACCTACAAGATATGAATAGACTTGATGAAAACAGGATGGCTTACACAGGGCTCTAGGTATTCAGACTTCAAGACCTTCAAGAAAGCGGAGAACATCTGAAATAAGATCCTGCAACATATAGTTCCTGTTATAAAAGAAGATAAAAGGACTAAAGGAAATAAAAAGAGAAAAGTATCCTTAGCATATATTTATATGTCATAGCATGCTTTCTGTTAGACTGATTTAAAGAAATGTATTTAAGGACAATGAATAACACCAAAACAACTTAGCAGAGCATCAAAAAAAATCACTAAATATTTAATTATAGTTCAGTAAAGATGGAACATGCAAAAAAGAGTTTTTCAAAATGAACCCCAGGATGAATTCAGTTTTGAGTGTATTTTCACCTGTGTCACCACTGAGGAGGGATAGCAACACCTAGATGAAGGGTTTGATGCAATCACAGTTCAAAAAGAATCACCATTTTCTTCTCTCTGGCAGGATGAATAGGAAAGAATCACATAATTGCATCTTACAGCAACAGTAAAAACTCTTTTGATCTTTCCTGGATGTAGAAGTAGAATAGATATTCTTTAACAAGGAAGCAGTACTGCACATGATCAATACGCAGAGAATGCCCACCAGTATAATATTCATGTAAATAACCGTGTTGGGATGCGGTCCCACTGTGTACAGTGTGTAATGCTCTGTTAGTACAGCATCATGGCATTGTAGTTTCCAAAATAAATCTTAGACTTCTGTAAAGCACAGGGCATTTTGATATTTGCATGTGTATTAGCCAATCAAATAGCCCAACCCACGTACACCTGCAGCGTTCTCATCATCTCTCAGACTAAGCTTATCACTATCAAAATCTACTTCTTAGTACAATGACTGCAGTTCAATACAGAGTTTGAGCAGCATGTTTTTAAATCTTAAGAAATAGCAAGCAAAATTGAGCCTTCCAATACATGATGAAAAATTACCTGCAGAAAATTACAATGTACCATAGCATATGTCAAGATGGCCTTTTCTTCACCAGGTGATAAAGAAAAAAAGCTCAATGTCTTGAAACGTGTTATTTTAGGACATTGCTGACAGAAGGTAAAGAAAGCATAATAAAATCTGTCTCACATGACCATTCAGGAAACCAACAAAAACTGACTGGAAAAAGATAAGCAGGAAGCTGAGTTACCTAGAACATGGATGAAGAAGATGGGGAAGAAATACTGAAGCATCAGAAAAACATCCACTCATTATAGCTATCATTTTTCCAGAATGAAATCTTAAGCAAGCTGTACCATGAAATATATTTAGCCAGCCATGGCAAAGACTAGAGACACTGCTAGCTTTACCCACATTATTTTCCTTTGCCACAAACATAGGAGCTATATTTGGGAAAAAGCAAAATGTCATCAGCTTTTTCTTGTACCTGCTCAAGAAGTTTGTTGAATTGTTTGTGCTTCCTCACCATACTCCTCACCAAGAAGACAGAGGTCAAACAATACCAGCAATTGTTATCACCCCAAAAGAATCACACAGTAGGAAATAAATGATAAAGCCGTATGTTGACTTTCTAACAGTCCAAGGAGTAACTATAAGCAGAAAAAAAACAAATACTGCGAAATTATGAGAAATAATGGCCTAGATCTGAGAGCATACTCACTATAAATTCTGTAGGATAGAGAGATCAGAAACTGCTGCCTCTTACCTTTGGAAAGCTGTAGGAGGGAAAATGAGATTGATGGATGAATTGATGTTTTCCTTAATCTAATTCGCAGAAATGGCTGTACTATTTGTGCTGAAATTCTACCCCTCGCAAAAAGAATAATTCACATGGAGACAGAGATAGCATGAAGATTTTAATCCCAGTTGTTAAAGTTTGACAAGGTAATAAGCAACTGAAAACAGCTGTTCATCACTGGCAATGCCTCACAACCTATATAACAGGCAGTGCTACCATCACTTCATAATGGATAACCATATGATAAAAAAGGAGTCTGTGTTTTTCCTATTTTAAATGCATAAATTTGGATTAATCTGATTCATAATTAAGAAGTAAAGCAGAAAGATGAGACAAAGGTAGAGAGTTGTGAAAACCAAGATTCTGTGGCAAGGTGTAGCCAAATATTGAAAGATACTCACAGTACAGTGCTATAAACAATAATTAGTTCTTCATTATCATCATATGGAAATACAGATACATTTTAGATCAATCTCTTCCTTGCTGGAAATGCACAGCTTGTATGGCTTAAACCTTGAACTTTTGCATTGTTACATGTCTTCAACGTCTGCAGGACAATACCAGGTATTCATTGGTCTTAATCATAAGCTGCCCCCCAACAAGACAAACTTGCAGGACAATTAAGAAATAATGAATTAATTTTGGACATCACATTACCATTTTACAGCACTCTTCTGTCTATCCATTGAGTCAGGATGATGTCACTCATCTTTATTACATTTAGAAACAACATTGGCTAGGTACAGACTTAACACCTATCATGTGTTAATTGCCCAGAAAGCATTCTAAAGCCGTAACTGCGCAGAAGTACGTGGCTCTTAGATTGCTTTAAAAATAGTGGATCATGCTCTATGTTAACCCTCAATGGATGAGGTATTAGACTAGAATCATAGAAAATTAGGATTTGAAGGGACCTCAGATTCCACCACCTCTCTGGGTAACCTGTTCCCATGTTTTACTACCCTACTAGTGAGAAAATTCTTCCTAATATTTAACCTAAACTTCCCTTGCTGCATATTGAGACCATTGCTACTTGTTCTGACTAAAGTGCTTTCTCTTGGAGCTCTTTATCAAATGCCTGTGCCTGATCCCATCAAGGGTTAATTTGGAGTGTGATCAGTGCCATCCCAGGCAGCATTGTGCAGGGTTGCACCCTAGCTTTGGGCAGAGCTCCTGTGCTCTGCCCAAGCACCGGGCCCACCCCCACCTGCCAGCTGTCATTGAACCAAGTCAATGACAGCCTCTGATCCCAGCCCCATTTCTTTCCTTCCACCAGCCATAAGCCACAACCTGACTGAGTAGCAGCTCTGCAGAAAAGAACCTGGGGGTTACAGTGGACAATAAACTGGATATGAGTCAACAATGTGTCCTTGTTACCAAGAAGACTAACAGCATACTGTGCTGTGTTAGTAGGAGTGTTGCAGCAGATCGAGGGAAGTGATTACACCTCTCTGTCCAGCACTAGTGAGGCCACATCTGGAGTACTGTGCCCAATTTTGAGCACCCCACAATAGAAAGGGTGTAGATAAGTTGGAGACAGTCCAGCAGAGAGCAATGAAAATGGTGAAGGGGCTGGGGCACATCACTTATGAGGAGAGGCTGAGGGAACTGGCTTCATTTAATCTTCAGAAGACAAGACTGAGGTGGGATTTGATAGCAGCCTTCAACTACCTGCAGGGGGGTTTGAAAGAGGATAGAGCTGCAGTGTTCTCAGTGGTGGCAGATGACAGAACAAGGAGCAATGGTCTCAAGTTGCAGCAAGGGAAGTTTAGGTTGGCTATTAGGACAAACTCTCTCACTAGGGGGGTGGTGAAGCATTGGAATAGGTTACCTAGACAGGTGGTGGAATTTCCATCTTTGGAGGTTTTTAAGGTCTGCTTGACAAAGCCCTGGCTGAAATGATCTAATTGCAGATGTTTCTGCTTTGAGCAAGGGATTGTACGACATGACCTCCTGAGGTCCCTCCTAGCCTTAATTTTCTATGATTCTATGAGATGTACCCAGCCCCTATCACAGCTCCAGGGAGATACCAGTGCCCAGCCTGCCCCAGCCCCAGCACTCAGCAGATGGGCTCCCCTGCCTGGATCCCAGCCCCTCCCCAGGCATCCCCACTCCAGCACAGAGGTCCCTTCCAGCCTTGCTTCTCTGATTCTGGTCACTGAGCAGCAGAGCATAAAGCAGCAGGGGGGAGGACTGCTTCCCTGTGCCAGGCAGCCAAACAGAGATGGCTTGCTCATTTTGTTGTGCTCAGGAGTCTCTATCAGCCTGAAAAGTTCACAGAACATGCTGTGAGGTGTGGGAGACCTCCCTCTCCCTGCTCACCTTGGGAAGTGTGAGCCCCCCTCCCCCTGCCACTGAACAGTGAAAGTCTGTTCAGCTGAAATGCACTCTAACTTACAGCGCTTTAAGTGAAGTGTGATGGAGTGATTTTGCCACAGGCTTTTTTAATGTCTGTACTTAGCCTTTAGCTAGTGTAGACAAATTTACACAAGGGGTTAATGACCCACACATTTTGGTTTTTTCCTAAGAACAAATGAAAATAGGTGGCAATGCTGGTTTCTTTTACTGTTAAGAACTGTGTTTCACAAAAATAATGTGAGATGACTAGAAAATCTGTCCCTTTAAGTACAAGGGAATTTAGATGTCAGAATGAAAGTGTCTAGAGATAAAACAGAAACAACAGGAAACACATAACATAAGAAATGTGGATCAGGCCACAGTTCAATCTAAGACCAAAATGCTGAATCTACACAGTGAGAGAGACAGGGAAAACAATAAACAAAGTTATTTCCATCTGATCATAATGCATTTTCCTACTATGCAAAATTAATCCAGAAACTTGATCTTCTCTGTGAATGGGTTGGATCCATGTGTCAGCAACAATTAAAGAGGCCAAAAGAGAAATCCAGTTAAGGTTTAATGTTAAAATTATGCTCAGAAAACAAGTACAAGTTTTCACCAGTATTTCTACCATAAAGCAAGCACTGGACACAGTCCATGGCAAAGAACTTCTCTGGAGAGTAATTTAAATTGCTCATGTTACAATACACTTTCAGCTTCAAAAAGAGGCATTGCACTCCACTGTATTGTGCTGCAAACTTTTAAAAGGCACTGGACTGTACATTCTTGCTTTGTACGTAACACAACAAGGTTAAGCAGGTTGCAGTTCTTGTGCTCAGAATTTCCCAGCATGCAACTAGCGACCTGAACTCCAACACAGAAGAAAATAACTGTCCATCACGAATCTGAGACAAACCACAAGTAGAATGAGCAGAGCAGAAGCTATCACTAGGTGGCAATATACCTTTGTAAAAGAGTCCTTCTAAGGCACAGAAGAAATATGTACTTTGTCAATTGATATGAGGTATAAAAGGAAGAGGTACAGAACCATGGATGACACAGGACTGGCTTGTGAATAAAGCTATTGGAACGCTGTTCACATGTACTAGTTGTAGCCAGATCAGATGACAGTGTTACAAACTATTTTCAAATACACATAGCATATCTGAAGTACAAACAAGGTTTTAGAGTCAAACGTCAAAGAGCTTAGTCCTTCAAGGTGCTGAAAATCCCAATCCAACAAAGTACTTAAGTACTCAAAGTAATTTCCAAACTCAGTGACTGGTACAATCTCCGACACAAACCACATTTCTACCACCTAAGTATGTAAAGCTCATTGTAGTCTGAGTCTGGTGTTAGAGAAAGTCTGGATCTGTAACCCATAAAGAAAATGCACCGCTTACCCCCAACAACATAAGCATTTTAATGAGAATTTCTCTGCTAAAAGAAATACTGGAAAACTCCCATAAGCACTTCTCTAATGAGAGATTTTGACATGTAAACCTATAAGCAGACAATACATAAAGACTGAGAACAACAACATACTTTCCAGGGCAGCACACTCTGCAGTGACATTAGTGAACAGGTCATCAAAGGGAAATATTAATAAAATACAGAAAATGCCCATACAAGTATTGGAATTGGTTCCCCTCTGGACAACACTACAAATATGTCAGCACAGTATAAATGCCCCCAGAAGGAAATATTTATATGCTAAATTTCAAAAGTAATGTTAGTTAGAAAAATCAAAAGAGAACTGGTAAATAGAATGGAAGAAAATGGGAAGGGAAAAAAGAACAGCATTCCTGAAATATGCTATGACATTGCTAATCCTTCACTCCAGCCTCAGAATGTAAGAAGTGACAATGCAGCAGAGTCCAAATAGTCATGGTCCACATGACTACCCACGTCTGCTATCAAAGAAAAAATACTGGATCCATGTTTGGGGTGTTGTAAAGACAATATTAAAAAATTCCACTGGAAACTATTTTTAAAAGAAAATATCCTTCCCCCAACTTCATGTGTTTGTATTTCAAATATTGCAGCATTGTGCCAGTGCAGTACCAGAAAGCATTTTAGCTGAATGGAACAATTGCTTTAATCACAGTTATTGTACCTCACATCAAAGTTAAATATAATTATTAAAAATGCAAAAGTATCCTAAGGTGTACAAGAACAATTGCTGGAAGCTGGAGCCTGATTAGACACATACGCTGGATTTTTTCTGATTCCTTTATGTCAGCACCTGGATGAAGAACTGCTTGCTCAAACCTAATAGACTGCTGGGATGATGGTTGGCTAAGCAAATGCTGTCCTCCTCCTTTAGCTAAAACGCCTGGTCTTTTGTCAAAATGCTGTGAATCTTCAGTGTCCCGCACAGCTCCTTATTAAGTCTCAATGACCAGTTCTTTCTATAGTTGGATAAAAGCCCTAACTCCTCCTTCTCAGATGTTTACCTGGTCAAGTAAATCTCGTATTTATCACCACCAGGTGAAGCTTGCATCACTCTCTGTACCTCCGGATAAAGGTGGAACCTCTAAAAGGACTCTAATCTTTGCAGAATTGCATAATCAGTCTCCTAAATGGGCTGAGCCCAAAGTGAACACCACCATTGTGTGCGATACCTTTACTGGCTACCATTCTGCTTGCATTGCCAATTGAAGGTGTCAGGCCAACTTCTATAATTTTATAGCCACCAATAAGTAAGTTAAAATAATATTGGATCTTGATTCATGTCCCAGCCCTGGGCCAGTCATCTGTGTTCCTCTTAAATCATATATCTTACAAAGACCAAAGGAGAAGCACAAAGGAGCCTGAAGGTGTTCTGATGTGAGGAGCTTCAACAATGCAATAAGGTTTCAGAGGAGATAAAGCTAATCCAATGGTCTCCTTTACAGCACCCTTTTGCTGGAACCCCTTTACAGACCACCCCCTTTGATAAAGCTTTTCCATCATAACTGCAATGATTATAAAATTTTGCCATAAATCACTGAAATTAATAGAGCTATCCCAATTCACCCCAAAATAAGATTCTAGCACAATAGATACACATATACCATGGATGCTTTCCCACGGCCAACAAAGGAAGAAAAGCAGAAAGTGAAAGTGTAATGATAGATTCTGTAAAACCTTAGGATAAATAAATTTGAAGTATATTGACATCAGTGTAATTATTCAATGTTTCATTAAATTGATGTAAAATTGATCTGCCCCAGTAGATATTGAAGTATTTTTAGCAGTCACAAAATTGTGTTGAGAGAAAAAATATAATACATATATCTATCTCTACACTAAAGAAGATTGAAAAATATTATATGCCAGTGTTAAAATCTTTATGAGAAAAAACACGTTTGAATGGGCAACATCTCTTTTTGCTGCAGTAAAACACAGTGTCATGTTGACATGGGCACTGTGACACGATATGCCATTGTTTCCCTTCCCACATAAAGAGCTATAGAAGCTTAAGTGAAGCATTAGCCTTTATCAGATGCAATATATGCCATCTTTTTAAAGATGGCGAAAGTGTTTTTTCTCCAATTAGTTGATTTCTTCAGCTGGAAAAGTCAGTTGATGAACAAACAATACCCTCCCTTTCCTTTATACATTTCTTTCTTTCACTGCTTAAGATGCCAAAATGCATAAGCAAAAGGTGAAAAGAAGCATGAGGATAACCCCTCGCTACAGAATCTATTCTTTCGTAGTTAACTAGTAGGGCTGTGTAAAATCTTGACAGCTGTTCCATTTTGAAGCTGTTTTGAGCTCAAAACAGTGAAATCGAAATTAAATTAAAGGCTTTGAAATGAAATGAAGTCACTCGAAACATTTCAAACATTTCAAGTTTTGAAGCCAGGCTTGCTTGCAGCTAACAGAAACTAAGGAGAGGGATGGAGAAGAGGGGGGAAAGACTGCTCTGATATTAACATCCAGCTCCCAGTTCAATTCCCCAGCTCTCTGATTGCTTCCTCAGCTCTTTCCAGGGGGTGCAGGCCCCTGATCTGCATATGGGGTTTCAGCAGTTCCTGGTTTGATTCCCCCAGTTCCCAGTTTGATTCCCCAGCCCTCTGATAGCTTCCCCCAGCTCTTCCCAGGGGTCAAAGGGCCCCGGATGATACAGGTTGACAGCAGGCTGCCGCTGCCAGCTGGGGATGGCAGTGGCTCTGAGCTATTTCCCCAGCTGGCAGCAGCAGCCTACTGAAACCCCACATGCAGATCCCCATCCCCAGGAAGAGCTGGAGGAAATAATCAGAGACCTGGGGAATCAAACCAGGGACTCTGGCTGACATGTGGAGCTGCCCCAACTCCCAGACAGTGTGCGGCACCCTGCCAAGCTGCGCCATGGGGCAACTGCCATGTGGGTGCCAGGCAGGGGGAGGGGATCCCTGCTGCCCTGTGCTGGGGGGCTCTGCCATGAGCCTTTAGAGGCCCCAATCACCATGGGCAGAGCCAGTGAGTGTGGGGTTTGTTGGGGGTTTTTTTAAAGCTCCGCACTTGCCGGCTGCAGAGCATGCGGATGACAGCATGCTCCTGCTGCCAGCTGGGGCCAGCACTAGCACTTGAGTCTTCATGGCATAGCCCGCACCAAGTGCTGGGAAAAACCCAGTGCTGGTGTTGGCCCCAGCTGGCAGCGGCAGCCTGCTGTCATCCTGCACCCAGATCCAGGGGCCCGCACCCCCCTGGAGGGCTGCAGGGCTGTGCCAGACTCGTCCCGGGGGACACAGCCCCCGGATCTGTGTGCAGGATGACAGCATGCTGCTATTGCCGGCAAGTGATACTAGTTTTGCTTTGAACAGTTTGAGGTGCAGTTTCTCAAAACCCCATAGACCTAACTCCTTGAAAACTGGCAAACATTATGTCCTCAGAAGGAGCTACCATCCCTGAAATTCTCATCCAAATCAAGGAAAAAATGACAAAGCTGTAGGCGTTTTTTTGATTCCCCATTATAGCCTATGGACAAAACAGCAAAACGTGTTGAAACAGTGAAATACTTTAAACTAAATTAAACAAAATGAACAGTGCCTCAAAACAGCAAAATGAAACACCATCCCTTTGAAATGGCGAAACAGAAGTTGAAACGAAATGATGCTGTTTTGCACAGCCCTATAATAACTAGTGAGCCAACCGTCTTTCTCATGTGATTCCACTTAAGTCAGAGAAGTTAAATGCCGAGATATGAATTTGATCTTGTAATGTCTAAATATTACAAAGATTTATCTCTAGGCTTTAAAGAAAAAATTGGGAATGCCAGCATCACAACTGTATGAAGGGTACAGAGCCTTTGAGTACAATAACTAAGGAAATATGGTCCTATTTGGACTGTCAGGCTTCAGAAATATATAATAACACAACACTGTGTAAAAATACTCAAGTTGTGCACTGCCTTATAGGCATGTGTATCTAATATTAAATAACCCCTATATTTTTAGGAGCTGCTACAGACTTCCAGTAATTTCTATACAGTATGTGACACAATTACCTAATCATTTATATCAGGCTTATCACCACAGTATACAAATGTCAGCAAGTTCACTACAGTCCTGAACTGGATCTAGTTTCCTTCCACCTTTCCCAAACAGCTCCCATCATTTATGTTTTTAATTTCCACCTCTTCTTCCTTCACCTTCTCTTGTCCTAAGTAGCTTTCAGTTTGGCTATACACAGTGACAAACTAAATTTTAAAAGTGAGTTTCTACTTTGCTGTGAAGATGGTTACATTTTTGATGACTCAGCAACATCAGAAAAGGATGTTCACAGGCTTGAATTGGCTACCAAGAAAAGACCATCTCCTGCTCTCAGCAACTTCTTACTGAAGGTGAGCAGTTTCGTAGTTTGTATGAAATGTAAATGGTGAGGGAAACGGTGTTTCCTAACAAGGGAACAAAAACGCATGCATATATGTGATTTTTAATAGCACTTAGCACCATCTTATTCAGTTCCCTTCCTCACTTCCATAATTTGCCTTTCAGTTACCACAGGAGAAGAACGTGAACACAGACAGTTGCTGCAGAAGAGCTGATGCATGGCAAGTCCCCATCTCTTTTAACACAGTTTGCTTGTCCATAACCATGGATAAGGAGTAAAAAGGTTTACACTTTTGGGATGTATACACCACCATGTGCAAGTCCTACAAAGAACATGCAATGCATTTAAAATGTGCTTCCAGGGGGTGCATGGCCAATCTCAGGGGGTACAAATGCATCCGTGTGCACCTACGCATTGCCAGTTGTGTCTTAGGATCTTAAGATAGCACATCTTTGTCAAACAAATGTATGTAATGTGGATGCCTTTAATCAGTTGACCCTGCTGCCCCTGAGTCGAACATATAAAGAAAAAGAGGGCCCTTCCCAACAGGGGCAACTCCTATTTGTCTTTTCCTTTCTGATACTATGGTCTCATCAAGCTCAAAAGCTCATAAAAAACCAGAAAGAATGAGGTGAAAAAGCTTCTTGCTTTGTTTTTTAATTGGATGCTTTCTCTTTATTTAATAAATAATAAGATGATGAAAGAAATATTTTTGACTCCTGTGTGTTGTACCATTTTGCATATCTACTACAATGAAAGTTAACAAGCAAAAAGAGGCTTACTTTAGAAGAAAGTTCTTGAAAGAAATTGAAGATACAAGCAATCTATTGTTAGCTGGAAAGTTTGCTGGGTACATCTTTATTCTTGTCAGTTAATGTAGGGTTATCTCTGCTTCTGAGCAACAAAACCACCTGCTGTTTTAATTTTCCCAAACTATTACCACACAACTAAATCTATCAGTTAACAGACAACCAATACTTGAATGGCTTCTGTTGTTACTGCTTACATTCCAGTACAAAGTATTTGAAGAAAAATGCAATTCCTTTATCTACTCATGATGGAGTGGGGAGTATTGCACCTAGACTTTTATATGCAGTATATGGAACTGTAACTGTATATATGTAATACTTTTCTTAATAAGAAAGCTGCAAGACAAATAGATAGATATAGAAATAGTGCTGAGCTTTTAGTTTCAGTAAAGCATAATGAGTAATGGTCAGACTGTGTCTATGGCACTGTGATATATATGGCATGGACTGCAGAAGAGGTCCAACAAATCCATGGAGCACATGCAGCAGGAGTACACAAATGCAGAGTTCCCTGCTTCCTTCACAACTCTCTGGGGATGCAGTAACCCAAATGGGGATGAAAGCTGAAGAGGAAGCAGAGCCACTGCCCATTTCTGGCATTTACCATGCATAACGGCTGACTCCTCCCATCTTTTTTATATAACTAGTCTATTGTGGGGCTGTGTCCAGTCTGAGAACTTGGTGCATAAAACACTTGTAAGCTTGTGCAAGGATGAGAGTGAGACAGATGCTCTGTGGAATCTGGAGTCTATGCTTCCTGCTATGTCTTCTCTTCATTTTGCTTCACCAAACCACAGCGAAAAGGAAACTGAAGTTTGTGTCCTTAGTAAGTAGACAGCAGTTTAGAAATGGAAAGAATTTCCTCAAAAAACTGTCATTTGCTGCTGCTGTTATAATTCCAGGGGGGAAACACTCTGCAAAACATGTTTTGCAAATATTTAAATGTTTTCTGAATAATCAAGTTCTATTATTGCCCCCTATAGAAAAATAAAAAGTACCACACTTTAAAGACTGTTTTGTAAACTTGCTTCCATTTAGCAGACTCAGATGATTCTGAAATCTCCTGTAAATACAATGTCCTTTATTTGTGGCAGGAAAAGGAGAGCTCTATAGGGATAATTTAAAATGATGAAATGGATGAGATGCCAAAACTAGCATTCACTTCCTGCAGAAATTCCCCTTGGTAATGCAAATAATGTATTGGATTGCAAAAGAGCAATTTCTCCCTATATGTAATTAGAATATGTGATTCACTGAATGAATGGCATGAAGCTATGGTATATGTGAGTAGAACTTGCACTGATTTGTAAGCTACCCTTTCTCTCAAGAAAAATAGGCCTCTTCTGAATTTGGTCTATTCTAAACTTTTGGCAAGAATTTCACATCATTTTCACATCTCTGTGATTTATTTTTTTCCCATTTGGATGATGAAAGGGAAGACTTAATAGTTTTATAACGTTATGACTAATAACTATGTATGCCAAGTCAATGATACAGGATAACAAGAAATTCTTCATTAATAGAATGAAAAATCTTAATACTGTTCAAGATCATTGGAAAGCAGTGGAAATTTAAGACCGGTTCAGGGTTTTCACAAGACCATGTGTTCAGATTTTAGATATTTGCAGTGCCTGCCAACATACTATTTTCTAACAGCAGCCTCTTTCAGGAAAAAGTGACTTATAGTAGCTAAACACAGGCACTGTATGTTGGGTCATATACTGATTTTTTTGTTTGTTTGTTATTTGTTTCCCTTAACTTTCAGGTAGCTTTAACAAAATATTCACTTTTTTGTATTTGTTATATTAATACCAGTCATCTTGCTTGTTTAATTTAATGTGACCTGTACTGCCTATGTTTTTCTGTCCTCTCCATAATATATAATATTTTATAAAGCATATAAAATCATAGAAAAAAATCCATGAATTAGCTGCTTTTCATATGAAGGAAATGAGACCCCCCCTACACAATAAAGTTACAATCTTAAAAATAGGCATGGAAGCTACTACCTCGTGTATATCAATGTGTTAATAGGCTATACAGCACTGCTCATTAATGAAGATAGGACTAGAATTGCAATTCAACCGCTTCTAATAAAAGAAATGCAATAATGTGAATGGAATTAAAATTGTCTTATTAGGTATTTCGCCATGGTGATCATACCCCATGTGAATCTTTTCCAAATGACAAACACAAAGAAAATGCTTGGCCACAAGGATTTGGACAGCTTACCAAGGTTTGTTGGTGTAACATACTGAAACAGTGGAAGCCACTGACAAACATTCATACTTTGAGGTACCATGAGTGTATGTCACATTGTTAGGATGGGGGACTGGGTTTTGGAAAATGACTCAGAAAAGGAGTTAGGTTATCTTGCTGAAAAGTCAACTGAACATAAGATCTTTGGATGTATAGTCTTTAGCTGTGTGAGCAGTGGCGCACTAGCTAGGGGTTATTTATTACTATATACAGCACTACTGAGTTCAGTACTAGAATAGTATGTATAATTCTGACATTCATGTTTTAAAATGGACAATGATAAGTTAGAAGATTTTTAAAAAAGAGCTAATCGAATATTTTGAGCTCTAGAAAGCCTCCCTATACATGAGAGGCTAATGAAGCTCTATTTATTTTAACCAAAAGATTAAGTCACCCAGTCATATACTGTAAGTACCTAAACAGAGATAAGATTTCTGATAATAGAGGGCTTATTCAATCTAGTACACAAAAGGATAACAAGATCCAGTGCTTAAAGCTGAAGCAATATAAATTCATATGAGATATATGGAGCAAATTTGTTATAGTGAAGATGACTAATCCATGGGACCTGATGATATAGTACATTGTCTATTGCTTGAAGTCTTGAATTCAAGAAGGGTTGTCTAAGAAACATTCCATAGCTCAACCAGAAGTTGTGGATTTGTTATGGGAATCACTTGGTTTCCATGTCCTGTCATATAGCAGGTATATAACCATTGTGATCCCTTCTGACCTTAAAATCTGTTAATCTATGGGTAACTTTTCAGGGAAGCGTATTATGTAAATAGATATTGATAGAAGCATGGAACTTAGTTCTGGAAACAGCCACCCTGCTACTGAAAAAAAAGTCATACAAACCTGATCATAATTTATCAAACTCCATCATAAAGTTAATTAGGGCTTTTGCTTGATGATTCCTACTCCTCCGATGGTTCTTTTAAATTTATTCATAGCCTGTTTATACCCATTTGTTTCATTGTTAGTTAGCTTGAATAGTCTCATTTTAAACAAAATAAGCACTGTGTAATGAGCATCTTTAATTTCTGTGGAATTGATTCGTTCAATGGTTGTTCAGTTGCTCAGGTCTTTGTAGGATCTGGCCTCGATTTCTCTCTTTGTCTATTATAAATATACAAGCTTCATAACAGATGTGCTGCTGCCTCGTTAACCCAATTTGCAGAAAACTGCATCTAGCTAAATAATAACAGCAACAAGTGTGTGAGCTCATGCCTGCTCATTTCTACTCAGTTCAATAAGGTGTGAATTTCAAACACTAATTACAATGATGTCAATTATATCTGTATGGAGTATGGGCTATTTTTAAGCCCCAAATAATTTCCCCTCCCCCTTTTATAAATAGCAATGAAACTAAATGCTGAAGAGACCATGTCATACAGCATTAATGCTTCAAAATTAAAATCAGAGTTGGAAGAGCTAGGATTTAATAATCCATACACATCCAGCCACTTTGCAGTGTTTTTTTATTTTCTGGGCATGTCTGCACATTACTGTATAGTGACATTGCTATGGCACCATGCTTTAGTACTTCCTATTGCAAGTACTAAAGCATTGGGCAGTATGGGCAGTTACTGCACCATGCGTATAGCACATGGTTAGATTTCACCACTACATTGCCATAGCAGTGTGCTAGATTGAGAGGAGCGTGCCACTACAATGATGCTGCTGCTAATCACATGTAGACCCACGTGGTCGCTACATTGCTGTAACGCATTATATGGCAACATAGTGCATTGCTAGATGTGTAGATATGCCATCTGATCCTTTTTTAGAAAACATTAAGGTGTATTTTCCTAAATAAGATGTGAGTAGACTACTACTAATATTAAACTTACTATTAAATTTATTGTCCTCCTCTCATTCATAGCCCTAAATAATATATTACCACACTGCTGTAAAGAAAAAGGTTTGGGCATTTCCAAATTTGTAATTATGGTTATGTGACCTTCTTTATAGAGGCCTTTATCTAGCTCTACTCCATTAAAGTATATATTGCGATACATGGACAAAAAATGTTGCTCTCACATAGATTGGATTCTAGGAGCCTAGATTTAAAAAAAACAAAATACACAAAGATTTAAAATGACAGGAAGAGATGAGTGTGTATGGCAAGATGGAAGTGTCTAATTGAGGCTCATAATATTCAGCAATCAGAAGGGGAGGTTTGTTTTCATTTACTTTAAAAAAAAGTCTCAAGGCACTCCATTTATCCACATTAGAGAGAAGAAAACTGAAATAAAACCTTGTAGATAATGGGCTGCTTCTTCCAGTCTTCAAGATCAGATAAGTCTCCTCTGCTTCCACAGAACATTACACTGACATTCATCTCTATTGTTCTTTTCACAGCTTGGGATACAGCAGCAATATAAGCTTGGACAATACTTACGGAAAAGATATGCTCATTTCTTGAGTACTATATATAAGCAGTGCGAGGCAAGTATCAGAAGGAGGATTTTTTTTCCTGTGCGCTAATGGAACTTCCTAATTTATAGGGGCCTAATCTTGCATGGGGCTGAGTATACTCAAATTGTACCAGCATCAAGAATGGTTGAGAGATGTCTCCATTTCTATGGTTGTGGCTCAGACTAATGCATTATAACACTGATTCATAAAGAGCTTGCACAGGAAGATCCTAGGAGTATAGATCAGGTTTAGCAAGAAGCCGAACTATATTGAAAACTGGTATTCTTGTAAGCCAGACTATAGCTAAAAACATGATGTTATATATGAATTGCAATTAATAGATATCACTGCCTAGCATCTCATTAAAGGTAGCCTCATTACAGAGACTTTATCACTTTAATAATGCAAGAAGTCCTCCTATATAAAATCCAGGTTCTTCTTGTCAGTGACCTCAACCATTAAGTACAGTGCTTACCTTGTCCCTACTTCTGGAAATTCTGGGAGAGCCTAGTAGAAATTCTGAGCTGCTATTTGTTTCTTATAGTCAATATCTACCACACGGACTGCTGTGTAGTGTCCAGATAACCAACCAGCTTTAAACAAACTAGTTCTAGTACCGAAAGCAGTTTAGCTGCAGTAGCATGGCGCTCAGTATGGGATGGTTTACCCGACAGATATGCTAGCTAGGTCATCTCAACACTACACTGAAGACTGCAGTGTAGACATACCCTCTGTTTCAGTTGGGGTTCAGTACCTCCATTACTGTCTCTCAAAACTTCGCCAGCTGGAGCCAAGTGATTTTTTGTCCTGAGCATTTCTAATGGGGTTGCCACCACATTCCAATTCACTTGCCCCCCAAAGTTCAGTCCCAATGTTCTGCTGCAACTCCCTCCCACTTCTCTCCCTCTTCCCTCCTATGGCAGATTTTCTTTAATATCCTACCCGTTGGGATGCCAAGCCTTTCATCCCATTTCTAGTCCTCTCTTTTCTCATCAAATTGGCCAATTAATAAGAGAACATTTTTTTTTCTGTTTTTGCTCCAGATTTATGTTCAAAGCACAGACTCTGACCACACACTTATGAGTGCCCAGGCAACTCTTGCTGGGTTGTATCCACTGGACAGTGGTCAGGCTTGGAACCCAAAGATCCTTTGGCAGCCAATCCCAGTTCACACAGTGCCACTATCACATGACCACGTGAGTACAAGTTGCAAACTCCTTTTGCTTGTATGCTTTGTTACTAAACACTCATAATGTCAGAAGTAAGGTGAATAAAGTGGATGAAGGCAATACAAAGCAACAGCACTGTGTCTAGGAAGCACCACTGTGCAGTGATTGCACAGACTCCTATGACATAGACTTGGGCTTAATGAAAATAAGACAAGCTAAATCTCAAATCAAACTTCCATTCATGACACCATTTTCATAAATAGCTGTGTGACCGGAGTCAAGAACTCTTTTAATATATTATGCTCTCATACTGTATAAGATCATAACTCTGAGCCAGTAACACATTACCCTACTCTGTGCTCTGTGCAGAGATTTAAAATAGTTTGCTCTGCTGAAGAGCAGGGGGTGGGGGGGAAATGTGCATTATCACTATTCTCCTCAATGTTTTGTTGCTCATGACCCATACAATTGTCCCATTCCTCACTACACTGTGGTTCAGGTAGTGGGATAATTTTTTCAGTCATTTTGTCGTTGGTCGCCAAAAGAAAAAATATGGAGGACTGGTTTGCTGTAACGCAAGTTGTGGGATAATCTGATTCTGGTACTCCTTTCTCCTTTCCCCTCACCTGCAGAATACTCAAATATGGGAACTGGAAAGCATTTCTTCAAGGGGCTGTGAGGAAGCCAGCTTCACAGTCACTGGGAATGCTGTGACCGGTGACCTGGGCAGGTGAGGGGAGTGAAAGAAGAAAAGAATTAACTTCCAGATATGTATGTACTTCCAGTGATGGCTGGGAGGCTGCAGAGCAGAGGCACTGAACACAGAAAGCTGTTCTTTCCTTCCCTATCCTGGTCTAGTAGTGAGATTTTTGCACACCACGGGATTTTGCAGATTTCAGACAAAAGACGGAGTTCTACTACCAAATTCAGCAAACAGGCACTAGGTCTCACATTCTCCCCAAATTTGAAAAGTGTATGCAAGTGATTGAAGGGCCTTGCATGCCCTATTTACAACACACATGAGTAAGTAAAATTAAAATAGCTGCTTTTTTAATCTTAATCACTCCAAGTTGTGTGGTTTGTGACCATTATAAATAGTATAGTATGCTCCTAAAGTATAAAAATAAGTTAATAAACAAATTAATGTGCAAAATAGGAAAATGTGAATATATATGTTAATTTTTTCCTCCTGCTTTCCATTATCTATTGCTTCAAATATATTTTTATTTTTTAATGAATACATAGCACCCTGGACCCCCATTGAAAGCTAGGAGCTGTCAGTTACTAGAAATATCATGCCCATTCATGAGCATATGGTTATATTATATTAGTATAATATGCCTCTAATAGTTAAATCAGTATTCTAAGAGTGGCAAAAAGCTGATGTACATATTCTGAGGCTAATTTTCTCCTCAGTACACCAAGGTTTTATTTGAAGCTCTTGTTTTAATTGTGTGACTACAACAAATGGAATTTTATTAATTATCTCAGGAGGGAGATGGAAAACATGTTAGCAGGAAATATTAAGACAATTATTACCACTTGATTTGAAATCAGTTGTAATTTTATTTTGTTTTGCTTTACTTAAGATTAATGCAGACAATTTCTAACAAAATTGAGATTAGAATATTTCAGATAAAGCAAATCATCCCAATACAGACAGCCAGAAATAATATACATGTACCATTTAAGCATGATTCTGAGGATTTAAGAAGTGCATAGCTCTTGTGCTGGCCTTTTCCTACATGGTGAATTGCATCTAATTTTCAACTACTTTTACAAGCAATGTCCACAAATGTTTAATGGTTAATATTATAAAACTGAGTTGCTAGAGGTATTATTGTATGGAGGGAAAAATATCACTGGAAACCAATCCTAAAATCTTTTTTCAGTTTGTCCCAGCTGACACACAAATCAGAACTGGACTTCTATAAGAGTATATTAAATTAATAACCAGAAACAGACTGCATAATTAACGCTTTGTACCTTTTATTTCAGTTGCTCCACTTACCTTTTCCAAATTGTCCAAAATACAATGAACTTCAGAAACGAACTTTTGTAACAAGAGAGTTTCAAAAACACCTTAAGCACTACAGGGTAAGGAAAGCAATCTACTTTCAATTGTGGAAAACATTCAATTAAAAACTACCACCTATCACAGCATTACCTAATACCTGAATCATAAGATTGGGAGTCTGGAGACTGGCGTATTCTCCTTCTAATGAAAGTATCTAATTCTTTTTAGCTTTAGCAGACCATACTTCTATATACTGGGAGAAGACTACTATTTACCCACTAACAGTTATGATGTTGGAAAATCTGCTGGGCTAGCAAGTTCACCACAAATGAAAAAAGTGCAGTTTAGAGAAGGTGGGACTTTTAGTCACCCTTTATCAAAACTCAATCTATTGTCTGAATTACACAAAAACTACAAAAGTCAACCAAAACCAGCATCTCCAGTCCAACTTCATCCTTGCTCCTCAGTTGCATGGTTGCAATCCCTTTTCTGACATCTCTTTACCCTCTCTTACCTCAAACCCCTCTTCCCCACGAAAAATCTTCCCACTAATTTCCTGTCACGTAAGAAAATTCCCACAACTTTAATGCAGCAACCAGTCTCTCTCTTTTCTCTTCCTGTCTTGCATCCAGGCAGTCACTCAGGTGTTTCACTCCTTTTTAATCCACAGCACCTCCAAAGCCAATCCCTTCCTTCCTTCCCCACTATCAAACTCCCACATTCTCCAACAATGTCCTACGTTCCTACATCAGCCTCAAGAAACCTTGATTTTATGTTTCAGGAGGTGAACTAGTGAGTTATACCATCTAGAAGAGTTGTTCTCAAACTGTTTAAACTCAAGGCAACCCTCATTAGATTCAAGGCACTCCTTAGAAAATGCCAGCTCTTTGTTTTCACTAATTTATTAACTGTGGAAAAATTAGGGAGAATTTTTTCTGCAGCAGAGCACTCAGAACAACCACAAACAGGTGGTCATCAGAATGTCTTCACCACTATAGATTCCTATTTGAAATCTCTTGGTTTATCTTGTGAATCATGTTTTCACACCTAAGAATGCTAACATTGTTTGGCAGTCCACAGCACCCCTGAAAGGATCTCAAGGCACCCTTCCTGAGATTCAGTAATCTAGCAACTTGAACCATGTTTGGTAACTCCTTTGCCTGTTTTCCCATGAGCCATGCTGTCACAGCTAGGCTGCTGATTCAACAAACTTCTAAAATGTGCCATGCATGCTACTAAGGTAGTATATAGGAATGCCATAAAATAGTAAACCTAAACCTCCTTTGTTTGCGGTTTTTGTTTTCCAGCCGTTTCTCAGATTTTTAGCAGCTCACACCGGATACCCAGTTAACAGTCTGAACACTGCAAGAATTGAGAATCTATATGCCACTTTACAGTATGAGGTAAAAATATAAAGTCTGGATCTGATTCAAACAAGTTATAGAATAGGGAGAATACAGATTACAAAATGTATTTTATACATCTCTGTGGTTGTAAGAAAGATTTATGCTTACAAGGAATGCAAAGGAATATAATCAGCTATCTTATCTTTTATTATACATGGCATGACTGACATGCTTTTCAGTCACTCAATAATTAGTATAAAGCTCTGGTAATATACTAGTCTAGCAAAGTACTAATTCTCATATATACTAAGGAAACTTTATACCGGTCTAGCAGTAAAAAGCAGCCTTCGTGAAAATGTAATTTATTCCATTTCTAGGCCCGGCCACTTAACAGTACCAGAAACTTGTAGAGGCCTTAATATAATGAAAATGAGCCCACTGGCTTTCAATGAGAATAAGAGTTAGATAGATTGTTTTATTATGCCATGTAAAATACTTTAAGAACTTCTTAAAAGTTAAAAACTAACTTTTACTTTCTTCCATTTCTTGTAATGCACAGGAATTGTGTCCCCAAATCAGACCAGTAGTCCATCAAATCCAGCATGTAATCAGTACCCTATCCTCTGAAGAATGTATAACATTTGCACAGTGGGCAGTTAGACAAAAGGCTATTGTGTGAAATTGCTTCATGATCCCAGAACCATAAAGATGTACCATAGTAAATAAGCACAGAATGGTAAAGAACATACAAGCTTCCTTCTAGAAAGACTGGTGCAAGAAAATACAGTAGTAATTTTTGGTTTATAGGATTCATGGAGCAAGTGGGACTTGAGCAGTAATATGGAGTAGGAAGCTACTGATGAATACTTATTGGGAGTCTGTTCTGATCATAGGGACCATTGGACCCTTTAGTTTAAATCTGCAAGATTAAGATTTACATGCTGTAACAATGAACACATCTAACACTAAGGGCACACACATGCCAGGGAACAATTTAGCACCTCAAACTGCCAACATATTAAGCAGGGAGCCGCCTAAGGTGGCAAACAGGAAAAACAAAGGCATGTGTCTAGTACATTAAATACTTAATCCTGGACTGCAGAAAAGCACTTCCTTTCATTTGGGATTAAAGCCTAAACCTAGCAGGGAAAACATAGATCCTGACCAGGCATAGCTGGGAGACAGGCATTGAACTACTTAGCACAGAAAAGACTAAATTGCTTCTGGGCATGTCTGGAAGTAGAGCTTTGGATGGCCAGGGAACTTTACTGATGAAATGTTAGGCAACTCAGGTCACCCTAACACCCATTTTACATGCCCAACTCCTTGTATGAATCTGAACCTGTGTCTACCTCTGAACAGCAAACACACATTGCCATCTTGAAAGAAAAGCTATTATATTTGTTGCGTGTGGTACTTTAAAAGACTGCTTGGAATTATTTTTAAGCCTCTGTACTTAAGCTCCAGATAATATTCCCTAGAAAATTAAAGAAGCTTTAAAGTAGATTGCATTTTAGGACATGAATGACTCGGGTGTAACTCATGCCATAAATTGCTAGGTGTAACTCGTGCCATGAATCTTGCATTTTCCATGATGGTCCTGTTCTTGTCAAGGCAGTTCTGATCAGTGACTCATGAAATGTCAGCATCCTGAACTACTGCATTGCAGCTCAGCATATTAAATCAAGTCATCATCACATACTGCAGTCATGTGACTGCACAGGGCAGCACGGTTGTATAGAAAGCATTGTAAGGGAGGTGTTTATGTCATTAGACTCTTACAACATTGACAAACCTCATTTGCCATAAGGAGACCAAATGCCAGAGAGGGCTGACTTAATGAGTAGGCAGAGAACTTGCTGTGGGACCTTCATATTACTCAACTGAGACCTTGGGGCCTTCATATTACTCAACTGAGACCTTGGGGACACCAGCTGAGAGTTCTGCCAAAAAAGCCAACAATATTAATTGTGCAAAAAGAGTTCTCCAATTCATAGTTTTAAAGAGAATTCAAGTAGCTTTGGTAGAATGTGTCAAAAGAAAAAGTGAGACACTGTGACCTGAACTGGTTTAACCTGACATGTTCCATTGTTTTACCTGTTTAAACAAATCCTGTCTTCAATTAGCCAATATTTTTTCAGGCCATTCCTTACCTTTGTAGCTGTTATAAGAACATTCTCACTGTGGAGCTCAAGTGGTTATACTAAGTAGTGGAAAAGATACTACTCTATTTACTCAATTCTAAGACTAGATTCCCCTCCCCTACATTTAGCATGAGGGGAAATGCCCCTCATCTTAGAATCAAGGGTGGGGGGCAGGCAGCTGCTGTGGCTCGAGGTCCAACCTTTACCTGGGGTTAGGGTCATAGCTACAGCTGGTACCTGATCCTTCCACCCCACCATTGCCTGTGCACCCAGTTACCTCACCCCTGAAGCCTCTTCTCCCCCTCTCCCTCGCCAGCACAGCCTCTGCTTCCCTGCATGCCCCTCTCCTTTCCCCACCTTACCCTTGCTCCAGGCTGCTACAGGCCTGGGCTGGTGCCACCCTCAGTACCCCAGGGCTAGAATGGAGAGGGACCCTGGCAGCAGAGAGCAGAGGGGAGGGAAGGGGGAGGGGAGGGGAGGGGAGAGCAGAGGCTATAGGGAAGGGGGAATAGAGGCTGGGGAAAAGTGGGAAGCAGAGGTTGGGAGAGTAAGCTACAGTGGGGCAGGCAGGGAGAAGAGGTGGTAAGGGGGCAGGCACAATTGGGGTGGGCAAGATGCTTGATCTCTCCACACCATCTGCCTCCCCACTGCCAGTCTCCCTGCACCAGTGGGAGGCATGAATTAAAGACAGCTCTCCAATAATTAGATTCTATAATTTTCCAAGTATAACAAATGTATACATTTTCCATGTATAGCATCTAATTATTGGGGGGGGTTAACTTAAATTCAAGGCATGCTGTAGTTTTGTTTACACGGGAACTCTGTGCAGTACAGAACTGGAAGGCTGTGCATTACTTACTTCCTCACAGTTGTCATTATTAATGAAGCTTACTCAATTGCCATTTCACTGCCTTTTAGGGATTGAATCAGCCTGCAAAATGCCTATTGTAAAAGGAGCTAAACTAAGCCTCCTGATGCATGCCAAACATTAGTTGGCCAAAACCAGATTAAAGTATTTTATCTTGATTCCACCTTTAACTTACTAATTCCTCAGTGTCACAATACAGCCACCCCAGGGATGGCCAGGATGTCCCTAGGGCACCGTGACTCCGCCCTATGGGCATCTACTAATCTTGCCTGCCAAATCTTGCTGGTATAAATGATGAATTGGGAGGCTGCTCTTGGGTTGCTGCTCAGCCACAGTCCTGACAGTCTCCTATAAACCCGGTAAGTTGTTGAACCCCTTACTGGGTCCAACTCTCAGGAGGTGCCTGATACTACCCCATCAAGCCTTATGGGCTAGATGCGTGGCTCCAAAACTTCCTCTTTACCATACCCCATATCTCACTGATGGCATTTAGATGCCTGTTGTGATGAGACCTCAGTCTAATTTGGCTTCTTGTTGTCACTGGACCCTTAGCCTTAGTATCTGTACCTGCACCCTCTGGCACTGGGCTCTCTATGCTGTAGTATACCCCAGTGAAGCCTCCTCTTCCCCAATAGCCTCAGCCCCGTCCACCCATATAAATCACAGCAGAAACCACAAGCCCCTGGGCTATAACCTAACAATAACCCCTATCCCTTCTAAGACAGCAAGCTTCTCTCTCATTATAATGCACCTCCTACCCTTAAGGACTTACAAGCTTCTATAGCCCCTTAATCCAACCAGCAGCAGAACAAGCAGTCAAGCACCTCCAACTAGCTTTCTCTACAGGACCTCCTTCCCCCTTGACTGCTACCAGAGAACTAACCCACTAGTCCCAGCCCTGGGGCTTATATGTGCCCAGGGCCTGCCTTCTTCCAGTTGCCTGACCGGGTCCAGGCACAGGCTAATTTTCTCATCAGTCTGCTGCCGCAGCAACCTGCACCTGTGGAGGTTCTGCCTGGCTCCTAGGACCTTCTCCTAAGCAGTTTCTGCCCTTAAAGGAGCAGGCACACCTTAGTGCCCTGCGACACTCAGAACTGCTAACACAGTAAGTACAACTTCAGGCAGTACCTTAGGATATGGTCCAATAGCTTGCTGAAAATGTAAAAGTCTGATGCACAAGATTCATCCTTTATAATTGGTGATGACCATCTCCTCTTAAATATTTTCATGATACTCCATAATAGTGCTATGCTGTATCTTAATGAATGCTATCCTCTCTTACCAAAGCTGTTTTCTTTAAACAATTCACCAATATAAGTAAGAGTTCCACTACAGCCGAAATTCCATATATAGTCCCTAGTTTAAGTATAAAATATAAAAATAAAGTACAAAATACTATATGTTTTTTAATTAGTATAAAAATAATGGTAAAAAACATTGTTGCCCCAGGCAATAATACCAAAGTAGAATGTGGCAGGGCACTACGTGTGCCTGCCACTTTAAGGCCCTGGAGCTGGCAGCCTCCAGGTGCCTAATGAGGGCAGCCATTTTAGGCTCAGGGCTCCTATATAAATGAGGCAGTTTGGCTGCCTAGGGTAAGACAATAATATTGTCTGGCCTGGAAGTTGCTGAGTTTCATCTGGTGGTAAGGGAGATGCTGTAGGGAATGGTAGGAGGCTCCTGATCCTTGGTATGACTGGAAACTATACCCTGCTGGGAGTGGGTGGCCTGGTGGGTCTCCCAGGGGTGTGGGAGCTTCCAGGAAATGCCAGGTCAATAATTGCCCTGATGAAAGATGGGTCAGGGTGCCTTAACCCCTAGCCCTCACCTTAGGGTGGGTTACAGTACACCAAAGGTTGTTGTGGGGGTTTGAGGCCCTGAGGAGGAGAGTTAGAGGCCAGGTGTGGCCAAGGCCACTTGAGTCTACCTGTGAAGGGAAGCCCTGAGACCCCAAGTAAAGGGGGTGTTATGAGTGGTGTGGAGCCCCCAGTGTGAGGGGGGCCAGCATTGTGGAACCACAGCAAGAGGGGGCAGTGATCAGAAGCCTCAGAGAGAGGGTGATGTGGAGCCCTGTGAAGGGAGAGGGGGGCTCAGCCAGAGGGTGAGAGAGCTGAGTCCTGACCCCAGTAAGTCCTCCATCATTGGGAGGCAGAGTGTGGGTCAAAGATAACACTGGACATAGCACCATGACCTGCTGCCCAGGAGGGGAGTGAGAGTCCCTTGTGAGCCCCTGAGGCACCAGTCATGGTGTGAGGTACCTGAGCTCCCCACATCTGTAAGGAGGACCCAGAGAGGGGGACCCCAGGATAAGAGTACGGGTCATACATCAAGGCCTGCCAGAGCTTCCCCTGACTGGCCCAGGAGGGTCAGAAGGGCAAGGAGGCCCACCGAGAGGGATGCCCAAGAGCCTGGGGTCTCAACTGGCCTGGAGGTGGGCCGGGGCTAGTGTGAGCCGAAGGTCCCAGTGAGGGGACCACACCCAAAGGGGAACCAATGGCAGGGTGCTATATGGCTTGGTATGACGGTGGCAGAATCTGCCTGAAGGGAGGAACCCAGGTGGGGTCCTACAGTAGGATTCTGGGCCCCATCATGGGGAACTGGCGTGTATGAGAACATCATGATGTCATCAGTGAGGCTTGGGCTGCTGTGTAGGGGGGGAATGGAGCTGCAAATAGCGCCCCCTAGCAGCAGGGCAGAAAATGGGCAGCCTCCTGTCTAATTATATCTATTAATTAATTAAGACTGTAGCAGGGCACCAGGGTGCCTGCTACTAGCAGGAGGAATAGAGCTGCTGAAGTGCCCTGGAGCAACCCAGATGGGGGTTGCTAGGGCAACCAGGCAGGTCATGTGGCCAGGAGGGGGCAGGGCCAGGCCCTTATAAATGGCTAGGCCAAAGCCTAGCTATCAGTTCCCTTCTGGCAGCCGCAGGAACTCTGTGGCTGAGCTGAGCGGCCAGAGTTGGTGGTCGCAGCCTTACCTTACTGACCGGCTGCGATGTTGCTAGGGACGAGAACACCCTGATGAGAGGTAGGGTTGGGAGCCTTAGAGGGGCTTGGAGTTTGCATTATGAGCGGGTAGGCTCTTTGTTGGTTTTGTTACAGCCGTTTGGGCTTGGCTTGTGTTATAGTTACGCTGGAGGACCGGGTGAGGCTATAGGGGTGTGAGGAGGCCTCACAGGAGCTCCCCAATAACCTGGGAGTCCGGGTGCCCAGTAGTGGCACAGTCAGCGGTGCCAGTGGGGCACTACTGGTTGTGCCAGAGAGGTGCGGTGTGCGGGGTTTCGGACCCCAGCCCGTAAGGGTGGTGTTTTGCCTGGTGGGGCAAAGGACCCAGAGAAGGGTCAAGGGGCCAGGCACGGCTGCGGCCACCTGAGACCCAAGCATGGGAAACGTGCAGCACGAGGGGCGTGGTATAGGACCCAGAGTGGGTGAGGTGCGAGGGGCATGGTATAGGCCCCAGAGAGGGCGAGGCCCCAGAAGGGGCGGTGAGCATGTGCGAAGAGTGCAGTGTAGGCCCAGAAGGGGGGGCAACGGCTGTGGATAGCACGGCAGAGACCCCGAGAGGCGCTAGAGGTGTGGCAGAGGCCCCGAGAGGGGCGGGGAAGCCCAGAGGTGGGCGATAGGCCCCAGAGTGGGGCAACGGACTGAGGAGTAGCACAAGAGCGTAATAGGCCCAGGGGCGCCGGTGGCGGGGTGGCGGCTGAGCCAGGCCCAGGGGCGCCGGAGAGAGCACCAGAGGGTAAGGGACCACACAACGTCCCAGGGAACAGCTGCGAGGGTTGGGGTGTGCTAAAGGGGAGGTTTGGAGGCACGCATTGGCCCATAAGGCTGGGGGTGCTGGACCACCCCACTTTGGTCCGGAGGTGATACCAGCAAGGTGTCATAGGTGTGAGTAGGCAGCCTCCCATTCTGAACCTCAACATCAAAGACGTGGCGGGTGAGTAGAGGGTGCTGGATCACCCTAACTGGCACGGCAAGGGGGCGCTAGTGAGCTCACGGCCGCTCGCGGGCCCCACCCCATGACAAAGACCAAGGTGTGGCGAGCAAGAAGGCAGGTGGTTAGCCCAAGAGCAGGTGGGCGGGCCTCGTAGAGATTGGCCCTGGTAGCCCCCCTGTTAAATAGAAGATAACAAAAAAATCATTGTTTTCTTCCTCTGCTATAGGATGCTAACAATTACACTTTACCAAAATGGGCCACTCAAGGTGTCAGGGACAAACTGTTAAAGCTCTCAGAATTGCTGTTACAGGCAGAATTTGGGATCCACAAACAAAGACAGAAGTCACGTCTGCAGGGTGGTAAGCAAAATGCATCTTTTTAAATGGGGCACGAGTGCTGAACAGATGAACAGTGAAGAGTAGTGTTAGTGATGTTGTTGCCGTGATGGTGCAGGAACTGTGAGAGAGGCAAGTATTGTTGTGGGTGTATTGGATAAACTACATGTTGACATAGCCCTGGAAAAAGCTTTTGAATGCAATTTATGATTTATCAGATCAAATGCATTGCATTCAAAAGTTTGTCAAAGGCTATTGCAACCATGTAGTACGTCCAATATAAGAGAGATCACTCACAACAATCCTTGTGGCATAAATTTCATTGCTCAGTCTGAGACATTTACAAACTTGAAAGATGGCTTATATAGTATATTACATGTTTAATCATGATTACCTCTATATGGTGACCCCTGAAATATCTGGATTTAATCAACATACACTGAAAGAGGAAGGGGCATGTGACAAAGGTATGTTCATTCAGTTTTATAAAGAAAACATCATTCAGTTAAATGAATAAATTCAAACACTTACTGAAGTGAGTCCAATCTGAATTTGATGCCACAAGCCACATTTTAGTTACTTATGTCCTACAGTACACTAATTGTAATAAAGTACAACAGTAACATACTGTATTTTCTCACATACAACATGCCCCCAAATAAAAAAAAAAATGCATCTTGATTTTTAGAAGGCTGACTGGAGAAATAAATTGTTTTAAGGTTATGGCCATCTTTATGACATAAAGCAAGACTTTTTGGAAACACAGTGTTTTAAGAAGTGTGGTATCCCAGGGGACACTCTTCTGGAATGCCACAATTCCTGGATATTTTATGTTTCTAGGATGACTTACTCTGTGTCACACAAGACCCTTGCAAAGACAGTAACAAAACTACTAGTTCTTGACTGTAAGCAGTTTTTTATATAAGTTCTCATAAATTAAGTGCTGTATCTACATCACAAGCCTCATCAAGATACTACCAGCAGTTCACTCACTGCTCAGCCAACACCTATGGCTATGACAGGGTTAACAAAGGACTTTGCCCTTTCAGCTTGCTGAACCAGACAAGCGGCAGCAAGTTTGAACTTGGCACGCTGTCTCCAGGCATGCTTCTTTTCCAGTGAAGAAAACAGCTTCCTGGATTAAGACATGCATCCCAATTTTTGGAAGGCTGATTTTTTGATGGAAAGATGAGCATTGTGTGCAAGAACATACAGTAGTTATTTGCTGGTCTTTATATTAGACCAGCACAGATACCCAAAGGAAAATAATAAGAAGTTTCCAGGAAGCATTCATCATTCTGTTTTATTGTATATTATTTAAGGTTCAGAAAACTAAGTTGTTTATACCAGTTTGCCTTTTCCTTCTTCATGAAATGCACCACAGCGCTGGGCTCCTTGAAAAGTGCCTGGCACTGCAACGTTTGCAGTTAGATAAGCAGAAAAATGCGCATCAGCACTGAGAAAATGGAGGCAGCACACTTTTGAACTGAAACACCTGCAGATGCTTTAGTTCAAAAGTGCAGCATTGCCATTTTCTGCACACTGATGCATTTTTCACAACTGCAAGTGGCATAGCGCATTGTACGTTAACTCGTGTGTGGAGCAGACTTAATTAATCGAGTCTGCTCTGAAGTGGCAGATCTCCAGTGAGTTGCCAGACAAAAAAGTATGTGTATAAATGCCCCATGGACTTCAAATGGCATTTAAATGGCTGATATACAATCAGGCTATAAACTATGAAGACATGGAATGGCTAAGCTATGCCAAACTTGTTTGCTTTCAGTGTTTTGTTTGTTTTTAAGCTTTTGTGTTTTTGGAACTTACAAAACTTAAATCCAAATTCAAACCTTTGTATTTACCTGACCATGAATCATGATTAAAATTCTGCCATAAGCTAAAAGGAACAGATCTGTTTAACTTTGCAAGCACATTTAGCTGTAGTCAGAGGAATTCCTCTTTGTGGGGAATAGCTGTTAAGGTATTAGCACTGTTACTGATTTAATATTTACAGCTTGTCTTACATTTTCCCGGAGGTGATATTGGCAAAGCACTAACAGCTGTATGCTTTTCAAGGTTGTATTGCTCCTGATTCTCCTCTAGCTTACACACAAAGAAATCAGGAAAATAATGGAGTTACATGAATGAGAGGGACAGATTGAGTAATAAACATCTTTCTGAACTATTCAGATCACATGAAGCAGCTTTGAACCAGATAAGCTAGCTCAGAGCTCTCCAACTTGTGGCCTGTGAGTTGTACGTGGCCCCTGAGCAGTCGAACGGCAGCTTCCAAGCTCCTGGCCCAGGTGCCACTCTCCCTTTTGCTCTCTTGCTGTGCCAGCAGAGTCCCTGGGCTCCTCTTCTCTCCCCTAGTTTCTGTTGCCTACACATGCCCCCAGAGTGGTCCACAGGCCTGAAGGAGCCCATGGGCAAAGGTCTCAGGGCCTCTGAGTAGCATGTCTATGCATGCAGGGGGCCTGTATGGCAGGGTGGGGGAGGAGAGAGGTTGGGCTTGTGCAGCATGGCATGGCACATCATGGACCCCTGTGGTACAGCAGAAGATGGTTCATTCATTGCACTAAAAATTGAAAGCTCCTGCAACGCAGAAAGGACACTCCCGCAGTGGACCAGGGACTCCTGCGGTGCAGTGCAGAAGCCTCGCAACATGGTGGCAGAGAGCGTATGCAGCCTTGTTTTGGGGGGGGGGGGAATGGCTGGGGGTCCTGTGGCCCCAGGTCACTCAAGTTGAACAGCCCTGAGCTAGCTTATGGTTGTTATTATTATTATTGGAAGTCTGATGGTGACCTAGCCCTAAAAATAGTGTACACGGGAGCAGAATCAAATTCCCTACTCACACAAAAGTGGGCAACATTCCCCAGTAAATTCCAAAAAGTAGGTACAAATCCTGCCAAGCCTGCTTGTTGTGCATTAAGGATACAACATTACCGCTCCCTGGTATTAAGAACACACTAGTACACATTTGCTATGCAATCATTGTCTTGTTTCCCAATTTCCTCCCAGGTATTCTCTTAAAAGCGATTCTGAAACATCTCTCAGATGCTAGAAAACCTTCAAACCAGCGAAAGATGATTATCTATTCTGCCGTAAGTACTTTTTCATGGTAGACTTTTTGCAGTTATTAACTACAATAAATGACCCATGGCTTCATATGCAGCAGATCACAAGAGTTGCAATGCTGTTATTTCTGGCCAGCTTTAAATACTTCATGATTATCTTAACTTATTTACTTGGAAAAATGCAGCTCATATACCCAGCATTCTATTTCCTAGTCCAAGTGGTTTATTTCATTTAAAGCTGTTTTGACTGGTAAATAAAACAACTTGAAAAATTTGTCCAGGCTCTTTCATTGATCCAACAGTACAACTCTGATTTTTTCAAACTGGTGATCTGTTGTTCTTCAAATAATACTTTTTTTCTTTCCTTTTATTTTAAATTAAATTCAATATTTCTAAAAGACACTGGATTCTGTCTTGCATATGGAGGTTTTCTACATATACACAGAACATGATCCTGGTGGCAGTCTGCTCCCACCCCCTCTGGTCCTGCACCAGTCCCCTGCAGCAGTCAAGGGAGCTGTAGGCTCTCAGGAGCTGATGGGTATCACAGGGCCAGGAGAGAACAAGGCTGAGAGATTTGTCCCCTGCCTGTTCCTGGGGCAGTCTCTGGTGGTGAACCCTGGGTGGGGACAATGTCCCTGTGCCCCAACAGCAGGGAACTCCCAGCCCTGGCTCCCTGGTTGGTGGCAGGGGGCTTGGAAAGAGCTGCAGGGGGACTCACAGCTAGCTGCCCCACCAGTGAATCAGGGCAGGGGGCTGGGTCCAATCCCTTCCTCATAGCTCTTTCCAAGCCCTATGCCTCAATCGCTCAATCCAAGCATGAGGTTGGGAAAAAGCTGCAGGACTGGGACCAGCCCCTGATCAGGACAGATCCCAGCCAGCCTCAGGCTCCATGGGGAAGTCTACACATGCAGCCCAGAGCTGGCTGGGGATTGCCTGAAACGGGAAAGTCCCCAACCACTTCCAGGCTGCACGTGCAGACTTCCCCACACAGCCCAGGGCTAGCCAGGAACCACCCCAATCTGGGGCAGGTCCTAGCCAGCTCCAGGGTGGGCAGGGAATTATCCCCATGCAGGGGCTCCCTCCCCAGTTGCACAGCTGAATAGCTCACTATAACTAATGTAATGAGTAAGTTATTGAACGGTTGCTCTGTAACACCCACATTTCATTCAGTAACTCTGTACTGGGAGTGTTTCTTCTGTTCACAGCATGCTGCTACCATTGTCGCCTTACAGATGGCACTCAATGTCTTCAATGGGAAACTGCCTCCCTACAGTGCCTGCCATTTTTTTGAACTTTACCAGGAAAAGAATGGGTAAGAATCTCATTATCACTCTATCTGCAAAATTACACTTTTAAAAAATGGACTGATGCCCCAGAGCATTTGATAAATAAAACACTTTGGCCATTATTGAACACAAGACTCTAAAATACTGAAAGCACTCCATAAACTGACTTTAATTAAGATAATGGGAGTCAATTTGGTGCTTATGATTTAAAAATAGCAGACATACAGCCCTGGAGACTGCAGTTTCTGTCTACAGTATAAACTTGCTGACCTGAGAGCTTCCACCCTATTCCAGAAGGGAAAACTTCCAGTAGTCAGAGGCTTTACTCAGTTTCCTATCTTACATATAGGACTGGAAAGGGTCATCCTGTCTCTGAATCCTGTCCTCTGGTATCACAAGCAACCATGTCATATAAAAAGGTTTTCATAAGCTTAATAAGTTCCATCGTAAAATTGGTATGGCTTTTTGGCTCCACAATTGCTATGGGAAAGTTGTTCAACAACCTCACTACTCTCATGATTAGAACTTCCTAACTTATAACCTACCTATCCAGTCTACATCCATTGTTCTTGTTGCAAACTAGACCTCGACCTTAAATAGCTCTTTTCCTCCCTTGTATTTACTCTGCTGTATTCATATTTTTATCTGGTCTCAGTCCTGAAGTCAGAGTCACTGTCCATGCAGAATTGTCAATTGTTGGCACTGGATTTATGGTCCAGAGGTCTTGTTCCAGGAAGACACAAACCCTCAGACCAACCATGACTTCTCCATGCAATAAGAGGCAAATTTTATTGATACACAGTGATAGCTGATAAGACAAACAAAATCTCCCCAACTTAATATCTACCAGTTCTAGGGCTGTCACAGAAGGAAGGTATGTCTGTCCAGTATGTGAGCCTCACCCTGTGGTTATGTCTTGAATGTCAGGTGTCAACAGCTTGGAGGTTGAGGGCCAAGCCCCCCCCCCCCCACACACACACACTGGGTTGGGTGAGATGGGCTGGTGGTATGCCCCATAGTGGCCTTGGGTACCCCACTTGGAGACACTGTGCTGCTCTGAAATCCTTCCTTGTGTATTCTTCTCTCTTCTGAGGACTCTTCGTTCCCAGGTATCATTGATTGGTTTCCCTGTGGTCCTCATACTGTCCATATTCTTTCCTGCCAGCATATTCCTTTGTTTCCCACAAATCCATCACATGCACACATCTTGATTTGGTCTGTCCACCAAAACCAGAAATCCCAAGAGTTCTGCAGTTGGGCACTGTAACTTAGTGCTACCTTATCTCATCTTGTTATGGAACAAAGTGGTACATCTTCAATTTCCTAGCCTGTGTGTCTGCTGGCTTCAGAAACAGTGGGTCTTGAAGAAAACTTTGTCACAAACAGGTTTTTTAGAAACCAATTAACCCCTGCCATTTCCCTGGACCATTCTATGTTCTAATGCATATCTACTTTACCTACAAGCTAAGTCCTAAAAGCAAACCTCTACATACCATTTTCTAAGCATCAGAAAACATCAGGGGCACCAAACTTCCCCCAACTTTTTTTTAATTGGCAAATTTGATTAGCACACTCCCATTTTTTTGGTGCCAAGGTCATTTATTAAAAATATTAACTGTAAGAGGGAACCCTTAACCTTGTTTGTAGGAAGGGTAGAAAGAGAGCAGGGGCACAAGTGGACCGAATCAAGGACTAAAAAGCCAGGCAGCTGATGAAGCAGTTAGTGGCATTTGGTCTCTGGTGGACAGAAGATCCAACCACATGGCTGAAAGGAGGCTGGGCTGGGGAATGTAAGCCTGCTCTCCAAGAATGCAAGGACACAGCCCATGCTTGCAGCAGGAAAAGGAGCTCCTAAGAGAGAGAGGAGCTGTTAAAGATGAGCAAGCAGGCACCCAAGGTACCTGGAGATTGGAAGGTTCTGGTGTTGCCTGCAGGCAACATTTACGCTGAGGAAAGAAGATTATGTGTTTTAAGCACAGGCTGGTTTTTGGTTAATTGGTTTTATTTCACTTTGGACTTGAGATTGGACAACTGAGTTGCGGCTACAAAATCGGAGAAAGCCACTAACAGGGGTGTTAGGATGTGCTCCTCTGCTATAGGGGCCAGAAGTTAGCCCCAGGCCAAGGGAAAAAGGCTGGCATAGTGAGATTGAAACCCCAGGAGGGGCTACTATCAAGGCAGAGCTAATACCCAGGAGCTAAGGTCTTAATCGGTGGACTAAGATGGAGGGTGCAGCCAGAGAGAAAAAGAAGGCCCAGGCTGTGATAGCTGAAGCTGCAACAAATCCACAGAAACTTACAGGAGCACTCCCTTAAAGGGGGAAGCACTGAGGGAGGAGAAAGGACCCAGGTGGGAGGTTGGTCTGGCTGAATGGACCAAGCTACCCATGAAGCTGCTACTGACCCCCAAGGATCCCTCCCTCCCAACAATAAACAAGATCAAAATTGTGGCAAGTAAGAAACAGGAGGTGAAGGGGGACCAGGAAGGAGCAGAACCATGTGGCAGACCACAATTTGTCCTACATAACCACTATTTGTCCTACATACCTATCAATTTATTCTCTACTGCACCATTCCAAATTCTTGTACATGAAGGTCCTCTAGAATTATGGAGAAAGGTGCAAATTTTATGAGACATACTGCTAATTCAGGTATACTATAGGTAATATAATAAACAGTTTATCTTATATACAGTGTTCCATTTAACGCTGATACTTTGCAATATTGGAAGAGTTCAGCAGCTAGGACCATGGCAACTGTGAAAGAAAGAGTAACTAGAAGAAACAGAAGGTAGAAGACCAAAAACAAAAACACAGTCCAAACCCTTTGGCTGGAGGGGGCAAAAGCTTGTCAGGGACAGAGAAGGACAAGCCTCATTGAAAGTCAGTAAGTCTTAAACATCTAAGATCCATAGGTCCTTTTGAAAGTACCTCCCCCCAGAACAATATCCCCGTTATAAACTCAGAGAATATAAACACACTCCAAAGCTGAAGATGCTGTAGAAGTTGAAGCTTCAAAACAAGTTGTTAAAATTAAACCAAACAAAATGTACAATAGAAACCACCTGTGCATATAGAAGGAAGATTAAATTAAGTGGCAAATACAAATAAGTCTTAATAATCTCCATATCTATATAAGTGCTATGCACCTGTTGGGCTTCGATCATCTGGTCACATGCCGCCCAGCTTTGGATGTATAGGGCTGTCCGTCGCTCTGTACCTGTGGTCTTGCTGAACGGATGTCCTGCCCCGAGGTAGTCTCTTCCCCAATCTCTCCTGCCATGACTTTGTTTATTTCTTTAGTGGTGGGGTCCGACTACTGGGGCTTGCACATGTCTGGGACCTCTAGACGGCAGTCTTCCATGAAGCTCCAACCTCCCCTATACCTTGCCCTGATACCCAGCCTCGACAAGTCGCTGATGTATCTCAGCCTGACCCCCACCTATTGGTGTTCTGGGCTCTCCTGTGGAAACGTATTAGGTCTAACCCAACCCACAAATATGAGTTATACCTTTATGGGTCTACACAGTTATCTCGATTCCCTCTAAGACAAAACCCTTCCTCTGATTGAGCCAACCCTAGGGCTCTATGCAACAGGCCTCCCAACCCCTCCAAAGGTGGGAAACAGAAAGAAACAAAAGAAAGAATACTATTAATACCAGTAGGCTCCTGACTATACAAAATGGGCTAGCCTGGCCCCAAGAGTTTCTAGCTGGCCCTGTCCTGTATACGCATATGCCTGGCGGCTATCACATTCTCCCTTCCATACTGTGGACCACCTGCATGTTAGTTGGACCCTTGGTGGTCCCTCTAGTTCTGCCTACTCTGTGTCCCCCGCCTGGCAGCTCTATGTAGCTGGAGCTTGTCTTCTGCCACCCATCCAGCTGCTTAGGCTCTCCGTTCCCCATCTGGGGTTGCTCCTCGAGCCTTTCTGAACCCACACCAATCCCACCTGGCTTGACGCCTCGAGTGCCATCACTCTCCCCTTTTCCATGGGGGCAATCCCTGTTGTCACCTTCCTCCTCCTGATTTCTTGGATCCTCCCCCTCGAATCCTCCGTCTGAGTGAGATGCATCTGCCTCCTCTCTCTCTCTGTGCCGTCGCTGGCATCTTCCCTACGATGGGCTTCAAGGCAGACTTCTGCCCCGTGAGAGGCAGTCCTGCCTCCTCTTACCCCTAATCAGGGTTCCAGGGATACCTTCTCTACTGACACATCTTCCGGTCTTCCCCCTGCTCCTTTGCCTGTGATGGCTCTTATCCTTCCGTGCCGGCTCCTCCCGCTCCTCTCCGCAGCTGGCTGCAGTTTTAAAAAAACGTGGATAACAAGCCGCGCGGGTCCCGCCACTACTTCCGGTTTCGCTGCAGCGCCAGCTGCAGGTAAGGGATTCTCCATTTTTTCCTCTCTCTCCTTGCCTTCCCTGTTATGTTCTGGCCCGAGGGTCCCCCCTTGGCCCCTTGGGGTCTGTCCACTGTATCTTCCCTGTGACATGCTAGTTTAAATGTTAGAATATAGGTTCACATTCACTCCTGAGGTAAAATACACTTGTGTAGTCTACCAGTGATGTTCCTATTACTAGCAGGACATGTGGACTTATGTGCTAAATTTTAATCTTTGATAAGTAAGTGCTATTCATCCTATTAACTGAAACCACTGGACATGCTATGCAGTTAAAAAGTGGCCCAAACTCATCTCTGAGATAAGTCCATGAAATTGTATCTAACAGCTGCAACTCCAAAGAAAAAACTGTGCAGCTATGTATAACTAACCTTATATTTATAACTATGTGTTTTGACTTAGGCAATACACCATTGAAATGCATTATTGGAATAATTCTTTGAAAGATCCTCTTCCACTCACTCTGCCAGGCTGCAAATTTCACTGTCCACTTGAGAGATTCTATCAACGGATTTCCTCAGTCATAGTGCACCACTGGGCAAAAGAATGCAGAAGATAGAGCCTAAAGAGAGGTAAGTGAGATGCTGATAATTGTTATGTATACATGGGTCAAGTTTGGCGTAAAGGCAGGAATACACAAAACCCTGAAGAGATATTCCACCTTTCAGTATTTTTATAGGAATGGCAAACCAGATCCAATAAGACAGTATTTTCCCACCTTTTCCTTTTCCGTGGATACATACCACTGGGCAACTCCAGATCTAATGACTTATCTAGTAGAAAGATTCAGAATGGAATCGGGGATTGCATGGCTGAAACCCTGTAGGTTCTCAAAAAACAAATACACAGTAAAAAAGGCATTCGTGTTACTGAAACCAAACAATGGGAGTTGGAAGAAAATCTTAACAAGCTGAACTGTCAAATTACCCAATTTTGCTACTTGTAAATAAACCCACAAGATGATTTGTAAGTCCAGGCAACTGCATTGATTTCCTTCCTATATCAAGTAATACATTCCTTATAAGGAACAGAAACAAACAAGCCCCCAGAAGTCACATTCACACAGAAAACTATCATATTTTTCCAAGCACCAACTCAGAAAACACATATGGCTTTCTGAATCACTGTTCTCAAGAGGAACTTGAAATTGCAGAGATTATATGAGAACAATCAGGCCAACTCACTTGGCTGCATGCATTTTTCTACTAAGTTCTTTTTAAACCCACAAACAGAAGGAAGATGTTTTAACTAGAGTGAGTGAATAATCAGCAATGACTAATTTGCTCAATAATTTCACCTTATTTACTGCTCACAGACTGTCAGTGAGAAGATCAGAAATTCATCAGATTTATTCCCTATTGAATGTGATCCATGTATTTTTGTCAAATAATCTTTTGACTGTAGCTTAATCATGAAGAATTTGAAGTAAATATTCAACATTTGCACTGTGCTGTCTAGCAACCTAATTAACACACACATTAAATTTCCTCCCTGATTGAATATTTTATGCAACTAACCAACAAAGTAGCAAGACAAAGTTTGCTACCAAACAAAACTTTGCCACTGGTGAATATTTGAGCAGTCAGGTTTAATGTTCAGCCCTGTTAAAAGGGCCCATGTAAGACTACTCCACTAAATTTCTCAAAGGAGGGCTAAAGTAAGAGTAAGGTGGTATATGGACCTCATGATGGCCTTCTGAACGGACACAGATTTCCTTCTGCAAGAATGCTAGTAAAACAGTTTTTCCCACACCTTTTCCTGGGTTTCCTTAACTAGTGTTTCAAAGATTAGCAAGCAACCTTAAGTCAAGGTAGAAGGGATATTACACTGTTAGTAAAGTTAAACTGAGTCTAACCCAAGAGAATCATACACAGCTTCTGGCTCCAATTCATTCCCAGTGTGATTTGTAGTGCTGTTTATTTCAACAGTTTCAGTCATGTCCAATTTTGTCAAAAACCATCTTCGATATCAGGTCCTGTCACTGCAAACACACTTTGTCTAAATTCACTGAATCATGCTGTACATATGAGTGAACATCCATTGCACAGAAGCCCGTAAACATATCTATCTAGTATAAAATATAGGAATATTGTAAGGGCAAAATGATGGTTCTCCCTCACCTGACAGCATTACAAGGAGAGATGATGCAGGGGGCCTTTCCCCTTATCATAATATGCTAACTGGGGGGGCTTTTGAAAAGGGTCATGTCTCTAGTATAGAATATATGAACTGACCAAGCTGCTATCATTTCTGGCTGTCCTAGAGAGCCTGAGAAGGGTATTTGAATGGGGCATAGGCAAAAGCAATGTCCTTTGACTTGCACATAAGGGTGACTGTGCTGGTTGGGGTAGGGAGTTTCACGGAAGGAGGAAAAGAACTCCCTTGCCGCACTCTCCTTAGTTACTCCCCTTTTCAAAACGGGCTGAATCACCGTTCCTAAAAATGTTTGATACCTCAGATCCCACATTCCAAACGGTTTCAGTGTGATGGGAACGGAAGGTCCTTTTTTCAGCCCCTTCTGTATCTAGACACAGATACTGAGCAGCGTTGAGCTGTTGGGTCACCATGACTTGAAATGTTATTGTCTCTTTTGGGACCCAGCCCAATTAGCTATATTGTAAATCATGAGGCTTTTGGTTTTGGAAGAATATTATGCATTGATAATATATATGTACAAGGGTTGTGCTTAAAAGTGTGGTTATAGAGTACCTGAACTAAAGCTTGAAGCAGTTTTAAAAAAAAAGGGGGGAATGGTAAAAATAAACAATTCTGGACTAGTCTGTGGCTACGTGTAGTAATTTGCCTATATGCAAATTAACACCGGCATGTTTATTTCAAGGTCAGTGTTTTCAACTTGCCCCTTACTCCCATGTGCTCAGAGAGAGCAGGGCCTGACAGCACGAAGTGGGGGGAAAGTGGTTGCAGGGGAAAGAACCTGAGGGAGGCAGCAGGCAAGGTGGGGCACCAGACCCCCCAGATTGATTTTTCCATGCTGTAACAGTGAGAGGGGGACAAATTCAAAGCAAACATCCAATAATTAGATTCTATACCTGGAAAATTATACGAATTTATCATATGTCCAGGGATAGAATCTTCTTATTGGGGGTTCATCTTCTATTCATAGTAATCTTATATTTAAAGAAAATATGGTATTAATTCACCCAGTGGCTGAAACTCTGCTGTACTTTCCTGTTCATTGTAGTTGTTTGCAAAAACGAAGTTGCTTACTAAGAGCTGTCTTTTCCATTTGATTTACCTTTAGACACACAGTCAGATCTTCAAGCTATTTGTTTCATGAAGCAACTCCAACACAAAGTGACATCAGGCTGTCTGATATTTCAGCGTTAGCCTCCATCAGTGTGACCAATGACAGTACTGTTCTTTATCAAGAGAAAAATACATCTTAGTTCTGCAGTGGACTGTGAAGAACTGTAGACAGCTGTGACTTATCTTTGAAGAATGTTAGTTCTGCTTTAATCAAATCATGCAACCTTAAATAAAATACAAAGCTTGTGAAGCCATAATAATTTATCCATGCTAAATTCATTCAGACTAGCTGAAGGGAATTAGTCGCAACTGTACAAATGTAAGTTTGGTGATAATCTTTGGGTGGTTATGAGTTTAAGGTGTAAGAGATTGCAAGGATATCTCCTCAACATACAACATTTCAAGTTATAACACTTCACACTTACAATGTTTATAAATTGACACTCTGTTTCAATTTTCTGACATCAGTTTTGACTTTACAATGCTTGATTCGATACGACTCTATGCCAGTGAACAAGTTCACTGTGTTGCCCATCTCCCTGGAGAACATCTGTCCAAACTTCCTTGGACATTTTCTTTAAGCAAGCAGACGAACTTCAGCCAAGACTCCTGAGAAGACTAGAACCCTTCAAAAAATCCAATCAAGAGCCCTTCAAAAAGTCCAGCAAAGTCACCTCATAAAAGTCCTACCAAATCATGATTGCTATTTACAATAGAAACACATTGATGTAGCTATATCACTCCTCTATAATTGATTGAGTACAAAATTCTGGGTTATTTTTGGTGAAAATAGGGTACTGGCCCTTGGTTCAGGAACCACCCCCCCATTTATAACATTGCTTCCTATGAGAAAATCAGTTCCGAGTTACAACGTTTCAAATTAAGACATAGTTTTCAGAAACCACTTGTGTTGTAAGTCTGAGGACTGCCTGTATTCAAGAAAAAAGACAGGGGCTTCAGGGGCAAGTGGGTAGGTCTGGATATAAGAACTGAGGAAAAACAAAGAGACAGTTAAATGAGAGAGAAGTTTACTTCAATCTGCTCTTCTTGTTGACTGTGCCACAAACAGGTAAGCATTAGATACAAAAACATCCTAAAATAACAAGGAACAAAGAACACAATAGTTTACTAAGGGAATAGACAATCATATGTTTGTAGCAGCTTCAAAAGGAAAAAGAGGAAGCTGCCAGGGCTACACTGGATTGCACAGACACTGTTACACTGTAACTGTGATGTGTGTGAGTCTGTAGCAAAATTTTGGCCAGGGGATGAAATTAAATGAAGGTTGGAGTCACTCATGCACAGGTAACAATTGCACCATAAGAGCTGATGCTATCCCTGAACAGCAGCTTCCCCCTTTTCTTTCGAAGTGGCTTATCCCTACTCTCCATGAGGGGTGACACTTGAACAGAAAACATACATACACACAAGCAGAAAAGATGAGATGGATGGGGTATATGGAGTGCTTACTTGGAAAGAAACCCACACTCAGCCAGTATGCTCCTTGTAAGAGCCCAACAGAGGGCAGGCTGGAATGACAAGGGAAAAGGACACTGAGTCACTTGCCCTCGTCCTGAGGAGACACTTGTTTTGCATGAAATTTTTGACAGAGAAAATGTGATTTTTCTTGTGGACATAATTGTTTTGTTACTCTGATCAAACAAACTAAAGTCCCTGCTTCAGAAAAGGTCAACAGTTGGTGCGATGTCTGAAGTGCACAACAAAAGAGGATCAGACTCTGCGGACTCCGCAGGGGGTCAGACTGGATGATCTAATAAGTCCTTTACGAACCTAGAAATCCATGAAATCTGTGAAAAATAGGAAGTTCTACTGTAGAAATTTTCTAACAAGATCATAGATAATACTGTAGAAATCAACTACAAAGCAAGACTCAGCATTTCACGAACACAGCCTGATAAGACTCTGGAATGACTAAACCTTAGTCATCTTAAAGTCTGAAGCAATCAAGGATTAGTTAGC
>NW_017728886.1:76725911-76756803 GCF_001723895.1 Crocodylus porosus
CTGTAAACTATAAAATGCCTCTAACAGTTTTATTTGGGGCCTCTGAGTTCGCTCAGGGTGCCCAGCATGCTGAATAAATTTTGAGACAGACAGCGACTCTGTGTCTTTGGGAATAGCTCCGCAAGGGGTCACGAACTCCTCAACAATTTTGGCGACCACGAAGGGACCCCTTGTGTGCTGACCTGGCTGCTCGTCATCCAGACCAGCCTTCCCAGCTGGCATAGGTGAGTTTGTCACCATTCGGAGGGCTCGGTCTGGGCATCGGGTAAGCGGGGCCCGCCATGAGGGGTAGCTGTTCCCAGGAATTTATAGAACAGAGTGCTTAAGTCTCGGGAGGATGGGACAATCGGCTTCAAACGTCCCACCGGGATCTCCTTTAGGGAGGCTTCTCCAGGTTTGGGGAGAAGGGAATCTGCCGGTGCAGTCTGGCATGGGCAGGAAGCGCGCTTGTATTTTGTGTACACAGGAGTGGCCTGTCTTAACTCAACAAGGTGCTCCAGATGAACAGTGGCCAAAATTCGGCTCATTTGATCGGTCTCATTTGGCATTCCTTTGAATGGAACTGGTAGCTTTAAAACCTCAACAGATGGATTATTGGTACCTGTGGGCTGAATTGGCCGAAAAAGCCCCAAAACCGGTTCTTTACTCTACCCCTCCACCTCCTTATGATCCTCCGACTTCAGTCTCTGTGGAGTCTGAAGACGACCCTGAGCCTCTCTACCCTGCTCTCCCTGTCCCCAGTCAACCCCTGCCCCCTGATGAGAGTGCTGCAGCTCCCATGGCGTCAGCGCCGACTCCAAGCTCTGGGCTCCCTGCCTCCAGAGGCTTTTCTTCGGTCTGGACCCAGAGCCGGGGTCCTGTGGGGGAGGCATTTCCACCCAGCCAGGGGAAGGAACACCCAAATGCGTTTCAAAAACAAGCACGTAGCCAAAAACCAGTTTGAACCAATTAAGAGTCTCTCAAACTGATCTGATATCTTGTTTTCTTTCACAGTGGAAAATTCCCACCTGCGCACGCATCTTGTCTGTAAACTATAAAATGCCTCTTACAGTTTTATTCAGGGCCTCTGAGTTCGCTCAGGGTGCCCAGCATGCTGAATAAATTTTGAGACAGACAGCGACTCTGTGTCTTTGGGAATAGCTGCGCAAGGGGTCATGAACTCCTCAACACTACCAAGACCAAAAGCAGAAGGAAAACCAGTCGCTGGTGGCCAGAATATGAGAAGCCACAAGTGCACAGCTGTGAGTATAACTCAGGCAATTCTCATGTCAGCATCTATGTGAACCTAAGTGAACATTTGGTCATTTTCAGAATGCTTACCAGCATTTTAACAATTCACCCAACAAGTTGCAAGAAAATTGCAGTTTGCACATGTGGGTGGTCAGAGTTCTATTACAATGCAATTTAGCCCTTGAATTTCAGTGATGCACAGTGAGTACTTTCAACCTTTGCACTGGGACTGGCTGGACAAGAACACTGGGGCAAGCAGGCTGAAATCAGATGAGGAACCTGGAATGGAAGTGCTGGAATGAATAGCCCCAACACAGAGTCTGGGACTGGAAACCAAAGTGGGGGAGACTGTTTGGCTGTGGGATGGAAGGAGATTGTATTGAGGAAGAAGATTGTGACTGACAGAGCAGAGAGAGAGTTGAAGGTTAGATAAGGAACTCAAGGTAGGGACAGGGCCTGGCTGGGCAAGGAGACTCAGATTGGGCTAGGAAACCCAGAGATAAAGATTGGGATAGACTGGGTATGGAAACCATAACTAGGTCAAAAGCAAGAAGCCAGGTAAAAGGAGTGATGGAGAGGACTAGGACTGAGACAGAAACAGTGATAGAGCAGGAGCAACCAGTTCAAGGGCACAGATGCAGAAGAGGCTGTGAGAAGTACAGCATGCTCTCATTCCAAACTTGGAATGGAACCCAATTGAAAACATTCCTCTCTCATCGCCAATAGTTGTGAAACCAGCTGGTCATGTGTGTAGGTCTTATCCCATCCAGTGGCTGGTTCACATGGGGTGTGACAACCTACCGCTGCTATCAACTGCATTATCACTCAGCATATCACTGTTTTACCTTGAAACCAAGAGAAGCACATTGGCTGAAGTTTTCCAAGGCATTCAGTAAGGGAGTTTGAATTTCAATGAGACATGCATCTAATTTGTTTTGTGTTCCTTTGCAAATTCTCTCACTTTCTCAGTCTATACTCAGCCAGAGTCTGTTGATCCCACATGAGCTTCATCAGCCATCTTTGAACCCACAGATAAGACAATCATGGAAGAAAATCACACTCAGCCACTTCCCCAATCAAGTAATTAGTGAATGAAGGAATTCAGTGATTTTCTGCTAAGGTTTATTAATATCCCTATATACACGCATAGTTTCTGTAATTTCCAGAAAAGGTATAGACAAATTAAACAAATTCTAGCAATTTAAAAGTAGCAGGGCTTTACTGTGCAACAGCTGCGGGGTGGTAACTGAGCATACACACACACTTACTATGCAGTAAATGAAAGTTTAAGATTACCTTTCAGTGAAACAAATTTAACCCATTACATTTGAGCTCTCACTTGCATAAAAGGTCTCTATCCCTTTTACATTTTCTAGTCCTTTTCTGTCCATACCCAAGGTTGAATCAGAGACAGGTTACTGTTATTAGTCTCTGGAAATGGAAGGATGTTTCTTGCCCCAAGAACCAACCATTCCTTTTATGAAGGGGCCAATGCTGCTTCTATTGCCCTCATCAGGGGCTTTGCCACTACTCTCAAGGCCTGGAAAACTGTAATGACATCCACAGAGCTTTTTGACATCCTGGCTTTGTTTCCACAAGCTTTGCTTTAGAGAATGATGTTTGATTCAAGAGATCTATTTTTGTTAATGCAAAATGAGCCAGAATATAAGTGGGCTGCTACTTTGTCCCTAGCCTAAAGGGCTGCCTGGGTGGGAAAAAAAATGTCAAGTATAAGAAAGCCTTTCAACTTCAGGTAGAAACAAGGAATCAGGATTCTTTTCTCAGCCAGGTATGAACAATCACTTCACTGTCCTCTATGCCAGTAAAAAGATAAGTAAAGAGTCTTCCTAATGTAAGTAAGTACAGCCTGGAAGGGTTGGAAAGGACCCTGAAGGATCATTGGGTCCAGCCTCCTGCATGAGCAGGAAAGACATCTGGGTGGTCAGGTGACCCCAGCCAGTTGACCATCCAGTCTTTTCTTGAAGACCTGTAGGGTATTTGGGGGGAGCTTGTTCCTCTGGGGGGAGCTTGTTCCATAGTCTGGACACCCTGGTTGTGAAGATTTTCCTAATGTTCAGCCTGAAACTATCTTCCAGGAGTTTGTGGCCATTATTTCTAGTTTTCCCCCAGGGCACCCTAGTGAACAGCTGTTCACTGAACCCCTGATGTTCGTCTCTGATATAGCAGTAAGTCGCAATCAGGTCCCCTCTCAGCCTTCTTTTTTTCAGGCTTTTATTTCAGTCTGAGGTCCCTCAGCCTCTCCTCATATGGCTTGCCATGCAAGTCTCTGATCAAACAGGTGGCTCTTCTCTGGACCCTCTCGAGCTTTAGCACATCCTTGTTGAAGTGCGGCGCCCAGAACTGGACTCAATACTCCAGCTGTAGCTGCACCAATGTTGAGTAAAGTGGGAGAATCACTTCTTCGGTTTTACTGGAGATGCATTGATTGATGTATACTAGAGTTTTATTGGCCCTAGCAGTTACTGCGTCGCACTGCCGGCTCACATTCATGCTGGGGTCTACCCCCAGATCCCTTTCATTTGTAGTGCTGGTCAGGTTAGCATTGCCCAGCCTCTGGTGTGCTGGGGGTTCTTTCTTTCCAGATGCATCACTCTTCTTCAGGGCTAAACAGTGAAAAAAAATCCTGAAAAGCCTGTCACAGCAGAAATAGCTAAAAACTTTCCTTTTTCAGCAAAGGACTTGTATATAAGATAAATATTCTTTTTCCTATAACAGGAGGGCAACCAAATGCAACTTTTTCCAAATCCAGACAGTAGATTCTCCCTCTCAGATATTTCTCTTCCTAAGATAAACTTAATTCTTTTAATGACCACCAGCTGACAGCCTTTCCTGGCCTGACAGTTGATGTCCCCATTCAAAATGTAAGCAAGTGAAGCAAATTAGTCAAAAAAAGCACATGATCAGCCAGTCACATTTGCTTTTATTGGGAGGGGGAGGGGAAGGTGCCAGGATCCACAGAATTGTTAAGCCTAGTGGATAAAGCTGGGGGGGCTTACCAGTGTCTGTTGTCTGAGGGAAAGCCAAAGTCAAACCAGAGCTCACAAACCAAGCTGGAGGAGGTGCCAGAAGTGGATGTCAGGGACTGAGCCAAGGTCAAACAGGGGGCCACATGCTGAGCCAGAGGGTTATCAGAAGCTATGTCCGGTTCAGGGGTCAGGTATATGGGCAGGAATGCAGGAGCAGGCACCCAAGAAATCACAAGAGCTAGCCAGAGATTGAAACCATTTTGTTGTGCAGCAGGGACTAGGTATTGCAAAGAGCTCCTTAAAAGTAGCCCTAGAACTAAGCTGGACCTGCTTAGGGGGTTGAGTGCTACCGATCTAGTTGCCCTGGTGCCATGCAGAGGCTTTATACCAGGGGTGGGCAAAGTCTGGCCTGTGAGCTGGATCGGACCCACAGTGAACCCCATTTCCCAGCAGCCCCTGCCTGTGTTGCTGCAGCCAGTTTCCATGGATACCCAGCAGTGGCAGGGATATCACAGGGTCAGGGTTTCCATGGAGACCAGCCCCAGCAGTGCTGTCAGGGTACACGGCTGGCTGTGGAGCTACTCCAGGACTGCTTGCGGCAGTGACAATGTGGTCTGAAGCCAGGACAGAACTGTGATCTACAGCCTGCATGCCCCGGGCAAGGGTGCGTAAGCAGCAGATCCCAGCTTTGCCCCAGCTCCAGACCATGCTTTCACCACAAGATCCAAGCTCCAGCCCCAGAGCAGCTCTCTGCCCAGTCATGCGCCCTGCCAGCCATGCTGGGGATGATCTCCATGGAAACCCTAGCCCCATGCAATCATGGCCCCACCACTGCTAGAGTCTCTATGGAAACTGGCCACAGTGACGTGGGCAGGAGCTGCTGGGAAATGGAGTCTGGCCACAGGCTGGATCCATCATTTTGTCCACCCCTGCTTTATACCTATTCCCCCCTCCTCAAGGGTAGTTCCCAAGTGCTCTTTTCATTCCCCTTAGATCTGGTGAAAATGTGTAAATAGATCAGCTGTGACTGGTGTGTGGGAGGGGTGGGAAAGCAGGAAATTAAAATAGGGTGGGACACCTAATTAGAAAAAAAAGGACCCTGATTGGCAGAGGCATGAGTAACTAAAAGTAAGGAGCAAGTCTGTAATAAAATCAACAGATACCATAAGCCAAGGTTGGTCCCATGTTACTAGTGGCTGCAGGAGGCCCAGTGGCTTTGTACATGGGGTCTTGGTGCGAGCTCAAAATCCACAGGAGGCAACATAGCTCTGCACACTCTTCAGAAGTTAGGACCACCGAAAACTTTGAAGGACTAGGCTGGTGATTTTGGCAAGCCCAAAGTGCCCTGCAAGTGGAGTATTGTGGCACTTCTGTAGGACTCTGACCTCTAGTTATCCCTCTGAGATGTACAGGCGGCCTTTGTACCAAAGAAGCCCATCACAAAAATGGAAATTTGATGCAGAGGATGATTCTGCCCCTTCCAAGTCCTGTTGGACTTGAGAGGCCAATGAATCTTTGGGAATCAGAGAATGGAGCCATGTCACCAACACCAAACAAGCTGGTTCTTGCTTACTGTGGTCCTGATAAAATGTCTTGGATTTAGGACCATGCAGTTAGTTGTGGGAAGAAGTTCTGAATGTTTATAGGATACCCCCTCACTGTTTTTGGTGCTGGGGTGGTAGGTGATGGGGAAATTAAACTGGGTTAAGAACAGAGACCATTGGATCTGTGTCTGATTGAGATTTTTGGTAGTTTGCAGGAATTTCCGATTTTTATAGTTGGTTAGTACCTGCACTGGAAACCAAGACCACTCTAAATGGTACTGCAATTCTTTGAATGCTGCCTTGATTGCTAGAAGCTCCCAGTGCAGGATATTATAATTGCACCTGGCAGGAGTCAGCTTCCTAAAAAAGTAGTGTAACAAAACCCCAGTTTTTCTTTTTTTGAAATTTAAAAATACATTCCCTCTCCTTCCCCAACTATTTCTAACTCTTTCTCTGCCCTCTCTATTCCTTATAAGTACTTATAAGTTGTCATAGATAAGCTAAGTTCTTCTAGTCCATTATTGTGACAAGCCCCTTTTTATATTGTAAATAGTGTTCTGTTATTTTTGTATTGATTTTTACTGTTTTATACTGTATTCCTATTATGTCTGTATTAATTTTTACTGTTTTACATTGATATTGTATGATTTAGGCCTGTTCCTATAAGTTAACCAAAGTAATGTCAAGTTTCCATGTTGTAATGGCAAGTCTCCATTTTGTGTCCCCTGCCCAGCCAATACCCTATTGTAACTGTGTTGCAACTGTGACTCATACCTACTGCTCCTATGTAAATTGGTTCCTGGATGAATGAGAGTGAATAAGAGTGCTTGAGACATAATGATAGCAGGCCTAAAAACAAATCCTGCTTAATGACCAGACCATCAGCTTAATGACCAGACCACCATCTTGCATTGACTCTCCCTGAAACCACAGACCTACTCCCAGGACCAGAGAAGAGACAAAACCCAATATGTAGAAGATAAAGACCCTCCAAGAAACCAGAAACATATAAACAAAGAACAGAATAGAAACCAGCAACTCCACCATTGTATCCCACCGGACAACAAGGACACCTGGAACTGCATTACCTCATCTGAGCAAGACTGGCCCTTGCCTGGGCATGTCCTGCCCATTGGAGTCACAGGTAGCCCACCCCTACAAAAAGGGTGGTAGAATGTGACCTCCTTCGGACGCCCTCTCCATCTGGACCAGCACTACGCCACATCACCTATCTGCCCAGAGGCCCTGCTGACAACCCGCTCTGGACAACACCTCACTGGAGGAGACCTCAACTGGCCATCAAGGGTCAACTCAGAGCCTGGATAGGTAGCCATCACCCACTTTCTTCCCCCAAGCAAGGGACCTGAGTTCTGTCTCTGCACACCTTGATCTCAATCCCTCCATTAAGCCTTTCCTCTCCTGCTACCATTGTGTGAGTGTGTAGGAGAGTGTGTGTGTGTGGGGGGGAACCAATAACTTTGTTGCCTGTTTAATAAAACTGTTATTTTGGAACCCCAAGTTGGGTTTTGTCTAACTGACCTCCCAACCCTGCTCCAATCTCTGCTGTCTTCCCCTCTGACCTTCATCCCATCTCTCTCTCTCATCTCAGCTCCCTCTCTGCCGCCTCCAACACCCCCATTTCTCTGCTGCTTCTGACCTCCATCCCAGCTCTCTCCCTGTGCCTCCCAGCTCTCTGCTTAACCTTCAGACTTGCCCCCTGACTTTCTTACCAGTTCTCCTAGCCTGTCTTCTAACCCTCAGATCCTCTGCTCCTTTCAGCTTTTGCCTCCACTGCCTCCCAGCTTCCTTGCCATCTCCTGGCCCCAGCTCGACTCCCAGCTTTCTCCCCCAGCCCCACACCTTTGCTTCTCTGCCTCCCCATCTCCTCTGCCTTGCTGCCTCCCAGCTCTAGCCTCTCTATCCTCTGGCTCCTTCCAGCTTTCTCTCCTACACTCTACTCCGTCTCCACCACCCCTACCTCTGCCACTCTGCTGCCTCCTGGCTTCTGCCCCAGCTTGCCCTCTGATCCCGGCTTCTTCCCCAGTTCCTCTGCCACCTCTTGGCGTCCCAGCTCTCTGATATTTTAATCCCCACAGTCTCCTGCCTCCTCCAGCCTTTTGCCTCCCAACTATCTCTAACCCCTGACCTGTCTCCTGGCTTTCTTCCCCGGTTCCACTCCTGACCTCCTGATCTCCCAGCTTTCTCTGTCACCCTAGCTTTGTCTCTCCGGCTCGGCTTCTCTTCCTCCTGATCTCCTGGCTTTTTCCCCCAGCTCCACTCCTTCACCTCCCAACCTTCCAGCTTTCTCTCCCCGGCTCGGCTTCCTCTTCTCCTGACCTCCCGAGCTCCCGGCTTTCTCCCCTGGCTCCACTCCTTCACCTCCTGGCTTTCTCTCCCTGGCTCAGCTTCCTCTCCTCCTGACCTCTCGACCTTCTTCCTCCACCTTTCCTCCACTGCCTGCTCTCAGTTTACTGCTCTACCACCTCTCTCTCTCCCTATCTCCATCATTTCTGCTGCCTCCGCTCAGTCCCTACCTTCTCTATTGCCTCTGACCTCATCCCTACCTACTCCACTGCCTCTGTTCCAACCTCTTTCTTCCCCACTCCACTGCCTCCTGGCTTCTGCCCTAGCTCATTGCTCCACCACCTTCTGCCCTGGCTTGTCACTCCCCATCCCGGCTTCCTGGCCAGTTTTCTCTCTCTCCTCAGCTTGCTCCTCCAGCCCGCTCTTCCACTCTGCCTCCTCCTGGCTTTTCCCCCAAGTTTGCCTCCACCCAGGACACGAAGTACCCCCAAGTACCCCCTAGTGTTAACACACAGCTACTACTGAAGTGCATGTTTGTGTATATGTGTAGACCCTTAGTTTTGTATGTGTAGCTTGTGTGCGTGTATACAATTTTGTGTCACACCCTCCTGCCTAACATCATGATATTGAGTTCCTGAGTGTTGATCTGATGCATGTCAAGTCAACAGTAGGTGAAGGTGGTCCATGTGAAGGTGGTCCTTTTAAGAAGGGCACTGATTGGGACCACCTGCTTGGATAAACCAGCAAGCATGATCAGACACCCAAATCACTCTATTGTTGTCTTATCAAATTCACACTTCCCCAACTTGGTGTACAATTGCCTTAACCATTGCAGCACTACTTGAAAGTGATGTTTGTGCTGCTTGGGGTCCTCAAAAAATATTAAAATATCATCTAGATGCTTAGCATGAACTGGTCCAGGAACTGTCCTTATAAACATCATTTATGAAATGCATTTCCCTCATGAATGCGAACAATGTTGTAGGCCCCGGGAGGTTCAATTTGATGAACAGCTTGGTGAAATGGAGCTAGTCCAGCAATTCTTGGATCAATGGGAGTGTGTAGCAGTTTCAGATGGTGACTATATTTTGGGCTTTATAGTCCTCAGCTGAGGAATGTGGAGGTCCTAATAAAACTTTTTGTAGGTTCTCCTTGATATAGTCCTTGGGGGCCTTGAGTTCCAGTTCAGAGAGAGAATAGATGTTTCCAAGGGACATTTGGTCCTGCAACATAATATCAATGGGACAATTATGTGGGTGATGTAGGGAAAGTTGATCTACCCCCTTCTTATCAAACACTTGGGCCAGGTCCCAGGATTTTTCTGGGAGAGATGGGTCAGTGACTATCGGACCAACACTCTCCAGTGATGTGGGCTGTGATCCCTCTTCCCATAAGCAATGTGTAGGGGAGTTACAGGAGGGCATGTGCCCCCCGAGATTGGCCCTCACTGTCCAGGGAGTGGGGAGCGCCAACTGGTACCCCCTGAGGAGCACTGGTGGCACTTCTGGTTTTGCTGCTGATGCTTCCAGTTTTGACACTGGTGCTTCTGGGCTCAGCCATCGGCCACTGGGGGACCTCCCCATTGGCGATCAGCCACTGGTGCCCCCCCCCCCGAGTCAGGAGGCACCAGTTACCCATGTCTCTGCCAGTGGTGAGGAGCCCAACAATTTTGGCCTTACACCTGATCTTCCCTGAAAATGTGTCTGCCCACAGTATTCAGAACCAAACTGGAGTTCTCTCTAGCCTCTCAGGATGTCTGGGTTATGTCAGGATATCCAGAGGTCCCCAGGGTGATTGAAAAGTGGGGGGAATTAATTAAATCAAATTAAAGGAGCTCCTGGTGGTTTCCTATCCATATCTGCTATGCTTCCTGTCCTGAGGAGCAGGCAAGGAAAGGTAACCATGCCTGCCTGGCCACTACTGCTGCTGTTCTCTGGGCAAGAAGAACAGCAGCCCAGCAGCAGCTGCAGCTCAGCAGGCAGGTTAACCCTTCTCTGCTTGCTCCCCTTGGACAGATAGTATGGGCCAGGGGTGGGGAAAGTTGGGAAGCAAGGGGGAACCCCCAAGGAGTGGCCAGAGTCCTGGGGGCAGGGAAAGAACTGGAGATGTGGGTATGGGGGTATGGAGGAAGCCCAAAATGGGAGGGGAGGGGGAGATTCTTACCATTCAGTTCTCCAGGCCTCTGCTGGCCCGAAGTGTGACTGCTTCAAACTTAAGCTAGTACTAATATCCACCCGCATTTGTGTGGATCAAAGTACAAAGTGTAACAAGGTCCTCACAGCGTATCATTGTACATGCTGTACATAATATAGCTTTTGTTTCCCACTACAGGAGCACAGCAAGAAGTACTGTGATTTTTAGAACATTTATATCAGTTTTTGTGAATGTTGATATAGGTCTTTTTTTAGAACTGTAAATTCTTGTGGGTACTTAGAAGTTGAGACTACTGGTTAGTCTCTTTTAGAACAAAGCAATTAGAGCTCAGCTTTAGGGCTATTTACATTTTAAGGGAAACAATAGCACAGCATATCATGTCAATTTAACAATGATACATGGTACCCTCATCTTTCATAAGCATCACCATTATCAAGCAATGTATTTTAAGGACAGCTTAATGCCTGAACATTTATAAGAACTGTATTTCACATTACATTTAGTTGATGACACTGATTTATTTTCATTTCATGCATATAAACAAAATCACTTATGTGAAATGAGCAGGAAAGTGAAGCTGGAGTTGCAGAGATTGATTGACCAGATTGTGGCTTGCCCCTCAGCCCTTTTTCTTACCTTCTCTTTGGCTTATTAGTAGAGCTGAGTGTTGTTTTTTTTTGGTTTTTTGTCAAACAATTTATTCATCAAAGATGCAGTTTGGACATCCCAAAACTCTTCACAGTTGTGTGTGAGGACAGATTTGGGTCAAATCCATATAATAATTTCAGCTCAAATCATTTTTGGAAGGAGGAGGCTTATATTCACAAAACTGCTGGTAATGACAGTTCCCCTACTACCTAATACCCTACTACCTAATAACCCCATGGTTAGGTCACTCACCCAGAATGTAAGAAACCCAAATTTAATTCCCTTCTCTGGCTGAAAGGAATGGAACCTCTGTCTCTCACTTGCAACAGAGTATCCTAAATACTAATATATGGGTACAAGGGGTGTAGGTTGTAGCCACGTTGGTCTAAGGACATAGGCAGACAAGGTTCTTTGAGTGAGTCGGATATCTTTTATTAAACCAGCTTAAATCTATGGGTATGAACTTTTGTAGGCCACAGACTACTTATGCTATGTATGGACTTGCAGAAAGCAGGGGTATTAAATTGAAAGGAATAAGGTAATTTACATATAAAGGATAGGGAAAGAATGAAGACAGGAGAGGCCACTGATGAGAGAGGTGAAGGAATAAACAAAGTAAGGATATAGGAGGTATAAGAGCTAGTCAAGGTAATGAGATAAGAATCCAGAGTCTCTGTTGAGATGATACTTAACACAATCCAGTCTGTAGATGATTTCTTGTTCCATAATTTTGCATTCAAGTCAGTTTTTGAAGTTTTGTTGTTTAAGAGCAGCTACTCTGGGGTCAGCAATGGAATGTCCAGGTGTAAATTGTTCTGTCACAGGCTTGTGTGTCTTTCTGGAACATAGGGACTGCTCCATCTATTCAATGTAGACAGCAGAAGGGTACTGTAAGCAGGTGACGGTATATACAACATTGGTGGAGGAGCAGGTACATGAAGGCTGGGTGTTTTAATTTGTATTGTTTGGCCCAGTGATGATGTAGTAGTCATCATGTGATCTGTATTGATAAGGGAATACATTCTCAGTTGGTGCCTCAGTTAGAATAGGTAGTTTCTTGCTGCAGAGATACCATCTGAGGTTGAAGGGCTGCCTGTAAACTAGGACAGGCTTGTCCCCCAAGGCACCTTTGAGATGGTTAGCATTTTCCAAGTGGGATTTGGAGGTAATTAATGATGTTTCCAAGCTGTTCAAGCTGGGGGCTGTAAGTAACAAGAGGGATTCTGTAGTGCTTGCCTCAGGTTTGGTATTGTAGGAGGTTAGAGCAAAGTCTGAGTCCAGGTCTGTTGATTTAAGTGGTTATGGCTTGGAGATTGTATTCTAAGTGTCAGAAGACCTGCTGCAGATCCCTAAGGCAGGATATGAATACAAACGGCTGTTAATGATGGATCTAGTAGTGTGCTTAGGATGAAAGTTAACAGCATGGAGGTAGCTGTAGCAGTTGGTTAATTTCTGATACAATATGTTGGTGACCATTGCAAACTGTCATCGTGGTATCCAAGAAATGAATATGCTGGGTGAAGTATCCAAGAGTCAGTTTGGTGGAAGGGTTAAAGTTGTTAAAATATAGGTGGAATGTCTCTAGCAATTCTTTCCCAAGTGTCCATATGATGAAGTTATTATTGAGGCCCCTTCTACACGCGCAGGTAAAGATGCGATAGGATCTGATGCATGATGCACACAATTGCACCTCCTGCCATGTCACATGTGCATGGCAGGAGGCATGATTGCGTGTTAGATCCTGATCCCAGGCTCCCATGGCTGGGAGTCTCCTCAGCTATCCCATGCCCTCCCTGGGAGATTACATGGGTGGCTAAGGTGCACAGCTGACAGCCCAGAGGTCACAAGTTTGAGGCCGCAGCAGAAGTGCTTGTGACATGGCCCTGTCCAATTCCAACAAACTGAGTTAAAAGTCTAGCTACAGCTACAAAGGCATAAATTCAAGCTAATCCTGGCCTTTTGCCAAAAGCAGCCCCACAAGACCCAGTTATATATGAGTGTTTGGTCATTTGGGCTGCGGAATCAAAGATGGTCAGAGGTGACAGTAGCCACCTCTCTCTTTTCAGGGCCACTGGCTACAGAAACAGACTTGCCTGATCAGGCAAGACTGATTAGCCACTAAACATGGTTCCTTTGACAGCTATAACTAGATTGGCTTTAAAGCAATTTTGCAACACAGAATCAACTCTCCTAACATAGATAAGTCACATGTTGCCAAATGTGATGACACAAACACAGAAACTTATTCACACCCACAGTCAGAAAAAAAACAGAGAAGGCATAAGCCCCCCTGCACACTGCCAGTAATTTCATATTGTCTTGTTTAAGTAACCATGACACATATCCTGAGCCATCTGTAATTTGTCTCCCCGCCTTGGTATGCTCAAGATGTTATGCTGCCTTCTGTTCTGTGACAGCGCGATGAAAGATCCTGTTGGCAGTATATACATGCAAGGAGCCGACCAACAGCTAGAAAAACCTGAACTGACCTTCCTGTCTTAGATGGAGATTGAAATCCCAATGTTTATGATGCATTATTAACATCAGTGTTGTTCTGAATGAATTTATTTTATATTTAAATTTTCAGGACTGTCTGTAGGCAGTTGCCTACTGTCATGGAAAATTTCTACAGATTGTAATACAAGTAACACTAATATGGTGCTAGAGAAAACAGTCTATAAACCTACAGCATTTAATAAAGAATGGTCTCCTTTCTACAGACTTCCAAAACATCCTATAGAATGCTAAAAGCAGGGATGTTATCCAATAGGACACTTAAAAGAACCTAAGATACTTTTAAAAATATAGAAAGGATATTACTTTAAGAAAGGTTTTTTTACAGAACAGGTTGGCATAAATAAAGCAGCACTAAAGCTAGGACTGCCCAGCATACTTGCTAAAGTAGAAACCAAAAAAAGTTTAGGGGAATCAAAACAGAAGAAAAAAATGTACAAGCATGTTCAAGTTACATGGAGGCAGAATCTTACAGAGGTCAAAGCAAATGGAGATAACTCTGGAAGCTTTACTACTTTGAGGGCCCCAGGAGAATTTATATATATTTTAAGGATTCAGCCTTGAGATCACTGTTGCAACCAGTTCAATGGAGGGCTCTAAGCCATGTTTGGAAATGATGGGTGTGGAACACCTTAAGAAAGTCCCAGGAAGTCATTAATGATAATAACAAGTGCCTTTATAGTTCTTTGCAAACACTATCTACACAAAACACTAAGGAAGTGAGTATGAAGGTATTATTATGCCTATTTCATAAAGGGGAAAACATAGGCAAATTAAACAACCTGCTCTGAGTCAGTGAGTCAATGTCAGATTCAAAACTGTAATTATAAGTTATTATTGGTCAGTGTTTAAAATGGGCAGGCACAGATTGCAATGTGATCATTGCAATGAGATCACAGTCTATAGCCTTGCATCTGCAATATGCTCAGTATGAGCTCAAGGGGCATACAGTATGCCCACACAGCATTCATTGCAGGCCTGGGACCTAAATAAAATGTGATGCAAACAGGAACAATATGTGTGCAGTGGGAAAGTAAACTAGTGGTTACCCAGTACAATAGCATTTTGTTGCTGAGAGAACAGCATATGAATCTTGAAGGTAGTATTGTTTTTAAAGTTGTTTATTTTAGGGCCATGTGGTTTTGGTTTATTTTAGGGCTTGTTTATATTATTAAAACAAATTAATTTGACTTGGTGATGGGAAACCCAGGTTGGAGTGTGGGAGGAGAATCATGGGAGGGAAAGAGGAGCTTAAAATACCAATGAAGGGATAGATGAGCTGAGGGGGAGGTAGAAAAAAAGAAATCTGAAGACTGCCCAACTCCTTTTTCCTCCACCCCACACTGCAACCTGGAAAAAGTCAAAGCACTGAAAAACAGAAGCAACACAAAGTTGCAAAAAACTGCAAAGGGAGGGGGGGTTGGGAGGGGGGTTATGGGGAAAAGCTCCCTGATTTTTTTTAACTCTCCCTCCAAAAAAAAAATCGGGGGGGAACAAAGCTATTACTGGCTTATTAGAGAGAACGTAAACAGTAACCTGAGGAAAACATACCAGAAACAGGTTTATTGCATAAGCACACCAAGCTCCCTGTGTATTTGGAATGTACAAAAAACAGTTCCACCCCTTTTATAAGTGCACCTTCACTTAAGAGCTGTTAAACCCAAGGAGTTACTGTAGCTACAGAGCTTTCCTGACTGCTGCAGGATGGCAGTGACAAAGCCTGCATGCAGGTCCAGGAGTCTGTGTTTCACTTGCAGTCTTCTCTTCATTCTGCTTCATCAAATTGTGGCAAAAAAAGAACTGAAGTTTGCAGTTGTAGTAAGTAGCTGGCCTCTTCATTTAATCATGGCTAATGATTTTAGTTTAGTCTGTTCCCTGAACTGATTAAAGTGTAAAATTGCAATTCCTTTTTGTACAGATTCCACAAGAGAAGTGGCAGGCTCTTTTGTGTTTAGTGAATTAAGCCTCAAAGGCATTTCTTAATGAAGATAAAATACATCAAACTGTAAAGAATTTTTCTTCTAACTTGTGGGTGTTTCTCCTAGATATGTGCTTAAAAAACATGAATGATAGTCAAGAGGTCTGACCTGTCCTTTCTACCTTCTGTGTATCCAGACTTACTCTCTCTGTGCTTCAATTTCTCTGCTTGTAGAATCATTAATATTCAACCGTCCTCTAGAAGCTCCAAACTTAAATTAATTGTTGTTTTGAAGATACTCTGATATCTTCAAACTGAATGCATCCTAGAAGTTTAAGCATTTTATTTTAAGATAACTGAGTTGGCACAGCAATATGCAGAAATGCATAAAGTGACACTTATTTAGAGGTGTCATGTATGTGTTGATTGAACTATGATTGATTCAGAAACTGGCTGAAACAATTTTTCAAGATCTGTTTCTAGTTTTAAAATGTATAGAGTACATTGTAAGAGCCAGTAGGATCTGGAGGACTTCCTCAGTATGAAAGTTAGATGGTATGTTTTAGAAGTAAAAGTTAAGTGTTGGCCTGTCAGCTGTTACATACACAAGAGTGGTACTGATAAAGAACTATGAAGGTGGTTAAGCCGATTGCCTAGAGAGGCTATGGAATCTCCATCCTTGGAAGTTTTCATAAAAGGGTTAGACAAGCACATGGCTGAAATAGTTGAGACAGGGACTATGATTATGCTTTGAGCAGCAGGTTTGACTAGATAACCTCCTGAGGTCCCTTCCACACCTATTTTTCTATGATTCTAAGATTCAGCTTTAAACATTGCTCCCAATACAAAATCCTGTGTCAATGGAATTATTGTTTATAATAAAGAATTCTGGCATTTTTGACACATGTAGAGCAAGAGCGTATGGCCTACTCTTCCCCCCCACCCATACTATAAGATTTGTGCCAATTTCTGATCTTTTGTCCCTTGGCCTCTGTTGGCTGAAGTTAGCAGAAGTGGAGTAGAATCCAAAACTTTTAGTGACAGCTCCTTCCTACACCCAATGAAGTTACCAGGAGAGCTAATCCAGAATCTTGCAAAGTAGAAACTGGAGTTCTATTTTCAGCAAAATATTTAACATATACTTTAGTAGCTGTTTGGAGCAGTATCTTAGAACTGTATCCAAAGAGTGAAAGAGAAATAAATACATCAGATGTCAGGCAGATGGCACCCTTTGGAGAATGAACCCTTAAAAGGGAATAAGATTTGATCAGATGGCCATAGCTATGTTCCACAAATTGGCACCTGACTTTCAGAAGCGCTCTCCATCTTCAGAATTATATCCTTCATATCTAGGAACCAGCCTCTTTATTACTTTTACAGCCAACTTTTCCCAGCTACCAAAATAGAATGTATCACTTCATATGTATTTCTAGGATAATGTATGAAAAATGTTGCAAAAAGAAATAACATAATAAAGAGAACACTCATGTGAACTGTTAATCTCAAGTAAAGACTACATTATTCAGTCATCTCAGGCACCTTTCTTCTGGGTGACCAATTGGCTATACAATTCCTATAGGATTGGTCTTCTCAACAGAGTATACTTCCATTCTTCTGGCATGGCTTTAGTGTGTTGAGCTTCGATCTTAAATTTTATCTCCTGGGCTTACTGATTGAGTTTTCATGGGAGTTGAATTGATAGCAAAAACAAACTGGACAGAAACTGGCCCTGAAAAAATTCATTTGATCAATAAGGATGATCAGGCTACAGTCACTATGTCTCAGGGGTAGAATTAAGACACACATGTGAAGTAACTCAAGTTTTTTTTAGTTGAGTATATGTGATTTATTGCTTTTTCTATAAGAGAATATCTATTTCTTCAAAATTATAGAGAGAGATAATGAAGACCATTCCCACCCTTTTCTTTCCCTCAGGTTTCTAGCTGAAGTACACAATATAAAATGTATCTTTGGGGGTGGGGTGGCTTTCCTTTTCCTCACTTCCAGGACTTTCAAAGGCTCTGGAAAGATGTCAGGTTTTCTTTAACTAACTCCCACTTTTATGCTGACTTGATGCTTTGTGCTTTATAGGCCATTAGTCCTTCTGACTGAATAGAGGTAATTTAAATCATATTGTCAAAATGCTACTTTAGCTTTCTTTCTTACATGTAAATGTTAACTGCCTTAGCTGGAACTGTTGTTCACCACCCTCAAATCAAGGTCAAACTAGTCCTGATAGAAAACTGTATACAATTAAGAGAACTATATTAGGGAGAAATAAAAGCCTACAGCTCATAAATTATTGGATCTATGCAAATCAGTTTCACAGGCTGCATCTACACAAGATGTTTACTGCAGAGCTGCCTAATTAGCCCGGTGGCAGTCTCATTGAGCACGTCTACATGAGATGCTTCAAGCACAACAGACTAATTCTATCGCACATTAGTGCAGGAGGCAAAACCCATGCTAATGCGCAGTTGCATTAGTCTACTGCCTATTAACATCACAAAAAAATGTGCACCCGCGCTAATGCTCAGTAGCACCAATAATGACGCATTTAGTACCTGTAATTACAGGTACTAAACTTAACACTTAAATTATGGTGCAATAATGAATGTGTAGCTGCACTCAGTGTCTACACATGCAGCCCTATTAGACCACAGTAAACTAATTAACTCTGCCATAGGTTAGTACTTGTAAACACAACAAGTACTATCCTACGGCAGAGTTCTTTAGTGCACAGCAATGTACCTATAGATGCTGACAGGGATAGCTGGGGCATGAGGGTGCTCCAATGCAGGGGTTGCGTGCTGGATAGACCCGCACTAAAGCACCCCTGTGCCCTAGCCAGCCCCTTTGCAGCACACTGAGGTGGGTCAGAGCAGCCCCAGGCTGGCAGGTTGACACCCCCAGGTCCCTACCAGCCAGGGCTGCCCTGATCCAGTTCAATGTGTTCCAGTCCCAGCCACATGCAGCCCAGAAGCAATAAACTCCAGCATGATATGCACTGGAGTTTATTGCATTGCATCAATGTCATGTATAGATGCACCCACAGAGCCATATCCTCCCTTCCCCTATTATGAAAGGAATTATGTACTCAGAAAGTCATGCGGTTTCTGAGGAACTGTAGTTGCATCACATCCACCCTGTTGCAGCATAGGATATGCAGTACTGGAGATGGAGCAGAGGAATGAAGTATAGCAGTCAAGGGCCCTTGTGCACAAACCAACCAGAACCTTAGACAAACATGCTCTTTCACTCCGTGGTCTTGCTAGTAATGGCTGTGTTGCTAGTTTAATTCTATGCTGCTTTTGCTTCCCCTATGGTTGAAGTTATAACATACTTAGCATCCCAACATGACCCTTCTGTAGGAGTTAGTATAGCATGTTAGTATAGCACGGAGTGAGTGCATCTACATGTGCATATTAAGGTAAAGCAATAAACTCTGGTATATATCACACTGGAATTTACTGCTCCTGGGCAATGCATTTACACAGTGAGTTGGGTCAGAGCGACCCCAGGTGGCAGAGGACTTGGAGGTCAGCTTCCCGGCCTGGGGCTGCTCTGACCCAGCTCAGTGTGCTACAGAGAGGCTGGATGGGGCATGAGGGTGCTTCAACATGGGGCTAGGTGGCAGGCAGCCTCGAACTGAACCACTGTCATGCCCCAGTCATCTGTGAAGGAAAAACTCCACAGCAGGGTAGTATTCATAAATGCACAGCATTTGTATTTACACATGTGACCCTGCTGCAGAGTTTATTAGTTTCCTGCTGCCTAATAGGACTGCACATATAGACATTGAGATATTTACCGCAGAGCTAATTAGGCAACTCTATAGTAAATGTCTTGTGTAGATGCACCCACTCTGTGTCAAAGGCTCAGAATTATTCACAGCAATATATTCAATATAACAATGCACTTTGTAGTGGAGAATACCATACACCATGGATATTCTCCACCTTTACATCTTTTTCCCTTTTTTCCTGACTTCTGATTTTGGCACTTAACTGTTTTGGAAGAGCAGGCAATAGGTACATACTGTCACAGTATAATAAGCAAGGCCTATCCAACCTATATTGGTCATCACCAGGAGTGACTAGAAATAACAGTCACAAGCTGGCAGAGGGTAGATTCAGGCTAAATATCAGGAGGCGCTACTTCACTGTCATGGTGGCTAGGATCTGGAACCAACTTCCAAGCAAAGTGGTGCTGGCTCCTACCCTGGAGGTCTTTAAGACAAGGCTAGATGAACACCTTGCTGGGTTCGTTTGACCCCAGTACATTTTCCTGCCAAGGCAGGGGGTTGGACTAGATGATCTACTCAGGTCCCTTCCGACCCTGCAAAATATGAATCATCACAGTTGTTGGAGCTATTCATACTTAGGGTTTTGGTTTTGACTGTGGGTGGGGAGATGAAAATTATATATAGAAAAAGAAGGTCAAAAAGGAAAAAGACAAGAAAAGCATAAATGTGAAGTAATTCTAAACCTTCAGTATTAGGACAATAATTTGTCTACCTCCTCATTTACTTGTGAGATTTAGCAATCTTGACAGAAGGAAAACTGATAGTTGCTAATGTGCGCTACATGGTTTGACAGACATACTTTTCTACTTGACTTCAGACTAACACAACTAACTATATTTCTCTAGGCATACTTCATGGTCAGCACATTTGAGGCCTGATCTATGTTACATGGTTTTGCAGAAAACTCAGTTTCTGCCAACAAAACTTTAAAGTGTCCACTATCACTGTTCCTCTGGAACAGCAGAACCCCTGATTTCTGTCAGCAAAACAATGTGAGCAACTGAAGGCTCTGTCAACCACACAGCAGATGACAAAAGGCATATGTAGAGACTCCTAAGGTTTCTAGGAACTGTTGTGGCCTTTTTAACAGTTGTTGCCTCCATTTTAACCCATACTAGAAATATATGTTTTAGTCAACCTCGAAGGACAGAACCACATTTGAGGTTTATGAGTCTGCATAAGGAATATTATAAACTAAGGCAAGGGTGGGCAAAATATGGCCCTCAGATCAGATCCAGCCTGCCAAGTGATTCTGTCTGGCCCACGGTGGGTCCAGCCCAGGCATGGGGTGCAGCCTGGGCTGTGGCATGTGCAGCTGGTCCCACCACCCCGAGAGGTAGAAGTGCCATCTGGCATGGAGCGCAGACTACCCCATCCCTGCATGCAGTCCTTGGGCACATGGGGAGCTGTAGTCTAGACTCCATGGGGCCAGGTAGTATAGTGGTGGAGGGGCAGTGTGGTGGCTGGACTCAGCTTGTCAGCAGTTGCCACAGAAGTGGCTCCTTTTGGCTGCTACTGCCAGAGTGTCCAACGCCAGACCAGTCCCATGGGCAAGGGCCAGCCACTGCCCTGCATGTCTTTGCAGTGGGTGCCCATGGAACCGGTACCCTCTGCAAGGACATGCAGGGAGTGGATTGTGGCTCTGCCCCAGCCCCACACGGTCACCACCCTGCCATCCAATCCCTCACCCAGCCCCACCCACTCGTCCTGCTCCCAGAGACCACTCATGGCCTCATCCCATTCTCCCAGCCAAGCATACCCTGCCCATGGGGGTCCTGGCCAGTCTTCATGGAGACCCTGCCCACCATGTCCAGCACCACTGGCAGTGGATGGAGGGTGGACAGGCCCAGAACCAGATAGGATCAATTGGCATCTCCCTCTCCCATTCCTCCCTGCCCCCGCCACCCCACTTCCCCTCCCTCCCACCATCCTGGGCAATGTAAACAGTAGGCCTGTGCAAATAGGGAAGTATTTGATTTGGATTTGGCTGATTCAAAAACAGTGATTCGATTTGGTGATTCAAATCACTGTCCCCATTCAATCTGACCGAATCAGAATCAGAGATTTGGTGCTGATGCAGAGATTCGGAGTGGACGGGAAGAGGCAGCTCCTCTGGCTGTGCCTACCTCTCTCCAGGTGGGAGGAACCATGGGAGAAGCCCCCATGGCTGCCCTGCCCAGCCACATCCCCCACCCAGCCCCAGCTTCCCGGAGCTTTAAAAAAAAAAAAGCCATGCATTCACCAGCTGCAGCAGCAGGGATCAGGGCCTCTGAGAGCTTGTGGCAGAGCCCCCCTGTGCAGTGTGGGGCAGTAGGGGACAGCGGGGATTGCTCCCCCACCCACCTGGTGCCCACACAGCAGCTGCCCAATGGTGCAGGTGCAGTGTGGCTCAGCAGGGTGCCATGCACTGTCTGGGAGCTGGGGCCGCTGAGGCTGAGTGATACCAGGCTCTGAGTTATTGCTGGAGTCACCTCAGCTCCCAGAAAGTGCATGACACCCTGCCGAGCTACGCTGCACCCGAGCAATGCAACAGCTACAGCACAGGTGCCAAGCAGGTGGGGGATGATCTGCACTGCTCCCCACTGCTCTATGCTGCATGGGAGCTCTGTCACAAGCCCCAAGAGGCCCTGATCACTGCTGCTGCAGCCAGTGAGTGTGGTGCTTTTTTAAGTGCTGGGAGGCTGGGGCCAGGCAGGGCAGCCATAGGGAGTTCTGCTGCAGCTCCTCTGGCTATGCCTGTCTCTCCTTAGGTAGAGGGAGCCACGGAAGAAGCTGGCCCCATCCCCTGCCTAGCCCAGCCTCCTGGCACTTAAAAAAAAAAAAAAGTCCCACACTCACTGGCTGCAGCAGCAGGGATCAGGGCCTCTGAGGGCTCGTGGCAAAGCTCCCCCATGCAGTCCAAACCCATCTGCCAGGCATCAACAGCTCACTAAAATTCCTTAGGTGGCCCTCTAGCCTAAATAACTGTCCACCCCTGAACTAAGGTGTACTACACACCCTGCCACTGCAGCTGCAGTAGTGAAGCTACCAAATTCTGACTTGCGTTAAGGTATTAAACTGAAGCTGGAAGAAACTAAGGCTGAAGTTACATGTTACACTTAGACCGCACTAAATGTAAGGAATGTTAACCAGTGTTGAAGTTATAACATGCTCTGAGTACTCGCACATTAAGGGTTAATACCATTTCATGCCTGTACAGCTCTGACTTGCCACTAGAAGGCAGGCAAGCAGGGACATGGCTAGGAGACAGAACACCTGGCTTCTATTCCAGCTTGGGTGGAGGAGGCATTGGAATAGTGCATCCTGGGATATTGGAGAGCTGAAAATTGCTTATCTCAATGAAGCAAACTGACATTACCTAGCACAAGCTAAGTAGCATGACCCAAAGTTAACTCTAACCTGGACTAGCATGACTTTGAAATGCTCAGAGAGCACTTAGCAGAAGGTAATGGACTGTAACATGCAAATGCTCACATTTTAAGCGGCTTTTAAAGTCTACGTGTTTTAAGGTCTAAGTGTAACACGTAACTTCACCCTTATGCAATCTGATCTTGAGATGAAAAACTAAAAACCAAGACATTGTCTGCTTTGTGTGGACTTAAAGTTAAGTTTTTTCATCCTTCAGAAGAAAGCAAATCCTATCTCTTCAAAAGTAGGTGTAAAGTTTCTTTAGGTCCACACAGTCAAAAAAAGGACATAAATATTTGTTTTAAATGTCAAGGTTTCCATACACCTGCATATATTCCCCTTCCCCTTTAGTCTGGTACTATGAATGTTACAGAGCACAAGCCAATGAGGTGTACTACTACAGATCTACCATAACTTTAGTGACTTCCCATTAGTCAACCAAAAAAAGCACTCTTTTGGATGAAGGGTCTTCTTAACCAGCACTCAGTGATGTACAAAAAAGTCTTTCCTTCACTTTAGCTTTGAACAATTTTCAAAAAAACATGGAAAAAAACTTGCAATGAAGTTGGAAAATTTTCAATTACATACAAGAAATTACAGAACTTCTTTTTAATTAGGAATTCAAGCTTCATAGTTGGCAATGCCAGAATTTTCCCCAAAAGAGCATATTAATCTGACATGACACTGGTGAAGTGACAACATGTCAGAATCTTATAGTCAAAGAAGTAGAAGTTTCCTTTTTTCTTCACTCACTTCCTCCCTGCAAGGACCCAAGCATCCCTCATTTCTTACCTCCATCCAATTTAATAAATCATCAGAGAACACAACTCTTTACTTAATTTTTCTGTTCATTATAGGTGCACTAAGAAGTAATTCCAAAAAACTGTCTGAGTTTCCCGTTTTATGAGAACGAACATGTATGTTATTAAAAGTTATATAATGTGAAAATATGATACTGAATATCATATGCTCCTTTGGTTACTTGACAATAGCATCTCGGGATTTTTAATTTAAGGTTAATTTGAGGATCCCCTTAACATCCTTAAGGAAGATGTCCTGTAGGCATTAAAGCTGACTACAGCTGAGAGAAATGTTATTTCTAAAATATTTTTTACCAAACTATGCATTTTCAGTTTGACCAAAACGTTTAGCAAATTTGAATTTTCTTGAATTGCTACAGTTAATAAAACAAATGAAATTAATTAAACAAATAAAAAGAATTTGTTTTGATATTTCCAAAACAAAATGTTTCAGTTTTTTCATTTCAAAAAATGTTCCACTTACTCATGTTTTGAAAATATTTTTAAAACTTTTTTAGTTTTTTCTAAAATTTTTGTTTAATGCAAAATGAAATTGATTTGATTTATTGGAAATTTTGAAAAAAAATATTTCAGGTCAAACGGAAACAATTTTTTTACTTTTTTATGGTTTAACCAGCAAACTAAAAAATAAGATATTCATGTAGTTGTAGTAGTGACATCTACTCTAGCAAGACAAATACTGAACTCATCTAAAAATCCAATTGCATGTACCTTAAAAGACCCCTGTTTTTTCCCATTTGTCTCACACACACTATAGCATCTGCTGTTTGTACATACATAGGCAGAGGGCTACCAGAAAGAAAGGACACAGTACATATCACTTTTAGGGGATGAGCCAAACACTGCATGCTTGTGTTTACTATCTGAAAAATGATTTAAAATACTAGTACACCTAACAGAGAGTCTGCCAGATGTTGGGAGGTTAAATTAATATTTGTAAATCTTTCTGAGGTCCTAGGATGAAAGGTGCCACAGTAATGAATAGAGGTACACCAATATATCAGTCCATATTAGATTGGCACTGATAAAAGGAAAATTGACATCATCCTGTTTTGTTAGCTGGTGTGTCTGATAATGTCAACAATAAATGCTGCGTGCATGCACACAGCAGCAGCATGCATGTGGCTAGGAACGCAGCCTGGCAGCTTGTAGAGCAGTGTCCAGCCGGTAAGTATGTTGGGGGGAAGGGGAGTGGAGGGGGGGGGACAGATCGAGGCCCCCACAGTGAGGAAGGGAGTGGGGCTGGGGAGGGGCATGAGCAGTGCTGCCGAACCAGGGTGGAACAGGGCATGGGACAGAGCAACAGGCCAGGCACACAGGGGGATGGGGGAGGCTCCTGCTACTGTGTGCATCCCTGGGGGAGGCATGGAGAGCATATGGCCCTGGATTTGTATGCAGGGCTAGGGAAAGCTGCCCATTGAGAGCTCAGGGCCAGTGTTGGCCTCTTCCTGGTGTGGGGGGCTGGGCCAGGGAAGTGCAGGCAGCAACAGTGCTGGGAGGGGGACTATAGGGTGGGCTACAGCCATCTTAAAACTCCCCGTAGTGCTCCCTGTTGCCCCTCTCCCTACCCCCCTGATAAGCCACCCGTGTCTTCATCCTGCATTCTGCCCTGCCCCAGCTGGGCAGCACCTGCCCCTGCCCCAGCACCACTCCCTCAGTCACCATGGGGGCCTTGATATGCCCCCCTGCCCCCGCGCCTGTTCTACCCCAGAGATTTACTGGCTGGATTCTGTTCACCAAGCTGCATATTGGCTATTGGATCAGTACCGACTGATATAGTTGGTTAATAATTGGGCGTCAGTATCAGCCAAAAAAATCTTTATTGGTGCACCCCTCATAATGAGAAGTGCAGGGGGGGTTGTTCTGTTTTGATAGTTAAGCTGTTTGCCCATGCAGTTTCATAGTGTTTGATTTTGCCAAGTCAGAAAATGAGACTGACTATTTTTAATGAGATACAGGATACAGATTTTAGAAGGTTCATTCTGGTGCATCTAAATAGGGATGGCCTGGAAAAGGAAATTCAGAGCTATTCAGAGCTGTTGAGCACATTTATCTAGGGCTGACACTTTCTTCCTATGGTGGAAAAAAAGAACCAGAAAAAGGATCAGATAAGGGCTTTGATGCATAATTCATGTAAACACATTCTGCATGTGCAGGTGCAATAACTCATGCATACTGCATATCAGAGGGACCAAATCCTAATGAAAACTTGACCCCACTGAAATCAATTGCAAAGCTTCAACTGATTTCAACAAACTGGAATTTCTTTTTAAGTCAATCAAAAAACCTGACTGAGTAGCTTCTTAAATATAATAAATCATACTCCGTTAGCATGCCTGGTATATCAGAGACTCCTGAAGGACAAAACAAATTTCATTTTCCATCTGTTTTTAGGATTAGTAGAAACAAATTCTTGAAGCTTTTAAAAATCTAGAGTCAACTGAGGTGAACATTCCTTATGAAAACAGGAGGTAACGTAGTAAGAGTTTAAACCTGATGTGCGCGACCTCATGTAGAAGTGTGCAGAAGTGAAGACACTTCTGAGAAAACATTTTTCAAGATAAGCGTGCAGTTATGATTGAACTCTAATTCTATGATATCTCACTTCCAGTTTCACAATCACAATACATAGAAATTATCTTTTAACAAACACACTTTTATGCCTTATATAGGAAAAATCAGGCAGTTCTAGTTCACAGTTCAGTGGGCATCATAATGAGGTCACAAACTTAAGTAAATTCAAAGTCATTCTAGACAAATTGACCCAGGTTTCTGCAGACTCTTCAATATTTTGGATTGAAAAACAGGATTTAGTATTCAAATGGAATACATGTCTTTAAGGAAAAAAAGGGGAAGGAAACTCAGGAAATTAATTCAATCTTCAATTAATTGTATTAGGTTTTCCGACATGGTGACCGAACCCCCATTGAAAACTTTCCAACTGATCTACACAAAGAAAGTGAATGGCCTCAGGGATTTGGACAGCTCACTAAGGTTTGTGGACTTTCTATGAAAATGAAAACATTAATTAAATAATCCATGCAGATATGTGATTGTCAAAATATTAGCAACTAACCTGTTATGCATAATTCATAAGCTTGTAGTGAAGTGACACTTGACTGCCAACTATTAAATTGCATCTGGACCTTTAGAGCCATGTGACTGTCTCTTTGGATCAAAGGCATTGTACATCTTCCTGTTGAAATGCCTGAAGTATGATAAATGGCAATATATAAATACATTATATCTATATTTGTATAGACCAATTTTAAGTAAAAAAATTCTAGAAAGCTTTTCTAATTTTTACAAAAAAACAAGTAATAAATGTGTGGATTTCCAAGACACTGTATCAATAAGAAAGAGCGTATTTGACTTTTACAGGTAAAGGAGTTCCACTTGCAATTTTGGAAGAATCTTACAGAACAGAGGAAATACCAATTTGAGACGTGATAAAAACTCCAATTACATCAAACATAAATTGGCAGAATATAATTAAAGGGGTGGGAGAGAAGCTATGAAATCCTCAGTCTGATTAAGAGACATACAAAAATGAGACCTCGTGGTTCCATTTCTTGTCATTTCCCAGTTGATCTAATAAAAGGTATCACTTTGGAACCAAGAGTTCTAGTTTTTTGTGTCTTTTTGTCACAGGCCAACATGGCTACCAATCCTGCCTGGATCTGATTAAATAATTTGTTGTGATGAGTTATATGAATTAATCTGTGTGGAAAGGAAAATTTACATCCATATGTACTGCTTCTCCAACAGACTGGAATGCGGCAGCAGCATGAACTTGGACAATATACACGGAAAAGATACTCAAAATTTCTAAGTGCCACTTACAACCGAAAACAGGCAAGCATTAGAACTTATATTAGGAATTATTTTATTGTATGGTTGGGCTGTCAGTATTATCAAAATACATGTAAAAAAATAAATAATAATGAACCCTAATTAAAGCAAAGAATAAGATAACAGAAAATTAGCAGATCGGAAAGTCAGGCAGGTTATTTAGATTAATTCATTTGACTTTAAGCACCTAAATTTGGATACTGTGGCCATAAAAAGCTAATTAAACTTTAGAAAGTCTTCATACAAGAGGGAGTCTCACATTCCTTATTGTTCTTGGTAAGAATGAAAAAGAGAAATGACCTAGGGATAGCTGAAGAATTCGGTACTGCAATGATATTTATAATCAGGTTCAGGCTATTTGAAAATATTCTTACAAAGAAAAAACAATAGGGTATGTTGTACACTGTGACAGGCAGAAGAATGAAAATAGTTTGTAGGATCTTGCCCCAGAAAAGGTGCACTGAGAAAGGATTGAAGCAAATTTCCTTAAACATACAAATTCAAGCAGCTTTAAATCTGAGAGACAGAGAAAGAGAGAGAAACCTTTTTAATCTAGAGCAGGGATATCCAATTTCTTAGTGCCAGAGGCAGCACACTATGGCTAAGTATAGAGGTTCAAAAATCCCGGGGCAGAATCAATTCAAGCTTTGCTGGGTTTTCTAAGCTACATAAATTAGACAGATAAACTGAACTGATATTCAGTGTTCCAGCGGCCAAAGCAGGCAGGAGCCTACAATAGCCTAGGCCAGCAGCCTAGGGGCACTCACATATGCCTCCCATCAAGCCAAAGACTGCTGAACCCAGCAGATTGGCAGCCCATACCTGATCGGCTACTGTCAGTTGTCAGCTTCAAGGAGCAGGAGAGCCAGAAGACAATCTCTCCCCAGTCCACCCACCTCTCCCTTGCCCCTAGCCCAGCAGTGCATGGAGGGGGGAACCCCTATGGCGGGGAGGGGGCTTTTACCTCGCCCTCAACTCACTGAGCTGCTCTGAGAGGCAGGAGGCAGAGAAGGGGAATGCATCCCCCGGCCTGCCACCACACCCCACCCCACCCCCAGTGCCAGACTGGAGCGTGCTTCTCTCCTCTCCTCCCCCACTCTTCTTCGCAGAGGCCAGTGGCTGTAGAGCAGGCAGGATTGGGGCAATCCTAGCCCAGCCTGCCAGGCTGTGAGGGGGTCCTAAAAAGCCCCTGCCATAGGGGCTTTCCCTACCTCCATGCTGTGCAGACCTGAGCTAGGGCAGCCTGAGGATCTGTTCCCCTGCCCCTCATTCCACCAGGACGACAGGCACAAGCACAAAACGGGCTGGGGAGCAGAGGCTTTACTGCTTCAGTTCTGTGACAGCTGGGGGCAGGGCCAGGCCTGCTCTGCTGGAACAGACAGCACAGCCGAGGGCTACAAAGTATGCTGGGATTCTGGGGGACTGTGCGTTAACTTGAGTTGGGAGGGGATCTGGGACAGAAGTTCTATAAACTGGTTAACCTAAATCAGTTAAGTCTGATACTACATCCATCCAGGTTTATCTTAAACCAACTTTGGCCTGTTTGAAATTGGTTTATGTGCTGTTTTGTTACAAGTTTAAACCGGTTTCTGATCACTTATGCCAGTTTATGTGTAACTTCTGTCCTTAGCCTATGTAGGGTACAGGCAATCTGGGCCCTCCCACTGCACAAGCGCTCTGGACCACCCACACTATGCAGGTTGTGGACCCCTAGGATTTCTCCTCTAAGCATGCTCCCCCAGCATCATGGGCTACACTGCCTCCACCCCAGAAGAAGCAGAAGCTGCAGGAGCCCAGAGATCCCAGCCACAGAAGAAGCAGGAGCAATGCTAAGAATGGCAACCAAGTGGAAACCCACTGCCTGCAGGTGGCATGCAGACCAAGAGCTGCTAGTTGGATAGCCCTGATCTACATGTTTGTTTTCTTCAGTGTTTAGATCCCAAAGTGAAAGGTACCTTAGAAAATCAATTTAGAAAATGAAGTATATTCCTAGAAGCAGGACTTCAGTGCTATTTAAATGGAGCATAAGGATAGACATCATGTTTTATAAATTATGGAAAACAAGAAATGAATGAAGGGCATCATGAAATAAAGACCTGGGTAACAATGCCATTTTTTTCATTATTACCATTTTTTTGGTTTTTTCTAGGTGTACATCCAGAGCACAGACTATGATCGCACTCTCATGAGCGCTCAGACATATCTTGCTGGCCTCTTTCCACCAATAGGCAACCAAATCTGGAATCCCCGGATCCTTTGGCAACCCATCCCAGTTCACACCAGGCCACAGTCAGCAGACAAGGTGAGCATTGCTTCAGGACTTCCCACCTCTTGTATTTACTCTAGAAATGCAAAAACATGAAATAAAAGGTATTTTCTCATTCCCACTAATCCACTCCAACAGAAAATAGTTCTCCAGAGCTGTTACACTACAGAAGTGTCTTGCTCTTGTATCCTGTATCAGCTGTGTAAGAGTCCTCTTTCCACAGTAGCTTGTGAACACATAATCTGTATTTCTCATCACCATCTTTGAGCAAAACTCTTATGTCATCTTGTCAAGAATGACTTTGGGCACTGTGATTGGGCTACCTTCCCCCAAACTCTACTTCTTTCCTTGATAGTCAGGAATCAGTCAGCCAAACAGACCACTAAAGTGTTTTCAACTTTAAATGTCTCTATTACAATTTTTTTAATTGCAGCAGCACTAAAAAATTCTAATCACAGCATAGGTCTCTATTGCTCTAAGTAACATAAAAAATGACAAAAACGAGTATCTGCCCTGAGGAACTTCCTGTTATAAGTGAATCTATTTCAGAAGTGACAGAACTGGTAGACCTTTTACATAAACAACTCTTTTGGACAGACTCAGCCAAATATCTGCCTGAAGGTGGCTGTAATTCCGTGTAAACCAAAGATTTAACAAAGCCGGGGTGTGTGATGGACAGAAAGGTTTCCTTTCCTGCCCTTTACTGTACTCTCTGGAAGTCTTCACAGTGAACAGGCCTCTTTTATAAGGCTCCACCACCCTCCTGCTTCAGAGATGGTCATGAACATTAAACCATTCCAAAGCCACATGTGAAAAAAGGGGGAAGGGTTTGCAAGCAAACTGGCTCAGAAACAATATGGCTCAGCTTGAACCTTTGTTTTTCCCTTAAATTAACCTTGTTTTCCTTTAAATGTGGGGTAGGAAAGTAAGCTTGAAGTCAGGAAATGCTTTGATAGATTCTGATAAGCATCAGAGCCATCAGATATTCATCCAAGCCAAGCCTCAAAACACTCTGAGTCAGCAGTATAAAAGGAATCATAACAGACTGTTGTGAACTATGGGAAAAGGGACAGCCGATTTGCCCGTGAACTCCACGTGCCTGTCACTTGCCAACCACCTATAAGAGCCAAAAACTGTATCCTCCTAAAGGCTTTCCAGGGCCAGAAGACATGGCAAACTGAGAAATCAAAAACTACGAGCATGATGAAAAAAACCTGGTCACAATTTATGTTTTCAGCCTACTGAGAATAATCAAAAAATGATAGGCAATAACACTCAGTGCTACTTAATAAATAGGCCAAAAGGAGTGGCTTAATAGTTTCATAGTTTCTAGGGTTGGAAAGGACCTGAGCAGATCATCTAGTCCGACCCCCTGCCATGGCAGGAAAGAGTACTGGGGTCAAATGACCCCAGCAAGGTCTGCATCTAACCTCCTCTTAAA
>NW_017728886.1:76756814-76782946 GCF_001723895.1 Crocodylus porosus
GTATTTAAAAAAGGACTTCTTATTGTCCTTAATCTGGGAAGCTAGTCCCAGTTCCATCTCTGCCTTGGCCTTCCTAACTACCCCTCTACATCCCCAAGCAATTCCAGAATAGTCCTCCCTGGTGATGACCCCTTCTTTCCATTGGGTGTAAGCCCCCTTTTTAGCAAGGAGACATTCCCAGATGCTTTTGGTGAGTCACAGAGGCTTGTGTGCTCTCCTGCTCCTTTTGATCCTTGTTGGGATTACCTTCCTTTGGGCTTGGAGGATCATCTCCTTAAGAAGGGGCCACTCTCCTTGGACACCTGGCTCCCCTCCCCTCCGGGACCTCAGCGCTTCTCCAACTATCCTCCTTAGCTCATTGAAGTCTGCCCTCCTAAAATCTAGGGCCACTGCCTTACTGCATGCCTTTGCTGCCTTGCGCTGGATGGTGAATTCCAGCAGGCAATGATAGCTGTCGCCCAGGTGGTCGAGCACCCGCAGCCCCCTCACCAGGTCATCACCCGTGGCCAGCACTAGGTCCAACAAGGCGTCTCCCCTGTTAAGTCCCTTTCCCCTCGACTGCCTTGTACTCTAACCCAAAGCACTTCAGAGTGCCCCTCCCCTGACTTCTTGCTAATAACATGCAAAGGCTGATAATTAAGTCTTACAGTAGAAGCAGCATTTGTTATTGTGTAATTAAACAACATTCTAAAGCCTTGTATTTCCGCCTTCAGCCTCCACAGCGTACTGCTCTCATAGAAGAAGAACACGTACTCTGAAGGGTGTTGCAATATTTCTGGTTAAAAAAATGCTGTTAAATATGCTATTAGCTAACAACTGCTACAGTTTCTGCACTCGTTAAAGAAGGCCAGGCAAGACCTACTAGCTATTTAAGTTCCACTGAAGCATCAAAGGAGGAGTTAAGTGATGAGGGTCCTCTGTACAGAGTGCATTTCACTCCTAGTATATTAGGTAGTAATGATGCTGCTGTGCAGCCTGTCACAATTCATTTGCCCTTTTTAATTCAAGGGATCTAGCCATTTCAGAATACTCCTACAGTGTCATGGCACTGTGGCTCTATCAAAAAAAAAGTCTATTTTTATACCTGAATTGTGGAACAAATTTTCAGCAGTCCTCCACTGTATCAATGATGCATTTGATATGGAAATAAGAAGTGGGGAAAGGTGACTTCAAACCATCTTTATTTTCTTGATCCTGAGGATTAGTATAACCTCAAGCCTGCTTGATAGGGTCATTCTGGCAGCCAAGTATCTGCTATAACAGGGATGTCAAACTCACCCTGGGCTAGATTTGGATCCCAGGGGTTCCTCCAGGAGCACAGCTGCAGGCCAAGATGCAGGTCCCAGGGGATGTAGGGAGCAGCAGTGGTGGCAGGAGTCCAGGTGCAGTGGTGGGCATCTGGCAGCCCAGGTCAAGCAGCAGACTAGGTTAAGGGACTGCAGCAAAGTAATTAAGAGCTATACTTGCACAGCACTCACAAATGGCTATATCCATCAGGACCCAAAGGTCCCAAATTCTGTGACAGGCCTACCTCCTAGCTCCACCCCCAACTTCTGGTAGCTGAGCAGGCTAGATAGAAGGGATCCATCAGCTAGATCTAGCCCACAGGCTATACGTTTGACACCCCTGAGCCAGAGTACCAGCATCCCAGCAGAATCATTCTCTGCCCAGTATCTAGGCAATTTGTGCCAACAGATTGGGACAAAATAGCCATAACTGACTCTGATGTACAATGATTAAGTTCTGAGTCATAGATGCACTCAAAAATCTGATTTAGGTTAGATAGCTGCAGTGTGTTTACATTTACTATAAGTTTACTGTTTTATTCCAGATGCTACATTTTCCTATTCCTAACTGTCCACATTATGATGAACTACAGAATGAAACCCAAGCATCTAGTGAACTTCAAAACAGGATGCAACCCTACCTGGTAAGAATTTAAACTTAAGTAAAGTCTAGCATTGGATCATATCTCTGTACTGACATACCTGTTAAAGGCTCCTGCAGAGAAATAGCCTCTTGTTAAAAGTAAAGTTACAAAATAGGCCAGTTTTACTGTGAAATTATTCCTGATACCTCTGAAAGCAAAATATTTAATAAAATATACTTACCCTTTTTTTAGATCATAATTTGTTACCCACTGTCTCAGGCTATTTAAAATAATAAAAAAGGGCTGGAACAGACCTCAGGTCACCTAACATAAAGCCCTGCTCAAAGCAAAAACATCCCCATTTGCCTAACCTGTACTTGAAGCTTCAAATGGCTGAGATTCCACAGCCTCCATAGGTAATCTGTTTTGATGCTTAAGCACTTTCAGAGTAAGGAAGTTCTTCCTAATATCCAACCTAAATCTCCCTTATTGCAATTTAAACCCGTTACTTTCTATACTGTCCCCTGTGAACACAGAAAACAGTTGATCACCATCCATCTTCCTTCACCAGCCTAAACAATCCATTTGTCCAACCTTTTCTCAGAGGTCTAGAAAGCATGCCATATGTTTGTCAATCTCCTCTGGACTCTTTCTAATTTGCCCACATCCCTCTCAAAGTGTGACATCCCTCTTGAAGTGTGAAGCCCAAAAGGTAGAGTAGGTCTCACTTCAGGTGAGACCTCACAAGTGCTGAATAAAGTTGAAAAATCACTTCCTGTAACGTGCATATAAAACTCCTGTTAATATATCTCAGTATGTTATCCACTTTTTTTTGCAGCAGTATCACACGGTTAACTCGCATTCAGTTTGTGGATTGCTACAACCCCTACTTCATTTCTTGAAGAATTACAGTCTCACCATTCTGTATTTGTGCATTTGATTGTTCTGTCCTGAGTGAAATACCTTATGTCTATTATTAAATTTATTTAAATATATTTCAGAACATTTTCCCAGTTCATTGAGGTCATTCTGAATCTTAATCCTGTCCTCCTGGTAGTTATGACACCCAGCATGGTGTCATCTGCAAATATATACTAAATATACACTCAATTCCAAACTGCAAGTCATTCATGAAGCTATTGACAAGTATCAGACCCAGGACAGATCCTTGGGAGCCTTACTTGATACCTTCTTTCAGTTAGATTTTGAGCCATTAATGAGCCCCTCTTCTTTAAGCAGGATGATCCAACCAATTATGCACTTGCTTTATACCAGTTTCAAGTGGGCCGTATATCCTTAGCTTCCTTATGAGAGAGTCATGATCCACAAAGCCTGTCACTTTGTCATAGAAAGAAATCAGGTTGGCTAAGCTTTTGACACTAAAAATGCCCTGAATTAGGTCTGCTCACATAGATGTTTTCCAGGATGGGGATCTATGAGTCCATATATACTCAGTGCACACAAAGATATTTTTTGTGGCATTTTATTCCTTTTATTTCTGTCTTTCAGGATTTTTTACAGACTGTGGCAGTAAATTCAGGATACGAGATGGACATTCTCAAAACACTGGGCAACTTCAAAATCTGGAATATATATGATACTCTACTTTGTGAGGTATTAAAAAGACAGAGCAAGAAAACAAATAATTCCTAAGACTTTATCCAACCAAACAAAGCCATTTAGTTTCAACAGAATAGATTATCCGCTGTTTTGCCCTGAATTTGCTTTCTTCATGGCAGTTTAACAATAAAGCACAGTTTAGTGCACTGAAAAGGATTTGCTCAAAGTATAATTCACAGTTTATAAAATACTCTATTTCTTCCCATTGTTTATCATCTCTTAAAAGGTGGGAACAAAAATACACTGTTATGCTATTTTCTCTTCTTTACCTCCCACTGTGATATGTGGTTGTTCAAGGGTTCTGAATAGCTCAAATCGATTTTCTTATAGAAAAGTAAAGAATTCACTTTAAAACAATGAGTAAGTGTAGTAAATGCTTAGTCTGGTGATTTTAAAATAGGAGGCAGCAGCAGGATCTAGTGGTTAGAACAGCGAAGTAGAAGTCAGGATGATAAGATTATATCCTGAAGACCAAGTGTAAGAAAACAGCAAGAGGAATCTGGCCAAGAGAGCACATGCACGTACCCTGCAGTCCTTTACATGGAGCATGTCTACATGAGACATTTACTATACAATTAACTAATTAGCTATGTAGTAAACTTCTCAGTGTCTATTAGGCTCGAGTAGATTAATTTACTCCGCAGTAAATGCCACTTGTAAATATAAGTACTATCCTGCTATGGAGTAAAACACTCTATAGCAGCACATGTGTAGACATTGGAGGGGCCAGTTGGGGCACAAGGATACTTCATTGTGGGGGATGCCTGCTGGTTAGCCCCGCACTGAAGCTACCTTGTGCCCTAGCCACAGCACGTTGAGCCAGGGGAGAAGCCTGGGCTGGCAGGCTGAAACCAAGGCTTCCTCCCAGCAGGGGCTGCTCCGACCCAGCTCCATGTGCTGTGCATGAATAAACTCCAAAGCTTATTGCACTGGAGTTAATTGCTCCTGGGCATGCATTCAAATGGCAATAAGCTCTGGAGTTTATTCAGACACGTAATATCATGTGTAGACACACCCACTGACTAGCAAAAACAGAGGAGGGGAGTCAATACAGCTACAAATAAACTGTATCTATTTACAGTGGAGCTCCCTCCACTATAAGGAACCTTCTTAAAAGAAAAAGTGCTTTTTAGGGAAGATGCCAGGAAATTATGTCATACTGCTATGAAACTGGGGCAAGCATGGGGACTCCAAAGTCAATCATGTAAGGTTGGACAGGAGGAAATGAATAGGAAAAAGAATAATTTTACTTTCCTTTTTTTTGCTGTAGAGAATTCACAATTATACTCTCCCTGAATGGGCCACCAAAGATTTCACAGACAAGATGCAGAAGCTGACAGAATTATCCTTATTGTCATTATTTGGAATATACAAAACAGAAGAGAAATCACGGCTTCAAGGAGGTAAATATAAAATGCACAACTCTCTGAAAGGAAGCACTGATACTTGTGTGCCAAATATGTATATTTACGCATGTAAAACTACTGAAACAGCACCATGATTTATATCTAAGTATGTTAGATGCCAGATGAAAATATGCATTTTTAAACACAGATTTTTGCATGACTGACAAGGTGGTGAAGTGTAGATGTGCCTTTAGTTTTCCTAGTTTGTAAGATTTTGGGACTTCAGTAAGAAAGTTATTCATAACATCATTTTCCCCCATATACTTTAAGGTGTCCTCATGAATGATATTTTAAAAAACATTAAAAAAGCTGCTAATCCTTCGAACAAGAGAAAACTTAGGATCTATTCTGCAGTAAGTATCTTTGGGTTTTGTTCTTTGTTTTTTTTTAATGTACAGTTGATGTGACTGTGATTGGGAATGTAGCAGAAGGGGCTTTGCATGGCTTGGCTTAGAAGCAATAACACCTTAATCACAAGTGCTGGGAAAAACATATAAGCAATGTTAACAACTCTTTTGTTATGACATCTTTTCGATATTAAAAGAAAAAATCAGATCCCTTCTCTAAACTAAGACCAAGAATGACATGATAAAATTGGATTTGTTATCTAATTGGATAAAATTTATGCAACGTGATACAGGAAACATAGGATGCACTCCTCAACTCAAGTGAACTCGTGCTTATTATTGTACAGCAAGGGAGCTCATGGGTGGAGAGCCAAAAGTAAGGCCCGCTGCTGTAGGCTGTGCAGGAGATGCCTGTTCATGCACAATGCAGGGGACTGGGAGAGTGTCTGTGGGCACATGGTGCCCAGGTGGAGATATACCCTGGGGGCTCATCGGCCCTGTGGCATGCAGCTCCCCCCAGTGCGGCCTAGGGAACATACAGGCCCTGGCCACTTAGAAATGGGACAATCCTGCTTTAACTTATAAAGTATTTAGGGTCATCTTTATGTGCTGTATAAGGATTAAAACACAACAGTTTGAATGTATTTATATCACATTCTGTGAGTATATTCACAGCGGTCACACCAGGAAAAGATTTTAATTTCTTCCCCTTCAGCTGTTTTCTGTGGGTTTTCCTGACAAGGGGACAACTGGGAGAAATAAAAAAAACAAAACAAAACAACAGGTCACAAATACAATTTTACTCTCATTCTTTTCACCAAAACTAGTAAGATTGGAAGAGAAAGGGACAGGGATAAAAACACTAAAAAGCAACTATTGTATTTCACAGGAACGTTTTTTTCTTTTTTTACAGCATGACACTACAATCGGTGCCCTGCAGGTGGCACTCAATATTTTCAATGGAAAACTGCCTCCATACTCTGCCTGCCAGTTTTTTGAACTCTATCAAGAAAGTAGCGGGCAAGTATAGATCTGCAACATGCAAATATATTTGCTTTGAAATGCCAATTTTCTGACCTCTTAAGAGCATTTTATGGAGAGAAAAAAAATCTAATAGTATTTTACTGAACAGTTCATATGCACAATGCTACATAAAATGCATTAAGAACCAACGATCATTTCAAATCCCAGTCCGTGCACGGTGGGTGTGTACATGTGAGAGAGGTTAATTTAAACAGGGAACTTGGATTTATTAGTGAGAAATAAGTAGATAGATTATTGTACCTATTTCCTTAAAACGGTACAGATACCACTTGAAGGTACTTCATAAAGCTTCTCTCAATCAAGCAACATCCTTTTTTTAGAACATGATCATACTTCCATTTAGTACAGGACTTGCATCGTAAGAAGTTTGAGCTTTGAAGATACAGGTTTCCCTCACTTTCTGCTGTACATGCGTTCCTGGAAAACGGTGCATAACTCAAATTTGCATAAAGGGAACCCATTTTACAATGTAACTAATAGGGATATGTTCCAAGACCTCAACTGTACTGACCCCCAGACCTATTTCTATGACTTTTACAAGACAATTTTGGTACTCACCAACAGCAGACAGTACATACAAGCACATGGTGCTATCATAATGGGGATGGCAACTACAGAAACACGTGTCACAGACAACGAGCAAGGAGCACAGATCCACACAGGAAACTATATTTTGGTGCACTTCACTCTCACAATGCACCACACAAAGCAGCTGACTGCAGGCTTCCACCACACCGATTGCATAAGAGTGAATTTACCTTGCATATAATACACTTTTGGTATAAAAAGGGTCATCGCATAAGAGTGAATTTGCATATACAGAACCTACATAAAGCGATGGAAACCTGTATATTTGCAAGGTTTTTATTCTCTACGAAATTGTTTGAGAATCACTTTTGTTAAACCCTGTAATTTGCAACGCGATGCGTCTTTGACCAGGAATTCTCAGATGTATGGATCTAACCTTCCTTTTTCTTTCATATGCTGTATATCAGGCAGTACAGCATTGAAATGTACTACCGAAATGACACATCAAAGGATCCTTATCTGCTCACTCTGCCAGGCTGCACACCTGCTTGTCCCCTTGAGAAGTTTGCTGAACTGGTTTCTCCTGTTTTAGTGGAAGACTGGTCCAAAGCATGTGGAAATAAAGACATAATGAGAGGTAATATAATAATGCCATGTATTTTCTGCTCATGGCATCTAAGCAGTAATTGCAGGAATGGTTGCAGACTTAATAAGTTTGCAAAGTGATGCTTTAAAATAATAGCCTGTCCTTCTGTTAAAAAATATGGGCCAAATTCACCACTGATAGGAAGTGAGATATAAATTACATTTTCTTGTATCAGGGAATTCCTGTACATAGAAAGGGGACCTTAACCCTGAGGGCAGTGTGACTGTCAGTGCTCTTCTTCAGTATTGCAGTGGTGGAAAACCAGCTTTACTTCATGTCAGGACTTTGTAAGTGTGCTACTGAGGCTGCTGAGGGGAAGAAAACTGAATCAAAGCATCATTCAGCACTTCTGGCCATGTCCCCTTCCAGCCCACAGCTTGGGTTTTCCTTTCCAGTGCTTTCCATTGTCACCATCCCACATGGTGTACAGCTCTGAAATCACAACAGATTCTTATGTATGGAGTAAGAACTACTTATATGCCTCAAGCTGAGTATCTTAGTGATTCTAGGAATGGGGTATATGTATTTATATACGTATACCATGTATGGATGTAACCAGTTACACAGAGGCATGTTCTAAAGAACAGGATTCGGCTATAAAAATATTTTTATGATAAATATTTATAATTCAGGCTATGGTATGAAAAAAAAAATCAACATGCCACACATTGATACATTTTCTTAACATGCATGGTTTTCTTTTTTCTCTTTTCTTCAAAGAAATATTCCTAGGATTGGACTTTGTCATTGCCGTGTTGTTCGTCTTTAACCTTGTGCTGTTATATCTCTTCTACCAGTTTGGAAGGTGCAGGCGTAGAAACACTTACGAAAACCTTTAAAGGGAAGTTTAAAAAAATGGGAGAAAGTAACTGGAAAACTTCTGGAGCAGACAGATGTCTTGTATTGTTTTTAGACTGCTCTCAAAGAAATGTTCTACATCCTGCAATTGTGTTTGGTCAAATCAAGCATAAGAAGTAAAACTGAGTAACAAAAGCTTGTGAAACAATATTTGTAAATCACCGCATCTTCTGCAAGGAGCATCGCTGAAATGAACCCATTTTCAGAGCTTACCTTTATATTATGAATGCGTTAACTACAGATAAAGATTTGTATAATGATTTTTATATTAATTATTGATGCTTCCAGTGGAGAAAGAGAGAATGACTGATTTTTTTCCCCTACTTGTATGTTTGGGTATGGATTATCATTGGTTTCACTTTTGTCACCATAATTTTGGTTGTAAATCAGTCTGTATTATTTTCCTTACTACTTATACAAGTTTATGTTTTTGACATTTTCAGCAGGTAAAAGCATGAACATGTTGGTACTGGTTGATACCATTATTTGCACACACAGTTACCATATTATCTGCCAAACAACAGTCAGTTTGCTTTGCAAAGATGTTATGCGTCTGTAACTCTCTCTCAAATCTGTTAAAACTCTGGGTGTTAACTATCGTATCTGCAAATCAGGCCAGAAGTCTAGTACAGCGGGATCCTGGTTGACGCCTATACTCCTTACATACCATGGTAGTACAAATAAATTAAAATAGTATGTCCATTTTCCATCATTCACACTGCTCTCATATCACTCTGTCCCTCCTGAAGTTTCTAATCACGATTAGTATTATTTCTCTATCCCTCACCTCCAGATTTACCTTGACAACTTTTAATATTAAACTCATCAGGATGTATGTTACAAATAACTCATAGTCCTGTCCAAAAACTAACTTATGAACTGCTCTGATTCTTTCCTATGCTGCATCTCTTTCATGGATCATGTTATATCAGTTCAGACTGTAAGCTCTACAGAGCAGGTTCTTGTTTCAATATATGTGTATCAAATGCACTTACATGCACTAAGTCACAGGTATACCCAAGCCTAATGGCTCATTGAGCTTGTGGTTAAGGAATGCCAGTTTCTATAAGTAAGGGACTGATGTGGCTAGCCTCCCATCCAGCCTTCTTTGCATAAGCTGTTTATAGCTGGCCAACTTTTGGCTCAAGTTTGCAGCAGGGGTCAAACATGCCACTGAAGCTTTAGCAAGGTGCCTTAACTGCTTGGTAGCAAACATGCTGCTGGTGCTTCATAAATTATTACTACTAATAAGCATATACTGATGGGATACATTATTATTGTCAAAAACAAGAATAATTTTAAGGATTTTTATGTTATGGTGATACAAAGTATGGGGTTGGCCACACTGCACTGTACACATTAGAAATGTAATGTAGAAGGGCCCTGTTACACCTTATACTGTGAGCCACACAGGAGTTAGTGCTCGCTCGAGATTGGAGCAATCACACTTCAGGCCAGCAGGGGCTTTAAGGACTGAAAGGTAAGAATCCCGTCCTCCCCTTTCCGCCTTCCACAAGTAAGCAAGTGGGGGGGGATAATAAGCAGTGATCTGGGCTACTGAGGCAGAGGGATCAGTCCAAGCCAGTGGGTGACAGGGTGTGAATGCAGTGTTTACACTAAGGTGTAGCCTAGAGTGGGTACACCTTAATGTAACATGAGCTAGGTTACATGGATCAGAGATAATCCTGCCCTGTGGTGTAACTTTAAGCCATTTAATGAGTGCTTAAAAGTAGTTTCAGGTGTTAATATGTGGACAGTCCAGGTGCTAAGAGCTCCAGGAGCCACCCAAATTACTGTGTAATAAGCCTCTTAGACATATGGACACTAAAGACAGGAACAGAAAGTATGATATTAAACACTGCAAACGTGAAGCTTCTCAAGTGTCCTTTGTCCTACAGTAACTTCAGCAGCTCAAGTGACCAACTTTTGAAGTACTGTTTCCTGCTCAGTGGTCAGATTTCACAAATAACCCTGACATTAAAACTGCCCTATTTGTGTTGGGGGAGTGTCATGATCAAATGATGGGTTTAGCTCCTAGGTGATGTTTGATGTACAATGTATTTGTGCAATGCTGCTGAAAAAAATAAATGGTATCTTTAAACGATGTTTTAGTCAAACTAGCTTCATTTTAACAGATATTTCTGATACTGGGAACCGGTATGCAATGAAAGAGTTGAGATATGATCAGACTGAAGTCAAAGCTATAACTACAGCATGTGTAGGTACACCTGGGCTAGTTTTAAACTCTCTAGCTTGGTGCTGCTAACACTGCAACTGTGCCAGCACAGAGTTCAGTGAAAGAAAGACTCACCCAGTAACCTACTTTAATAAATACTCAAGCAATTAGCTTAAACTGAACCTTGTGACTAGGGACAGATATTACACATAAACTGGTTTAAGTGATCAGAAACTGGTTTAAACCTGTAACAGAACAGATGTTCAGTGCACATAAATCAGTTTGAAAGTGGCTGAAACTGCTTTGAGATAAACATGGTTGAATGTCATATCAGACTCACCTGATTTGGGTCAAACTGGTTTATGAAATTTCTGTCCCAGACCCCTCTCTAAGTTAAACCAGACTCCCCCCACATCCCAGCATGCTCTCTGAGCTGGGCAGGGCTCTCTGCTCCACAGCACAGCTGGCCTCTCCCTTCTGCTCCCTGGCTGGAGCTTGGCAGGAACTGTAGGCGTCTGCCTGGCTTATCCCTGCTCTCCCTCCACCCCCTCTGCCTTACACAGACACACAGCATTAGTTAGCAGACCACATGCTGGCTAAGGTCCATGCTGTGGCAGATAGGACAAAGGCAAAATCAACAGGTAGCTGGTAATGTCCCTCTGTTGTTTTCTTAATGGTGTGATAAACTCCGAGTTGGGGTGATAAACACTGTGTTATCAATTCCCTGCTGGGCTGGTCAGAAAGGGAGGTTGAGAACCCATAATGCAAGGGTTCTCAACCAGGGGTACACAGTCTCCAGTTTCAAGGGGTCTGCCCAGCCTGGCTGAGTGTGGGGAAAACTGCTTTGGCCCACCAGGGCTGAGGTGAGTGCTGACGAAGGGACAGGGGCAGGCCGCCCCAGTTATCCCCACAGCCTCTTTCTTGAGGGTGGCATTGTGGTTGGGCAGCTGCTGCTCAGGTGAGTGGAGTAGGGCAGAGCCAGGAAGCTGAGTTGGTCCTCTCCCACACAAAGGTTGTGAATCCCTGTCATAGTGCATTTCATGTCACATATTAGATCCAAAAAGCAAAGGCAAGTCATGTAGAATTTGTTTGATTAGCTGTTGTGTACAGCTGACCAGTCATTAGACTCCTAGATAGTGTATCATGCATTGTTATGGGATGGTATCCCTAGATGGTCTGCTACCTGTTATTTTTCAAAAAATACTTTCTAAGCAATCAACTGATTAGTGTACAAATTCAATCTCCACTGCATATTCATTCCTTTTCTAAAGGGAAAACATTTCTCACCTTACTTTGCATAAAGCACTGTAGCAAACATTCATTATTTATGAGAAACAAAATTACCATTTCAGGCATTAAAGATAATCTGTTAGATTTGTTCGGTGCTATTTTATGTTTGTGAAGGTTGTCAGAGTGAAAAAGCCAAATAAAGTCTTCCCAATTTTGAGATTACTGCTTGAAATTCAGTACAATGTCCTTCTCCCTGGGGCCTACATGCCCTCATTCCTGGCCCTACATAACTTTTTTTTTTTTTTTGCACTGTCTAGGGGCCAGATTGAAGGAGAGGAAGGGGTCTGGATAAAGATTAATTTGTGCCCTGTTGCCCAAGAATTTGCTAGGAAGCTGGAGATGCTAGAGATGCTAGTTCAAACTTCCTGTCTGTGATCGGGGCCAGGACCTGGCATCTCCTGCTCCATAGGATACTGATCAGCAGTACCTACTACCCAGCATTCACTGTTTACACAGTCTGTCCTGGATTTGTCACAGTGCATCTTCCTTTTCTGTTGGTGCTGCTGAAAGATCATTCGGTCACAATCAGCAGGAGACATGTCAGGGAACTGATGTTATTTGGCAGGGAGAAGCAAGAACTCCATAAATGTCCGTTAACACAGAACAGCTTGCAGAATTAAGGCATATGTTATTTGAAGCGTTCTTAAAATATTACCAGAATCTGATTACCAGATCCAAAGAGAAAGCTCAGAGTATGAGTATGATAAAAGTAATAAGTACAACAGTAGTTTCCAGTGCTAGATATGCTGCAGCTGATATTATATAAAATGCATATAATATTATATAATATCATAATATAATATATAATTATATAATATCAGAAAGAACAAATCAGATTTGTCTGTTCTGATATTAAAACACTCATCAGTCAAACATGAGTTTATTAGGGAAAGAGTAGAATTCTATAGTGCAGCTACACCAGGCATAATTTGCAGAAGACAAAGTAGCTAATCTATTTATTGTGCAATTGCATTTTGCTTACATCCCATATGTCTATTTCTAATCTCTTTTATCTCTACATATAATCTTATCTTGGTTTCTTCTTTTATGTTTTCTCTGTCTACATAGAGATATTAAACAAAAGACAGATATGGTTTGATGAAATATGAATACCTGTCTCATTAGAAGTAGGCTGAAAACTCATTCATTTCAAACTGGGACTAAAGTACAACCATTAGATGATAACTAACTGGCCTGGAAATTAATAGACTGGCCTATCATAAAAGAAAAACTCTAGTGAGATGATTTACTGTTGTAGTATCCCAGGGAAACCTTGGGTTGTGTTACAAATGAAATCTGCTAGAACCATGTAGCTTCATGGATCAAATATTTGCCTGGAACTTATGAAAGCTGGCTTCTATTTCCAGCTCTGCAACTGACTTATTGTGTGACCTTAGCCAAGTCACTTCACTATTTTTTGCTGCTGTTTCATTTATGTAGGTTGTAAGTTTTAGGGGTGCTGTCTCATTTTATTTGTTAAAACCTAACCTAATAGGGTCCCAGTCTTGGCTGGAGGCTGATCAGTGCTAATATAAAGCAAATTGTACTAGTAACCTTAGGTATTCAGAAAAGAGAAAGAACAAGAAAAGAAAAAGAAGACTCTCTTGATTGCTTGTCTCTAGGAGCTGGGGCTTTACAAACATCAAGAAATATCTGGAAACTTGTGATGAAATGACATGAGTTAGCAATGTAGTTAATAAATAATAATCATTACTATGAAAGCCCAGCACCTCGATCTGGTCAGCAATAAAACCCTGCGTTAGCTGCCCAAATGTAATCACTACAAAAAGGTGCATTGTACCAGTGCCTGATAGAATGAATGTGAGAAACAGAATAACGACTAGAGGTCTGTCTTTCCTTTTGTATAGAAATTAATATGGTTAGTCAATGCAGGACCTTTTATTCCTCATCAGGAAGGGTAGGAAATAGCACTTTCAACACTTCACTCATTTGGAAATGAATTATCTAGGAATTATTTATTATAATTCCTTTGTATTCACACTGACCTTATGAAGCATTAAAATCCAAACTACTACCTGATGCAGGCACAGTGCAGTGTTGGTCTACAATGGTCCAGCCCCAAGTTTCTCCCACATGCACTCTGAGACTAATCTTCTACATCCCCTCATATTCTAACACTAGGTTCACACATAAGCTCTGCTGAAATACCTTAATCATGACCTAAAGTACGCATTACTATCCCTATACTGAGCCACTCTTGCTGTATATTTAATCATTTCTCATTCAGCAGAGAGACAGGGATATCCAGAGAAACAGGGATATAGATTTCTGGCAACACTAGAATAGATTTGAAGAAGTGAGAACAGAAACATTTCACAAACCTGTTTACTACCACATTTAAAACTGTTAAGTTACCCTGGACCTTTTACCTCTGACTTGTCAAAGGCCTCATATTGTCCCTCTAGGCATCAAAGAAGTGTGGTGTGTTTTATCCAGACTAAGAGCTGCAGTTACCCAAAATCTTACAGGAATCCTAAACAACAAACAATTTGTTAATTCATAGGTGAAAGCTGTTTCCACAGTGTTGCCTCTATCAATTTGCTCTGGGGTCTGAGGAGGGAATGTGGCTGGGCCCTGCCTGTGGAAAATAGGGTAAGGGAATGTTAATTATCCAAAATAATTGGGAATGGGTCTCTGGCTATGTGTATAAAGAGACTCAAGGAAGCAAGCCTTTTCTGTAGTTTAGTAAGGAACTAGAGTAGTTGTTCATATTCATATTAGGTAAGATGGTTTGTACTGACTGTTGGGACATTTCTTAGAGTGGTTAAATGATAGCTTTCCCTCCTTTGCTTTCCCACCCACCCCCAAAAGACAGGGGGGGAAAAAGAGTTCATGTCAATATAAGATAACCCTTAACTTAGCTTTAGCTTGGTGCTTCCCAAGTTCATGCTCTGAAGATTATAATAGTACAGTGTGAAGACCCAGATGGTGGTGATGACAGAATTCTGGTTACCTTACTCTTGGTTAAGAGATCTAATTACTGTGCACGCCTTAATATCTAGAGAACATGGCCACATTTGATGTAGGTAGCTGGAGATCCATCAATATGACAACACATTAGGTTATGTAGAAACCGAGGAGATTCTTTCAAGGAAAGAAACTGCAAGTCTGTCTCAATGCCATGGTCTAGGGGGCTCTGATTATATTCATCCTTATGTTTTTTACTTATATATATACCTCCTTGTGGCTTGTCCCCAGGGTCCTTAAAGCAAGGTTGGAGAATAGTCCCATTTTACACTCTGTTTATAGACCTGAAAAGCTAGACATCTCTCCAGCTCCACTTCACAGTTCTGGCTAGAGGAGCCTTATTGGACAGCATTGTTCTAGGAGGGAATATCCTTGTGTGTAATTTGTGTCCAATAATTTTCTTTTGTAAGGAATAGGCTTTTTCTTCCCACAACATATGATATCAACAGCTTTCTCTAATGGACACTGCATTGGAAACAAGCTTCTTGCATACTCTTCCCATCCTTAGGAGGGGACTGTGCCTTAAAAGCAGGAAAGACTGGGGTTCACGACTTAAATGTTTTCTTCCCAGCTCTGCTGCAGTGTAAACTTGTGCAATGCTTACCTATCTCTCTGAGCTTCTATTTAAAATGGAGCACATGCTTGCTACTCATACCTAGTAAAAAGCTACCATTAATATTTAGAAAGCACACTTCAAATGGCAGGTACACTGTGGATAATACTCTTTTTGTGCTCCATATTGGAACAGGCATTTCCCCAGCCCTTAACTATAATCAAACTGTAAATGAGGTCCTGCTGTCTTATTGAATGTGTGTGGGAGGATTATCATTTCCTCAAGTGAAGTGCAGTTAGTCATAGGACTAAGATCCATGATTTTCTGTCATGAGAGGGAAATGAGATTTAACATGAAAAGAAGAGGCCTGAGAACTGGGGCTTATGGATTCTTAGGTCATCTTGGTCAAATCCTGTATGACTGCATAAAAACCTCTGTCTCTTTCTATGCCCTAGTTTTCTTTCAAAATTGTAATTCTCATTAGCCCTTACATACGAGTTGATTGTTGTATTACATTATGGAGTTTGATAAATGGCCTATCACTTGTCTAAGTCTCACAAGTCATCAGGTTGCTTAAAGCCCCGTGAACTGGTGTGCTTAAAACATTCATTAATTGTTATTTCTTTATAAATCACCTATGAACAGAACATTACTGTTATGAAAACTAAATAATTTGATTTCTACAACAAATGTATCTTATCTGAGGATCTGTCTACACCTATAGTTAAGTACTAACAGGTAACTCCAGATTTCTTTGTTTTATGCTTTATCTTGTGCCTGAAGGAGATATATAATCCATGTATAGGGTAACTTTCAAAATGGGACACTTTTTTATCTGGCAAACTCAGTAGCCTTTGAGCTCCAGTCTTTGCTTTGAACTTTCATCTCCAATGAAAATGGGAGGTATGGTCACCCTATTCATCTGATCTCTAGTTTCTGAGTACAAACTTTAATTGTAGACAGCTTGAATGCTCAGAGATCTTTCACTGAGTATCAGCTGGAGGGAATTCTTTGTAACAAAGTGGACACTGACTCAAATACATGTATCTCGGAAGTCTTATGTTGATCACTAGGTACTGGCAACAACTCCATAAAATAATTTCTCTCTCTCTTTTGGTAACTTGTCAACCATTCAGATTAAAATATTGATTGGTTGTTTCTGAAACTGGCAAAGACATTCCGCAGTTCACTTGTACTTTCTTATTCTCAATGGAACTCCACCCCTAGGGGCTTGTAGCATTAATGAAGGCTGCACGATCAAATGCAAGGTTTAGGACTTATAGTTAGGCAACTAGGAAAAGTCAAATCGTACCTGAAAATAGGACATAAGGCAATTGGTAGGGAAAGGGACTTTCAGTGGGCAGATAAGCTAACTTTCCTTCATACCTCTTAATATAGCTAGTGGAACTTGAAGCTAAATAACATGACTGATGCCAAAAAGAATTTATGGGGGCAGCAAGGATTAAATTATATGGTATGGAGGTGGTGAAACAAAAAATTCCTGGCTCCTTTTCTAATTTTCTGCCTTTGATAAGTATTATACCAGAGAACAGAATGAATTAGAGACTGATCCTTCTTATGCCAGCAAGAACTCCTAGTTTCTTCCTGAAGAGAGTTCTAGTGCCCCAAAAATTGTAGGTGGTCTACTGTCTGATCGAAAATATTGTAAATATGGATCAGCAGCTTAAGGTGTTTTCTCATGTGGGACAGAAAGTAAATGCTACATTGTCCAACAAGATTTAACTTCCACCCTAATCAGGGTTTCCATGTCTTTAGTCAAGACCTAGCCATGAGAGGGTGAGAAGCCAATTACAAGCACCTAGTAAAATGCTTTTCTTCCTTCAGGGGGAATGAAAGCAGGATATGAGCTACTAGTACCTAGATTTATAGATCTGACAAAGGATTTTGAGGTCTCAAATACTACACAGAACAAGAGCAACTCTTCTGCCTGAGTTCTAAGGGATTATTTATTTCTTGCACTTCAGGAGATAGAGGCAGATCCTTGTCTCTTAGAAGTTCTGAACACTGGTGTGCAGCAGTGATCTACAATCAATGTTGTGGATATATTTTTTTTTTATACAACCGTCTCTTCATTTTTTCCCCAGTTGTGAAACTGGCACACTACTGCTAAAAGCTTTCTTTTTTGGGATGGAAAGTAGCAGTCAAGTGAACAATTCAAGCATGCCATGCTGCACAGTTGGGCAGAGATGAGAACACTGGTTACAGACACATGCAGCCCTTCATGTGATTCTTATGAGGCATTTCTGGTATTTTTGTGGGGAACTGCTATGCTAATCCCTTTATCTACATCAAACAAAGATAAAAACATTGCTTCTCTTAGTCAAGGATGATTAGACCAAAAATACTGCCTTACTATGGATGCAGTGCAACTTAAAAAAATCCTTAAATATCTTAAAGGAAAAACACACATCCTGCCAAAGGTTAAGTATTATTTTTACATCACTTAAGGGGGGAAGGATAGAAATGGAGGTGAGAGTACATACAAATTAGAATGTATTGAGTGGGGGGAAGCCAAAATGTAGCATTGCTTTTGACTTCCCTTCTCTCCCCTTGCCACTTGCTTTAAACAGAACCACTGATGGAGCTGGCAGGTAGAGGAGGTAGGATAAGCTGTAAGCTACAAAAACTGTAGTATAGTGATTGCAGTTTTTTTCTCCGTCCCTGCTTGCTCTCATCAGTCATCACTAAATCAAAATTCTTCATGGCTAGGAATAGATAAGGATCCCTACTTCTGTAAACCTTTCTTTCTAACAACTCTACTGCACTCTAATTCAGAGCCAGGAATAGACCTAGTTGTCAACTTGCATTTTTCCTGTTCTAACTTCACCAAACTCAGCATGTTCTGATCTAGGGAAAAGTGAGCTAGGCCTCTGTTTTCCTGGGAGGACAGAGGCCTGCAGTACTGCTGATGCTACAGCACTGTACCCTACATGTGGAACAAGTGCTTTCCCAGTCTGCTTTCTGAATATGCTTCACTATGGTTTAAATATCAATTTCCAGTCTCTTCCACCATGAAATACAACTGTGAATGATGATCAATAACATCCCAGTCCAGAGTGAGAACACCTATAGCAATGCAGGCAAATACTATCAGAAATTGGAATGACATGCAGTTATTTCCTACTCACTCAAACAATTTCATTACTTCAGCTTGTGTTATCAAACACAGGCAAGGGTCTGGCTCTTGTACATTAGAATGTTGTAATTGCCACTTTAAATGCAAAGGTTCTCGGACTCTCCTTGAGTGTCTGTTCTCTGTGACAATTTATCTTCTAGCAAACAGTCTTAGAAAGCAGTTGTAAGCCTGTTTGTTATCAGAGGAACTGCAAAGACTTATAATGGATTCTTGAGGATGGCAGAACTTGAATGTCCAAGCTGGAACAAACCATCCTGAAACAAGAATAATAAACACATAATAGTGATTTCCAGATTTCACAATGTTGAGGAAACAAGATAATCTTACAGGAAAGATTGGAAGCTGCATTATCTGTACCTCAGTGCATAGATGCAGCTAAATACTATCTGTTTGATTTTTTGGAGACACTTAGCCAGCCAATATAATTTAGCGGTGACTTCTGCAAATGCTCTTCTGCTTCCAAATTCCTTATGAAAAGGATTAAGTAGGTTTGCAGGAACAAGGGAGGGATATTCTTTCTTGTCTTCTCCTTCTGTCTTGGGGATTTTCCCTGGTAGATGTTAGTCTTAATATGGGAAGGATTGCCTCTCCTGGTGTGATTGGGCAGGCAATAATAAACCTAATGCCTATTCACAAACTAGTATTTTTAATAAATCTAAAATTTTAGATTTATTGATAAACAAGTGGAATAGATATTAGATTGTACATCAGTGAAGCTGGGTGGTTTAAGATGAGATGGGAGAGTTAGATAGGGAATTTGAGCTTGTATAACTTTTCAATCTGGGCCTTGAGGTCCTGGGATCCCACATGGTTTTTTTAACTCTGAGGACCAGCCTTCCTTTCCAAGCATGAGAAGCTATGTTGGCCTCTGCTTACTCAAAAATCAGCTTGAGCTGTTTATGTAGTGAAAAAATTGAGGTATTGAGAAAAGTTAGCATAACATAAATGGATGGCAAATATCGGGTGGACATTAGAAAAAAGGGTTGGTAGTTTCTCTTGTGATTTTTAGTTTGGTCTATCCACAAGACAAGCATTGGCTTAGGTACACCATTAACTGGCAGCTAGTACTGCAAAAAAAAAAATAGTAGCGGGATTTTAAAGTGAACCAATACAAAGCCAGAGTAACGCATTTTAACTAGGAGCCTATTGATAAGTTCCTGCCCAGGACAGATCTTTTGAAGAGGGTAAATCCCTGGCAATTTATTAGTGGAGGCTTATATTGTAGGGCAGTAGTTTTCAACTTTGGAACTCACAGCATTCCTCAGCAAATGTCAGTTGTTCAATTTCACCTGCCTTTTGACTACAGAAAAATAACAGCAGTTCTTCTGTTACAAAAACTCAAAGACCACATCTGGACAGAATGGTTTTAACACTAAGGAATCCTATTTGAAAACTGTGAGTTTATCTTGCTATGGTTTCCTGTTTGAGAATCTCTGTTGTAGGGGACTGAACAAATGCAGCTGTATCATATTCTTTAAAGTGAATTTTGACACTACATTTTACTACAGTTTGACCGCATTTCTTGTTGTGGGCAGATTTTTTTTCTCCTCTGTTGATTATTCCTCCACTATGATGGTGCAGCAATGAATGCGGATCATATAAAATCTGAACCAAACACACTCATTCATCACTTACCTGCTGGCCCAAAGAAGAGGAGGAAAGCTCTTTTCTCAGTTTCTTAAGGATTATTGGGAGCAGTCTGCCATCTACTGACCATATGTGCTGTCTGAGCTTATAGCTTTTGGATTAATTTATTGTAAAACTACTTCTGTTTGTGACATCTGGTTTTTGTTTAATATTCCAGGATGTGGAATCAAATCTGCCTTGGGTACAGTGACAGCCCTGGGTAAGGCAAAACTGGTTTTCTCCTTTCCATAGCAAGCTACTTTTTTTAGTTGAGGAAATTAATTATTAAGATGGTATCTTTTTTCCATTACTACATGTTGCCAGGAAGTGTGATAATTTTGTATGGATTTACAATAAATAGATGAATCCTTCTGTCATGTTACAGAAAGGTTCATATACATGTAAGCTCTAAAGAAGTTTTACTTTTGAATCAGTAGAAACTCCCACTCTGTCCTATTCAAAGTTTAGTGCTTTGATGTGGACTAGGCTTTCTGACCCTCAGGTGGTCCACCTGCATCTCGGTTTGGGAATAACATCAACCTTGCTCTAGCAATACCAGCCTGATGGTATCTGTGTGTTTTCTTAAAACTACTTCTGTAATGCTACCATGTGACAGTCAGTATTTTGAAGGGTACTGATCATGTTCCCTGCTCACTATTTATTGGCTAGTTCAGGTAAAATAATTCACTGAGTCAAACAGGTTGGTACCTACAGAAAACTAATGAAATTAAACAAAAGCCACACCTGAAAGAATATTAAACAGAGATCTTGCTCAGAGGGAATTGATCACATGCAATCTGCATGCTGCTCCACAGACTTTTTCCCAGCATTTGGTTATTCTTTTGCTTTTTATAACCATAAATCTTTCTGTGGCAGTTGACTACTTATTCCACCAGTTGGAGTTTCAACCAGCATTTCTTAAACTGTCTGGAAGCACTCATAAGCCTTTTGTGTGCTGCAGTCACACACTTGACCTCTGAAGCCCCTAACTTTCCGGACTGAAGTTAGTGGAAGTTACATGTGTTCTACAAACAGATTTTACAGGACACAGTAGCCTACATTTTGTTGCCAAACTGCAGGTTAGAAAGGGCAGAATCTATGTATGGAGAAGATAATCTCATCTTTGGGAAAAAAGAGGCTATTAATGGGCAAATATGAGGTGGTCTGAGAAAAGGCCCAGGGGAATTAAGTCCCCTCTCAGTGTTCTCCTTAAAGACTCTAGACTTGCAGAGCTGTGAAAAAAATGATACCTTAAAACAAATAGACTGCTACAGCACATTTCTTTTGTTTGTAATACCAGTGACTACACTGGCAAAAGGGGAATTTCTTGGGGCAACTGATGAACTGAAACTAATGAACAGAAGCTGATTTTTTATTTTTCCATTATCTTTTGTGTCACAAAGTAATACTAGGTGGAATTTCTCGCCGCGGTATCTGAGTGCATTATAACATACAATAAGTAAAAAAAAAAAGCTTATAGAACAAACTTTTGGCCTTGTTCCACAAATCTTCAATCATGTCAGCAGTCCTCACCTATGCAAACAGGCCCATTTACTTTGACAACTCTAATGAGATTGCTTGTGTAAGTAAAGGTTTGCAGGATCAAGTCCTTGCTGCTGTCTTTCTGGATAGCATAGATATGCATGCAAAGAAATACAGAATCCATTACATGTATCCAATGTGGCTAACTTTTGCCAGAGGAATACATTGGCTCTTCCTTTCTATTATGTCTGCTCTTTAAACTACAGACTGTTGCTATCTGGAACTAAGGGAAAACTGCAAACAGCATCCTTCCTTTCATTTGAACTTAAGATGTGAAAGTGACAGGATTGTTGAGAGAAGAATGGAGGAAAAGAATTCCCTCTAAAAAGCCTGACAATACTCTGCATTGGATTTCCTGAGGCCATTGCTGCCAAAAGCTGAATATAAAGGAAGACAGGATTACACGTGGTCAACTCAGTGGAAACTGGAACACTTCCAAACACTAGCTTCATGGGTTGGTTTTTTTTCAGTTTTGCTTTTAATCAGCAAAGTCTGCATTTTGCAGTTGTTTGCTGGTTGAAGTAAACAAAGTGTAGCTCTGAGATGGAACAATTCAGTCTTTACCTGCCAGGTGCTGAGTCATTACCCTAAGCTTGTCTAATATCCAACATTAGCATTCCTATGCAGCCATTAAAAAAAATCAGTGCACTAGAGCTGAGAGTACTCAAGTGATCATAGAGAAAAAGAAAGTGTGCTCAAGGTGATAATAGTTGATAATCTCTGATTAACAGATGAGAAAATAAGCAAAGGCAAGGCTGCCATTTCTTTTCACGAGGTAGCACAAGACTGCCATTTCTTCATACATGTTCAGTGAAATGTTATTTCAAGCATAGTCTGTAAGTACATCTCTGGGATTCAAATCCTGTGACTTGTCTGTACAGAAGATCTGCTGACCTGGGATCACGCAGATCACAGTGGAAATAATTAAATCAGCAGAGCTAGCATGGTAAAGACAGTGCATGTTTGCTCTCTTGCCTTCAGTATCTCCCTTATAAACAAAGGTGGGGATTTTTGCAGAGTACTGGAAAAAGTACCAATAGCAAGTCAGAGCAAATGGGTCAGAATTCCTCAATAAATAGTTTTGAACCTTATGTGAAGGAAGGAAGATACTTAGTGACCAGCTGTTCAACATGAATTTGGAACGCAAGCAGTTAACAAGATGATACAGACCTGGAAATGTACCATATACTCCTCAACTAGATGTCTGGGCACATGTTCTGTGCTGCTACATAGACTAATGCACCAGAAAAATGGGTAAATGAGATTCCAGAACAGCCAGAGAGCTTCTTGCCAAGAAAATGGCTGCTGACCTCTGTGCATTTCAAGACCCCAAAAATAAGATTTTGTTTCCCCCTCTCTTCACTGGTGCATAATAATGACCATGGCCACAGCTGTGATGAAGCTGGAACACTAAACTCTCAAAATTTTCCTGACCCAAGATGGGAGTGAAGAAAGAAAACAATCACCATGCTACTTTTTTTAAATAATTATAATTAAGAGATATGCTTTTGCTGTAGGAAAATATTCAGTGCTTCATTGTCTTCTGTATTTCATAACCTACTGCACCTGCTGAGTGCAGAAGAACAGAAAGTTTGGATGACTAGAGTTGGGTTTAACTAACTGAATACAGCATGTAATTTCAGTCTTAGAAGACAAACATGTCCCTGTTATCGACATCTTTGCCTGATAAAAAAGAACATAACGTTTGCATATAACAACATGCTTCTTTACATCTGCAAGAACCCAGGAATAGTTAATAGACTTGGATATAGTGCAAATATTCTTAAATTATTCAACTTTTTAAAAGCAAAATGGACTGTAGGCATAAACATGGATGATCTACTCTAAAACTGATGCAAGGTGTAGTGTGTTACTGGGTGCACTTCACATGGCTAGTACTGCCTGCTGTGCTTTCATAGTTGCATTTTGCTATTTCCTTAAATGAATTTATAGACCAATCATTTAATTAAAACCAAAAGGACATTAAAATATATAATTCTTGCACCAATGGGGTTGATGCCAAGGGCTAGGGTCAAAATGGCCAAAACCAGTTTAAGATGAACCTGGATGGTTGTAGTATCAGACATAACTGCCTTAGGTTAAATCGGTTTATTGAACTGCTGTCCCAGATCCCCTCCAAATCCAAGTTAATTCACAGTCCCTCTGCATTCCAGGATACTTTTCACCTCCCCTGCAACCCTCCCTGCTCCCCCCTGCAGGGTGGGTGAGCTACCCTTGGCCCAAACTGTCTGCTCCAGGTGAGCAGGGAGGCATGCTCTAGTTCCTCCTGGCTTCTGGGCCTGGGCCACTGCAATGTGGCTACATTTCTGGAATCAACAGTGAATGTCTGTTCCCTTGCTTATCAGTTGAATCTATGAAGCTTAGATTAACCTGCGAAGATTGAATTGATTCAGCCTGGGGCTTTTTGACAGTCTGTACTTAGCCTGGGAGATAGTGAGTTAACTTGAATCTGGATGTGATCTGGCACAGAAGTTCAATAAACCAATTTAACCTAAATCAGCTAAGTCTGATACTATATCCATCCAGGTTTATCTTAAGCCAGTTCTGGCCATTTTGAAAGTGGTTTATGTGCACTAAGCTTCTATTGTGTTACAGGTTTAAACTACTTTCTGATTTCTTATACCAGTTTATATGTAATTCCTGTCCCTAGCCAGAGAGTCCAATATGCTTGGATGTCTGCAAGAGTAATAGGTGAGGAGCTCAAAGATACAGACATAATGAGAAACTCTAGAGAATAAAAAAAAAAATGTGCACAGCTCTACTTCCTCTTCTTATGGAAAGGAGGAAAGAGCCTGAAAAATCAGCACCAGTCAGCAGGATTTATAACTTGCACTGTTTGCATCCTTATTCTGTAGAAATTACTCACTAGGAAAAAAAAAATCCAAAATTCTAAAAGATTATTGATTTCTCTGCACCAGTGACTTGAGGGGTTGGGAGTGTGGGCAGATGTTGTATATACTGGTTCTGTCGCTAATGTAATCTGGTTACCATGATGAAAAGTATACTACCTTTAATTGCATTTTTGTTGTATTTAATGATAATGCTGTACAGAAAGGGTTTTTTACAGTGTTTATATGCAAATTCTTACCATTCACTGTCCTACTCTAAGGCTCACTGCATGATTGTACAACAACATAATGTTTAATTGTGTATAAGTACTCTGTTCAATTGCTTTGATATTTAAATAAAATATAAGACTGGAGAAAATTGAAGTCATGTAATATTACTTAATGTCTATATCAGTTTAGTTATAATGTTCATTCAGATGCAAGGATCAAAGGGCATACTGTTTAAAGTAATTCTTATTATGAGTTATTTGTGCCCTTCTGAATTAAGCTGTCTTCCTTGATCTTTGCTCATGCTCTTATCTCACAACTGTAGACAAAATGTTGCCAGCCACTCCTAGTCATTGACTAAAACTTAAGCTTAGACCGATAAGGACCAACCTTTTTGTCCGACATGCCGTTAAATAGCTCCACGCCCTCCTTAAGTGCCCCTGCTCCTCTTCCTAAACAGATGTTCTCCTTTCTGCTCCCTGCCTGATCCGTTGTTTTGCTTTCCATTTCTTGCCTTACTCCCTCCCCAGCTTTGTTTTCTATTTCCTGCCCTGTGCTCTCTGCCTAATCTGAGGTTCTGCTTTCCGCTCTTTGCCCCATCTACCACTGTTCTGCCTGTCCCCTCTTCAGTCTGCTACATACCACACAGAGGGTGTGTACAGACATTGCCCTTAAATCGACCTAACTAGGGTTAGGTCAATCTAAGTGCTGAACTGTATGTTTGCTTGTGGAGTTTAAATTAGGCAAAAAATGATTGGCCTCATTTAACTTAGTTCACCTAAGGAAGTGCAATACATAAACTAGGCTAACCTGTGCCTAGTCTAACCAAACATATATACATGTCTGGAGCATGGCCCTGGGACTGGGAAAGCCCATCTGCCCATCTGAGCCCCATAGCGGAGCTCTTCTTACTCCCCCTCCCCCTCCCCCTCCCACCCTGGACAGACAACTCCCCCCACCCTGATCCCATTAAAACCCCCCTTGAACTCACCACACCCCCATAGATCTGCTACCCACCCCTGTCCACCCACCCTGATCCTGCTTGCTCTGCCCTCCACCACAACTTGCTTTGATCATGTTCCCAGGGCAGCTTCCACATGACTATGGATCGGGTCCCATGAATGTGTGCACATCCCCAGAGACAGCCCATAACACATGGTTGGACACCGCTGGCTTAGACCATCTTTCAGGTCCTCCATAGACTGGCTCACAGCAATAACCCCAAAACAAACCAACACAGATTTAGCAAATGTTAGCCCACAAAGTACATTTCATAGATTTCATAGACATTAGGGCTAGAAGGGTCCTTGAAAGATCATCGAATCCAGCCCCCCGCCCAAAGGGCAGGAAGTCAGCTGGGGTCATAGGATCCCAGCAAGATAAGCATCCAATTTCCTCTTGAAG
>NW_017728886.1:76783046-76807113 GCF_001723895.1 Crocodylus porosus
GGCTTTTTTGAAGTCAAGATATATGACATCAATCTCTTCTCCCTTGTCCAGGTGATAGGTCACCTGGTCGTAGAAGGAAATCAGATTGGTCAAGCAAGACCTACCTGCAACAAACCCGTGCTGGATATCTCTTAGGATGTTGGCGTCAGCCAGTCCATTAAGGATGGCCTCTTTAATAAACTTTTCTAAGATCTTTTCCGGGATAGAAGTCAGGCTAATGGGCCTATAGTTAGCTGGATCCACTTTCCTCCCTTTCCTGAAGACAGGCACCACATTGGCCTTCTTCCAGTCTTCGGGCACTACACTAGAGCACCAGGAGTTTTCAAAGATCTGTGCCAGAGGCTGGGCTATGATGCTTACCATCTCCTTGAGTACCCTGGGGTGTAGATTGTCAGGACCAGCTGACTTGAAGGTATCCAGCCTCTCAAGGTGTTCCTTCACAAGGTCAGCATTGATGGAGGGCAGGGGATCTCCCTCACCTGGACCTCCCTGTCCCATAGTGGGCATGGGTGTCTCATGGGACTGATGAAAGACCAACTCAAAGTATCTATTTAATAGGTTGGCTTTTTCCTGGGTGTCAGTTGCCCCATCTGGTTCAGCAGGGGTCCAATGTTGCCATTGCTTTTCGTCCGGCTCCCCACATATCTGAAAAAGGACTTTTTGTTGTCCTTGATGCTCAAAACTAGTTGGAGTTCAATTGGAGCCTTGGCTTTCCTGGTTTGCTCCCTGTAGGACCAGACCAGTGCAGAATAATCCTCCTTGGAGGTGAATCCTGCCCTCCATCCTTTGTAGGCCTTTCTTTTTAGCCTCAGGAGGTCTGCTAGGTCCCTGGTGAGCCAGGGGGGCTGCTGTGTCCTCTTTCTGCCTTTCCTCTGAGATGGAATAGAATTAGTTTGTGCATTGAGGATCACTCCCTTGAGGAGCAACCACTCTTCTTGAACTCCCCTCTCCCTAGGGTCATGGTCCCGTAGGGCCTCATTGACAAGCCTCCTGAGCTTGTCAAAGTTGGCTTTCCTGAAGTCAAGGACTTCAGTGTTGCTGACTGACTTGCCAGCTTTACGGCGGATGGTGAAGGTGATCAGCTCATGGTCACTGTCACCAAGCTTCCCATCGATCACTAGGTCACTGATTAGGTCATCCTCAGTACCAGGTTGAGCAGAGCTTTACCTCTTGTTGGCCCACAGACTTCTTGAGTCAGGCAGAGGTCATCCACGCATGAGAGGTACTTTGTGACCGCTCAGATTTTGCTGAGTGATCCTCCCACGAGATGTCTGGGTAAGTGAAGTCACCCATGACAACAATGGTCCTGGAGCATATGGCCTCAGCCAGTTCCTGGGCGAACTCCTGGTCAAGCTCAGGACTTTGGGTGGGAGGTATGTAGTAGACTCCCATCATTGTGTCCCCTGTGCCGTGTTCCCCACGGATTTTAACCCAGAGGGTCTCCAGTTGTCCACCTGGTCGCCAATATCAGCTTGCAAGGACATGTAGCTTTCCTTAACATAGAGAGCTACACCCCCGCCCCTTTTATCTACACAATCCCTCCTGTACAGAGTATAGCCATCTATACCCACGGTCCAGTCATGGGTGGAGTCCCACCGGGTCTCCATTATCCCTATGACACCATAATTATTTGCATTAAGCAGAAGGACGAGCTCTTCCTGCTTGTTCCCCAAGCTCCTGGCATTTGTGTACGGGCAGGCAAGTGTCCCCTTGGGGGCTCTTGCCTTGCCCACAGATAGTACCAGGGCTGGGGCAGGGGAGGGCTCCCTTAAATGCCTTGGCCTGTTGACTTTGCAAGGGTTGCTCAGCGGGCCAGCAGTGTCAGTGGTCCTCCCGCCCCCAGCGCGCTTAGTTTAAAGCCCGGTGGAGCAGGTCAGCCAGTCTGGCTGAAAAGAGCCTCCTCCCCCGGGGAGAGAGGTGGAGGCCATCTCTTCCCAGCAGCTTGCTGCCTCTCTTGCCAAAGAGCGGGCTGTGCTCATGGAAGCCAAAGCCTTCCCTATGACACCAGCGCTGCAGTCTTTGGTTCACTACGTGGATCCTCCTCTCCCTCCTCAGCCTACAGCCCAAGACTGGGAGGATCGAAGAGAATACCACCTGTGCCCCCAGACCCTTTAGCCCCGCTTCCAAATCCCTGTAGCGCCTCATGACATTGATACAGTCAATAGCTGGCGAATCAATGAAACTGAAAATTAAATCAAAGAACTTTAATGCCTGATGTTAAAAAGTTCACACTTTTACAAAATGGGGTGCAGGGATTCCAAAACTTGCATCCTGAGGTTTGTCATGTCCTGTTTCACTTTTGGTTCTGAGTCTGCTCGTTATAAAGCTCTCATGTTGTTACTTTTGTCGTTTTCCTTTCCTCCTCCCAGCCCACTATCTTTACATTCCTTCTCCTAATGTCCATGGCAATAGGCCCAAACTTCCACAGGATGACTCATCCACCCACTTTGACCAGTAGGTGGTTGCTTTAAGTATTTCTCAAAATGCTTAAGGATCATTTAAGCTGTCCCTCTGCTTTATCTTCTTCCCTCCTTAGCTTAGCTTAATGACTCCTAATCAAACTTTCTTGTGTTTGTGCTATGCCCATTATCTGAGCACAACTGGTAATGGCTCCTTTTCTGGCCATTAAGCACTCATTCCTTAGACCCTTCCAGAAAATCATTGTACCACTAAATTTAATTTGTGCAAAGAAGCTGAATCTGGGCCTACTATGGCTGTAATCCCACATCAGTGAAGAATTCACTACATGAAATCTCAGTATTCTGAACTACAGTTGTAATTACACAGATTCATACCTTACAGCCTAACTAAATCAGAGATATGTAGCATGAGCTTTCATGAGCCTAAGTTTACTTCATCAGCTGCTGTGAAAAGACATGCACAGAGCAGTGTCTCAAACAGAGTGATCTGAATACAAGACAGAAGGGTGGGAGGGCAGTGCTGGGAGATGCAACTAATTAATAAACCCATAGGGACAAAGGGGTAATCCAGATAATGAGATAAGAATCCATAGTCTGTTTAGATCACGCTTAAGATTACATGGTCACATGGGGGTGGATGAACTTCTGCACCTCCATGGAACCCATTCATTCTGACCATTGCATCTGCCTGGATCGGGCTGACCTAACTAACTACTGAGCAATAACCATTTTTGTTTATTAAACAACCTTTTAAAAGCAAAAAGATTATTATCACTTGTTTTGTGACTGTTAATTTAACAGGAAAGTTGCTGGCCTTCCAGCAATGGAAGCTTAAGTCCTCTACTTTTATACAGATCATGTACAGCAAAGGCAGCATATCTGTAGCATCACTCACCAGTATGACACAAACCTGTCATGTAAGGATAAGTTCAGAGCATTAGACCAAAGCGCAGGTTCCTTGAATCATTAGAAACAGTCTAATAGTTCTTTCCCATCAGCATGAGTCTAATAAAACAAAAAAGCACACGATGAAACAATAACATTAGCAGCTGCCTTATAAGTGTTATACTCTGTGGAAAATTCTCAACCAGAGTGTTAAGTATAACATTTTGAACTGGTAGCAAATTTTATATGTAGAAATCGAGAGAACAAGAGTATATGAATGTTATAAACATCTGGAAAATTTGAAGAAAAACATTCATATGCTCTAATAGGATGGATAAAGCATTTGTTATGACACTATTAAAATTACAAGAATGACGACTCTTGCATATTAAGTTAAATAAAACTTCAAAACCATGATTGATCAATAGCTAAGCATACTACAAAGATTTATTAGAGATTAGCTTGAATGGTACAGTAAATAATTTGGAATAATTTGATGTAAATATGAATAATGGCTTGGTAAAATTGGATTTATTTTTGAGTACTGTGTAGCCTGGCTCGTGACTTCAGGGATGGCAGGAAACAGTGATGCATTATAACATTTTATTTTAGGTTAAAAACATCATATTTCATGCAGGTTCCTTTTTATAGCTCCCTGTGTTAGTCCTGGCAGGGCACACATTACTCTCAGTGGGAGCATGAACGAAAGAAACCAATAGATCAATAAAATGAATAAAAGTGGAATGCACACTACTTTCTCTCTTGACTCTATATACTCCTTTAAAGAGAATGTATAGAGAATCACATAGTATTTACTGCTTTTTACAAAAGGAGTATATTTGTCCTAAGAGATGAGTTATTTTAAAGCTTTAGCTAGCATATTTGAAAAATTCACAAAAACACTACATTAAAATAATGTGAATATGGCATTCTCAAACCATTAATGTTAGGAGAAATGGGTGGTTGTGGAAATAAATTCATGGATATCTGCAAAGCACTCAGACACTATAGAGATAAACACCATGCAAGCACTCACTAGGAAATTAATAATTTGGCATTTAAAACAGTCTGAAAAGTGAGCAGTAAATAAGGCATGGGAGCATAACTGAATACTGAAGATAAAACAAAATAGTTAAGATGTCTTCATTTGAGAAGGTCACTTGGATTCATCCAGCAGAGCAAAGAATAACAATTGATACTTTTCTTTTTTCAAGAGGTAATGAAGGGAAGCTAAGGGGGGGAAGGTTATGTGAAGTTACAGTGGAGGGAGGGAGGCTATGGTGGAAATGTTTGTTGTGAACATATGCATGGGGAACTGAGAACAGTAACTGAGCAGAGCAGGGGCTGTTATGGTAACTAATGGAGTAGAGGTTGTAGGAATGTGAGAACAGTTTAGCATGATTCAGTGACTTGAGGATGCTGCTTGTTAATAATGTAGTAAAACCCAGTAACTGTATCTTTCACCTCATTAGCCCAGGATATATTTATTATCGAGTTATTACCAGGAAGTACCTAGGAATTATCATTCATTTAATGAATCTATCAGGAGAAGAGAGCTATTCATGGGTAAGAACCTATAGTTATAATTGAATTAATATTTCAGAAGACAAAAGTAGCAAATACCATAGTTGTCTCTGCTTATGTTTAGTTTGTAACAAAATGTGGGTATTTCCATTTTTGTGAAACAAGTACAAACAGTGATAATACATCATGGACTAGATTTTTAAAGGTTAAGTGACTTTATTTTTGCATCTGGAATGAAATGTGAGCAAAAGTTTCAGAATTTGGGAAAGAAACTAATACTGAGCTATATGTAGACACAATTCATACTAAGGCCTTTGCGGAGTCTCAGTACCCTGTGGAAAACACTGACATTCTACCTCACTGTACATAGCTTCTATACTCCATTATTATATGTATTTGTAGGATGCAACAATCACACACACAGCCAGTTGGCTCTGCTGAACAGAAGAGGTAGAGCCATGTCTTCTCTATTTTATTTACAGCATGCCATGCCCACAAGACAACATAGGTTGAAGGAGTCTCTGTTTTGCCTGGACTACTACAGCATAAAACTGCCAGGATATTGTAGACAGTAAAAGGTCAGACACGCCTCTTTTTCTTCTCCCCTCACTTGAAACAGGCCAGGCAGAAGCTGGCCTGTGATTTCTGTGAATCATAGTAAATCTGCTTACAAAATGTGGAACTCTGGCACATTATTAAAAATGTGGAAATATGGCACATTATTAAAAATTATTAAGATACCTTATTTGTTTTTTCTGCAGACATAAAGTACAGTAGCTTTCTGCTGTACTAAGACTGTGTCATACTTGAAAAAATGTAGCCATACTAAAAGAGTCCACAGCCTTTTAGATTAGGTACTGATCACAGAAATAGTCTGATACAGTTTTAATTATTCAGCAGTGGATTAGAAATCTTCATTCCTTCCGGATTCCAGTAATTGGATGGTAAGGAAAGATTTGTTCGCAAGACTGGTGGTGTCCTGACTTCTGTGCAAATGACAGTATTTAAACTGACAAGGTCAATCTGACATCTGAAATTGCTTTTTAAATGTAAGATGTGGAAGTAATGAAGACAGTTGTATTTCTCCAGCATGGGTTAAGGCTATGAGTTTTTAGCCTAGAACCAAACACCAAAACTCTTTTACTGCTTTATAATTCTTGTTTTTAATAATTTAAGAATGGCTTCAGACCTTGTTAAAATATGGCCAGGGGCAGACATTCAAAAAGCCTGAGCCTGAATTGATTCAATCGTTGCAGGTTAGTCTAACCTGGCTAGGCTGAGCCAGTTTGTAACTGTACAGACATCCTATCTGAACTGAAGAAATGCAGGCACATGCCTACAGTAGCTCAGGCTAGAAGCTGGGGGGTGCTTGAACAGTCCTCCCTTCCCTTCCCTTCCAAACTGCTGAGCTGAGCGGGGTGTGGCCAGGTCCAGGCAGGATGTTTTGACTAGGGGTAGTTTCCCCTCCCCTCTCCCTTGCTTCTCCTGACCATGGAGGGAGCCAGCAAGAAGTTGCACAGCATTTAGTTACACAGAAGAGAGTTACACAGAGTTGACAGCATTTAGTACCCCATCAGAAAACAAAAGTCTCTCTCATTAGTTCAAGCTCTTCTTAAACAACCTTTTGCCAAGGAAGGAACAGAGGAACATTATCAGCTACCTGTTGATTAGCTCCAAAAACCCTAAGTGGACACTGTCTTGTCTGCCTTTGTCCTGTCTGCCTTAGACAACTCTCAGCATTAGCTAGCATAACACATGCTGGCTGCAGTCCATGCTCTGGAGGGGAATCCTTGCTTGAGCAGGGAGTGGTGGAGGGTGGGGTGAGTGAACAGGAGGAAGCCAGGAAGATGTTGCTGTACCTTCAGTCTCTGCTGAAGCTCCAGCCAAGGAGCAGAGGGGTGGGGCCAGCCCTGCTGAGCTGGAGCAGAGAGGAGAGCCCCACCCAGGGCTGCAAAGCACCTGGGAGCCTAGGGGACTCTGGTTGAACTTAAACAGGTTTGACCTAAATCAGTTAAATCTGATACTACATTCTACCAAGTTTATCTCAAATTGGTTTCAGCCATCTTCAAACTGGTTTACGTGCACTGAATATCTGTTCTGTTACAGGGTTAAACCAGTTTCTGATCACTTAAACTGCTTTATGTGTAATGTCTGTCCCTAGCCTAAATGACTGGGAGAGCCTGCAGTGAAATCCTAGTTCCACTTAATTCAGAAGCAAACTTCCATTTGACTATAGGGGAGCCCAGATTTCATACCTGGTGTTTTCTTTACTGCCAAATTTTTTTTAATGACTTAGACTGAAAGTTATAACAAAATACTTCCCTGAGGCCTAAACTTGCCACACAGCCTTAAAAAAATCAGGTAGAGTATTCAAAATGCAGTATAATGCCCAGAAAAAAGATCATGCAATGGCTGAAGAAAATAACCTGCTGTGTATGGTACAAGCTTATGTTTTCAATGCTTGGGAGCTCTCAGGGTGCTTATACATGAGCAGGGAGGCTGCTCTGATGCACTGGAATTCCAGTGTGTCAAGCAGACTCAATTAATCAAATCTGCTGGAGTGTAGCAATTACTGTGCTCCAGCAGACTCCAGTATCTTGTGTTTAAGTGTCTCAGAGCTGCTCTATTAAAGTGCCCCCCACCCCTCCCACTCCCGGACTATGTATTTAAAAGCCTTCAGATAATACCTAACTGTTTTAATGTCAGGAAGGTAAGACCGTATGTTTGCCATCAGCATTTTCAGGACTGTTCTCTCCATGAGACATTGGCTTAATATACCACTAACACCCTTTCCCTTTACGCCTAAATGCATCTGTAACCAAACAGGAACAGGGTTTGAAGTGAGGAAAGTGTCCTATGTCAGCTGGTAAAAAAGTGTTACCCAGCAGAAGCAGTTTCCTGATTCTCTCCAGGACATCAAGTGGCAAGACACCCTCACTGAGAATGAGGGTCCCTGGTGGATGAGCCTATACACCACCCTGACCCCACAAACCACCAGGGACCTCAGCAGGCAGCTCTTCCATGCAACTGGCACACTTCACAGACTCCCCTGCCACCTGCCCTTCTGCGAGCAGAGGGAGACTGGCACACACCTACCTGGAGTGCCTTAGGCAACAGCCCCTTCACTGTCTCCTTCAGGTTTTGGCTGCACTACTCCCTGCACCTTTTTGTTTATGCATTCCCCATCTGCAGCCCCACCAAGTCCTGGGACCTCCTGGTCAACCTATTCCTGGCCTTGGTAAGCTAGCAAGCTACTGACCCGGAAGAAAGTAGGGGACTGCGGGACTCTTTGGAAGGCGAGGGACGCTTCTAGCCAAGGGACCCCTGGGGACTACGGGGCCATTTTCCTATCCCTAGGTTCACACCTCTGGGCAGAGCTTCACCAGGTAGTGTTCACTGTCTCCCTGGACTCATTCCAGGGCCAGTGGGGACTGTCTGGCAGGGTCTGCGCAGGGTCCCCTCTTGGTGTGTCCGTTTTGAACCTTTGAGCATCATTCCTATCCCTGTTTTCTTGTTAGTTGTCCACACTAATCACATGATGTGCATTCTGTGCTTCCCCATATTAAAGGGGGGGGAAGCTTTTAGCTTTACTGGGTGGGCATTGGCCCCATCCCCAATGCACATCAAAAAGGCCTGCTCGCTCCCTGGCTCATCCTTCCTTCCTTCTTCTGCCTCCCTGCCTTATCTTCCTCCCTTGTTTCCATCCTCTTCACCCCTTTGCCTTCCTTCTCCAGCCTCCTCCTCTTTCTCTGGCTCTTATCTTCTCTCCTCCTGCCCCTTTCCTCACTTCATGAGCCCCACAACCAGGAGTCACCATACGACCACCCCTTGGGACTGACTTGGTGTCGTTCTCTCTTACATATTCCCCCTCAGGTCACCCCCTTGTCCCTGTTCTCAAGCTCGGCCCTCAACCTCCACGTCGCCTAACTACACCCCCATCCCAGTCCCTCCCATCTTCCCACGAGCTGCAGCTTTACGAGCCCCACCCACTCCGCGCTCAGCCCCGCCCTGCCGCGCCTCAAGCCCTGCCCACCCCGAGCTCTTCTCAGGCCCCGCCCCCTCACTGAAAGCCACCCCGCGCCGGGAAGGAAGCTGCTCCGACTCGCGCGTGCGCGCAACCCTCAGGGGGCAGGGCCGTGCCCCTGCCGGAAGGGGGGAGGGAGTCAGCTGAGCGGGTCCCGTGACAGGTCGGGCCTGGCCCGCGCATGCGTATAGAAGGCGGTCTGCCTGTCTGAGTCAAGATGGCGGCCTCCACGGCCAGGGTCTGAGGGACTTGGGGTATAGCAGTGGCAGGGTGTGAGGCTCCGTGAGGCTGTGGCGGTAGCAGCAGGGGGAACCGTGGCTGGATCTGCTCTTGGCCGTCACTGCTGCCGGGAGACCGGGCAGCGCAGCTCCCGGCCAGGTGAGCCTCGTGTCCCCGCCCTCGCCCGGGAGCGGCTTAGGGCTGCGAGCGGAGCCTCGGAATCCCCGTGGTGCTCCCCGCCCGCTGCGCTCTGGCACTGCCCGCCGGCGGGCTCTGCTGCTTTCCTTTGCCTTCTCTGCCTGGGGGGACGTTGGAGGCAGAGCCTTAGCACCTGGAGGGAGTGAAGAGTCCGAGGAGATGCAAGGAGCCAAAACGGTAGGGTTGGACCCCAGATGTGCTTCGGAGCCCTCTGCCTCTGGGTGGAGTTGGCACTTCGTGAAGCAGCGGGAACCTGAGGTGCCTAGGTTGTACCCCTCTCCTTTCCCTAACCTGAGTCTAACCCAGCCACTTAAGGTTGCAGAAACAGCCCTCCGAGTAAGCGTTAAGTAGCCACCGAAAGAGTCTTGCCTGCTAGTGAGACATGTGGCTTGGAGCCTTTTCAGTTGGCATGCCAGAGTCTTGCTCCAAATGGCTCCACCAAGTAGTTACTCAGCCAGCTTCTTAGAGGGACAAATTGTCCTTTGCCAGCTTTCAGGCACAAATGCCCTTCCTCAGGCATAGGGAAAGTCTCCCTATGCCTGGAGAAGGGTGTTTGTGCCCAAAAGTGTACCTCTTTTTAACTATTGAGTTGGTCTAATAAATGATATCACATCTACCAAAGAACCTTGGCTGCCAATGTCTTAAGAGCTATAGGAAACAACCCTAGAGGGACAAGTGGCATTCAGCTCCCCAAGGCTGAGCACTAGGAGGTCTTGTTGATCTCAACCCCCAGTTAAGTTTAAGGCTTTACTTCCTTTTGTTTTGGGAGTTGGAGTGTTGTGGCACAGCAGGCACTGGCTTGTTTCTGTTTTCTATGTGGCTGTTCAGAGTTGTTTATCTGCTGCTTCTCTCTTCATATATGACTTTTTAAAAAGGGATGTAGGGGCTAACTGGTAGTGTTTAGTAATATTGTAGCTGTGATTTGGCTCAGGAATTTTTGCAAGAGGCAAGGATGTTTTGGGGGATATCTTGCAGTGGACTAACTGTGTAGCTGGGGTAGAACTGGACAAGCTTTTGAATGCAGAGCTTTCTTCTTTCTGAAGAAAGTAAATCGGTGATTCCTTCCTTTTTTTTTTTTTTTTTCCTTTCCTTTAGTAGTGGGTAGAGCTGTAAAAATGAAAGGGGGGAGAAATTCCCAAGGAATGACACTGTTTCCATTCTTGAATCAAAAGAATATGAAAGGCTTCTGTATTCCACAATCAAGACTATTATAGCAAATGCTGCATTACTTTTAAAATGCTACACTTTTATTCTGTAGTCTGGCTGAGCCCATTAACACGGATCGTGTTCTAATCTCTGTGTGCTATGGAAAACTAAATGCTAACCCACAGCACCACTGATGCTTTAGGGTAAAAGTGAATATAACTTTTTTTTTCTTTTTGCCTATTTAAAAAACAAAACCAACAAAACCCTCTCACAACTAAAGTTGAATCCTTAAGCATTCAAAAAAACTAAACTTCCTCCAGTAAAAGAAGTTCAGAAATACTCTTTGCTTTGTATAGTCTTAGCCCTCACTACTTTTTCTTCCATGAAACAACTATTTTTTTGGGGGGGGTTGGTTGTTTTTTTTTCCCCCTCTCTTTTCTTTTTGGTAATATCTTGTATATATGACTAGCTTATTCTGGTGACGTGCTGTACATCATAGTTTCCTTTATACATATTTGTCTTGAGAGAGTGAATCAGACTTCAAGCATTTTTGCTTGAAATCTGAACTTTCAGGGTATTAATGTAGAACTAATCTTTCACAAAAAAGCTTGCTAGTTTTAAGTTACTAAGAACTGGAATGTTATTTCAAACATCTTGGATCATAATTCTTTATCTCTTCCCCGTGAAACTTTCCTTCCCCCCCCCCCCCCAAAAAAAAAGCCCAACTTCATTTGGCAATTGAACTTTAAGTATTTCTTTTAAAAAACATACTTATGAATGCCTTTTAAAAAGCAGAACAATCTTGTTCTGTTGGTAACTGCTTAAACTGCATACAGTAGGAATAAGATAGGAGTAAGAATTTTCTGGGCATGCTTCTTGTGTAGTGGGGTTTTTCTTGGTGTTGTGTGTGGGTTTTTTTTTTTTTGGGGGGGGGGGCTGTCCCCACCAAGGCCATCATAAGAAAACAAATAATCCTAAAGGCATCTTTTTGTATAGTCTCAAAACTAGAACACTACAATATTTCAATGCAGCTATTCAAAGTTGAGAAATGTGCTAAAGGGAGAGTAGTAGCTTAGGTAATGCTTAATGAAGATGCTGAAATACAGCTTGTCTCCTATACAAAGTGGAACTCTTCTCATACGTAATACGCTGTGAAAAAGAATTTCGTAACTTTTTCAAAGTCTTGTGTTCATTTCTTCTATGCAGTTAGAAGACCATCAAGAAGGAAAAATGCCCAAAGCAAATAAAACCCCTCTATTTAAAGTCATCTTTTGAACATATGGCTTGACCTATTAATTTTCCACTTGGATTTAATTCTTTGTGGAGTAGAAAATGGGTTTAAGTCACAGGTCTTCAGCTCATGTCTTGTGCAGAGCGTATTGGCCACTAGACTTTTTTTTTTCCTGTTAATTGCAGCCAAGGAAATGATGACAAGGAAAGCCGAGTGTGATATTGCTTGAAGCATGGTACTTGCTCTGCTGGCCGTGGGCCACTAACAGGTTGTGGGCCCACTGTGTGTTCCAGGCCAGGCCTACAAATGTATCAGCTTTATGGAATGGAACTTGTATTTGTGTTTTGACACCCTTGTAACTTGAACCAGAGTCACAAGATGTATTAGTTCTCTACAGTTAACAGGGATTAGAACAAGGTAACACATGTGGAATCAAATGCCCCTACCTGCCTTTTTTTTTCTTTAAGTGTCTTTTTTTCCTTTTTCTTTCATTCTTTCTTATCCCCCTCTAATAGCTTTGGTTTAACCTCTTTCCAGTTGATTGCCAAGCTATGCTCCCTCCTCTCCTCAGTCTTCCCACATCATGCTTACCTTCACCCTCTAGTTCTAACTCCTTTGTCTTTTGTTTTGTTGTCTTAGACTAGGTCTACCTTGCTCTTTTTTTTTCCCCCCCTCCTCCCCCCAAATAATTATGTAACACTTGCATATAAAGAACCCAAGCAAAAAATCATGTTACTAGCGTGACACCTCAATCAGTGTTAGTTCCGCTTGTGGCTTCCTTCTTCATGGTGTCTTATCTATTCAGATCAGTGGCTGTCAACTTTTTGTAGACTCGGGGCACTCTTTGGAAAATGCCAGTTTTTGGTTTCTGCTGTTTTTTAGACAAGAAGCTTAAAAAATGAAACTTCTGAATTCATTTTGTGAATCGTGTAGGTGTTTGCACACCCGGGAGTACTAATACTGTGCAGCATCCTGGCTGAGAACTGTTGATTTTAGATTTTAGGGCTTTTTGGAAAGGACCATCTTATTCTTTGAAGCCCCATCTGAGTTGGTGTGTAATGTTCAGTGGATCAGTAAGAGCTACTATTATAGGAAGACCCAGTTGCACTCTTAATTTTTGACCAACTTGTTCCTACTCTCTCTGTCTTCTGCACTCCAGAGTTCCTGGTTCTGCAAAGAAGAATGCAGCTTGGCTCCTGAATACGTTCATGCATAAGAGCACCTATCTGTGCTTCAGTTGCAGTACTATGTGCAAAGTACTAATGCTTAAGTACTTACAGGATTTAGGCCTTAGTTTCTGATTATGGTATTAGATACTAGGTGTCAGCTGGCTTTCTTGCCTAAAATAGAGACTAACAAGAACATCCACTTTCGGTCTCAGTACGCACATGAAGATAAAGTATTCCAAGAGTGAAATAGGGAGTTAATGCTAAATATTGCTTGTATGGGGTAACCCACTAATTGGGGTAAAAGATGCGTGCTCTATTTTATGTTTGCCTGGATGCAGGGTTCCACAGCTCTAATGGTGTGTGCCTTCTTACTAAATAAATGCATCCTAACATGCTGTATGTGATGCATGGAAAATGCAGGTATTGCTTCCGGCACCCTAGCTTATTCATGCTGTACAGTTGATCAATTTGAAGGTATTGCTAAACTTCCTCTGTCTTCTGGCAAGCTGGTCTAAATTCTATGAAATGGCTTATGAAATTTGAAAGATGATGTTTTTAATTTATATCAGGAGTTGGTAGACAGTAGCCTGCATAGCCCCTGTAGGGTACAGGGAATTGGTAGTACAGGACTGTGCTGTCACCCATATTCTCCCCACCCTCCCAGCAGTGCTCCCCTCCTGCTGCTCTGTCACGTGGCCAGGGTACTGTAGGTGGGCTTTTGGGTGGAGACTTCTACCCCACAACTACAACTTGGGCAAACTCCAATCCACTTTGGGTAAAAGGCTGATGGTCCTTTTAATAGATGACTTTTTAATGGTTAAAAAAATTCTAGAAGCTATGAAGACGGTGTAAGCCATAGTTACGGTACCTAGTAACACCGGATAGTATCTCTAGTTTTCTGGCCTACAGCATGAACAAGTTATCCTGGTTAGTTTTGGATGCGTTACAATAGTGTTGAAAAAGTTTAGTTATGATCAGGCATCGTAGGAGCTTGGGGAAAGATGGCTTCCGGCTCAGAGCTTAAAATGACCAACTGAACCATTCACTGACTGCATCTTAAACTACTAGATATTGGGCAGGAAGACTGTGGTAGTAGCAGTAATGACAAGACAATCTTGTGGAGACTTATGTATGGCAGCTCTGCAGGCATGTTTTTAATGGTAGCCTACCCAGGCAAGAGAAACTTTAATTAAAATACGAATGTTTGTTTAATATAGTTTTTGAGGCATATCTTAGTTGGGCTATTCTGATTTATTCTGATAAAACAGTATTAGATGCTTTGACTCCCCACCTCCATGATTTAGAATTGTAGGGTAGGCTTATTGAAGATTAAGGTACCCAGGTTGTCTTGTAAGGTAGGGAAGATAATGATGTTCTGGCTGCAGCTCTTCCAGATGCTTTCTTGATAAGATGCTGTTTTTCCAAAGAGGTTTTTGTCCAGTCACATGTGCTACAGCTTCTCTCCTAGCACTTGCTGAGCCAGCAGGGAAAATTTGGAAATGAATGCTGGATTTGTAGATAGCGTTTTGGAACACTAGGCTATTGTACTAGTCTTGTCTTATGTTCAAGCTCTAGGGAAGATGTACATGTATCTTACTTATTGCTAAATCTTGGATTTACTGTGTCTTCATGGCTAGCCCATGCAGTGGAAATCCTATCCTGAAGCACTAAATAAAGCTTGAAAGCTTAACATCATGTAGCCTAAGTGGCTTTGACTTTTTTTCATTTAAAGGGCAACTCAACAAGCAAATTTGGCTATAGTACAGCCAAATGGCTTTATTTTGGAGCTGTAGCTGATGTTAGAGGTACCTGTTCTAACTTAGGAAACTGGTTGCTATGAAAAACATGGCAAACTATATAGAGGCTGGGTGTTTCCGAAGAACTGTTCTAGTATTTGGGTGCAATTAAAAATAACAAAAAACCTAACCTAGTAGGGAACATCCATATTGGCAATTAATGGTTCTGTTTTTCTTGCTTTTTTTTTTAAAAATAAAAAAAAGCACAATATTCAAGTTGTAGCATGCTGAGACATTAACCAGAAAAGTCTAAATGTATTGTGACTGTTAGTCTTCAGTTCACTAACTCCATCTTTCACTTCTCATATCCTGACACATTAGTGTTGTCAAAGGATGTTTGATAACAAAAATGCATGTTAAGAATTGTCCAGGAGCAGTTTCAAGAACTATTAGTTTCTTAAGCTGTACTTCTAAGATTAAACTTCTGAACTAGTCAGCATTGTTTATTCAGTAAACAAGAGCTTTTTGAGCTACATGAATCGCCAGGGGTGCATCAACTTCATATATAATGCTGTACTCTGTTAATATCAGCGGGAGTTGTGAAGGGAACATTTGCTGGTTTAGTTCAGAATCTACCTCTTAATTTTTTAATTATACTGCAGTACTGATCCTCCTGTTCAGGTTTCGGCTATCTAGCAGACCTGACTATTAGTCCACCTCCATTTGTATCTCAAGTACACTTTTTTTTCAGTCTCCTAGAAGGATATGGCTCTAAACTTAGACGAGAGCAAGTTCTTATTATGGGGCAGAATAGGCTGTAAACCCACCAGACTAGTTACTGTGTCATACACTTGACATATGGTGACTATTGTAGTTTACCCCACTTAAATTGTGACCCTACCGTAGTTTACTTTTGTAACAAGTTGTCTCATGCAACTTACAATCATGGCTACAGAGAATATCTTGCGTAGTTGGTTTGAAAATACATAAGATTGCCCTCTCCTGCCTGGTGCATCCTAATCTAAACCAATAATAACTGAAGGATGACAAGAAAATGAGGAATTGAGAAGGGAACTTATGAAGACAAGGAGTATCTTGTGTCTCATGCATTCAGATGCAATGAAGTGTACCTTATTACCCAAAAAACCCTGCTCTGTAGTGCTTAATATCGCATCTACTTCTAACAGCTGCATACATACTTTAGGCAAATTGGGCTGAATTGAATTGGTGCATTTTCAGTTAAGTAACATATCTATTTTATGTATATTTCTCTTATTAAGGAGACATAGGGTTTTTTGTGTTGTAGAAGGAAACAGTTTGGAACTGCAGGTATGGGAATACAATTGGCACAAGCAAACTTTTTCAAAGCAGGACGTTTGCTTCTGCAGTTTATATTTAGCTTGTTGAGTCTGGGCATCCCTAGGTAAAACTACAATGAAAGAGAACTCAAATGCAGTAAAATCAGAATGCTTCTAGTTTACTGCAGCATTTTAAACTTGATTTCACTTCTTGGGTACAAAGTTAGTGTCCCTTTTTTTAATTGGTGAAAAGATGCTTACAGTGTCCAGTATCTCCATAATACTGTGGTGATGCCTAATAGTTGGCATATCTATGACTGGTAGATTTAACTTTTTGCTTCAGCAAATACTTGAAGAGCAAATGTAATATTTAATTTGGCCAGCCCACAGATATCACTAAACTTTTTTAGCAGTTTTAACATCAAATATGTTCAGATTGGTAAAAATAGTACAGACTTCAGTTTTAGTTAATAAATCTGGCTCCTTCTTCCCCCAACACTTGTAGCAAGACTTGTTACTGCAGGTAACTTGGTTTAGTTGCAAAAGGCTTTAGCTGCCTGTTCTAGCCTACTGTTTCATAGCCATGTGATATCATAAATATAACCAAATTGATATCTAATTTAGGCCTTTGAGTAAAGCTGGTACTAATATCTATCACACAGATTTTGTTAATCTTCTGAAAACTGCACTGACTTCCTCGGTTGGGGGGAGGGGGTTATTAAACAAAAAAAAGTTCTGTAGAAGAGAATGCATACCTAGTAATCCTGATATCAAGCAGATGGGGGAATAACAAGATGTTGCCAGCCTATAATATCCTGACAAGAAAAAGAAAGGAATATTTAATCTCCTTCAGTGAAGAGAAACTTCTTTTATCCTCTGAATTCACTAAACTTAAACAATGTTCTGTCTCAGGCAAAACTTTAAATGTTCAACTGTCTAAAGTATAAGATGGAGAAACTCATCTTGGAGCATATTGATGGTTAGTAACAAGTTGATTATTTAAATCAAAATCGTAAGTACTAACCAGAAGTCTATTTTGTTTCAGGTCTTAGCGCAAAATGAACATAATCAGGGAGAATAAAGATCTGGCTTGTTTCTACACAACAAAACATTCATGGAGAGGAAAGTAAGTCATTTAAATCTATTTTTGTTTCATAGCAGTGTGTGAGATTGTTATGTCTATAAAACTCTCATTCTGTTTTTGGTCTGAATAATGTATAACTTCAGAGAGTTCTCTTTCTGGTATAAAAAATGCTTGAAGACGTGTGTCAGTTCCTGGTGATAAAACTACCTGCCTTTACAAATCTTTCACAACCAGATTCCCCTCTACTTCAATAACAGATTGGATTAGTCCATTTGACTAGGAAAAAGTGAGCTACCAGTGAAGTTATGGAACTTGGTCTAGTTGCTCTTATTATGAAAATTGTTTAATCTCTGACTGTTACTAAATATGTAAGAAGAGCTTTTATTTGTAAGCACATGTGGCTTGTCTCTTCAATACACTTGGGTGTATCTGATTTATTACACAATGCAGGTCTGACTGAACTATTCTCCAAGATTCTTTAATTCTGGAGAGACCTGGTCTGACTTGTTGCAGACATCACTCAGTATCCATGTGCCATGCCCCCCCTCCCCCCAATTCTCTGGGGGGAGCGGGGGGAAGTCTTTGAGTCTTCCGCTGTGGACTTTATTTTTAAAGTCCTGTAACACAAACCTCTTAAATGCAAAGCTGTCACATATATTTTACCTAGTTCATGCTTTATACTTAAATGCTTGGAGATGCTTGCAACTTTAAGTGATGTTTTCAACTTTCCACCTAAACTGTATTTGAACTGATGTTCTTTAGCATACCAAGTTTCAAGTGAGAACATGTTAGTAGCTTTTCGGAAACATTCGGTGTGGTTTTTTAATTAATTTATTTATTTTTTTGCATTTAAGGCATAAGTCTGTCCCCTCCTCCCCCTGTACATGTACACACATTTTGATGGCAGTGGCTTCCATTTTTCAACTTTTAAATTATAACAGTACTGTGGAATAAGTAGGTTTAGAGAACCAGCTGTCTCTTTATGCTTTGGGACAACATCAGACTTTTTCCTGACCTCGGTGGGGAAGGAGAGTTCCTGAAATACTGCTCTGCCTAAGAGAACTGATTGGCAATCTTTTTTCAGTTTGAAATTTGTAGCAGGATTTAAGAGCCTGAAGAGGATGGATATGGACTCTTCTCTGTGGCCATAGCTACAGCAGAAGAAACTTAGGCTGGACATTAGGAAGAACTTTTTTGACTATGAGGGTGTCCAAGCGCTGGAACAGGTTTTGTGGAGACTTCACAACTTATCTATCCCTGGATGTTTTTAAAGGTGGGCTAGATAGTTGGGATGGCTTGGCTAGGGATGAGTCTCCCTTGAGCAGGGGGCTGGACTAGATTGTATGTAGTTCCCTCCAGCCCTAATTTTGGGGATCTTTACAACAGAATTCTGCTACCTGTCTAGGGACTACTTTTATTTTTCTTGGTTTTTGTTCCATAGTGTCATTCATCTACAGTACAGTCAGATACTTGCTACTATTTGTGTTTTTTGAATTTGTCAAAATCAATTTGGATAGTGTAAAATTAGTGTCATAGTGTTGCTCCTGTCAGTACCTGGGGAGTCGGTCTCTATGTTGGTGCTCTGCAAGTGGATAAGCAATGAGATAGGGAACCACAGTTCATCTTTTTCTTAGTGATTCCAGCCTCTACCCAAGGAGTATTGACATTATCTGGGAGTCAAAATTAATCACAAGCTGTCAGGCTTCAATATCAACCTAAGTGAACCAATATCATGGGTCTGGAAGAAGGCCGAGAAAATGCTGGCAGCTAAGATTTTTTTTTTTTTTTTTTCCCCTCAAAGTTCCTTCCCCACCCCCACCCCCTTGTTGGATCTCTGCATTATCCAGTGAATTCAGGCTTGAGCAGTTTCAGCCTTTCCCTTACAACTTCAACAAATGCCAGTTTCTTCTGCCTTCAGGCCTCAACAGTATAGTGGCTTACCTCTGATTTTTTTTTTTCAGAATTAAAATGAAATTATCCATAGGTAAGAAGGAAATCTATATTGCATCATGAATGATTATAACAGGCTAACATTGAGTTTAATGAAGAATAGTTTAACTCGAGTGCCTCCATACTTCAGAGCAGAGTTGAATTGGGTAGGAGGAGAATCTTAATATGTTAGAGGGTTAATTTTAGTTTTCATTTATTTTGTTCTGTTAGACTTGGTGTCTAACAAATGCTCTTAATTTTGACAAATGAAACTTTTTTAACTTTTAGTTTTGTGAGACTCCAATTTTGTACAAAATTTAGCAACTGGAGCTTTCATCTGTACTGCTAGAGCTCTGTTACAGGACTTCAGTTTGGAGCAGAACATTCTGTGACTGTTGTTCCAAATAGGGAGACAGCTGAGATTTGCAGTTAATCTAAGGTAAGCTTAAATTGTTAAAGGCATTTTAAGAACACATGGATTTTTAAGGATATCAAAAGCAGTTGCATTTAAAAATGACTCTCAAGTCTCATTCCAAGTGCAGATGCTGATCACTGGTGGTATTTAATTGTGACTTGTTCTAGAAGAGCTGTTAGTTCTGAATTTTTGGTGATGACAAGTGTGTAACATCTAGCCAGAGAATAACTGTCCATTAGTTTTGTCTCTTATTTGTTTTGCCTTCTGCTGGACTTCAGACTAACATGGCTGTTTCGCTTTTGCAAGGGTGGGGAGGGGGGGCAGGATTGGTGTTTTGAAGGAAAAAGAAGTACCTTTATTTTTTAAAGGTAGAACAGCTGGCACTGCCCCACCCCCCTTCCATTCATATAGTCTCCTAAATGAATTGATTCAAAACTTATGCCCCTCTCCCCCCAAGCTTCTTTAAACTATACAACAAGGTTTTTGTGTAGGGTTTTTCTTTTATTTTAAGTTAAGAAGGTAAATATTCTTCACTGCTGTAACGAGCATTTTGAGCTTCAACTGAAGCTTATCTTGAATTGCCAGTGGATCAAGTTGACAGTGTAACAAATCGGTAAATGCTAAAATGGCTTGTGTGGTATAATAACTCGCTGTAATTGCTTGAGAAGCAGAATTAAAGCACTTATTTTTGGTCACATGGAACAGATCTATTTTGTTTCAAAACATAAGCTTTATAGACAATTGGTTCTGTGGATAATCTTTGATACAAACTGCTGCCTCTAGCTACCACGCCAATCTGTGTATAACTCAAAGCAGAGGGTAAAGGTATCTTGGGTAGCTGAAATTCTTTAGGTAACTGAGATTTGATGTTCTTGGATGAAGTGCTGGGACACTTCTGCCAAGTTGGAAATGCCTGCCCTCAGGTTATTAGCTCTCTAGCTGGTTCTCTACCTTCTTGGGTAGATATAACCAGTCTTGTTTTTTGATGATAGAACAGTTAAAATTGAACAGTGTTGGAAACAAACTTCTGGTGGATAAGGCTACTTTAGCCTTTTTAAAAACTTCAGTGGCATCTTTGATGTATCAGCCAAAAAAAAAAAAAGTTACTCAAATTAATTCTGTCTTTTTAAATGCACTGCTGAACTTCTTAAAATTTTGTTTTTTGAATTGTGGCAAGACCTAAGGAAATTAGTAGAAGCTGTCCACAACCACATAACCCTTTTTCCATCCACAGCCCTGAGGTAGAAGCCCTGAGTACACCAGTTTTATGCCACAGCCTAAAAGCCCACATACTTGTATAATAGGTGAAACTAATTCTGAAGCTGGCATTTCCTACCAGAAACTCCTGATGTTCAGGGTTCATTAATAATTGTGCCTCCATTTAATCTTGACTGGGACAATGATCTGCTCAATGGAAAAGTGGTTATAGCAGAAGCATTTCAAGTTTACTAGTTATGACTCCTTGTTCAGAAGCTTCCAATTTTTGTCTTTCACTTGTGTTTTATACCTTACTTTTCCTTCGCTTAAATGTATAAAAGATAAGTATATACTCCTCTAACATGTTTGTCAAGTACATAATCACAATGACTGGTGTTTTAAAGAAACTGGCACCTTGGTTTCCCTTTTTATAGGAGGCTTTGTGGGTGAGCTTGGAGATCTTTTTGGGCAGGCCATGTCAGTGGAATAAAGCTGATAAATGAGTCATGGGAGGAAACATGCTGCAAACAGGGCAAGCTACCATCTCAAGAAATGGGGGATAAAATCAACTTGAAGCATGGATAGGGCAAGGAAGCTTTCCTAAGGATACAAGAGGTAGATTTTTGGATATTTCTATTTTATCTCAAGTGAGAGAATTAACCATGGCTCTTGCAGCTGAGTTGCATTAATCAGAATCTCTGGCAGAGAAAACCCTTTCAGGGTGCAGTACCAGGTGGTCCTGGTGAAACAGTCATGGGTGGGTCCCTGTCCATGGATAGCCAAACCACAGTATTTTAAGCCAGGAGAACTGAAGCCCTGGCCCTACTGATGTTGTAGGCAGTGTAGCCCTGACACTATCAATAATCAAATTGTTGTTCAGGCAGGTTTCTTGGTTTACTTGTGGCCACGGGGTTCATTCTCTTTACAATTTCTTGGGGAAAAATATTTAGGGCTTTATGCCAGCATTAAAACTTTGTCACAAGCAGATCAAAGCTGTAGAACAGTGATTCTCAGCCAGGGTGTTGCATTACCCTGGCGTGACTCCTTTCTTTTCAAGGCTGCCTTGGTGTACTATGCAATATTAGCACCATCAGGTAAACAAATGTGATTCACAAGGTTAAACCTAGACATCTCAAAGAGAAATTCATAGTTTCAAAAACTTGACCTGCTGTGGTGAGTTCTTTGCAACAGAAGACTTGCTCTTACTTTTTTCCCCTATAGTGTGTAGTTTTTTGCTAAGAGCTGGCATTTTCTGAGGGGTGCCTTGAAACTTAATGAGGTTGAGAACCACTCCTGTAGAAACCATTAATTGTTCTTTCACTTTCACAGTACTCTTTTTACTGTCTGTACTTGGCCTAAAGGCCCAAGGCTGAATTGATTCAATCTTCACAAGTTAAGCTAAGCTGCATAGATTGAGCTGATAAGCAAGTGACAAGACATTCACTTTTGACTCTGGAAATGCAGCCACATGCCTACAGTGGCTCAGGCCAGAAGCCAGGGGGTGCTAGAGCACAACTCTTTGGCATGTTGCTAGTGTGGCTTGTGTGTTTGCTTCCTCTACCTGGTGCCCCTGAGGTCTCTGATGTGCAGTCTAGACTCAGAGCAGCAGGACTTTTTCTGCTTCCAGGTGCCTCTGGGGCTTGTAGCCCAGGGTCATAGCCAGCAGGAAGTTTGAGTGGGGAAGGTGTATTATTTTTTTTTTTTTTTTTTTTTTCCTTCCTCCCTGGCTCCAGACCCCACCTAGGGTTTGCAGTCCCTTCAACCCTTCTTTGTAGGAGCAGATGGCACAGCCAAGCCCAGGGCTGGAAAGCATGCTGGGGGACCGTGATTTAACTTGAACCAGGAAGGGGTCTGGGACAGAAGTTCAATAAACCGGTTTGACCCAGATCTGTTCTGTGTGATGCTACATCCAATCAGGCTTATTTTAAACCAGTTTCAGCCATTTTGAAACTTGTTCATGTATGCTGAACTTCTATTGTGTTACAAGTTCGAAACCAGTTTCTGATCTCTTATCTGTCTAGCTAGGGTGAGTGTGGAGGGGACCACTTGCTATTACTGGATAACATATGCTACTTGTTCTCTGACACGGGTAACCTTTTCGTAGTGGAAACTTAATTGACTTAGTGTTTTCGGGTGGGATAGGTATAGCGAGTTGAGTAAGCTTTCAGATTTTTATTATGACAGATCCATTTGACTTAAAAGGAAAGTCCTTAGAGCTCACTCAAGAAGCTCTCATTTTCCATAAATGGTTACAGTTACAAATTCCCAACTACCTTTTTTTTTTCTTCCCCTACGACTCTCTTATTTTTAGAAGGGGTTGAAGCTGGCTTTTGAAAGCAGTATAAAAACCTTACTGAAACTGGAAACGCTTTTAAATACTAAGGGGGTGTGTTCCAGCAATGAATAAAAGAGGTGGCAGAAAGGGAAATGCATGTGCAAACACAGATGGTAGTAAAAGGAAGTGGCTGAGTATTAGAAGCCAGAGTTTGAAATGCTAAACCGGCTTTTGATTTACTAGCTGCTTTTGCAGGTATGCCTGAATTGGAATATGATAATTGTCTCTGCCACCTCTAACTAATGTACTTTTCTGTATAGGCTAAATAGCATAATTATACTTGATGACAAATTGCATTTGGAAAATACAACAAATAATTTTTAGGTCTCTATTCAAGCTTTTGTTAGCCACACACTTCAGTACTTGGCTGTACTGAGGCTATAACCAAGAGTAACTAATGATGATACTTAATGGCATATATGAAGGTTACTTAAACTTTCAACTGGAGTAGCTTTTAACTATGTGCAACTGCTGTACAGTTTTGTCATGTGTATGTCGTCATTATTATTATCATCGCTATTTTTCTGAAATGGCATTTAATTTGTACAAATGTAATTAACCTATTTTATATGAAATATAGGCAGAACTTACTTCGGGAGAACCTCTGCTAAGAATTCAGTAACTTGATCAATGGTTTTTACTAGTCTTTATGAAGACTTCTTCAAATTGGAAGTGGGGCATGGATACCCTTAACCCCAGAATGCAGTATGGGAATGTTTAGTGTAATGAGAACTGTCGACTTGCCTTTACAAGCAAGGGGCATACTATGTATGAAGAATGAATATTAAAAGTGATCCATACTTGTTTTTTTCCTGATGTTGATGTTTAACAAAGGCACTTGGACATGGTCTTCTTTCCTATGACTCAAGATTAGTTTGAGATGGGTAGAATTCAAGAATCTGTCACTTAATTAAACTTGAAGTTTCTTAGTAAAAAGGGACATTTTTGCATGACAAAAGCAGTGTTGGATTTAAATGTGCTTTTCTTTCTCTTGATACTTTGCTTTTATAGAGCGTCTTCATGTCTAAAGAAACACTTTAAGATGACATCTATGCCTGGGTAGTTGGTAGTACCCATTTTTCCCATATTTTTAAAAAAAAAAAAAAAATTAGTAGTGTCTTCCAAATTCTTGTTTGTTTTTTTTCTTCTTCTTACTACTAACCAATACTACTTGTATATTTGAGTCATAGTATCGCCCAAAGGTCTGTATGGACACACTTGTTTCCACATGCTTCATTGAAGAGTGTGTGACATGGG
>NW_017728886.1:76807213-76808999 GCF_001723895.1 Crocodylus porosus
AAGGAGCCAGCCTTGATGTTCCCCAAAAAGAGCAGAGGCATGTGAAGAGTGGACAGTAGCTCTACCCTGGCTCTGGACCACGCTGTCACTGCTGCAAGATCCTGGCCCTGGAGCATCTCTCCACCCAGCTGTGTGCCTTGCCAGTGCTGCTGCAATTTCTACAGAAACTGGGCTCCATGCTGCTGCTGGGGTCTCCATGGAAACTGGCTGCAGCAATGTGAGCAGGAGCTGCTGGAAAATGGAGTCTGGCTACTGGCCAGACTCCACCATTTTGCCCGCTCCTTAGCTAAAGTGTAAGGAATGCATTTAAGGGAAGGAGTGAAGTAACATGAAGTTAATGTGGCTTCCAAATATTTGGATCAGAGCAGTTCTTTGAAAAATATTAGACTAATCAAAGAATATCATAAAATAACTGACTTTCCCAGCCACTTACTCTAAGATGACTCCCCTGTTTCAGGGATCTTAAATTGACACTGTACAATGTTGACTTCCTGAAAGTAACTTATACTGTCACTTTAACAGAACCACCGTATCTAGGCACTATTTAACAGACTTAAGTGGATGAGATGCCTCTTCTCTAGCATCCATAAACACCCTTGAAATGTAGTTCTTTAGCCTTATCAATAGTCTCATATTTAGGCAAGAAATATTGGTATCTTTGTGAAGTTAGGATAAACTTTTTTAATATTAACTGCATAATACATGAACTTTTTAAAGCTTGTACATGGGTGGAGATGCAGGCTGTAATCTAAATATCTTAATAGAACTAAAATCCCAGACTTTACCTGTCATACCCCACTTATGATTTTACTAGCATCAAATATTAGAAGTAGGGTTGGAAGGGACCTTGTAGATCTTCAAGTCCGACCTTCCCGCTTGGGCAGGAGGAAAACTGGGCTCAAATGACTCCAGCCAGGTAGGCATCCAGCCTCCTCTTAGAGATCCCCAGGGTAGGAGCCAGCACCACTTCCCTTGGAAGTTGGTTCCAGATCCTAGCCACCCTGACCTGAAGTAGTTCATATGGATATCTAATCTAAACCTACTTTCCAGCAACTTGTGGCCGTTATTCCTTGTTATGCCAGGGGGTGCTAGGGAAAACAAGGTCTCTCCCAGACCCTTCTGATCTCCCCCCTTGCCCCCCAGTGAGTTTGTAGGCAGTCACCGGGTCCCCCCTCAGCCTCCTCTTGTGAAGGCTGAACAAGTTCAGATCCTGCAGTCTCTCACTGTAGGATCTGCCCTGTTTTTCCCTAGATCATGCGGGTGGCCCTCCTCTGGACCCTCTCAATGTTGTCCACATTGCTCCTGAAATGGGGCGCATAGAACTGGACACAGTACTCCAGCTGTGGCCTGACCAGTGTCATGTAAAGGGAGAGGATCACCTCCTTGGCCCTATTTGAGATGCACCTGTGGATGTACAACAAGGTCTGGTTAGCTCTGCCGACCGCGACCTCGCATTGTCGGCCCGTGTTCATCTTGGAGTCAGTAATGACTCCAAGATCCCTTTCTGCTTCTGTGCTCGCAAGAAGGGAGTTTCCCCATCTTATAAGTGTGCTGCTCATTACTACTGCCCAAGTGCAGCACCCTGCACTTGTCAGTATTGAAACTCATCCTGTTTTTGTTAGCCTACCCCTATAACCTATTCAAGTCTTGCTGCAGTCTTTCCCTCCCTGCTAGCGTGCTCACTTCACCCCAAATTTTGGTATCATCAGGGTATTTTAAACAAGGTGCTTTGCACCCTGTCATCCAAATTGCTGATAAAGAAATTGAACAGTGCAGGCCCAAGGAC
>NW_017728886.1:76809574-76836066 GCF_001723895.1 Crocodylus porosus
ACAGAGGTGAAGAATTGGTTAAAGAGGTCTGCTTTCTCCTCTGGTGCAACCACCAGATTGCCCAGAGGATCTTGCAGGGGCCCCACATTTCCCAGTGCTTTCTTCATCCTTCCTATGTATTTGAAAAAGGACTTTTTATTATCCTTGATCTTGGATGCTAGTCCCAGCTCTGTCTGCCGTAGCTTTCCTGACAGCCCCCCTACAGGCCTGAGCAGAGGAGGTATACTTGTCTCTGGAGATGGCATACAACTGGTGGAAGGGGGTGCTGCCTTTTTGGCAATTGGGCGTTCCCGGTTGCCGTTGGTGAGCCAGCGGGGCTTTCAGGCACTCTTGCCCCCCTAGCTTTTTGTTGGGGTGGTCACCCCTTGAGCCCTGAGTATAGTGTCCTTAAGGAACGACCACTCATCTTGGACACTGAGCTCCCCTGCTCTCGAGAACCCCGGCACCTCTCCCACTACTCTCCTCAACTCATTGAAGTTGGCCCTCTTGAAGTCTAGGGCTACCACCTTGCTGCAGGCCCTTGACACCCTGCGCTGGATGGTGAATTCCAGCAAGCAATGATTGCTGTCACCCAGGTGGTCAAGAACCTGGAGGCCCCTTACCAGGTTGTCACCTGTGGCCAGGCTCCCTTGTATCTTGACCCAGAGCACTTCAGCTTGCCCCTCCTCTGACCCCATTCTGCTGGCAGAGGATGTGTATTGCTCCTTGACATAAAGCGCCACACCCCCACCTTTCCTTCCTTCTCTATCCTGCCTGTAAAGCCTATAGCCCCTAATGCTAACTGCCTAGTCATGGGATGAATCCCACCACACTTCTGTAAGCCCTATTATGTCTGGGTCTGAACTGGCTATTCTGAGGGTGAGTTCCTCCTGTTTGTTCCCCATACTACAAGCATTGGTATACAGGCATTTTAAGGCCTTGTCTAGCTGCGTGTGCCACCTCTCTATTTGGGAGACTGTCAGGACCCCTGTTTCTTACCTGGGCACTCCTTGGATTTGTAACCTGTCTTGCTCGGGTGGTGTCTCCACATCTTCCTGCAGCCCCCTCCGCTGGCAAGGCTCATCTAAAGCTCACTGTGTGAGATCAGCCAACCTGGAAGAGAAGATACACTTGCCTTTAGGAGAGAGGTGAAGCCCATCCTGCCCCAGCAAAGAAATCCTGGGAAAGGAAGATTGGAACAGATGCCATATACAACTACTTGCTGTAAACTTGTTCCAAGTGGCTTTTCTTTGGATCACACACCTAAGTTGCGGGATTTTTTGTTTGTTTTTGGGTTTTTTTAGGGGGGGGGCAGTTTTAACACTTTTTGGCTTGAACATCAGTACATTTGCAAGAGAGGAGCATTTGATCATTGCTGTTGATCAATACTTCTGACTCCCTCTGTATTTTAAGGTAGCTTGAAAATATAAACACAAGTCATTTCTTTCTCTTCCGCTTCTCCATATTGGCTGTCACTAGATGTTAGTACAATGTTGACCTTGCAATGGGATGCTCTTTTTATTTAAGCATTGAATTTTGTAATGTAATACACTGTGACTAGGCTTTTCTTTGTATCTATATAGATACAGGGAGGAAAAGTGACTTTTGTTTTTAAATATTACTTGCTATATTCTTTCTGGGGTTTTTTTTGTCGGTAAATGTTTTGTTTATAGCTAGTAAATGAAGCAGGGGGAGTGGAACAAATAAAGAATAAAACTGTATACTAGCAAACTTATCCACCTATTCTATTGAATGAAAAATTTGTGTGTGGTTTTTTTTTTTTTAAGGTGCTTCCACTATAATATGGACTAAAAGTTGGTTTCGTATCGCTGTGTGCTTCGTATCTGCTTACAGCAGATAATCTGCATACTCAACTTCTTCCCCCCCGCCCCTTGAGATTTTAGAAAACCTTGTTAAACCAAGCACCTAATCTCTTTCTTTAGGTACAAAAGAGTCTTTTCAGTTGGAACCCATGCCATTACGACATACAATCCAAACACACTAGAAGTTACAAATCAGGTAATGACCACATAATAATTGCCTTTTTGCTTATGGGGAAAATATCACAAATGCTTAATTTCATGCACTTATTTTAGCCTCTTTTTAGGTTCTTTTTGTAGGAAATGCTAAACATAACTGGAAAAATGGTATTGTTTGCAATTCTACTGTATGGGTAATTATCATCTTGAATTAGTCTACATTTCTTAGACTGATGAACAACCAAGTTATATTGTCACTGAGCCATAGCTGAGTCTTTGAATTAACTAAATAAACTGTGTTCATATTGTAGGACATGAGGGAAGATAGAGGTTATCTATCACAGGACAACTTAACGCATCTACTCGGGGATTCCCTTTGGGGATGCAGGAGATGAGAGGGATTACAAACTTAATCCTCTGATGTTCAGTTATTAGTTAGAAAGCAACATATTAATCGCTTTTCCTTCTTTAGCTCTTGAATTTCTAGTTATAGTTTTTAAATAGGAAATATTACACATAGCTACACTGAGCCTCATTGCTTAAAAGCATTTAAAGACTTTGTGAAACAGGAACACAGTAATGTAACTTCTTATTTTGTGTACCTTAGTGGCCTTATGGTGATATCTGTAGTATTGCTCCTGTTGGAAGGGGACAAGGAACAGAATTCAGCCTCACGTTTCGTAAGGGGACTGGAAAGAAGTCTGAAACTCTTAAGTTTTCCACAGAGCACAGAACTGAACTCCTTACGGAAACATTGGTAAGAAATTACCAGATTAAAGAGTAAGAATGCTTGAACTCTTGCCAAACTACTGTTAACTGTGTGTGTTTGTTTAAATGATGTTGTTTCTCATTATGAGAGAGAAGGCAGTTATACGTATTCTTGCAGTCAAGTTATTTGTACATCAACGTATGCATATTGTAGATGTTACTGCAATAAGGCCATTGAGTTGGAAACTACCAGTGAACTTATTTTTACCTGAAACATAAGGGGTGATTGTTAAGTCTTTTGAGAACACCTCAGCCTTTCAAATATTAAGCTATTTGCATTTAAGTCAGTTGTTTGTTTGTTTGTTTTTTTCCCCCGCTACTTCAGAATAATTAATATAGTAAAACATGTTCTCACTACAATTTGAGTTGTAACGAGTGTTTTGCTTTGTCTTACAGAGATTCAGGACAGACTTCTCTGAAGGAAAAATCACAGGAAGGGTAAGTATCTGACCCAAGTGCCCCAGTTGTTGTATTTAAGAATTTTGTGAAGAAGCTTAAGCCTGCAAGTCTCTTCATACTTAATGCCTAGTCCTATAGTTGTTTTGCAGTTTCTTTAAAAAAGGTACATGCGAATCATTACGTGCATACAGTGAACCTTTCCATACAGAGACAAGCAACTAATGTGGAAGCTCATGACTTGACGTTTGCTTGCAACTTAAGTGGTGTAGGCCTTGGGTGAGGATGAGGGGGCAGGAAGAACAGGCAAAGCTCTTAGAAAGGACTCCTTTAGTGAATCAAATTTCATCTGTAATTTGAATGCATATTGAAGACCATATTTTCACTGAAAGAAATAAAGCTGTCTGTTTTTTTTCCTAAAATGGTATCATGTCTGGGTACGTGACTTCACTTCCAGCTGCAGTGAATAATAACACCCTGTAGTGTATAGGAAATGGAAAAATGTCCAATTGCTGATGTACAAAGAATATCAATAACTCCTCAATTCTTAATGGAATCTTTAGGTTTTAAATTTAAAAAACTGTACAGAAGTTTGTTTGTGATGTGCAGTAGTGGTGCCCAGTAGTGACAATAGTGACTGTGCCCACACAGTCAAATGGGTCGCCAGCTGGCTGGAGGGCCGCACCCAGAGGGTGGTAGTGGATGGGTCTTTCTCAACCTGCAAGGACGTGGGCAGTGGGGTTCCACAGGGTTCGGTCCTTGGGCCCGCACTGTTCAACATCTTCATCAGCGATTTGGATGAGGGGGTAAAAAGCACCCTGTTCAAATTTGCTGATGACACTAAGATGTGGGGGGGACATGGGCACACTGGAAGGATGCAACAGGCTACAATCAGACCTAGACAGGTTACAAGGGTGGGTGGACGAGAATAGGATGGGTTTCAACACGGACAAGTGCAAGGTGATGCACCTCGGGAGGAACAACCGGCACCATACCTACAGGTTGGGGAACTCCTTTGTCAGCACGGAGGCGGAAAAGGATCTGGGGGTCATCATTGACTCCAAGATGAACATGGGCTGGCAGAGGGTAGGTTTAGGTTAGATATCAGGAGGCGCTACTTCACGGTCAGGGTGGCTAGGTTCTGGAACCAGCTTCCAAGAGAAGTGGTGCAGGCTTCTACCCTGGAGGTGTTTAAGAGGAGGTTAGAGGCACATGTTGCCGGGGTCATTTGACCCCAGTATTCTTTCCTGCCATGGCAGGGGGTCGGACTAGATCTGCTCAGGTCCCTTCCGACCATAGAAACTATGAAACTAAGAGCTGGCATAAGTTGAAAGAAGTGGCAATCTTCTTGGATATGCACAGATTCAGGAAAATTGAGCCTCCACTTCTTAATTCTGGCTTACTTTACCATATACTTTTCTCTTGCCATCTGTCACCCACTTCATAACCTATAAAACAAGCAGGAAAAGGGTTAGAATTTTGTTCAATATCTTTGGTCATTAGTGAAACATTAAAAGATGGAGCTGATAACATCTTCTAATATCATAAGTAAGGAGTATTATATTGACTTTCTGGTATATGGTAAAGACTTGTCTCTGGAGTGAAGGATTCAGCCAAGCAGTTTTACCAAAAAATATGAATACCAAAACCCCTAATTTTTATCTAGTCATCAGTCTCCATCCTTTGCTAAACTCTCTAATGGTAGTTTATTCCCTGGCACAACATACTTAGCTTGAATGTGACCAAGGAGGGAGGTGGCTGTGGAGGGGGATATTGTCTCTTCCTATGATAAGCACCATCTTAAATCAGCCTCCCAAAAATGGATTATTACCTTTTTGCTTGTAATGGAACAGTTTAAAAAACCTAAGCTCTAATCTACCTGAACAATGGCTTGTCAAATTGTTGGTCTTCTATAAACCAGCCTTCGTGATATTATTAATGCTGCTGTTTTTAACCTTAACCCATTACTATTCCTAAAGCTACATCTTTATAATAATTTGAAGTTGATACTTTACAAGTTCATTCTGTAGTATAATTGACATCCTAATAACTCATTGGAATGTGGTGGATTCTATCTAAGTCAGTGTTGTATTAGATATGGGGTTAAGTTTGTCACTTAAAGTAACTTCAATAAGGGTTACAAGGTGGTGATTGAGTAGTTATGATCTTGTGGTGTTTACATGGAAGAAGCCATAATTTTTTTTTTTCTTGGTGTTTTGTTGGTTATGATACTTGATCCTTCACTGAAACTGATGCTATAGTTGGAATATAACCTTGGATATGATAATACTGCAGTTGCCCTGAACTAGTTTTAGCTAGTTGCAGAGTGAACAGTAGTTTTTTCTTGCACAACAGTTGGTTTCTTAGATGACTGTCCTTGTTTCCCTATGCAGCTTACAGATGGACATGCTGTGACTCTGCATCTACCACTTATGCAAGAGAGAGGAAATGAGGATTAAATACCACCCTTCCTTTTTAAAAATGTGCAGTATAACTGTCTCAATTACTGCCTTTCTCTTCCATGGCTCAATCATGATTGCTTTGAGTAATTTGTTTTCCTCATCAGATTAAAATCTTAGACTACCATGAATTGGTGTTTCAGCTAAATGGAAGAACACTAAAGGATTTAACTACTTTTTTTGTATTTTTTTTTTTTTTCCTGCTGTTTTTCTTTCATTTTTTTGCCAGAACATCAGAAAGCTGCTGAATAAGTTTGTTTGTTTTTTTTGTTTTTGTTTTTGTTTTTTGTTTGTTTTACACTGATAACTTCTACATGTCCATGCCAGATGTTTGGTTCAGGAGAAATGAAAAATACCTGTTCAGGGGTTTAACAGCAGTTCTGTTCTTTCCATAGAGATATAACTGTTATAAGCATCACTGGAGTGACACGAGAAAACCTGTGATTCTGGAAGTAACTCCTGGAGGGTTTGACCAAATTAATCCTGGAACTAACAAAGTCCTGTGTTCCTATGACTACAGAAATATTGAAGGCTTTGTTGATCTCTCTGACTACCAGGGAGGCTTCTGTATAATTTATGGAGGATTTAGTAGACTGGTGAGTACTTCATAGTCTGCCCATACGTATCAAAATGTGAAATTTTGTTGCTTAACTGTCTGTTGTATTTTGTACTTCTTAAAACAATAAGTTGAGAAACATAAACTAGTTTAGTTTAGATCAGTGTTTCTCAGCCTGTGGGTCACAAGAATATTTCAAAGGGTCATGAGCTGCAGAGGGAAGATGCCTGCCCCTTCCGGCAGGGGACAGCTGTGTGGCTGAACTGGTGGCACTGGGGCCAGTGCCTGTGTTCACAGGGGCAGGGTGGCCAGGAGACACTGCTTGGGGGCAGGAGGGGACATGACCAGGTGGCCTGACATAGTGCGGTAACCCCAGCCCAGGACAGTGGGGGTGGCACAGGTCCCTCCTTCTCCCTCCAGCCTGCACCAGGGCTGGACTTGTTTTGCTACTGCCCACATGAGCCAAAGCCACTGCTGTGGCCTGAGCAGGTGTGGGGGAGGGGAGGGGAGGCAGGGGTCTAGGTGTTGGGCACCAGCAGGGCCAGGGGGGTGTGGGTTGGGACACGCCATGGATCTTTTATGAATAGGACCTGGTAGGAAAGATTAGGAACCACTGCTTTAGATCAACAGTTAACTGTGGCACTTGACCAAAGACTTTCTGAATCCTGTGGAGTTGTCAGCACATCTGTCTGTCCTCTTCAGGGAAGTGATGTATGCATGCTGTGGAGAGTACAACCCAAACTGGTTTTCAGGCTGTTTAACTTGAACGTAATGTGCTTGGCAATACCACCTTCCCAAGCTGTCTTCTAAAATAAGGACCCACTGGTTGTAGCTGGCATTGGCAGTGTCTTAAATTTGATTTCTAATCATTAAGCTAAACCTTAAACTTGCTGTAGTACGATATTTAAAATAAGCGTTTTAAAACTGCTTATTGGAAGCTACAGTGTCGGCATCTGAGATGGCCCACAAAGAAACAAGAATTCTGCTGTAGGAATGATCTTAAATGTGAGTACTTAATGAACCATTTGTCAGCAGTAATCAAAAGGGTTGAAGCTTGCATATTCCACCACTTCTAGAAAATGGGAAACGGTGCTCAGAAACTTCTATGCAATATCATACTTCAGATTTTTCTTTTAGGAAAATTCACTTGTTTAATCAGTTAGCCAAGGCATGATCTAAGCTACTGCTTGAAAGTCTGATAATGTTGCTAATGCTGTTGGGTATATGTGAGTGAGGAGGAAAATGTGCTACTTGTGAAACTTGTTACCTGGATTGGGGCTGGGCCACACCAGGTTCTAATGAAACTCTTTGCTAATAAGATGACTGTCATACGCTCTGACTTTTTTTGATGGTCTTTAAACTTTCAACTACATGCAAATAAAAATTCATACTTCATGCTCACCTTTTTTTTTTTTTTTTTTATTGCATTTAAACCTAACTTTTGGTAAAATTTGCAGCACCTGTTTGCATCTGAGCAAAGGGAAGAAATTATCAAAAGTGCAATAGAACATGCTGGTAATTACATAGGTATCTCCTTGAGGATAAGAAAAGAACCTATAGAATTTGAGCAATACTTGAACCTTCGCTTTGGGAAATACAGCAATGATGAATCCATCACATCCTTAGCAGAATTTGTTGTTCAGAAAATAACACCACGACATTTGGTAAGACCTATATATTTTAATTGAGCAAGTAACATGTTTTAGGGGGCTAAAACATACTCTATATCTAATGTATACACTTTTGGGTCTTAAAGGAACCTGTAAGAAGAGTGTTGGCGCTTACAGAAACATGTTTAGTTGAACGGGATCCAGCTACCTATAATATCGTGACTCTGAAGCCTCTAGAAGAGGTAGGTAACATGGTCTCTGGCTTTCTGTTTTATCTCCTTTTTCTTTCCTTCCTCCCCCCTGCAATTTTTTAAATAAAAACAAACAAAAAACCAGAACAAAAACTCCCAACTTTCCTTCCTTTGGAAGGAATCGAACACTTACCTATTGCCTATAGAGCAACAAGAGGAGAAAATGAAAGTTGATGCTGACCTTTGATTGCTGATTACTAATATCTGCACACTGGCCTACATTCTATATATGCAGAATGCATAATTGGAAATCTGTTGTCAAACAATTTTTAACAGTATCGTGCTTGTGTTTTTTAATAATCTACGCCAGTTTGCTTATAGTAACATAACGTAGATTCCCTGCTGTTTTTTGCATTGTTAAATTAACAACCCCCTGAAGTTAGTGCAGACAAATGCTTCATCGTATGACATGTTTGTTTCATGGACTCATTTTTTCAGGTGTTTGCGCTAGTATGCGATGGCGAAAATCCACAGCTTTTTTCCATTGAATTCATCAAGGGACAAATCCGGAAATATTCTTCAACAGAGAGGTATTTGGATTCTTTGATTTACCAGTCATTTCAAATGTGAAACTAATAGAATGATGACTTACGGGTAGGCCAAGAGGTTTAAATAACACTTTCACAGGCAGGGTTTGGGCCCACTTCAGTCCAAGCCATTTTTCACTGTTTTGCTGACTTAACCACTAAAAAGAAACAGCTGGTCTCCTACAACTGTACAGGTATCCAATTGAAGATGAATCAGTTAAAGATGTAAGGCTTACTGGCTGTCTCACTGTATTGATGACAAATATATTGTTTAAGACACCTGATCAAACAGGAGCTAGAATTGGAGAGGAAGGAAATAAGGTTAGGCATTCACTTAGTACTTATTCAACACCGAAAAGTTTTAAATATTTAGGGGTCATGTATCCTCCTTTCTATCCCTCTTCAGTCCACAACAGTCTGGATGGTCTATGCACAAATAAAAAAATGATTTATCAGTCATGTGGAACCCGGAAGTAGCTGAAGGAATAAAGAAAGCAACAAATGCCAGAAACTGCGTTTTATTTTTGCATTGTCTAGTCCAGTGGTGCTCCAGCCTTTTGTCTGGTGGACAACACAGGCAGTGCCTGGTCCATCTGCAGATGAAATCTAGTTGGTGTTCCCTATCTGACACAGGTGGGCACCATCTAGGTCAGGGGCAGGCAGTAATTTTAGGCAGAGGGCCACTTACTGAGTTTCAGCAAGCCATCAAGGGCTGCATGACAGGCAGCTGGGGCAGATGTATATTGATTCCCTAAACTTTTTTTTTTTTTAGGGGCCCTGTGGGTTAGATGCGGCCCACCAGGCCATTCTATCCTGCCCATCCCTGACCTAGGCCATGGGAGGGGGGGGGGGGGGGTCAAGCCAGCCTTAATTCAGCCCTTTGGGGAAAGGAGCTTGATCTGCCTCATGGAGTGGGAAGGGAGCCTGGCCTGGCCCTGTGAAGGGTGTATGGGAGGCATGGGCCCCTGGGAGGGAAGGGGCTATGGCCAAGTTCTGTAGGGTAAGGTGGTTATCGCCAAGTTTCAACCATGCCACACAGAGTGGGGGGCAGGAAGAGGTCATTGCCAGGAAGAGGTCAACCATGCCATTGCAGAGAGGGATTGGGGCTGGATTGGCCCAGCCCCAATCCAGACCTGGGAGGTTTGGGGTTGTGGCCTAGCCCAGCCTGTAGTGCAGGGTTTGCAGATTTGGCAGGGGGAAAAGTGGCCATACTAATGGCTACTTCTCCCCTGCTGCCAAATTTCCTGATGAGGGGAGATCCCTGAAGGCCAGATGTGATGGTTTGGCAGGCTGTATTTTGGCCCACAAGCCAGAAGTTGAGCACTCCTGGTCTAGTCCACAGTGTGTAAACCAGTTCTACTTCAAGATGGAATACAAAACTTTTTCTCTTTTAAGCATGCACTCATGATTCAGTCATTGTAAATCTGTTTTTTTTGTTGTGTTTAAAAAACAAAACAAAACAAAAAAAAAACAAGGTGAAACCTTACTGAAACTTTAAATGACTGTATTGGATAAAAAGCATGTGTAATTTTTTAATCTTCATCTCTCACTGCCTCCCATCTTGTTCCCCCAGAGACTCTTTGTTGGCTAGCTTGTTGGATGGAGTGAGAGCTTCTGGCAACAGAGATGTTTGTGTGAAAATGACTCCAACACAGAAAGGTCAGCGCTGGGGATTACTTAGCATGCCTGTAGACGAGGAAGTAGAGAGCCTTCATCTCAGATTCTTAGCTGCCCCTCCCAGTAAGTGTGCTTAAGATCACTGTGCATTGCAAAGTACAAAATCTTTTTGTTGGTATGGTAGTTTAAAGAGTCAGATGTTTAGCTGAGCTCATGGCATCTGGTTTTGTCTCCCTGCAGATGGCAATTTTGCAGATGCTGTATTCAGGTTCAATGCTAACATCTCATACAGTGGTGTTCTGCATGCAGTAACACAAGATGTAAGACTAAACCTTTATCCTAATCTTTGTTGATTTATCCTTTTTAATGTGTAAAGGCCTCTTGTTAATTACCTCTTCCATCTTTACAGGGCCTTTTCTCAGAAAACAAGGAGAAATTGATTAACAATGCCATAACAGCATTACTTTCTCAAGAAGGAGACATTGCAGCATCTAACACGGAGCTTGAAAGCCAGTTCCAAGCTGTAAGAAGACTAGTTGCTTCAAAAGCTGGCTTCCTTGCTTTTACTCAGCTTCCAAAGTAAGTAGCTCATTACCCAATTTGAAATGCTGAAAGTAAACTTTTTAATGTTCTAAAAAGGCTTTTTCTTGTTTCAAGATCAACTTTGACTCTGGCCAGAGCTCGGGGTTCAGAGGGTCCAGTAAAATTTCATAGAAAAGTAACTTGTTGTAGAAACTTGATTTGGATCTTTTTGGTAGCATAAACTGCAGTTTTATTGGTGACTAAACAGTCATGCTCTTAATTTATAACTGTAAGAGTTTTGGTTCTGCTTGAGTCTGTGTATTTTGGTCTCTGCTGGTAGTACGCTCAGCCAGTTTAGTCTCTTCTTGAAAACACAAATACGTATTGCTGTTTTAATAGGAAAAGAAATGAGAATATTGCATCTGGTGCAATTATGAATTAATTCTTTCCACACAAACCTACAGTTTTGTGGGGGAGGTTTTGTTTTTTAAACTTAATGTAAATCTGTAGGTGGCTGGCTTTATTCAAAACTGTTCTGTGCTACTAACATTTAGGAGGAATTATACTCAAGATCATCTGGCACTCATGAATTCCTCACGTGCATACTCCTTTTAATGAGCTTAAAGGTTGCAGGTATATATACAGTGCTCAGCAGTTTAATTCCCTTCAAGATGCAACTTCTCATTCTTGCAGTTAATGACTTTATAATGCAAGTCAGTTCAGCTCTTATTGTATTCAGAGAATGTATGTTAGAGGGCTACTGAAGATTCAGTAAACTGAACATTATGCTGAATACGTGAAAGGATAAAAAATAATGTATTGCTGGTAATTGATTTGCCAAGTTTTATATGCTTACTCTTCTTGACAGTAAGTGTCTTGGACTTTGGCTCCTTTTTTACATATGTCTGTAACGTAGGCTACTAGCTGTCTGGAAAGACAAATATACAGGGGGATATGAGGATTTCCCCTTTTTACCTTAAACTGAGATGCTGCCTCCTCTTCCCCCAAGAAATCTAACATACAAATGCTATTGCTGATGTACTTCTTATCTTGAAAGATTTCGGGAACGGCTAGGAGTGAAGGTGGTAAAAGCTCTTAAAAAGAACAATGATGGAGTAACCCATGCTTCTATTGACATGCTGTGTGCCCTCATGTGTGTAAGTATTAACTGGAATTATGCTCAGTGACTTGGGTGGGTTTTTTGACAACTAAACAAAACCAAATTGTAGAGACCCGAAGAGTGGATTTGTGTAGGAATTGCAGTGTTTTATGACTAGTTTTCACAGGTTCTTGTCTCTAGTTTTGAATGTTATAACTTTTTGTGTGGCTTAGCCTACTAGTTTTCCTGATGGACTTCTGAAGTGGGACTTGCTGCCACAACTTGTCATGAGTTTTGTGGCAAGTCTTTTGATATTGCTGTAAAATAAGAACTTTACAAGTCTTATATTATGTGTTGAGGGCTAAAGGATGACTGTATTTAAATACTTTCTTTATCTTAGCCCATGCATGATGACTATGACTTGCGGCAAGAGCAGCTGAACAAAGCTTCCCTTCTTTCTTCAAAGAAGTTTCTGGAGAACTTATTAGAGAAATTTAATTCCCACGTGGTAAGTGACTGAGCAACTTCTTACTAAAATGAAAATCAAAATGTTGTTTAAATGTGCTTGCTCTGGTCTTTAGTGATCAATTATTAAAATGCAAAACCTTAACCATAACTGACCCTGAGACAAGTTTTCAGTCATTTTGAAGCTGGGCAGACTTAAATTTTAAGCTGTTTGTCTTGCTGAGCTACTTAATTTCTCTGAAAGTTGCTGCTCTAACTCCATTTTGTAAGGGTTCCTAGCTTTAAAACAATTTCTTGTTTGAAAAAATGATGCTAAGAAAGCAGCAGCTTACTTGATCTGTGGTACTTGAGGGGCTTGGTATTATTTAAAGCACAAATTGCTTTCAACTATATTCTTAAGATTTTGCTGCTACTCTAGATTTGTCTTTTCTTTTGTGGCATGCTCTGGAAGAGCCTGCATTTTTGTCACACTTGGAAGTAATGAAAATTGGCTTTTTTATCTTGAAATATTACTGACAGAACTGGCCTTAGTAGGGAAATGGCACCTTGGGCAAACTCTGTATTCCTTCCCTGAGTCAGCAGCACTGCTGCAGGCAGGGGCTCAGTCCAGCAGGGAGGCAGGATGGCACTGTACACCAGGCAGGCAAACAGGCACCACTGCTGCTGGCCACACTGCCTGCCTAATCCAGCTCCTCCTGAGTTGTGGCTGGGGGCAGGGGGCGGGCTGTGCACTGCTGCTCCCTGGGGTGAGGATTGGTCAGTGGGGGTGCTGCTGTTCACACGCATGGTGCCCCCCTGACTGTGGTGCCCTGCCTACTGACTATGAATTAGAATGAAATTGTGAGGTGGGGAGACATGACAGGATGGGATTTGTTGGTCATGATGGTACTAAGCTATTTTTTTTCTGTATTTCAGGATCATGGGACTGGTGCCCTAGTTATTAGTTCACTTCTGGACTTCCTTACATTTGCCCTCTGTGCTCCATATAGTGAAACAACTGAAGGGCAGCAGTTTGATATGTTGTTAGAGATGGTAGCATCTAATGGGAGAACACTATTTAAGCTCTTTCAGGTGAGACCTTATTTTACCAGACTACTACAAAGTAAGAACGAAAATAAGGTTGTGGAAATTCTCCAATAACTTACTATGGATACGTTTTTTGGTTAAGGTCTAGACTCTGGCAGATCTGGAACTTTTTTTTGTGGTGAAGTTTTTAGTGTGTACATTTCTTATTGTTGGCCCAGCTCTCTGTTCGACTAGAGCTAACATCTCCAGTACTGGCTTCTCCAAAACTGGTCCTCGGCTCACACTACATTGGTGTACTGGGCAGGAGACAGTGTGTAGTGAAAGTTTCTGTCTGACTATTGTGTAGGCAGCAGTCAGACAACTTCTTCTAATTTCAGTGAAATTCTCCAGATAACAAGACACAACTCAGAGGGACAGCTAGAAGCCTGCTAAGTGAGGGATCACAGGACCAGTCAGTGGGAATCCAGCAGTGGGGCCACAGTGTACTGCACAGGAATTATTTGATTACCATTTTAACTTGGAATCCTAGTCTATAAACCAACTTTTAAAACCAGAAAGTAGCTCCTAATTAGCTGTGCGGTTTCTGCAGAAACTTGTCATCTGCATATTTTTGACCGGCTTGCAGGCAGTATTTGGTTCCAGATACTTTGGTTGTTGTTTGGTGCACGCTTTCTCCGAGTTGTGGGGAAGACAGCGGGTGGGAAATGCAGAATTGTGGAATTTTTGCTATATATAGGTGACTTATTTTTATGCAGGGTATAGTAAGCTGATACTAATACAAAGCCTTATTCAAACTGTTCTTCAGAAGAACAAGGTAACCTTGTAACTTCTTTTTTTTTTTTTTTTTTTCATTCCTTGGACCATTTTTTCCAAAGAATTATAGATTACATTTTAGTACAGCTGGATACCAGTTCATAAATTTCATAGACATTTGGGCTGGAAGGGACCCTGGAGGATCATCGAGTCCAGCCCCCTGCCTCAGGGACAGGAAGTCAGCAGGGATCATAGGATCCCAGCAAGATAAGCGTCCAAATGTGTCTCTTGAAGGCGTTCAAAGCGAGTGCCTGAACTGCCTCTGGCGGCAGTCTGTTCCAAACCTTGGGGACTCGGGCAGTGAAGAAGCTCTTCCTTATGTCCACCCTGAATCGGTCACAGTGGAGTTTTGTGACCATTCGATCTTGTTATCCCTTGGGGGGCTATGGTGAACAGACATTCCCCCAGATCCTGACAAGCACCCCTGATAAACTTATAGGTGGCCACCAGATCACCCCTGAGCCTACGCTTTTTTTTTTTTTCCAGGCTGAAGTAGCCCCATGGCTCTCAGCCTTTCATCATAAGGTGCATTTTCCTGACCCCTGATCATGGCCCTCCTCTGCACCCTCTCAAGCTTCTCCATACTGTTTTTTGAATTGTGGTGCCCAAAACTAGATGCAGTACTCCAGCTGTGGCCTCACCAAGGCAGAGTACAGCAGGAGAACGACGTCCCAGGATCTGCTTGAGAAGTATCTGTGGATGCAAGCCAGTGTTTTGCTCTCTTTACTAGCCGCAGCACCACACTGAAAAGGGTCACGTTCATCTTGTCAACCATGACCCCCGAGTCCCTTTCATCTGTAGTGCTAACTAGCGTAGCACTACTGAGCCTAATAAGCATGGTGCAGGTTTTTCCCCCCAAGGTAGAGAACCTTGCATTTTTTTTTTTTTTTTTTTTTTTTTGGTGCTGAACACTATCAGGTTCTCATCTGCCCATTTCATTAGTCTGTCTAGATTTGCTTGGATCACCCTCCTATCCTCAGGTGTGGATGCTTTACCCCAGAGTTGGTGTCAGAAGCAGACTGGCCAAGTTTGCTAATGATACCAAATGTCCACATCGCTGAAGATGTTAAACAGTATAGGCTCTAGGACAGAGCCTTGGGGAGCCCCACTAGTTGCAGCACACCAAGATGATTGGCTCCCGTCAACCACCACCCTCTGGGTTCTACCACAGAGCCAGTTTCCCCAGCCAGTGGATCGTGGTGACATCAAGGCTGCAGTTAGCCAGTTTCCCATGATCACCTCCTTATCTATACCAGATCAAAAGCCTTTTTTAAAGTTTGAGGTATACAACATCTCTTCCCCCTTGTCCAAGTGATAGGCCACCTGGTCATAGAAGGAAATGAGATTGGTCAAGCAAGATCTACCCGCAACAAACCCATGCTGGGTATCCCTCAGGATGTTGCCTTCAGCTAGTCTGTTAAGGATGGCCTCCTTGATGATCTTTTCTAAGACCTTCCCCTGGAGAGAGGTCAGGCTGATGGGCCTGTAGTTTGCTGAATCTACTTTCCTCCCTTTCTTGAAGATAGGCACCACATTGGCCTTCTTCCGGTCTTCGGGCACTACGCCAGAGCACCAGGAGTTTTCAAAGATCCGTGCCAGGGGCTGGGCTATGATATTCTCCAGCTCCCTGAGTGCCCTTGTGTGTAACCCATCAGGGCCAGCTGACTTAAAGGTATCCAGCTGTGTTGGTGTTCCTTCACAAAGTCAGCTTCAATGGAGGGCAAGGAATCTTCCTTGCCAGGGCCTTGCTGACCCATAGTGGGCAGGGTCATCCCATGGAACTGGTGGGGAAAAAATGACACAAAGTACCCATTTAGCAGGTTGACTTTTTTTTTCCTGGGCATCGGTTGTCAGTTGTCCCATCTGGTTCAGCAGGGGTCCAATGTTCCCCTTGCTTTTTATTCTGGCTTCCCACATACTTAAAGGATTTTTTTTTTTTAATTGTCCTTGATATTTGTAGCTAGCTGGAGTTTCATCACAGCCTTGGCTTTCCTGATTTTTACTCTCTGCAAGTCCGGACTAAAGCAGAATAGTCCTCCTTGGTGGCAGTTCCAGTCCTTCTTCCTTTTGTAGGTCTTCCTTTTTAAGATGCAGGAGGTCCGCCAGTTCCCCGGAGAGCCAAGAGGGCTGCTGTGCCCTTTTGCTGCCTTTCCTCCGAAACAGGATGGACTTTGCTTGTGCATCCAGAATTACTCCCTTGAGGAGCAACCACTTGTCCTGAACTCCTCTCTCCATTAGATTGTGGCCTTTTAAAGCCTCTCTGACAAGCCTCCTTAGCTTCTGACTTGCCAGTTCTACGGCAGATGGTGAAGGTGATCAGTTCATGATCACTGTCACCCAGCTTCCCTTTGGTGTGTGGTTTTTTTTTTTTAGGATGCTAATTGGGTCATCCCTGGTTGCCAGTACGAGGTCGAACAGTGCTTTACCTCTTGTTGGCCTGTAGACTTCCTGCATCAGAGGTCATCCACATATGAGAGAGCTTTGCGACCGCTCAGATTTAGCCAAGCACTCCTCCCACAAGATGTCTGGGTAGTTAGTCTCCCATGACAACCATACACTGGGATTGTCCAGCCTCAGCCAATTCCCTGGTGAACTCCTGATCCAAGGCCTTGACTCTGGGTAGGGGGTCTGTAGTAGACCCCCACCATAGTATTCCCTTTGCTGTTTTCCCCATGGATTTTAACCCAGAGGGTCTCAAGTTGTCCACTGGGTGCCAATGTCAGCTTGGAGGGATGCATAGCTTTCCTTGACGGAGAGAGCTATGCCCCCGCCCCTTTTGTCCACTTGATCCTTCCTTTACAGGGTATAGCTGTCTACCCATGGTCAAGTCATGGGTGGAGTCCCACCAGGTCTCTGTTACCCCTATGACATCATAGTTGTTTACATTTAGCGGGAGAACAACTTCCTTTTTTTTTTTTTTTATTGCCTAGGCTCCTGGCATTTGTGTACAGACATGCAAGTGTCCCCTTAGGAGCCCTTGCCTTGCCTACATTTTTGTTCCAGGGGTGGGAACCCTTTATGTGCCTTGGTCTGCTGGCTTTTTGCGAGGGCCACCCAGTGGGCCAGCAGTGGCAGTAGTCCCCCCATCCCCCAGCAGGCTTAGTTTAAATCCCTGTGGAGCAGGTCGGTCGGTCTAGCTGAGACGAGCCTCTTCCACAGTGGAGAGAGGTGGAGGCCATCCCTTCCCAACAGCTTGCTGCCTCTCTCTCTCTCCCCGTCTCTCCAAAGAGTAGACTGTGGTTGTGGAAGCCAAAGCCTTCCCGATGACTGTGGCGCTGGTGTCATTGTTTGACTACCTGGATCTTCCTCCTGTTACTAATATCCAAGTTATGCACTCTCATTATCAAAAAAAAAAAAAAAAATCAAATCTTAAGTGTGTAGTTTTTGTTTTATATATATATAATGTTTCATACTAATTTATAACTCCTTCTTGTAGCATCCTTCCATGGCAATTGTAAAAGGAGCTGGCTTGGTAATGAAGGCGATAATAGAGGTGAGACTTGGTGGGATGGCCAGGGGTGGTTAAAGACCACTGGGAATAGCATGCTAACTGTCAAGTGGGCTTCACTGAGCTTTCAAATGGGTCTTTGCTTTTTAAAATGTAAATAACCAATTTCAGCACTCACTTGAGGTAAATTTCTCAGAATTTTGTAATAGCTGGTATACAGCTGTCAGTGCCATTCTTTTAAGAACTGAAATGTCTGTTGGATGGAGTGGACGGATGTAGGCAACAAATCTGGTATTACAAGAGTTTAGCTGCAAACGACTGAAGACATGGGTTTTTTTGTTACTCTCTACATTTTGGGATTTTAAATTGACAACAACTTGAAACGCTTGTGTGCAACAACTGCTCTATCAGTTTTTGTTAGGCTTACCTGATGTAATAGTAGCAATGCATAATCATTCCTATTTGAAGTTGCTCTTAAAATTTAAGAGCTGACTGGCACGTTCATGGCAAGTATAGGAAGAAGCAGTAATGCCACTTTATACAGTCGGTTGTATGCATAGATGGGATCAAATGTTGGTGGATATTATGTTTACTATTGTAGTAATGCAAGCACTTCTAACACCTTCTGCTGCAATCTGGTTCCACAGGGAAATGGACTGGATTACCATTAAATAATTCTATTTTTGAAGGTCAGGTAGAATGTTTGTTTCTTTTAGGTAGTCTTAACTAATTCAGCTGATCTTTTTAAAGTCCTACTCTAAGTCCATAGATGGTAACTGAGGTTACAAAAGGATGTGGTTACTCAAACTTGGCTATTATTATTATTATTATTATTATTATTATTATTATTATTTTTAAGACTAATGGTACTCTAGACATGGCACTTCTTTTAAGTGCTTGGAGCATCTTGTGGAAGCTCTGTTGCTATGACTTGACTAGAGCTCTCAGCCTTACTGTGGCAGAGAAATCACTTGAAGTCCTTTTGAGATCCTCCTTGCATAGCTTTTACCTGTGTTCAGAACTGTACAAAATCATACGTCTGTCAAGAGAAATGGCATCTTAATGAATTGTATAGTCTAAAGAAAACAGCTGAGCAACTCCTTACTATGGTAATCATCTTCCTTTGTTTTCTAAGGAAGGAGATAAAGAAATTGCTACCAAAATGCAAGATCTTGCCCTCAGTGAAGGTGCCTTACCTCGTCACTTGCATACTGCTATGTTTACAGTTAGCACAGATCAAAGGATGCTTACGAATAGGTAAGTTTGTCTACTAAGTGAAACTTTCCACCAAACTAAAGTGGAAGCTCCTCTTAAAATTTATTCTTTTAGAGGTAGGCACTCTGCAAGTGTTTTAAAGTTTTAAATTTTAGTTTGCATATTTAACTAAGCAAATGACATAATTTGTAGCTCTTTTCATGGTGCTTAGCTAGCAGTCCTTTTTGACTGGACAGTGAAAGTATACAGATTTAACACCAGATTTTATAATTTACTCAGTTGTTTGAAGCAATGTGGTCTTAATGATCAGAGGCCACTGGCAGTTTAACTTTACCTCTTCTGGAAACCTGAGGTAGGCTAATACAAGAAAATCACTATCTGCAGAATTGGGGTTGGTGGGGGTGGGGGAAGGGCCAGTTAATCCATCTTACAGTTGCAAGCTTCCAGGATGAGTCTGAAACTTCTTATCATAGTTTAGAACTAGTGCTTAAGTAATTGAGTAGAAAAAAACAGCTTTGCTAGTAGAGAAGATAATTTTTGCAATAAATCCAACAAAGTTTTTTCCTTTTAGAAGGATTTAGGAAAATGTTGTGTTCTTTGCTTTAGTTTAAAAGCTCCAACTAAACATGCTTAACTTAATAGATGCTAAATGTCTTTTTTTGAGTGTAGTGCTTCCCTGAGAAACAAGTGTCAAAGTTGGTAACAAAATCCTCTCCCTCTGCCCCATATATCTTGGTATTTGAATGTGACAGCATGTCATCTTGACATTATGGTATTGTCTCAAATGACTAAAGCCTTTATTAATTCTTAATGTCTTTCAGGCAGCTAAGCAGACACTTAGTGGGCCTTTGGACAGCTGAAAATGCAACTGCTATGAACTTGTTGAAACGTATTTTGGTAAGGGAACTGCTTACAAACTATTTGGTGATGGTGTTGAAGAGTATTCTAAACCTTAAAATTTTGTTCTAAAATGCTTTTCCCCTTCCCCTTGTACAAAGATGCCTGCATAGTCTCTGTCTTAATTCACATGTGTATTAAAACAGACTGGCTGGAGGGTGGGAAGAGGTGGGGGGTTTTTTTGTGTGTTGGTTTCTTTCTTTTTGGGAAGGGTGGAGATATAGAAGAGCTTGTTAAACTTGAATACCTGTTTCATACAAGGAGTTGTGGTGTGTTTTTAAGTGAGTCAATAGAGAGATCAATCACGGAAGAAGCAGGAGCTTGAATGGAAAAGTGAATTAGCAGAATAAGGAGGGGAAGGGGGTATACATGCACTGTCTTGATTGGAAAGTAGGTTGGGCGTAAGAAGGTGTGGGGTTTTGGGGGGTTTAAGATAAGTGGATCTTTTGGTCTTGCACTGGATCCCATTCTCCAGTTTAAGGGGGCATGAAAAGGGCAAAAGCTCCAAAACAATTTGGAGATTATCTACAATTGAACAGATAAGGCAGTAAAACTAATATGGGGAGGTGAAGGTATAATGGGGTAAGGACACTAGCAAATCTTGGTGTATGTTTTGTTTTTAAATGAACAGAATAGACTAAAACATTTTCAAATGCTGTAATAACGAAATTATTTCCCCACACTAAGGAAAACCCTTTCCCAAAAGGAAGGGGAATATAGTAGTACGGTTATCTACTCAGGATTGAGGCACTGGCCCAGGTCTCCAAAGCCATAGCTTGTAAATGGAGCTCTTGCCTCTTGCTGCTTGTAGTAAATGGATTGTAATCTGGAAGATGCTTGGATATTATTGGAGCGCAGTGTAAGAGATGACTTAAAACAAGACCAACCAAGGCAGACTAGACTATTCTTCTATCGGTTTTCAATTGCTGATGATTCTGGCAAACTTAAAACATGCTGGATATATACACGGCATGAGAAATATTCCAGACAGCAAGAGAAATAAGCGTTTTTTTTCTTCTTTTTTTGTTTCTTTTCCTCCTTATGTTTCCTCCTGGGCAAGTTATCCCACTAATTCTTAAAGCGTTCAGCATGAAAATTCTAGGATTTGAAAGGCAAGGTTGATTTCTCTTAATGCCAAAATGTTTTCCAGTCTTTCCATAAGAACTTCATTTATTAAAACTGAGCTTAAACCTCTGGAAAATATCACCTGAAGAGTTCTGTGGAAGATGTACAAACAGAATCTAGTGTTCCAGGCTGTCTTCACTGAATTTAATGGTCTCTACCTATCTCCACTGTACAACATTTTTTTTGCCCACATCGCCTATCTCTAACTTAAGCAACACACTTATTTTCTAGTTTAACCTAGATGTTCTGGACATCAAAGGGGTGGTTCTGTAGGGGAAGTAACTTGTGAACATGGCCAAGGGAAACCAAGGTTTTGTTTTTTTTTTTTTTTTTAAACTCATTCCAACCTTTAACTCTGGCACAGCCTAACTTCTGGGTGGTGAAATCAAACCCAAATGTTCTTCTAGGATAAGTGGTAAACGTTCCTTGCATTGTACTATGTTTTACTTATGCATTCAGAAACCTGATTTCAGATTTTGGTTTTTAATGGTTTTAGCCCCCAGGTTTGCTGGCATACCTGGACAGTGCTGATTCTGTTCCTGAGAGAGATGCTGATCGGATGCATGTTAGGGACAACTTAAAAATTGCAACTGTAAGTAGGGAAAGGCTCCCATATTTTCTCCTTGCCTTGCCTCCACCCCTACCCCCCACTTCTCCCACGTTTTTGAATGGTGAAGAGATCTTTTTCTAGTTCCTTTTTTAAATTTAACAGATTGTGTGAAGTCTGTCTCTTACAGATTAAAAAATAATACTGACGTAGTCTTCCCCTCCTCCCCTCCACCTCTTTTAATATTCCTCAGAGTGATTGTAATCTTAACCACAAGTTTGATTGGTTCTATTCTACAGGATCAGTATGGCAAATTTAATAAAGTGCCAGAGTGGCAGAGACTGGCTGGAAAAGCTGCAAAAGAAGTAGAAAAATTTGCCAAAGAAAAAGTAGATCTGGTGTTGATGCACTGGAGAGACAGAATGGGCATTGCTCAAAAGGAGGTAAACACCTAAGTTTCTAGACTTAAAAATTGTAATAAATCTTGACTCTTCATAAGGCATTAATTACTGCAGCCTATGGACATGATTGATCCAGTGTAAGTGTTGGGCTTCAATCTGATACTCAATTCAGGGAGAGCAGTGCAAATATGGAGCCTTCTAACTATGCTGTATCAAATAATTCCATGTTTCAATATTGGTAGAAACTGTGTTCTTAATTCTAAATGGCTGAGACTTGCTGTTCCATCAACTCCTCGATTTACTGCATATTAGTGTTGTGGCATTTGCACTTTCTCATCTTCTGTAGCTATTTTTTATTTATTTAATTACCCGCAAAGTTAAATTATAATTAATGATGCTCATCTACCTTTTGGAGTGTGTAGAATTTGCACCAAACCTTTTTAAAGACTTTACAAACAAGTGTGTTAAATAGTAATTTGGTAGGAAAGCATTTGTTCATTTTCAGTATATTTGAGGTGGCTCTCTTATTGTCGTCATTACTTAACCTGTTTCGACTGTATTTGGCAAAATAGAGTTCTGCCTTTTGGATGGATTAATATAGACTTGCAAGTTGTTGGAATTACTTGACTCCTAGTTATGGGCAGTTATCTAAAGTTAGTTGATTTCTTGCTGACTTTTTCTGGTTTTAATCCTTGCCTCCTTTCAGGTAATTTGAGATGACATTTTTAAGATAGTGTAGATCTGTGTAGCGTTAGTTGAGAGCTAAGAGGCATTCACTACTTGGTTTTCCTTTCAAGGAAGGAAAAGAAATGTAATCCTTTTTCTGTTCATGGTCTTTCTCTTGCCTTCAGTAAGATCCCCTTTCTTGTGAATTTGTTTTGGTATATTTGGCTTGACATTTTCTTGCTGCTACCTTGGGTTTGTTTAAATGTGGTTATTGAGCTCTCTGCATTTGTTGGAAGCTGTGAAGAACTAAACATTGTTCTCAAACTCCTCATCTCTGAAGTATATAGAGGGCTTGTCACATTGCCATGTACAGGGAAGAGTGAGGAAGCACAACATATGTTTAACTTGCCTGCAAAAAAAACCAAACCCCTAACCAAACAAACAAAATCAAAACCTTAAGACCGTAAGCAAGTGACTTGGGCTTTGCAGAGTGTAACTTGATGTCTCCTATATCTCAAAGTCGCAACAATTGTCTCAAGGGTGAAAGCTAGACTTAAAAATGGAGAGCTGCCTTTGCTTTTGGCAGACTTGTGTAGGCAAGTCTTGAGGAGTTGTATATTTATTTAAATCTTTCACTTTTTTTTAAAAACAAAATAGAACAAAATCAAAGCAGGGAGAGAGAACATACAAGGGGTAATACTACTGTCTCAACAGAATTTGAGTATATTTCGGTTTGTGTTTCTTTTAATGTTTTATACAAAGCAAATTACTTAGCACACTGTTACCCTTTTAAAATACTTGGTTGTAAATGATTTAAATTGTTTAAATATTCCCTTTTTTTCTTTCCCTTCAATCAAAATCAGGACAGAAACAATATGGTGAGTGAGTTTATGCTAAATGTGTAAATTGTGTTGTAATGAATTCTATGTAGCATGTGGTGTTTCATCTAGCAATGTATGTTGTAGACGTATGTTGATCAAATAGAATCTTTCAGTAGCCAAACCCAGGTTGAGGCTTCTCCTCCTTTTCATGGTATGTTTCTGTGCTAAAAGCAGACATTTGTTTTGTTTGTTTCTTTCTTTCTGAGCCTTATAGCTACTTTGTGGTTAATGTGATTCCTGAAGTAGTTTGGTTTAGCTTGCTGGTTGCTCTTCAGCTTGGTGATTTGTAGATTTGTCTTACTGTAAGGTTAATGTGTGCATGTTAAGCAGCAGATTTAGTATAGGATTATTGTATTTTTGCTTAACTCGGTACTTATGGTGATGGGAGCTGGCTTGTGGGTTTTAAAAAGGTTGTCCTGTAAAATGACTAATTCATTAAAGTATTTGGTACATGGCTGAAAGTTTCTCTGGAATGATTTTGATTTTTGTATTTAACCTTACATGAATAACAGCATGCATAAACGGTGCAAGTTGCTCGTCGAAGTTCAGTTCTGTTACTCTAAGAAATCAGTACACTAAAAAAATTGGCTCTCGAAGCAAACACATTAAACTCTAGCAATCAAACCAGGTTTACTTTGTTTTACTTCTGAAAAATCAGTTTCATAAAAACATGTCGCAAGTAAATTCATTGAGGGTATTTGCTAGGGCTAGAGCAATTGGTACTAAACTTTTTTTTTGGTTGTTTTAATTGCAGAACATCAATCAAAAGCCAGTAATACTAAGGAAACGAAGGCAAAGAATAAAAATCGAAGTAAACTGGGATCTCTTCTACTACAGGTAAATAGATGTACTGTACTAGATAGCCATGTGCTTCAATTTTTTTTTTCTCCAATTAAGGAAGTTCATTTGACAGCAAATGCAGCTCTACCTCAGCTCCAGTTTTTGAGGTTGTATTTAACTGTTTTCTGCTTTGCTTTTAAAAGTTTCTAAAAAAAACCCAAAAAAACAAAAAACCAAAACAACCCCCCCCCCCCCCCCAAAAAGCCAAAACAAAACTCTGAAGCAGAAAACTTTTGAAACATTATAGAAACTCTAAACTGTTTCTGGGATGCACATAGTGAATCCTAATAAGACGTGGTATTAATCTACACTGTTACATTTACTAAACTTTTTTACAAACTTGTACAATAAGAGAAGATGTGACAAGCCAGCTTAATGCTCCAGTGGAGTTTTGTGAGTGGCTAGTAAATGTAATAGTATGTGAAGATGCTCTCTTGGGGGGGGTGTTTGTTTTTTCACGGGGTGGGGGATAGAGACTAGACAGGGATTTTATTTTGGGCACAGTTCTTGATCCCCATTTTAATATCTGAGGCAGGAACTGAGACTTTTTTAGTATTTCCTGCAAAGTTGCAAGTGAGAGAACTTTACATGTGTACACTTGCATTGTAAAAATCCTTGATTTATCAAATCTGAATACTGATATAATACAAATGGTAATATAATAGCAATATCAGCCATTCAGGTGAAGTTTAGAATGTGACACCTGAAATGCTGCCTTATTTATTGGAGTACTAAAGAACAAAAGGAACCTACAAGGTTGAACTGGAAAAAAGGACTTCTGGCTATAGAAAGTGATATTCCTGTGTCACAATGCTGCAAATGCGGTTGTAAGTTAATTGAAATTTTTTTTTTTTTTAAAAAGGCCAATTGAACGCTATTAAACCTTGTATGACCCAGAGGCTGACTCAAAATACTTAATCTGAAATAGGGATAACAAAGTCTGACTTGGGCAGTTTTAGAGATGAGCTTATAGAAGGAACTGGAAAGTTAGTGAATAAAGGCAGGCTTTGCTGAGAAGCTGAACCTATATAAAGTATGAGGTAGAAAGGGTTTCATACCTTCTACGGTTGGAAGGGACCTGGGTGGATAATCTAGTCCGACCCCCTGCCATGGCAGGAAAGAGTACTAGGGTCAAACGACTCCAGCAAGGTGTACATCCAGCGTCCTCTTGAAGACCCCCAGGGTAGGAGCCTGCACCACTTTTTTTTCTTTTGGATTTGTAGATTCTAAACCACTCCTTTTTTTTTTCCCCCAAGGGTAAATACTGAAGAACTTCAAATGGCCAGTTCTACAAGATGAGAGCTCTAACTTCTGTTTAATTGTATAGTTAGCCGTTTTAAAGTATACATGGGTTGGGTTGACATGTAGTTAAGTCTAAACAAACTCTGGCACTTATGGTTTCAGAGTTTGCTTCCTGGGTGCCATGTCTTACCTGTGTGCTCAGGAACGTAGCACGTTTAGCCAGGTTTGCTAGCTGGGACTGCTGCAAAGGCCCTGGGGGGTCAGCCTGCCAGCCTGTGGCTACTCTGACATGGCTCAACAAGCTATGGAGGGGCTGGCTGGGGCACAAGGGTGTCCCAGCATGGGGTTAGTGGCAGGTAGTCCCCACACTGAAGCATGTTTGTGCCCCAGCCAGTCCCTCAAACATCCACACATGTTGCTGCAGAGTTTAAAAACAAAACAAAAACATGCAAAACTCTACAAAGTGCTGCTATTCTGCTGCAGAGTTGATTTGGTTTGCTCCTGTGTAATAACCTTGCATGCATAGACATGAGATGTTTACTGTGGAGCTGATCAACTCCTAAGTAAATGTCTCATTTTAGATAGGTCCATCCAGAACATCATACCTGTTACTTTTATTACAAGTAAACTGATGGTAAGTAGCTGACAGGTGCTACATTTAGAGAGAGAGTACCTTGCTTATACATTTTGAGAAATACCTTTTTAATAAATCCATGCAACCAGCTAACTTTGTTGGCCTGTTACCACTTCTGTTGCCACCTATACAACTGCAGATCACTGTTTTGTGGAAAATGATACTGACTAAAAGTCAGTTCTGATGCAATTAGTACCACCTGGAACTAGCCAGAAGCTTTTCTCTGTTCTTATTGACAGTGTCTTCTGGCTTGCTTTTAAGTGCAGAAGCTGCTTCCCTGTCTATGGAAACTTTTTTTTTATTACAAAATGGGTGTGTTGAGTAAGTGTCACTGTAGCATCAAAACGCAACACAAGCTGATTTTTTGTACTCCAGTCTGTGTTTTAATTTTACTTGTTAGCAGGTGTTTAAACCAACTGTTTGGCTATGTCCAGACAGGCACAGATGTGCAGTATATGGTGCTGCAGACCCATTTGTGGCACCACACACTATGCATGTAGACATCCCCTGTGCTGCTACCTTACAGCAA
>NW_017728886.1:76836166-76840633 GCF_001723895.1 Crocodylus porosus
TTGGTTTGGTTTTTTGTCCCCTGGAGATCCCAGGGTCAAAAAACCATGTCCAAAAAAAAAAAAGTGGTACCCCACAAAACTCCACTGGAGCATTAAGCTGGCTTGTCACATCTTCTTCTCTTATTGTACAAGTTTGTAAAAAAGTTTAGTAAATGTAAGTGTAGATTAATAGTGCATATAGCACAGCATGCACTTTGCAAAACCATAGCTTGCCTGGAGCCATGCTCCAGCTGCCTGCTAGGCTCGCAGCTGTAGGAGCACCATGGATGGAGCTCCCCAAGACCCCCAGAACCCTAGGTAAGGCTTCTGGTTCCAGCCTTCTCTACCCCATCCAGGATAACCTACTGTATGCCAGAGGGTGTGTGGCATGGGCATTCCTTGGGGACAAGTAGCAGTGGTACAGGGTTTGCTGCTGCTGCTTATCCCGAGGGAAACCAAATGTCTTTTTGCTCTTGTGGACACAGCCTCTAAGCTTTATCACTTTGCTTTATATATATTGATTTTTTTTTTCTCTAGATTTCTTCAAGATCATGCTAAGTCTAACTTGATTTGGAATTTCAAAACACGGGAAGAACTAAGAGATACACTTGAATCTGAAATGAGAGCATTTAATATTGACAGAGAACTTGGCAGCGCTAATGTAATCTCATGGAACCATCAGGAATTTGAGGTAGACCATTTTACTTTGCCTAGATTTTTTTTTTTTCCAATATTAGAACTGTTGCTCAGTTCTAGTATTTGTGCAAACTGTTTCTCTAGATTTACTGTATGCACCTTGAACCTCCATTGTCATCTCAAGTTGGCAATTTGTATAACTCTTACAAACCTTTTATGAATAAGCTACATACTTGCAAGTAAAGCAAGTCACTAAACATTCTGACCAAATGGGCCTTGTACAGATGAAATAAAGTTCCAATAAATCTTGGGATTTTCATAATAAACTTGCTAAAACAAAATATTTGACAAGTCCTTTGCTTAGAACAGGGGCAGGCAATTTATTTCGGGCAGAGGGCTGCTTACTGAGTTTTGGCAAGCCATTGAGAGCTGCATGACAGGCAGCCAGGGGCAGATAATTCTCTAAATTTTTGTAGAGGCCCCACAGGCTGTATAGACTGGCCTAGTGGACCACATCCAGCCTGCAGGCCATGTTTTGCCTTCCCCTGGCTTGGGACATTTGAATATGTCTAGGATGCTTTGACACGTTAACTCAGGAGCAAAATTTTCTGTCCAGAGCTCTATCGTGTGAATAAGACCATAACTTTTGAAATCTTAAGTGATAACCAAAGTTGGAAACCCTGAATCAGATCAAGGAAAAGCCTTCAGGCTATGACTACCTTGGTACTAAAAAGTAAAAACTTCTCTAGTCTTCTGGTTTAAAAATTTTTTTTTTTTTTTTTTTTTTTTTTAAATGATTTGGCATGGACATGAGTAATCCTTGGAGACTTCTCTTTTATGCTTTTAGCTCTGGACTCCAAATACTCTTAGCTGTGTGGCAGCAGGGCAAGTTGATTTGCCTTTAATGCTTAACACTTATGCTTCAGTGTTTGAACTTGAACTTGAACTGCCAATATCTTACAACATTGCCCTCTCTTTATACCAGACTAGCTAGGCAGAAGTAGGGAGCAGAATAAAGTCATACCAAAGGTTGGAAGGTAGTAGAAACCTTTATCTCTGCGGAGAATCTCATCGGGGAAACTGCTGCACTAAAGGCAGAGGCAGTCTAACAGTCTGTTTAAACAGGATATGGGCAAGCAGAAAGTGTGTAATCTACAACTGTTCATATGCCTTGCATTCTGGCTTGTTATGGGTGGGTTTTTTTTTCCCCTTGGTCACACTACAAATATGCAGGAAACCCAAGTCTGTCGTCATCTTTCCAAAAAGAAAGGCTTCATTGAGAGTACTTTGAGGAATGTATCAAAATGGCTATTGTGGAACTTTACATTTCAAAATATGCTTCTAAAATGAGACTAAGAATCAAGTTTATTGATAGAGTACTTTAATATGCAAGCAATGCTTGTACATGTACAGAATATCTGGCTTCTAAATAAGGTAAAGGGATCTGATTTTTATAAGCATCTCGGTACATACTGAATCAAGCATAGTTGTTTTGGCACATCCACATCTTGGCATGTAGAAATACGATACTGCAGTTAGACGTTGTCCAGCATGACCCCTGACCCTTTTTTTTTTAATCTACTTTGTGTAACCTGCATGTAAAAAATGCAATGGCATTGTAACCAGAAATGAGTGGCATTGGATTACTTCCATATTGTAAAGGCACAATTTTGAGATTCAGCTGGCAAGGGCCATAAGGAAATTTTAAAATAAGATGCTATCAGTGTCAAGAGGAAGACCAGAGAAACTAGGCCCCTTACTGAATATGGAAGGCAGTCTAGTTATGGATGATGCATAACTAGACTGCCTTTCTTTTTTTATCTTTTGTCTCCATAAGTTAGGCCAGCTGATACATGAGTGCAGTGGGCAGCAAAAATAGGGAGGGAGTCAAACAATCTGTAGTAGTAAAAGAACAGGTTAGAAATTTAGAGAAGTTAGAGGATTTTAAGTTGGCAGGGCTGTGTGGGATGCACCCTAGGGTACTGAAGGAACTGACTGAGGTGGTTTTGAAGACTTTGGCTGCCCTCCTTTTTGAGAGTACATAGTTTCACAGTAAGTAGGGTTGGAAGGAACCTGAGCAGATCAAGTCTGACACCCCTGCCATGGGCAGGAAAGAATGCTGGGGTCAAAGAACCCCAGCTAGGTGATTTTTTTTTTTTTTTAATCTTCCTTTTTTGAAGACCCCCAGGGTAGAAGCGAGCACCACTTCCCTTGGTAGTTGGTTCCAGATCCTAGCTGCCCTGACTGTGAAGCAGTGCCTCCGGATGTCTAGCCTGAATCTACTCTGTCGACTTAATGGCCATTATTCCTTGTTACTTCTGGTAGTGCTCGGGGGGCGGGGAACAGACTCCCCCATAGCCTGCTGGTCCCCCTTGGCCAGTTCGTAGATCACCACCAGATCCCCTCTCAGCCTTCTCTTGTGGTGGCTAAACACGTAGGGCTTCCCTGATCATGCGAGTGGCCCTTCTCTGGACCCTCTCAATGCTGTCCACATCCCTCCTGAAGTGCGGCGCCCAGAACTGGACACAGTACTCCAACTGCGGCCTGACTGGTGTTGCATAGAGGGGGAGGATCACCTCCTTGGATCTGCTTGAGATGCATCTGTGGATGCATGACAACGTACGGTTAGCCTTCCTGACCACGTCCCCCACATTGGCAGCCCATGTTCATCTTGGAATCAGTAATGACTCCCAGATCCTTTTCTGCCTCTGTGCTGACTTGAAGGGAGTTCCCCAGCCTGTAGGAATGCTGTTGGTTCTTCCTCCCTAGGTGCAGTACCTTGTACTTGTCAGTATTGAATCCCATCCTGTTCTCATCCACCCACAAGGTGCTCTTCACCTCCTCATCCAAGTCACTGATGAAGATATTGAACAGTGCAGGCCCAAGGATCGAGCCCTGGGGGACCCCACTACCAACATCCCTCCAGGTTGAATAAGACCCATACACTACCACTTCCTGGGTGCGGCCCTCCAGCTAGCCATCAGACTGTAGGTGTTAACACCACAGTTGCCTAATTTTTTTTTAATGAAGCTGGAGTGAGAGAGTGTCGAAGGCCTTCTGAAAGTCCAGAAAGACTACGTCCACTGTGACGCCTGTGTCCAAGGATTTTGTGACCTGGTCATAGAAGGCAACCAGGTTGGTCTGACGGGACCTGTCTCAAATGAACCCATGTTGGTTGTCCCTAAGCATGATCTCCCCCACAGATGTGCTCCTGGATAATTCTCTCTCTCTCAAAGAGCTTCCCTAGGACCAAAGTAAGATTAACGGGCCTGTAGTTTCCTGGGTGGTGGTTCTTCTCTTTCTTGAAAATGGGGACCACATTGGCCCTTCCCCCCCCCCCAGTCTTCTGGCACCTCGCCAGAGTACCATGAATGCTTGTAAAGCTGTGCCAGGGGTCCCCCAGTGACCTCTACTAATTCTCTCAGCACTCTAGGGTGGAGATCGTCAGGACCTGCTGACCTCAAACATGTTTGGACCCACCAAAAGTTCTGACTAGGTCCTCACTGACCCTGGGCCTGGCTGTGCCTCCCCTGGGTCTGTTGGGGATCCCCGGGGGGGGGGATGCCCCAGTCCCTGCTCAAAGATGGAGGCAAAAGAATTGTTAAAGAGGTTAGCTTTGTATGGTGTGACCACCAGATGTCCCAGCATATCCTGCAGAGGCCCTATGTTACCCAGTACCTTCTTTTTACCCTCTGTGTATTTAAAAAAGGACTTCTTGTTGTCCCTAATCCGGGTTCATAGATTCATAGATTCATAGATGCTAGGGTCGGAAGGGACCTCAATGGATCATCGAGTCCGACCCCCTGCATAAGCAGGAAAGAGTGCTGGGCCTACATTACCCCAGCTAGATAC
>NW_017728886.1:76840644-76872103 GCF_001723895.1 Crocodylus porosus
CTCGTTGAGGAGTTCAGCCTTGTCCCCTCTGTCTGTCACCAATTGTTTCTGCCCATTTAGCAGGGGTCCTATTCCTCCCTGGGCCTTCCTTTTACTCCCTATATATCTAAAAAACAATTTCTTATTGTCTTTTAACAATTTCTTATTGTCTTTTAGTTGCTAGTCCTAGTCCCATCTCTGCCTTAGCCTTCCTAACAGCTCCCCTATAATCTCGAGCAATGGAGGTATAATCCTCCTTGGTGATGTCTTCTCCCTTTCATTTGGGTATATGCCTCCTCCTTTTAGCTTTTGAGACACTTATGGATGCTTTTTGGTGAGCCATGGGGGCTTTTGAGTACTCCTGCCCCCTTTTTGATATGTGTGGGGATTGAAGGAAGGTCCCCTTAAGGAACAACCAGTTTTTTTTTTTTTTTTTTTTTTTTGGACTCCCAACTCCCCTCCCTTCCTGGGATCTCAGTGCTTCCCTGACTAGTCTCTTCATCTCATTGAAATCTGCCCTCCTGAAGTCCAGGGCTGCTGCCTTGCTGCAGGCCTTTGACACCCTGTGCTGGATGGTGAATTCTAGTAGGTGATGATTGCTATTGCCCAGGTGGTTGAGAACTTGCAGTCCCCTCACCAGGTCATTGCCTGTGGCCAGGACCAGGTCCAGGAAGGTATTTCTCCTGGTGGGACTGCACCTCATGGGTTAGATGGAGGTCCTGTAACTCAGCTAGGAACCTACATGAGCAGTCAGACGTGGCTGACTGCCCTTCCCAGCAGATGTCCGGATAGTTTTAGGTCACCATGATGACTTAACTACCTCCTATGAGCTGACCTGAGAATTCCTGGTCCAACTCTTACCCCTGGTTGGGTGGCCTATAGTAAACCCCTACTCTTAAGTCCCTTTCCCCCCAACCCCCTTGTATATGGACTCAGAGCACTTCAGTCTGCCCCTCGTCTGACCCAGTGCTGTTTGTTGAGGATGTGTATTGCTCTTTGACAGAGTGCCACACCCCCACCTTTCCTCCCTGTTCTATCCCTCCTTTATAGCCTATAGCCCCTGACCAACCAGATTTTCCTAGGTGATTTTTGGCTTGGTAGATGATGGAAGAACAGTGGATATGCTGTGCCATAACTTTAGCAAGGCTTTTAACACAGTCTGTCATGACCATTCTCAGTAACAGGCTGAGGAAATGCAGACTAGATGCAAGTGCTGTGAAGTAGATACTTAACTGCTTGAATCATTAGTGAGTTATGGCAAAATGTGTAGTGGAGTCTGTCCCGAGTCCAGTGTTCATTCTTAATGACTTGAACAATGGGATTAAGTGCATGCCTAGCTGTCACATGACTCCAAGTTGGGTGGAGTTGGCAGGCATTCCAGTGGGTAGGTCTAGAATATAGAATGACCTGGATAGACTGGTGAAATGGTCCGTAATCAGTCAGATGTTGTTCAGCAAAGTTTATTGCCAAGTCCTGCACTTGGGATGGAATAATTGCATGCACAAGTACAGACTGGGGAATGACTGACCTGCAGAGATGGACCTAGTGGGTTACAGTGAACCACAAGCTGAATGAGCCAACAGCATACTGGGTTGTATTAACAGAAGTGTAACTTGCAAATCAAGCAAAGTGATTCTTATGCTCTATTAGGCACTGTGATGAGGCTTCACTTGGAGTATTGAGTCCAGTTTTGGGCCTGATGCTTCAAGAAAAATGCAGATGATTTGGAAAGTCTGGGGCAGATGAACAAAAATGATTAAGGACCTCAGAGGCAGGACTTACAAAGAAACACTGAAAGAACTAGTTGGGGGAAAAAAGACTAAGGGGAGATCTTGATAAGGCTTGAAATATACCTAAAAGGTGATTATAAAGGAGATGGGCTTTTTTCTGTAGCTGTAAGGGAGAGGACTAGAAACAATGGCTGTAAGCTTTGGAAGGGGAAATTTTAGCTCAAATTAGGGGATCACTTTCTGATTGACATGTAAGTATTGGAACAGGCTACCTAGAGAAATTGTGGCATCTCCATCCTTGGAGGCTTTCACACACATTTGAATTAAATGGTTTAGTTGGGGATGATTCTACCTTGAGCAGGGGCTGGGTTAGGTGACCCTGTTTGGGGGTCCCAACCTGCCCTATGATCCTGTGTGGCTTCACTACTTCTTGTACTGAGATTTCTTGGTTGTTGGTACTTAGAATTGTTAGTGGTATTATCATAATATGGGATACTGTAGTATCCGGTAGAGGAGATTGCTTAAATAAGAGTATTTAAGTTGATGATATGTAGAGTGATGCATTATTCCATAAGGCATACCATTAGGCTAATTCTTCAGGGACTTCCTGTCTGAAAACTAGCAGAATACCTACTTGGAGATCATCTTAGTTTTGGTCACCGTCTCATACCGCCTGGAATGTGTATTATTTTTTCTGTCCTAGACATTTTTTTTAGCGATAGGCTTGGCAGTACTATTTATAGTCTCGGCAGTACTACATTCCCTAATACCATGGCCAAAAGGGACTTGAAGGGTCATGATTGATCAGAAGATGAGTATGAACCACCAGTGAGATTGTTGCAGCCAGCAAAGCAAGCAAAATCCTGGCTTCCATCTGTAGATGCTTCTCTAGCATGTCATCTTCCTGCTGTACTCTGCCTTGGTGAGGCCGCAGCTAGAGTACTGTATCCAATTCTGGGCTCCGCAATTCAAAAAGGATGTGGAGAAGCTTGAGAGAGTGCAGAGGAGAACCACGCACGTGATTAGAGGGCAGGAAAACAGGCCTTGTGATGAGAGGCTGAGAGCTATGGGACTTTCAGCCTGGAAAAACAGGCTCAGTGGGGACCTGGTGACTGCCTATAAGTATACAAAGCTTGTATATTGGGATCTGGGGGAACAGCTGTTCACCAGAGCGCCCCATGGGATGGCAAGGGCAAATGGTCACAAACTTCTCCAAGACTGTGTTTCAGGCTGGACATAAAGAGGAACTCCTTTACTGTCCAAGCCCCCAAAGCCTGGAACAGACTGCTGCCAGAGGTGGTGCAAGCACCTACTCTGGATTCCTTTTTGAAAGTCAGTTGGATGTTTATCTTGCTGGGATCCTATGACCCCAGCTGACTTCCTGGCCCTTGGGCAGGGGGCTGGACTCAATGATCTTCCAAGGTCCCTTCCAGCCCTCATGTCTATGAATCTGACTGACTGTTTCTATCCTTTTAATAAAATAGAATCTATTAAACCTTGTCCTCTTAAATAGTAAAGTTACCTAAAACCTTTACTGCCATATTGCAGGAAGGGCTTAAAAGTAAACTTCACTCGGTGCTTCACAAAGTGCAGTAATATTTAAAATACAGCATCTAAACTTGATTCCATTTTGTAGCATGCTGGAAATGTGACAGTACAGAAATCTGAAGTAGTCACAACTTTTTATTTGCCTTAAATTATAGGTCAAGTATGAGTGCCTTTCAGAGGAAATTAAAATAGGGGATTATTACCTAAGACTGTTATTGGAAGAAGATGATACTGAAGAGAGTGGAGCAATCAAAAAATCGTAAGCTGCTGTTCAGTGCTCGTTCTCGGGAGGGAGGCAGATTCCTATTTCTTCACTGTAAAATCTTCTTTTTTTTTCCTTTCCAGGTATGAATTTTTCAATGAACTCTATCATAGATTTTTGCTTACCCCAAAAGTAAATATGAAATGCTTGTGTTTACAAGCGCTAGCCATTGTTTATGGAAGATGTTATGAAGAAATAGGGCCATTCAGTGATACCAAATACATTGTTGGGATGTTGGAACGGGTAAGATTTTCTTTTTATTTTAAATTGCAACCCAGTATGGTGACTTGCCTATGAAATCATTTGGGACTTGCTGACAGCCCTTCAGTGTGATTATGTGGCTTACAATTTTGTTTTTTCAGTTTTGAGCTTGAAGCTCCATTGGAAAGCTGCATTTTAAATTTCCATGCTCCTTTAATCCCTGCTTTTTTAGTAATTTCTGTCCACTTTTAGTTGGCCGGTACTCAACTGGTGGAAATCTCTAATGCTATTGCACTAATATGCAAAAACAATATATTTGAAAATGCCAATAAACTAGATTGTGAAAAACAAACAGAATTGATTGCATTTGGTTCAAAATAAAAAATCCTGTCTGGGGAACAGGCCTCTTTCATGGAGGGGCTGCATCTGAGTGCTTGGCTTTAAAAGCACTAGTTACTGAGGCAGTGTATTTTGCCAAAACTATGGGGTGAATTGGATAACTCGCTGCCCTTTTACTTATTTTCATGTCCCCTTCTTTAACTGGTCTCCAAGATGAAAGCAGATACCAGCCATCCAAGTTTTGCCCTGTTCAGTGTGAAGATGAACTGAAGAATACTTTGGCTTTTGTTCTTGTCTTCAGTTCTTGGTTTAGTTGTTATCTTCTTGTAGCAGGTACAAATATGGCTCTAAGAAGTTTAGAGCTGCCTCTTACAGTGCTCTGGGTCTCTGGTCTTTTTCCAGAAATACTGCTAGCCACCAGTTTGAGCTGTGTGTGTGAGAGCTGACTCTTTTTTTTTTTAAGTGCACTTTAGTTCTTGGATCCTTTTGTCTTTTAGTACTGCTCTGGTGAAGTGATGAGAAATAGGTCTACTCATTTAAAAAAAAAAAAATTTACTTTTAGGTTTGAATTGTACAGGTTGGTTTTTTTTTTTTGTTTGTTTGTTTTTTTCCCCTAATCTAACTTCCCAGTCTAGTGGTTAACCTGATTCAAGTAGTATCTTCATAAGGGAGGCCTGCCAGAAATGGCTATAGAGCTTTTCTTTGAAGTGAAGCAAAAATAAACTCTAGAACAGATGTGTGTATGCAGGTTGGTTTGAGGGTTTTTTGAGTAGGGTGTTTGGCTTTCTTTTTATTGTTTAGTTTTTTGGGGTGGGGGTTAAGAGTGAAAACACTTCAGCAAGATGACTGATAGAATGAGACTTTTGTGTAGTGACTAGCAAGATCTTTGAAGCTATTTAGGTCTGAAGTTTTTTAGTAGATGTTGCTTGAGCCATTTTGTTTTCAATCCCCTTTTCTCTAAAAATTTCTAAGCCTTAAATTTGTTTCAGTTAATGTCTGACTGCTTTACATAAACAAGACTTCAGTCCCTGGCTTGTCATTTAAGACGTATTTGACACTGGAGATGTAACGACCAATTTTTAAAACTTGATCGGCTAATTCAGTTTGTATTTCCTGTCATGCCATGCTTATCCTCTTTTTTCTTTTTTTTTTTTTTTTTCTTTTTCAATAGTGTACTGATAGACTTGAGCGGGACAGACTTATCTTGTTTCTTAACAAGTTGATTCTTAATAAGGTATGAGATCTTATTTTGCAAGTATGTAATTTAAGGAACTCATCTGCTTTATGAATTGATAACTGTTGCTGTTGCATGGCATGTGTTTGCATGAAAGTATAAGGATAGGGATTCAGCTCTAGTGTTAAAAATCAATCCAAGATTGGCTTCAAATGTTATCCAGTGATCTTTAAATTCTGTTTAAAAATGGTTGTTAGAACTACCCTTTTTCCTGTTGGATGCAAAACTTATGTATGGATCAGTTACTGGAAGGGATTTAAGAGTTTAGAAGTATTTGTTGTATTGGGCTGTATTATTCCATGCTAGTTCTTGGAGAACACTTCAGGTGCTGCTTGTTCATGTGGGGGTTTTTTGAGTGCATTGTGCAATACATAAATAAAGGGGGACTGGTCATATCCTAAAATTGTTGGTTTTTTTTCTTCTCCTCCCCAATCTTTGTACAGAAAAACGTTAAGGATGTTATGGATTCAAATGGTATTAGAATCCTTGTGGATCTGTTAACCTTGGCACATCTCCATACAAGCAGGGCTACAGTACCATTGCAAGTATGAAGTCTCTAGTTTTTTAATACAATGTATTCTCTCAATTTTTTTCTTAAACTTATTTTGTTGTATTGTCTTGATGCTTGGTCCAGAAATGGAATAGTAAGAAACTAGATATTTGCCCTTAATGGGACATGCTTCTGTGTTTAAGAACTAGTAAAATTCAAGAGAAACGTACACTGAAGTTCCTTCATAAATCATAATACTACTTGTCCCTATATATAGTCTGTCTGTATGGAAGTTGACTCTCTCTAAATATCTTTTTAGAGTAATGTGATTGAGGCAGCACCTGATATGAAGAGGGAGAGTGAAAAAGAATGGTACTTTGGCAATGCAGATAAAGAAAGGAGTGGACCTTACAGCTTTCAAGAGGTATTTCTTGTGTAGTTTTTTTGCTGTGTTTTTCAACAAGGGCTTTTAAAAAGTTCCTCTTTTGAAGGGATATTACTCTCCGTAAGAGGAAAGAGGTAAAACTGTTTTTGTATTTTGCGTTGCATATTTATCAAAGCATGCAAGAGCAACTTCCTCACAAGTTTCTGGCATAATCTGCAGGATTACAAGTCATAAAAAGGTGACTCTTTTTTTTTAATCATCTAGGTAGTATTCCAAAAGTTTGGTAACTTTCTAACATTTTACAACTTGTACAATTCATGACAGAACTCAGGTTCTTGAGCTTTTGCTTAAAAACATTGTAGAAGTGTCACTCAGTTGTTGAAAATAAGCATACAAGCATAAGTCTATAGTTCTAATGCATTTTAGTGTTGTCACAAACGAAATGACTTCATAGCATGGGTTCAGATGCATGCATCAAGATGCTAAAGTAGACAGTCTTCTGAAACTTTTAAGAGAGCACTTCTTTTATTTGGAAGCTGATGCTCAGGAGGGAGGACATTGCTTGAACCTATTCTGATTAATCACTTGGAGACAAATTTTAAACTTTCATTCAAATATTATCCAAGGATGATCTTAAAATGAGCAACCAACAATAGTGATTTAGAATAGTTTTTATTGCTGTAATGAGACTCCTTCAGTTTGAAAATCATTTCTAAGTTTTCTTTCTTGACGTTTAATCCTTTGAATACATCCTTAATATATGAAAAGTGTAGCTCTTTAGAAAAGGAGAAAATACTTGCAGTGGCTTTCTTTCATCATGGAAGTCCAACCCTTTACAAGTATGCAAGAAAGGTCTTGATAGCTTATAACTATTGTAGGACACAAGAAGGAAAAAACCTTACTGATCGTTGCTTCAGGGTATGTAGGAACACTAACTAATATCTCTGATCTTTAAATAGATGGAGGAGCTATGGACCAAGGGAAAATTGACCTCAAAAACACGCTGCTGGGCTCAGGGCATGGATGGCTGGCGACCATTGCAGGTCATCCCTCAGCTTAAATGGTGCTTGTTGGCCAGTGGACAGGCTGTACTAAATGAAACTGACCTTGCCACACTTATTCTCAACATGTTGATCACAATGTGTGGATATTTCCCCAGCAGGTAACAACAAGTTTAATTCCCAGATGAGAAATTGCTAGTTTCTGTAACTGGCAAAGGTATTTGGGGCATAACTACTATGGCTTATTAAACCCTGGAGTTGCATGAATCTTAAATAAGATATGCGAATGCCTCCTTGTGACAAGTTGCATTTGAATTTCTATAAATGCAAAGATGGGTGTTTTTTCTCTGGTGTGGTCCAGGCCTGGGGAGAAATAAGGTGGCTTTCTTACTATTGGACAACATTAAATCCTAATTGCAGGGTCAAAGCTTTTGGTCCTTGCTGCAGTTTATTTGAGAATTATGTAATCGTGTTTAAATGTTGACTAGAATTTTTAGTGTGTGTATTTATTTATGCTAATATTTCCATGGGAATGTGCTTTGTGTTCAGTTTGTAATTTCACTAAAATTGATATTAAGGTTGAGATCAGATCAGTTTCTTAAGCAACTGAGCAACAAGGTTAATAATGATCAGTGTAAATTTTAAGGCTGTCAGTAAGCTGAACTAAACAAAGTTGGTTCAAAGTACAAAGAAGACATTTTAGATGTGTAGCATTGCTTAAAATATTCACTTTTTTTGTAATATTTCAGGGATCAGGATAATGCAATAATAAGACCTTTGCCCAGAGTAAAGAGGCTGCTTTCAGATGGTACTTGCCTTCCCCATATCATCCAGGTGACTAGTTTGTTTTACTAACTTGCAGTAGGATTTTTTTGAGAGGAATATACCAATACTATTCCAATTTAATATTTGACACTCGGTCTCTTTTTTCTAAGCTTTACTAGCATTTTTGTTTTAATTTTGATTAGCACGTTTAACTTTTTTATGAGTAGTGTGCCTGTGGATCTTTGAAAGGGTTTTTTGAAAAACCGGGTGAGACTACAAAATGCTGTTTGTTCAAATTTCAGTTGCTGTTGACTTTTGATCCAATCCTTGTTGAGAAAGTTGCCATACTGCTGTTCCACATCATGCAAGATAACCCACAATTACCTCGTTTTTATCTGAGCGGTGTATTCTTCTTTATTATGATGTACACTGGTTCAAACGTGCTTCCTATTGCAAGGTGAGGACAAGAATGGTAGCAGTAGGCCCTTTATAGGAAGGGGGAGGTGTCTTCTCTGCATATTACTCAAGCTTTATGGATTAAGTGTGTCTAATGTTTTCAGTGTTCACTTCTGTGCACTTCCTCTGAGAACTTTCTGGGCTCTGCCAGGGCATATATACAGTTGCACAGAATAAGCTGCCCAGTGTACTGTTAAAATATTGTAAATGCTGGAGTCTTCTGTTGGCTTAAAATGGCAAAGCCAAGTTGTCAATGAGTGTTCATAGTTTGGGGTGGGGGGGGGGGAGGAATAGTACTGTAGCATCTTAATCTGAACCATTTTGGGTTTACCTCTAATAATGGCTAGATATCAACCAGTATCTTGATGAGGGTGACATATATTTTAGGATTAAAGTCTTAATGACAACCTGTTTATGTTCTTACATAAGCATGCCCAAATAACTGTTCTTAACTGTTTTTTATTTTATTTTTAAGTATTTAAAGCTATTGTTTCAGTTATAATGGCTTCCTATTAAAAGGATTTATTTTACTGTAAGTCTATTTACAAAATGTAAGTTTAATTTTTAAATGACTTGAATCGGAGATTTAGTTAAATCTTTATAAATTCCAGTCTAAGGCAACTAAGCTTGTAAAGCAATTATTTGACCATACAGATTTGATGTACTTTGAAAATGGATTTTTTTTGCTAGAATTTAGGCTTCAGGTTGGCTGCAACAAAGTTCAGGCTGGTAGGGAAGTAGAATAAACAAAACAACATGCAGTTGCTTAATTGGCTCACCTTTTGCTATATACTCTTTTGCACAGACATGCTGAACATCACTAATACTAAAATTATCCTTCCTCTTAGGTTTCTGAGGTACACTCATACAAAACAGGCTTTCAAGTCTGAAGAGGTGAGTTTACTAGAACAGAGGGGTTCTGCTCTAATTGTTAAACATGGTATTAACATAGATTTATACATTTACTTTGTGTCCTCACCCCAGATATCCATAATTCCAATCAAAGTAATTTTTGTTTTACCATAGCTCGACATGTATGCTCAAGGCAAGGTGTTTGCCTGAATTTTATGTGATTATCCTAAAAGAGATACTCTTGGCTATTTACAGTGAACTACTAAGACTTTGTATATTGTTGTAGTGATTCATTATAAAACAATGCAACGTTGTCAAAAATCCTACAGAGTCTATTAAACAGAGTGAACTAATTGAAGTTGTATCTCATCTTTAAGAAAGGAGCTTGTGTCTACTTCCTTGTTCTCTGAATTTCTATAAATAAGGAAGTAATGCCTTGTATAGAAGAATCCATTAGTCAATACTGGATTCTCTAATCCAGTATTTTAGGTTAGCTGTATGGATACCTCTTGATTTTCTGTAACTATTTCAGCCAAGAGCGCTAAAGTAATTCTTGGTTTTGGAGAAATTTGTTGCTTGTACTCATCTTGTCCTTAACCAGAACATCAATATGCTGTAGCTAACTACTTGCTGTCTTCAGCTCAGCAGAAGGCATAAGCAACTTGCTGACCCTAGCCAATCTTTAAAATTGGTCTTCATCTAATGGTCTGTGTTGGAAGATGAGCTTCACTTACCTTTTTGTAATGCTGATGATATTTTGACACAACAGCCAACTGCAGAACTATCACAGGACTTCTAAATGCAAGAATTCTCTGCTTTAGCATAAACCAAGGAAACTCTTAATTAGGACCTTAACATGCTGTTTTTTAACTGCATCTGAACACTTTTTTTCAGTTAGTGTGAGCAAACACCTTAACTTCCAAATTTCTCAACCTCTGGTGATTTTTTTCCTTCTTAGACAAAAGGACAAGATATATTTCAGAGAAGTATACTTGGACATATTCTTCCTGAAGCAATGGTGTGTTATCTGGAGAATTATGAGCCAGAAAAGTTTTCTGAAATTTTTCTTGGGGAATTTGACACTCCAGAAGCAATTTGGAGCAATGAAATGAGGTAAGTGGGGATATAGCATATCCACTGTCTTGGCTTAAACCTGTATTAGGCATGCTGGTGGGCCAGAGGTAATTGGCATTGTATCTTTTTAAGTCATAGTGGTACTAGTAATCCACTTTTAAACACTTTTTCTTAAGTGAATGGGAGTGCTAAGCACTCCGTGGAAAGGCAGGGTTCTGCCTGCTAGACTCAAGTCTCTAGGGATGCTGGTGGCTGCTGCTGTGCTAGAGCAAATGGTTGTGGCAGCAGTGAAGAAGCCCTGCACCTGGCAGTGACTGCTGCTCTATCTACAGTTACAGCTGCTGTAGCAGCACCATGGACTCTCCAGGGAGCTGCCATTTTGTCACCTTCCCAAAGTTGGTGTTTGGGGCTTGTGCCCTGCTTGCCCATACCTCGTTATGGTATTAGTTTAGTTGTGGTGGTCTTTTACCATGGAGTCTCCAATTTTAGTTCAAGTGTTTTTATACTGGCTCTGATGTCAAGTTTTATAGTCAATCCTGACTCAAACTATAATGAAAGCTATATCTAGGTAACTGTTCTTAAGCCCTTGCCAGTACTCACAATTTTCTTGGTCTTTGTGCTTATGCAAACTATATTTCACCAGAACTTTATCTGCAATTCTCAGGCGCCTTATGATAGAGAAGATTGCTGCTCATCTTGCAGATTTCACTCCTCGTCTTCAAAGTAATACAAGAGCACTCTATCAGTATTGCCCCATTCCTGTGATCAACTACCCACAACTGGAAAATGAGCTGTTCTGTAACATTTATTACCTCAAGCACCTTTGTGACACACTCAGATTTCCAGATTGGCCAATTAAAGATCCTGTAAGTAAGAACTGAGTTTTGCGTGTTTTTAAAAATGAATAAATAAAAAAAATAGTCCCAAACATTATCTATAAAAGGAATACTAACTTGATGTAAATAATTGGTGTCAGCAAGCCCTACTGAATCTTGGTATTTCTACACCTCCAAGATACTACTTTGGCTACTTTATGAATTTTTTATTTTACCGATTCTTTTCTTTCAAATATCTTCAACTTCTATGTGGGGTAGAAGGCAGAGACCTTATTGCTCTAGCAACTGAGTATGATGGAGGGCCCCTATTTGTGCTGAAGTGGATGAAAATAAATAAGTATCCTGACAAACTGGCACTTCCAATGTATACATTAGTAAAGCTTAAATGGAATAATTATTCACACTTCCTACCCAGGCTGGGTGAACTGCAAACCTGAATCTTGTGTAGGTATCCATTTCCATGGAAGTTCTTGGGTTGCAAAACTCAGCAGAAAGGTGCTCTAGTTTCAGAGAAAATCCAAAAAATTTTAAGTTGGAATCTGTGTAGCTTGTAGTGGCGTAACACTCAAGTGTTTTGTTTTTGTTTCTTCAGACACCTGGCAGCTAACTAAAGCGGTCTTAAAACACCAACTTGTTGCCAGCCTGGAAAAGCACAGGCTCAGGGGGACCTAATGGCCGCCTACAAGTGTGTGTGTGTGTGTGTGTGTGTGTGTGTGTGTGTGTGTATAAGGGGTGTACATCGGGATCTGGGGGAAGGCCTGTTCACCAGAGCACCCCATGGGATGACAAGGTCGAACGGTCATAAACTCCTCCAAGACCATTCCAGGCTGGACATAAGGAAGAACTTCTTTTACTGTCTGACCCCCGCAAGGCCTGGAACAGACTGCCACCAGAGGTGGTGGAAGCACCTACTCTGGACTCCCTTTAAGTGTGTCAATTGGATGTCCATCTTGCTGGGATCCTATGACCCCAGCTAACTTTCTGCCCCTGGGGCAGGGGGCTGGACTCCGATCTTCCGAGGTCCCTTCCAGCCCTCATGTCTATGAAACTTTACTGTAACTGTACAAACTCCCTAAATGAAATCCTTAAGAGAACCTATCAGATACCAGGTACAGCTCACTCTTCTAACCATGGCTAGGCCGCTTTCAAATCTATCATAATTCAGCCTAGAGAAATCAGATGGCAACACATGGTTTAAACATCCCATTAGAAAGCCCATCAATATGGGAATATCCAGGTAATACTTGGGTATCTTAAACTGTACTTCTGTACTGGAAATAGTGTTATTTTTTTAATAGATGCCCCCCCCCCCAAACCAGAAAAGCAAAATACTCTGAGCTGCTTGTAACAGGCACTATTATGTTAATAAACCTCTAGCTATTGAAAGAGCTTTGTGTGGTGCTCTCTTTAAATCTAGGACTATTCCTAACATCTTGAGCTTCAGATCCTTGGTTGGTGTGCTTCTCCATTGTAAAGTGCTGAAAAATGTGTTTTAAGACATGAGCTATAATGGATCTTAATTATTTCAGGTTAAACTACTGAAAGATACCTTGGAAGCGTGGAAGAAGGAGGTAGAGAAGAAACCACCTACCATGTCAATTGATGATGCTTATGAAGTCCTTAACCTTCCCAAAGGACAAGGACAGTAAGTTTAATTTAGCCATACCAATTGCACTTTTGGGGCTTATTTTGGGTAATTGGTAATGGCTTTCTCTCTGCAAAATAATTATAGCAAAACCAACTCTAACGATGTTCATTGGCTTGGAAAAATGCCTGCTTATAATTTTGGCGTATGTCCTTTTGGACACCTTTTTGAGGTTGCTGTGTAAGAGTGAAACTTTGGGTTCTATGAGTCTTGGCTTGTGGCTGGGAAGAACAGATGCATTGCTGCTGGCCTCAAGCTTTTAAGCACTGGGTCTAGTTAACTAGAGTCATGAAACCTTGCAGTGGTTCCTCAAACTCCTTCAGTGGCTGCTTCATCAATGCTTTTTCCCCAAAGTCATGGATTTTGCTGCCTGATTTGTCAGGATGGGGAGGTGGGAAAACAGTGAACTGGCAATATGAACTCCTCACAGGGATTTCCAAATAAGCACCCTTTATTCATGAGGGGTGCAAGACTTGCAAAGCCATGAAAAGAATTGCAGAAATCTGTCCTCGCCAATCAATCCATTATGTTTTTTTGGTTCTTTTCTCTATGCACTTATCTCTTCTATCCAGCCCTTTTGGTTTTTAATAAACAAGATCACAGAAATTAGATGCCTCTTCCTTTTACTTTCCACTTGCAAAAAAAATCAGGCATTGAAGTTGCCCTCAAGGGCCAATGAACAGTTCATTATTACAGTCAAATGTTTCTCACAAGGCTAAATGGAGTTTGTAGTTCTGGTAAATGTTTTAGACATGGTAAACTGTCACAGCCTGGCAAAAGAGCTTTTTTTTTTTTTTTTTTTTTCTTTGTAGTTGCCTCTTTAGTTTGGAGTGTAATTCTCAACTCCTGAGAATGGAAATAAGAATGTGACAACTTACAGCTGTAGTTGTGGTTTGTCATGATTAAGACTATGAACAGTAAACATTAAAAATGTGTTTTGTTTTTGTTTGTTTGTTTTTTACTTCTTACAGTATTTATAAAAATGAACTCTTTTTTTTTTTTTTTTCATTTTATCTTTCAGGCATGATGAAAGCAAGGTCAGAAAAGCCTACTTCAGGCTGGCACAAAAATATCACCCTGACAAGAACCCAGAAGGCAGGGTATGTATGTTTATTGATATATGGCTTTAGGTTGCACCAAGACTTAACTTGCAATATCAGTCTTTCTTTGGGATGACAGTAGGACTTAAACTTTCCTGTTTCTGCAACTCATTTGCTTCAAAAGTTTTTAAACTTCTGAACGCACTCTTTCCATGTTGCTGCCTTTCATATGAAACTTCCATGGAAGCACACCTCGAAGCTGCAGACAAGCTGGGTATTAATATTGTCCATCTTATGTGCAGGATATGTTTGAAAAAGTGAATAAAGCATATGAGTTCCTATGCACAAAATCTGCTAAAGTGGTGGATGGCCCAGATCCAGAAAACATCATTTTGATTTTGAAAACTCAAAGCATACTCTTCAACAGGCACAAAGAAGGTGGGTATACTGAGCCAGAATTGCTCTTGTGTTTTGAGAACTATTTTTGTATCTTCTGAGGCTATGTACAAACCAGCTTCTTATCAGGAGAATTGCTGTCTTCCTGGTAGAAACCTGAAGCTTTAAGATGTTCAAGTGTGTGGTTTTCATGTGGTGTTCCTGTCTCCCTGAGCAACAATGGCTACCCTGGGAGAAGAATAACCTTGGAACAACCAAAATTAAGTTTTGTCCTGGGAGATGGTGGTGCATCTGCACACCAGCTTAACTCCTCCCTCAGGACCAGGAGAAGTGGAGCCAGAAGAAAGGCTATGCCTTCTGGAGACTTGTGGTCACCAGTGTAGGAAGCACTGAGGGCTGGTAGCTGCTGCTTCCCCCTGCCCCCTATTCCATCCTATAAATCACTAGGGATAGAACTTGTCTTTTATCTTGTCTACAGAAAGTGATAGGCGAGGGAAGGGTATAAGCTACTTTCCATATGGTTGTGAAAGAGTTGCATTGGATTGCATTACCTATCTACTAGATAAAATAAGGTCTGGCTCATAGCCTTTAGGTTTGTCATGCTTTCCTGTTATCATAGAACAGGATAAAATTGGAGGGAGGAAATTGAAGTAACTTCTGTCATTTTATAGCTTCAGCTTTGATTTTTGTGATGGAAATTCTAACTAGTGTATAACTGCATTTCTCATACTGGGGTAGAAGATCATGTATTCGGTTAACATGGGTGCTTTCAAATGGCAGGATGAGAATTCTTGCCACAAAAATCACAATATCTGCAAACAGTTAGCTATTCAACATAAGTTGCTGGAGGCTGACTCCTGCAGCTGATTCCAGCTTTCATTATTGCTGGAGAAATGAGTCTTGCTCAAAACCCAGGGTTTAAATTCCTCTTAAGCAGTTCACTGCATTGCACACTGTGTGACAAGTTCTGTCTTAAGTACACTTCTATCTTTGTCTGCTTTCCTCTGCCACCTCAACATGGCAGTGGGGAAACCAACCACAGTCCTAGGCAGGATTTCCCTGTCACTTCCTGAAAGTTTTTAAAATGACAACCAAGTAAAGGATGAGTGCTATGAAAGGTAGCTCAGTCTGTACATTGCTAGCAAATCTAAGGTACTGAATACTGCCCTCCCTGTCTTAACAGTAGGGTCACTTTCGTTATTGAGCCCAGCAATGAAAACGGAATACTGTGTGAAATTTAGTAACCAACCACTGGCAGAAGACTTCCCATTTTTTCTTCAGTTAGCAGAATGGCTACATATGGATCAGACCTCCCATGTTACTGTTTTTTACCTCTTTTAGATTTGAAACCTTACAAATATGCAGGCTACCCCATGCTGATCAAGACCATCACCATAGAAACGTCAGATGACCAGCTGTTTTCCAAAGAATCTCCCTTGTTGCCTGCTGCTACAGAACTTGCTTTCCACACAGTCAATTGTTCAGCACTTAATGCAGAGGAACTGAGAAGAGAGAATGGAGTAGAGGTAAACCCCTAAGCTTAACAGAAGCCGTTCCTGACTACAGCTCCCTTTTTTATATCCAGACTTAGACAGTCAAGTCTGGAGGTGGGTAAAGTGGTACTGTGTGGATAATGCCAAGTTCTGCCCCATATGCATGCGCACACATTTTCTTTCTCCAAGACCTGTCTCCACTGACTTTTAAAGATAAGCTAGTTGTTCTACAAAGGAGTAGACATCCATACTCTAGAACAGAGGTTCCCAAACTTTTTTCTTATTGTATACCCCTTCCAGATTTTACCAGCTGCTTGCATACCTCTACTAATGTACATCTTATATTTTAACCCATTAGACTTAATTTTCATTATAGTAAGCATTTGCCATTACACAATGTCTCCCATATACTGCCTCTCCCCAGAGGTCTCTTGTACCACAGTTTAGGAACCCCTGCTCTAGAATATTCTTCTGTGAAATAGTAGCATTATTAAAGGCTCCAGTATGCTAGTTTTGCCAAAGAATAGACCAACAGCAGCTTGCTACCAAATGTTGGGAGCAAATAATTTTGAGCAGGGCTTTATTCTGAATAGTAGACCTAGAAGAAACTAAAATAATAGCTTCAAGTGCTACTTAGTCTTCCAGATATCTAAAATGTGCGACTTTCAGGAAACCATATGAAATGCCCTATGAAAGTCTGAATTGAAAAGCAAGTTGTCTTTGCAGGACTTTTTAGCCAAAACTGTTAGTAATGGATGTGCAGAGCATATGCTGCTTCATTGCATGTTTGGCAGAATAATGTTTTCTTTAGGTTTCTGTTTTAACTTACTTTTACAGGTGCTGCAAGAGGCATTTAATCGTTGTGTGGCAGTCTTGAACCGCTCCAGTAAACCAGATGACATGTCTGTACAAGTAAGGTTCAGAGCAGCTGTTTTTTTTAAATCTAATGACTTTTTTTAAAAAAACAAACTTTTTCCTAACCCATATTTTTGTCAGCTCTTGTGACCTTTTGTGGTTCTGGCAGAGCTGGCTTTAAAGTTCTATTTCCCTTTTAATTGAGGGCTTATTCTTTATCTGTGGCTTAATGTTTTTGCTTGTAGGTCTGTGGGCATGTAAGTAAGTGTTACAGTGTGGCAGCTCAGTTCGAAGAATGCAGAGAGAAGATCACCGAAATGCCCAATATCATCAAGGACCTCTGTAGACTGTTATATTATGGCAAGGTAGGATATTGTCGTAGGGTTTTCAGAAATACAGGCAGTGTTCTACAAGCTTCAGCTGAACTATGGAAGTGCATTAACTTAGTTTAATCACAAAATAATTAAACATTGTAAGCATAGATTTCCACTGGTTTAAATAAAGGTGAGACTTTTTAAAGACCTAATACAAACTCATTCTCTTGTGCAGATTTCAGTCTTGGCCTCTTAATTCTTGGCTGTAAATTGATTTTTTTGGCTTTAGGTTGGGTTTTCTCTGCATCTTGTAATTTTCAAGATGATGCACAATCAGTAAGTCATGCGTAGGGAAGTAAGAGTATGTCTAGGGCTTGCTTTAACTTTAAAAAAAAAAAAAAAAAAAAAGTTGGCTTTTAAACAAGTATAGCCTGTAGGTAGGTAGTAGCGAATGGCTATCCACTCTTACAATTGCTTCTATTTAAGAATACCCTGGAGTTCTTAATGCAGCAGTCATTACTATTGTTTCGATGTAATGAAGATGTACGCAAGTGGATTAATGGTAGTGGGTATCAGGGATGTGGAGAGCGGGCCATATTTAGATTTGGATTTGACCCAATTCAGGTTACAGTGATTTGGATTGCTGTCTTGACTTCAGTTGGGCCAAATCTGAAAAATGAATGCTGATTCGGAGAAGTGCCAATTCAGCCATAGACACAGCTTTTAAATGTTGTTGGTTGTTTGGGTTTTTTTTTCTCTATGCACCTTGGTACCAGGCACAGCTTGTGAACACTGATATGGTGGGGCAGATGGAGTGTCCCACAGGAGCATGCCCCCCCCCATGTGCTTGGTGGCAGACATGGAAGTGGACTGGAAGTGCTTCTGGTTCATTTCTGGGTCTGCCACCAAGCGTGCTGGGGACCCCCCTGCACTCCTGTGCAGTGTTTCATATGTCCTGCCATATCAGCATTCGTGAGCTGCCTGGTACCTTGAGGTATGTAGAAAAACATATAAAGCTGTCTGTCTGAATTGTTGAATCTCTCCAAATTGATTCGGAGGGTTCAGATTCAATTTGGCAAGATTAAAGGGTCTACTGACTTGATTTGGAAACTGGGCTGAATCTCCGCTGAATCAAATTGGTGGCCAAAGCTTCGTGCAGCCCTAGTTGGGTATTCCCTTGGAGTGGAGAAAGGGAGTATTCACTCCAGGTTTTGCTTCCATTCAGGGTGGCCAGACTGTCCTATTCTTGCGCTGAATGAGGATCTGTGAAGCTTTGTGGATTGTTGCTCACTTGTTGAAATGCAGCAAGGCATGGACAAGGGAGTAACTAGATTTTTTTTATTAAAAGATAAGATTAACTCAACAATAGTAATGATTTGAAATAAAGAAACTTAAATTTGAATTGGTAATAAATGGTGGTACTATTTTTAGCTGTTGACTTGATTTCCTCTGCTGTACATTTTTCCTGTAATTAAGAATATCCCCTAAGTAATCTTTTAATACGAAAAAGGAACATCAGCAGTTAGACACTTAATGTCTGTTTTGAGCAACTTTTCCACAGATTGAAAACCCAGTCTTTAGAAAGAAAGTCAAACTTGCTAGTTTTTCCCACCTCTCCCACAGCCTACCTGCTTGGGTATAGAGCTAATCTCACCTAGTTAGCTGCTGGACAGCAGTGGCTTCCGTGGAAAGTCACTTGTGTTTTGTTTGTGTTTTTTTTTTTTTAGATTTTTTTTTATCAGCAACTTTAGATGGGGGCAGGAAGTGTCCTGCTGAAACTTCTTGTCTCGGCTCTAATTTTTCCTGACTTCAGTTTTTTGTCCAGAATTTATTTCAAGTCTACAGCACTTTTTTTTTTCCTTTTGGGGTGTCTATACATGTGTATCAAGACAATTACAGTGGGTTTAGTTGTCTGGACCATGGTAATTACCATGCTCCAGCAGAATCCTGTGTTGCATGTATTGGCATCCCCATGCTGAAAAATGGAAGCAGGGCTGCAAGGCTCAGATGTTCCCCACCACCATCTTTCACCATGAGGATGCTGATGCTTTGGGCACTTTAATTAGAACAGCTCCTTGGAACTGCCCCACCTGCCTAAACGCTCCTAGACTCCAAATTTCAGTCTGTTTGCACTGGCCTCTTCACCTGTCAGACTTAAGTGGATAAAAGAATAAAAGCAAAAATACTTTCTTCTAAGTCCAGGAAGATTGTTATGGACTCCATGAATTTGTAGATCATTCAGCAATTCTTTCTAGGTTGGCTTTCCTCAGTCATGAAAAATGTATTCAATACCAGTCCTCCTTCATTTCCCAGAGCATTCCACGAGTAGCTTCCTTGGGAGTAGAATGTGTCAGCTCCTTTGCTGTGGATTACTGGCTACAAACACACTTGTTTCAAGCTGGAGTTTTGTGGTATTTGCTTGGTTACCTCTTCAACTATGATTATACACTAGAAGAGAGTGGTATTCAGAAGAGTGAAGATTCTAATCAACAGGTAATGTTAAGCTTAATCTTCACCTTTTTTAACCTGAAAGTTGAGTGAGTACATACCATTCTTTGAAGTGTAGTATGAATCCTGACCAATAATGCTTACATAGGTTAATAACCACTTTATTTAGAGAGCAGATCTTGAATATATATTTCAGTAGATGGGTGGGTCAACTGTGATACAGTAGTTAAGGTTGAAATGTTTGCATACTGTAGCTTCACTATATCCTCTAAGTGACAGGACTGTGATACAGAATGATTTTTCTGGTCACTTAACTCCTAAATGACTAATTTACCAATATGAACCTATTTAAGATGCTTGCATCCAATATCACTGGTTCTGAAATGTATTTTGGCTTAAGTGTAAACTGAATCTCACCTCTTTTTCTCTGCTCCTGTAAAATTGGGGATGGTAGCTTTTTTCCTTTTAAAAACAAAGAACCCTCCATGACAGTTATATTTTAAAGAGGATAGATTCCCACCTCCCACTGTTCTCAGTAGAATTACATATTCCTTTCTACTTCATGGTTACAATAGGGAACATCTTTCTTGGGTCTGCTCGTGTTGAGAGACAATAGGAAGACTTTGCCTAGTTTCTGGAAAGATGGAATAAACTTACGTAACCTTTTTTGTATTTTCAATGACACTCGGAAATGGCTCAAGGACAAGAAGGATGGTAAAAGGGCTAGGAAGACTAAAGCAGCTGGGGTACTACTTAAATAACTGTGGTGGTTGCTTCACAGAACCAAATGATTAGAAATGCGTAGTTACAACATTTTGACTGACTTGAGGTTCACCTGTGAAGTCAGACTTAATGTTCTTAAAGTTGAGATGAAAGGGGTATGTTAATTATCCCAGAAGTGAGCATAATTAGTTGTGTGGAGATGGGAAAGATAACTTGGTTTTGGTTTTTTTTGTCCCAGACAAGTTTACTGTATAATTTGTCCAAAACTATGATGTCAATATAGCCAGTAGCAGTAATAGAATATCTCAGTTAATACAAAGTAGAAAAAAACTGAAGTACACGAATTTTGAATTTTTCCATATCTTGATGCTTAGAAGTCCACTAATACTACTACTGAGTTTCCTAGGCTTCTAATATTTCGCTTTTGGAATAAGTAATCTCCCTGCCTTGCTACCATCCAGAACTTCAAGTTCTGAGTACCTACTGATAGGGACCTACTTTTTAATTTGCAGTTTTGTGGTTTCTGCAGAAATTGCAAAATTCAGCTGTATCTGGAATCTCTAGGAAACCATTCCATCAGCTACAATTTCCCAGAATCAACCCAAAAAATCCCAAGCCCCAGTGTGTTTATATAATATGCTCTTTTAGAATCTCCCAGTCCTTGCTGAGATGCTTTAGACAGCATGGCAGTCCCTGCAGCCACTGACATGCTTGAGATGTAATGACTATGTGGTGAGGAGCAGGGCCTCTCCTTTAATCAGCAGCAAGGGATGGGGCTTCACAGCATGAAGGGCTGCAGATTGATGAGCAAGCTGTGCAAATGGCTTAGTCTTGGCATGAGGTAAGTGGGTCCCTACTTTTTTTGATAATTTATTCCTACAGGAATACTTAGACTTATTTCTCATCGTGCCTATTCTTGTCAGAAGCTATACTATATGCCCTACTTAATAGAATTTTAGTTAAATTTCAGAAAATAACTGAAGGTGAGAACTTATTTGTCAAATCCTTTCCAACTTTTTTAAAATGTACTTGTCAGAATGCCCTAGTTTTATAGGACAGCCTCATCACCATGAGAAGCTTTCTACATAATCATTGACTACTGTCAGCCAGAAATTAATTTTTGGGGTTTTTTTGGGTTTTTTTTTTTAGGTTCTGCTACCTAAAGTAGCTGAACACATTAGAACTCAACATCACTAGGGTTTGTTTGCAGCACCTACTCCCATTACAAAATGTATGCTGACTTTATTTATTTAATTTATTTATTTATTTGCAGAACCAGGAAGCTAGTCCAAGCATGTTTATGTACATTGAAGGGTACCTATTTTGAAGGCTAACTTTTAAAAAAGAATAGATAACTCCTCAGTGTACTTCAGGTTTCTGTTCAAATACTTAAATTGTTAATGCATCTTGTTTTGTTAACAGGAAGTAGCCAACAGCCTTGCCAAACTCAGTCTTCTAGCTTTGAGTCGTCTTGGAGGGTATTTGTCTGAAGAACAAGCTACACCTGAAAATCCCACCATAAGAAAAAGCCTTGCTGGAATGCTGACCCCTTATGTTGCAAGGAAACTTTCTGTGGTCACTCCTACTGAAGTAAGATGAAAAATGCTGGTGTTTTTAATGTTTTCCTAGTAATTAGTATATCTGACACTGCCTACCAAGCACATCTAGGCCAGGCTGATTACTGAGAAGTGCAACAAGTGCAAAAGCAACTAAATTACCTTTTTTTTTATAGTTGGCAAGTGAGAAACTTATGCAGTAAGTGATCATGAGTTCTTTAAGCACTACAGGCAGAAGTGAAATACCCCAATCATTTAATTGCAAACTAATGTAAGGGGAACAGTACTTGCAGGACAAAAATGGGAGTAAGGAATTCAAGTAGTGGACAGACAGTATGAGGCTAAAAAAAAAAGGGGGCAAAATCCAGGGTGGTGTTACTCCTTTTTTTTAATGATGGAGAAAAGGGCAGCAGTGGAACCTAATGATCAGAGTAAATCATGGGGCAAATAAGGTGATGGTGTTGTATATTGAACTCAGTTGATCCAAGAACGAATGTAGAATTGGAGCAAAGATGTTCTTGTTTTAAGACCTCTTTTATAGGGCTCTGAAAATGTTTCTTACAAAACGGGTGAAGAACCAGTGGGGTAAAAATGGAATGAGTGGTGTATGAGTAGGCTTGAAATGGCCTTGACCTAGATAGTCCTTAACAATAAAGAGTTAGGTAGTACCTTGCAGTAAAGAGCAGATATTTATGTACCGCAAATGAAATAATGGATGGGGCGAGTTTCTCTCCTAGACACCCTGCCTTTGGATGATCATCATTCTTACCTATTGCGCCAGAATAAAAAAGGGTGGCAGCCCAAACAGCAGTGCTACACTTTGTACTCAGCACTTTGCTAGGAATGTGATAACTTTTAAGTAGGCTTTTTATCTAGAATAAAGAAAAGGTTGAGGAGTAAGGACAAGTAAAAGCTAGGTAGGGTTTATTCCTGAAATGTGGAGAGGGGTTCAGAACATGTAGGGAAAGGAGGAGGGAGCAGGAGATCTGTCTCAGACAGGAAGCATTGGCCTACTATTAGCCCACTGGTGGTGGTGAAACTTGTATGGTCTTGTGTGCTTCTGGAAAGCCCAGGTGGAGAACTCCTGCAACTATTAGTGCAAAATATGTATTTGTGTTGTGCATGCAGGCTTCTGGTATCTGAAAACCTTGGCCTGAACCTGTGGCTGTTTTGAATTTTTAGTAGTTTTTATGAAAGCCTTATACAAGGAAAAGAAAAATGAGCTTTCCTTGTAAAATTCAAGGTTTTAATTTGCCTTTTTGATATGAAATTTTGCTTTTTAACTCTTTATGCCGCCTCCTAGATTCTGAAGATGCTCAACAGCAACACAGAGAACCCCTACTTGATCTGGAACAATGGGACAAGAGCTGAACTACTTGAATTCTTGGAATCGCAACAAGAAAGCATGGTTAAAAGAGTGAGGCACTCCTAAAAAATCTTTTTTGGGGGGATAAATATGTAAAACTTCTTTAATGATATTGTACTTCCATCCTACCATGCGAGTGTCAGTCAATCCAAACATTCATTGATAATTACTCTGGAAGTGCTGAGGTGGCTAGTGCTGTTTAATCTACAGACAACCATGAGGGGGTAAGGCAGGATGGCACCTTTTTAGCCAACTGGTTCAGAGAGGCATGATATCTTGTGGGCAACAGCCAAGTTTTTAATCTTTCCTACTATTCTCCTAATACCAGATAAAGTAGGTTGGCTAAAATTTCATGCCCCTGAACCAATTAGCCTTAGATGTAGAAGGCAGGGTAGAAGGACAAGTGGCGTTCTAAAAATTTAGTACAAAAATTACTAATACAATTGCAAGCGTCTCACCAAGTCGGAGTCCTTAATCGGCTAACTTGAAGTTTTTATCTTTAATTTGACTCTTCAGCATAAAGTTTTAGTTTTGATATATTTTTTTTCCCCCGAAACAGTAGAGTTGCTGCTGTTTATTTGTACTAGCTGTTCTTCAACATCTAATGTAATCTGGTAATTTTTCATAAATAACAATCTTTCTTCCCTCCCTTTTTTTTTTTTTTAAGGGTGATTGTGACAAAACCTACGGATCTGAATTTGTCTTCAATGACCATGCAAAAGAACTTATTGTGGGGGAGATTTTTGTTAGAGTTTACAATGAAGTCCCTACCTTCCAGCTAGAGGTGAGATTCTGCTGGTTTTCCAATTGGCAAAAGAAACAAGTTGATACTTGAGGCTTGTTTGTTTTCCCTACCGAATAAAACAGTGAAGGGTATCACAGCTTGCATCACATGACATATTTTTTGTACATACACTTTACTAGAAAAGTGTGTTTTAAGCTCTGGACATCTACATCTTCCGTAACTTAACATCATAATAAAACTTGTCACACTGGCAAAATAGATTTTATCAAAACTCTGCATACTAGCAGGCTAATGCTGGTATTAGCTGCTTGACTTCTTGCTACCACAATTTTTTTTTTGTAGCCGCCTATGCTTTTTGTGGGGGTAGGGGTGGAAAGTTTGTTTTTGTTTTGTTTTTTAAATGACCAAGGTGACTTGTTTTTTGCTTATTCTGATCAATGCTTAACTTTCATTAAATACATTAAATGAGATGCACAGAAGACAGTGAGCTCTAGATTTACACTAGGAATTGAAGGCTGCTATGAGTATATGGCAACTTCATAATGCCTAAACTTTCAACATGCCAAAAAGACACCTGGTGTTTACTACTTCCCTAAAATGGGGGGGAGGTGTTTGCATAGAAAGGTTGAAAATTAAATTAATTGCTGATGTCCTGAATTTTGGAAATTTGCTTTTACTACTCATTCTTTCAGTAATTGCTTTATTGTACCTCACTGTTTAAAACACAAAGCCTTTTGGCTGAAGAGTCTTAACTGACTTTAACTAACTACTGTCTCATATTTCAAAGCTTCCAAAGGCGTTTGCTGCAAGCCTTTTGGATTACATAGGCTCGCAGGCACAGTACCTTCACACATTAATGGCGATAACACAGACTGGAAAAGTAGAGTCTGACCAACATGGAGACCGGTTACGGAGGGTTGAAATGGCTTTGGAGGCTCTGAGAAATGTCATAAAACACAACCCAGGTAGGATCCAACTTGGCAAGTACATTAAGAAGCTTCTTGTGAAAACTCAATTGACTTGAAAGATTAAGCAGCTCTAAGTGCCTGGGAATTTAAGTTAGTCATGCAGATGCATATGTATATTACCAGGAAAATGCACAAACTATCAAGTCTGGCATGTGCTTGCTGCTTCCTAACATCTTGAGTGTGAATTCTGTGGTCTTTCCCTTGTTACTTGAGCAGCTGTATGCACTTGGAAACCAAAGTTAAACCTATATTTATTTCAAAGCAAGGGGACAAATACTGCAGGTTGGCTTGAGGCTTCCGTAGCTCAAATAAGTCATGAACCAATTAAGTAGTGAACCAGAATGTTCTGTGTTAGTTACTAGAGACGAAAGACTCCCGTGTTCCAGAGCTTGGTCAAAGGCATTTTGTGTGTAACAAGAATGATTTGGCTGCTATTTTAGGCTCTTATTTCAAATGGGCAAACAACATGTCTCTCTTCTTCTGTAGGTTCTGAATGTGAATGCATAGGTCACTTTAAGTTAATATTTTCCCTTCTGCGTGTCCATGGAGCAGGTCAGGTGCAGCAGTTGGCTCTGGAGGTAAGTAAAGAAAATTGCTTACACAACATTCCTTGTTCCAAACCATAGTACGTAGTACTAATGCTGAATGTAGTCAGCATGATGAGCCAAGTAGATGTAGGTAGGCTAGGTGGTTATATCTGCTTTTATTAGGAATTTTTCCATCCAAAAATTGGGCAGTGATTTGTTGTTTTCTTCAGAAATTGACCAGTAATTGAGGTTTAATATTCTTATATAGCAGTGCTTAAATATAGGGTGTCTTACTGTTCTAAAAAGGAAAAAAAAAAAACCCTCAATTTTTTTTCAGCTTTTAACAGGTTCAAGTTCATTTGGTAAATGAAAAATGGAACCTGTATTACCTTTTTTTTCAATGATTCCTAGCTTTCCCTAATCACTAGGCTATTAAGGTACTCTGAAACATTTCTTAAAGGTAATGTAATGCTGAGTCAACACCATTCTGCACTATAAACTAGGTTCAGTATTGGGTTTCAAAATATTGAAGTGCAAATGTGAGGGTTTCTGTTAGTTTCCAGGTACTAACAACACTCGTCCCATGGTGAAGTTGAATGCTGTATCTGGATACAGTGATGGTCACTGCACTGGAGTGGGGAGGGGGAAAGAAGATGGATAAGAGATGGGCATAGAAATGTGGTTACCTGTCCTATATATAAAATACACACAGTGGTTTGGGGGCAGAAGCAAAAATAAGTCCATATGTCCATACCAGATCTAGAGACTAAGCCATGTAGCCTCAAGAAAATGTACTTAATGCAAATATTGCGTTTGTTCTTACAAACATCAAGCAGTTTAATTCTGCAGTTAAGCCAGGAGAGTTCCTTTTTCTAATAACTCTTGTTGGGTTTTTTTGCAGGTAGTGAACATAGTGACTAGTAACCATGAATGTGTCAACAATATTGCTGAGGCAATGGTTCTTTCCAACTTACTGGCCCTCCTGCATTCACTCCCTTCAAGTATGTACTGCATAGTCTTCTGAGATCTGACAAACAAAGTTTGATTAACTAGTGAAAATTGACTGGAATATGACTATTTGCTCTCTGATTTGGATTAAAACTGCATAGGTGAGGAGGGTAAAAGTAACAGTGTAATAGCTATGACTTACAAATAGTTTTTACCTGAATCACAAGTTCAGTAACATGTTCAAGATCACCTAGACTCTGCTGTTTTCATGCCAAATAATAAGTTGTAAAAACCTCCTGAAATCCATTCTAAAATAGGAGTGGTTTTTTTTAAACAAGGTGGTGTGCCATATCGTGCTATTGGCTGCATGTTCTCTACCTGCACTTGTAAAGCTTGTAACAGTGGGCAAAACGGAGATTCTTGGCCTAGGTAGTTTTTGTTAACCCTTCTAGTAAGCATGTCAACATCAGAAATTGTTTAGTTTTAAGAAGTATCCAACTAAACACAACAGTAAGAACGGTTTCTAATGCTTGTTAATCTTGACAGGTCGGCAGCTTGTGCTTGAAACACTGTATGCCTTGACGTCTAGTACAAAAATAATTAAAGAAGCAATGGCAAAAGGTACGGTAACCTTTCCTGTTCAAATGGTTTGAAAATAGACTCTTGAGATCAAAAGTCCATTGCAGAGCTGTGATAGTCATTTGTTAGTTTGTATTCTGCTATTTAGCAGGATGTAGAGTCTGGTTTCTCACTATAGTGATGAGTAAAATCTGCCTAATCCCATTTTACCCCACAGGTGCTTTAATCTACTTATTAGATATGTTCTGCAACTCGACTCATCCCCAAGTCCGAGCCCAGACAGCAGAGCTTTTTGCCAAAATGACTGCAGATAAGCTAGTAGGTCCAAAGGTAAGTGAGAGCACATTAACATGCCTACACTGGAGCCTTTTTAGGAAGGACTCTGTCCTTCCAATATCTTATTCAAAAAAGGTAAAGCAATTCAGTGGCTTCAATTTTTAGAATGTAAAATATAAATTTATATCTGCCCAGGAGCTCTCCCTATCTTAGGCATTTACAACGTACTTAATGTCTTCCCTTCTCACTAGCTTATTTACATCAGCTGAATTTCTCAAACCTCCATTGCAATAATTGGTATAATAAGGTAAAATATGTTTAGTCTTTCAAAGGAAGTTCATCTAAAGTCTAGACTAAGAATAATAGGCAATATGCATTATGTACACAAATCGAGCTGAATACAGACTTGGTGCACAATGCTTTTATCCCTAGTAACTGGCTTGCAGTGTGGACCAAAACAAGCCTCTAGGAGGAGATTAAAGGGAGATTTAAATAGCTGGTCAGTCGGGTGTTCCTAACAGTGAAAGCCACTCGTAAAAGATCTCTTCTTTTTATAGCTTTACAAACTTTTTAAACTAAACAATTTGATATTAAGCTTATGGCTAGAATTTTCTTTCAGCTTTTTTTTAGAAGTGGCATCAGTCACCTTGATGCATCATTTCAGCTTTGTTTTGTTGTCAGTTATCTGTATTTAGACTAATTATGGATTGTACACTGCATCTTACTGACTGAAACTAGCTTTAATGGTCTTGATTTGTCTTGAATGCAGTGAATTCAGATCAGTTGCATACAGGTACTTGAGTTGAACTTTTTTTTTTCCAAACCTGATCTTGCTAGGTTTAACTGCTTCTGGGATTGCTTTTTTGTAGGTTAGAATTACACTAACAAAATTTCTACCTGGGGTCTTCATGGATGCCATGAGAGACAACCCTGAAGCTGCTGTTCACATTTTTGAAGGAACACATGAAAATCCCGAGTTAATTTGGAACGACAACTCCAGGGAGAGAGTATCAACAACAGTTCGGGAAATGATGCTACAGTATGTAGACTTTTTGTGTAATGATATGCATATTTTCTGAGAGAGGAGCTTGTTTAGTTTTAGTCCCTACAAAAATCCTAGCAGTCTGTCGCTCTTTTTTTTTTTTTTTTTTTTTTTAAGGGGATGGGGTGGTATAAAGAGAGGGGAAAAAACTCCACCAAACTCAAACAATCCTCCTTTTATTCAGACCACAAAGTGAGGTAGATCATGTAACTTCTAGATGGCCATCTGTAGCCTAGATGGGGAGGAAAGAAGTACTTTAGTCTGCTTGCTCTTTAAAGCCACTAAGTAAAGCTGTTCTCAAACCTCTGACAGTTTTAGCACAATGATCCATGCGTGGTAAGGAGAGAATTTAGAAGGCATAGGATTTAGTTTTGAATGGGTGAGCCAAAATTTACTTTTTCTGTAATACTTGCGGAACTAAACACATTTGGTTTTTTCTAAAGTGTATTCTTTCCCTTTTTAAAGGCACTTTAAACTCCAGAGGGACAACCCTGACACAAACTGGAAGGTAAAAGCAAAAATACATGTCTTGGGACTTCAAAATATAAAGACAGAAAAAGTAGAAATGTGAAACTTTATCACATGCACCCTTGCGCCCATGCCCCTTCTCCCCCAAACACTTGACATGTGGAGACGGGCTACAAACATATACTTGGTTCTGAAACTAAATTAGAAAAGAACTTAATATTGAGTTCAGGTTTTTGGAAGAGTTCACAATGATCAGAACTGAGGTACAATTGTGTTCTTGTTTCCTAAAGCTGTTGGGATACTGTTGACTTTGAGGTGAAGATCACTATTCTTAAGTGAGTGGGTTGGTTGTATATTTACTCAAAACAAGCTGACACCCCCCCCCCATTCTGCATATGGAAAATTTATAAATTGGCCATAATTTTTCAGGTACAGAACCTAACTATTGGAAGTTTTGCCTTTGAATTTTGTCCCCCTTCCACTACCTCCCCCTTCCAAGTAAAAATAAATAAACTTCCCTCTGTGGCAAATAGTCCATCTCCCCCCCCCTTACTATCAGATGGTGCACTCACTGAGCACGTAAGTGAGGGGCAAACTTTAGAAACTAACCTTTCAAATAAACATGTATCAAGTAATTTGTACATGGACTGAATGCTACAAGTACCCATAGACTCAATTCATTTAACTCAATGCATTAACTTGAAACTGCTGCAAGTTTTAACAGTTACTCCATAAACATGCTTTTTAGCAATACTTTTGTACCTACTTATGCATAGTACAAACTGTGCATGATGGTCTACAGCCAAAAGGTTCATAATTTTATCATGTAGTTAATTGGGCTGAACCCCAATAGTCAACAGTTTTTTCAAGCCATGGTGACTCCACATCTTAGGACTGGTGGGGGGTGTGCATGCGTGCACTCCAGATATGCCTACCCCCCTCCACACCCTCCCCAACTGAAACTGGGTGTTCTTGTCACAAGTCCTGGGATCTTCCAGAAATTTTATGCAGGTGGGGTGCAGGCAGCCTAATCTGGCTGTACCTCATTGATGGGCTGAGGGGGGGCAACAGATCCTGGGTCAGCTGTTTGGGGGTCTGTTGGTGATGCTTGCCAGACATTTAAGGTGGGTGAAGAAATGGGAGTAATTGGAAATGGAAAAGGTGCAGCTCAGCTGTGGGAGTGAAGAAGAAATCCAAATGTATGCAGTATGGTGGCTTATCATGACTTGGACAACAGCCAGTGGTGAAGGGGACTGCATGGAATGGGCATTACCATATATCTTATTTAGTTGGGCTGCACTAATCTACCCTTATAGGTTCCCATCAGCATGTCGGCCTTTTGGCTGAGCTCAACCATTTTTGATACCAGTGGGAGGGTAAGGACCAGCTGTGGCTCTCCCAGTGCTGGCTGGCCTGGTACTGCAATACCTCCAGGCATTGTGCCAGTTCCCTCCTGGGGAAGCAACTGCCCACTTTTCTTTACCCCCCCCCCCAACACACATGCACATGGTTCCCATTAGTATGTTTGCTCAAACATATGGTCCATGGTTTTGTTCATTGTTTTTTGTTTGTTTTGGTTTTTTTTTTTAGTCGTGCTTAGTGCTGGCTGCATTTTAATCAACTTCCTAGCTAGTTTTCATTACTGAGCACATGCTGCTTTGGGCAGTAGTTTAATGATACTCATTGTATTGAATGAGGTTTCCTCTATGTATGTAAGATGAAGGGTTGGTTTCTTCCCCCCCCGCTCCATGTAGTTGTTGAGGGAGGAATCTCATCTTGAATTTGAGTAAATAAAGCAGTTGTTGGAGCCTACAGTTTTCGAGTTCATCCATTCTTCTAACTTGTTTTAAGACCATGAAAGAGTAAAAGGTAATTGGTAGGAAAATTAACTACACCTTTGCATTGGTTTCATGCTTAACTTTAAATACCTGAACAGGTGGAATTTGGTTGCAATGTGAAGTTGAGCATTTCCTAACACTTGGTGCAGTGTGTCAAGAAACTGAAACCATTTAAAAAGAAGATGGCTTATTGAGTCTTCAAATGCAACTAAATGTAGAAGTGGATTGGTTAAACAGCACAGCAAATAATTTTTTTGTGTTAATGCTGCGATTTTGTGTTCGTTGTTGGTGTAGTGGGAGAGAATGTAAATTGCTGAGCCTGGTGGAAAAATTCACTTTAATTCAAACTTTCATTCAAACCTTCTGTTATGCATCAGATCAAAGAAAATGGGGATTAACTGCACTCAGCTCTATTCTGGTGTGTACAATTCTCATTTTAACATAATTGCGGTAGTAAACGAGTAAGTGGATTGCAAGTTTGTTCTTTGCTTCCTCTTAGAGGCCTGATTCCTTGTGCTGTAATGTAACTCCCTGTTCCTGTCCACTTCACAGTTGCCTGAGGACTTTGCTGTGGTGTATGGTGAAGCAGAGGGTGAACTTTCAGTAGGGGGAGTCTTCCTAAGAATCTTCATTGCCCAGCCGGCCTGGGTTCTAAGGAAACCTAGAGAATTTCTTATTGCACTGCTGGAAAAATTTACTGAACTACTGGAGAAAAACAGCCCCCATGTAAGAAGACTTTTTAGCTCTTATAAGATTTAACTGATTCTGCTTTTGTCATTTTCCTGAGCTGTTCTTCCATTTAAAAACTACTAATGCAGAAATAGACAAATCTCTGCGAATCCAAACAGTTTCTTCAAGTGTGTAACACTGGCTTGCTTGGAGAGAAGTGTCTAGCGCAACTCGCAGGGAAACTTATTTTCTGGAAGCTGCTGAGAAATGGGTCTTGTGGGAGCTCGATGCCGAATTTTATATAGGACGGAATTAAGCACAGGCTCAGACCTGTTCAATTTAAAACTTTTTTATTGTTTCACAAAGTCATTAAACTAAAGGAGGTCTGTTGGTTCACGAGGTTCCCAAATC
>NW_017728886.1:76872114-76967998 GCF_001723895.1 Crocodylus porosus
GCGGCATGTCTGCTATTTTTATCATTTGTTTAAAGGTCAGAAGTTCAGTATTTTCATCTAAGGGTCAGAAAGTGATTACCAGAATGTCAATCGCTGGCTCCTCAACCTCCTTGAAGCATTCTGGGAGTTTTAGTGCATTGTTTCTAATGCTAGGCCTTGCTTAGCATAAGCACTCTCTCACAGGTCTTTGTTCTGTGCCATGGGTTCCATGCACTGTGTACAGTTCCATAGCCACTCCAGAACTGGCTTGGCTGTTCTAATCTGATTAATCCACTGTATCCAAAATTTATAATTACTTAATTTTGCTCACCCTTGTGGGGGTGAGCAAAATCATTAGTTTCAATTGAAACTAAATGGTGAATAAGCCAATTCACTTCAGTGGGGTTCAGGGAATACTACAAGGAGGCTGGAAACTGCATCTGGAAATGAACAACAAATCTAAATGTAGGTATCACTGCAGCTCATGCACAAAACTAATATTGGTCAAAAATAGCTAGTTTGGATATATAGCCATGTTGCTACACTTAATGTAGCAGTCTGCAAAACCCATCTGCAGGTTCTCATCTAGGACCTTGGGTAAGTACTTGGGTAGTCAGCCTATGCCAAGCTTTGTGCTGTAATGGCTTTCCTTGAGCGGTAATTTGAACCATTTTACTTTCAGTGCTAGCTCAGGTGTGCTTAAACAAACTTAGAGTCAAAAGTAAGAAGTTGCCCATCAGTCTGGGGGTTTTTTTTTGGTTTTTTTGTGACTAGGTGGGCAAAAACCTAGGAATACTTGCTGTTCAAGAATCTTAGTGGCTCAGTTTTTTCCAGTGCAGTTTGTACCCACAATAAGGCACTAAGTTAATTTGGGTTTGGTTTGTATTATTCCCTCCCCCCAATTAAGTACTCTACACTTAAATTTCTAATTTGACTTTGATCCCTTGTCTAGATCAGTGGTCTCCAAAGTGGGGTGCATGCACCCAAGGGGGTGCAAGAGATGATCCATTGGAGTGTGGGAAGAAAATATTAGAACTTAAATTTTCTTATATATAAAAAATATTTAATATACAGATTGACACTGGAACCCTCACTCGGTCTGTATGTCAAATAAATAAATATACATATATTGGGGGTGCATGCTCAAACTTCTTACTGTTAGGGGTGCATGATCAAAAAAGTTTGGAGACCACTGGTCTAGATAGTCGGTCGTGTTCAGTTGCTTCTACTTTTTTATCTAGTTTGTTATCTGTGGGGGTGGCTTTTTAGTGAGTATGTTTACACACTCCTGCAAATAAATGAATCCAGTTTGTTTCTTGGAGCAATACTGGGTTTAAGTCAATTTTGGACATTAGGGCTGCTTACCAAAACACGCTTCACTGGACTGTTAGTTCGTTTACAGCAGGGGTGGGCAAAATGTGGCCTGCCACGCCATTCTATCTGGCCTGCAGGGCCCCTTAATTCTTTTTTTAAATATTTATCTGCCCTGAGCTGCCTGTCATGTGACCCTTGATGGCTTGCCAAAACTCAGTAAGTGGCCCTCTGCCCAAAATAATTGCCTGCCCCTGCTTTACAGCATGTTAGTTCAACCTGGCTCCACAGTGTCTAGATAGATCAGGTGGTTGAGTGGGTTGCTTTGGCACTTGTATACTAGCCAGTTGAATCAGCTTTAGATAAGTGCCCAAAAAGCTCTATTAAAATGCCCCATCTATACAGATGTTGGATGAGCCGAGTCCAATCAATGCAGTACATCTTTTGGGCATGCACTAGGCTTGGCATGGGATCCTGCAGAGTCTCTTTTTTTTTTTTTAAGTGGTGTTTTTGATTGTTTTTAAACATCTGTGAGCAGTCTAGAATATGGTCCAAAGACTATTTCTGAATTGAAAACTTAAGCTACGAATAAAATAAAAAAAAATTGTATGCAATGATACTGTCTGTTTCTGATCTGAAATGCCTTAAATTGTTTTATCAAGACCAGCATGTTTTACAGGGGGAAACCTTAGAAACAATAACAACAGCAACTGTGTGCCTCTTCAGCGCTCAGCCTCAGCTAGCAGATCAACTTCCACCACTTGGTCACCTTCCCAAGATTATCCAGGCCCTGAATCACAAGAACAATGCCATTCCAAAAAGTGCCATTCGTGTCATACACATACTGTCAGATAACGAGGTACTGAATTTGAAGTTTTATTTGAAAGGTATGCGGAGGTGTAAGCTTATGCCAACCTATCGACCCGGAGAGTAAAAATCTTCCAGGGCTCATAACATGCATCCTGCAGGATGCTATACTCCTTCACTGTAGCTTCTAGCCATAGATGCTTACTTTCTCTTTAATCTACTGACTTAGATAGCAAATAGCTTATTTCATCCTGATCATGAGAAGCATGATGTGTTTTTTAAAAAAAAAAAAAAGCAACTGGTGCCTGCTGCCATCATGGCTGAGTCTAAAACAGGGAAGGAATATTGAAAAGGTAGATCTGCAGTTTTACACTACAAGTTAGTGCTATAAAAAATTGCTTGATCTTTAGATACGTATTTTGGTTTCTTTATGTAGCTTTGTATTCGAGCAATGGCATCGCTTGAGACCATCGGTCCTCTAATGAATGGAATGAAAAGGCGATCGGATACAATCGGTTTAGCCTGTGAAGCACTTAATCGAATGTTTCAAAAAGAGCAAAATGATTTAGTAGCCCAGGTAAGCTGTTGTGCCACTTTATACAACAGTCACTTCAAGCAGTTTCCTTTGCACTTACTTTCAGTGTTAGAAGCCAGCCTTATTTCTTGGCTTGCAGTATCTGATATCCCACTTCTCTGAGCATGGTGTGATTTTTGTCGGAGGGTTAGAGATCATTTTCCCCACGTCAGTCTAGTGCTGGACTAACAATCCTCTTGCTAACTTGGTTTTACACCATGAATAAGATAAGTTCCTAATACAAACCGTAATTTCCCAGGCAACAACCCAGGAGGGGAAAAGCCTACATTATGCACACTGCTAATCTCTGAGATGGCACAAGAAGGGAATGTACATTCAAATGTTATCAGCCAATTAAATTTTAAATATCCCTAAATGATTCTGCATTGTAGGCTCTAAAAGCAGATTTGGTCCCATACCTGCTGAAGCTGCTTGAAGGTGTTGGGCTTGAAAATCTCGAAAGCCCATCAGCCACAAAGGCTCAGATTGTTAAAACCCTGAAGTCTATGACTCGCAGCCTACAGTATGGAGAACAGGTGAGTGATCTCGACTGGCCTGCAGCACTTGAGCTGAGGTTTTTCTGCATGCAATACATTAAGTGGCAAAATTTATCTCAAAGTCAAGCCTTTGACATCAGTCCGTGCATAACTGCCTATGATGGAAAGGCTTGAGGGGTGAAATTCTGAAGTTGGTAGACTTGATTCACAAGTCATTTCTCTGAGGACAGGAACTATGGAGTTGCAGCCTAAAAAAATCTTAAGATCCTTCTTAACCAAGTCTTCTGCTTGGAAGCACTGACTTATTTGAAAAGACATCTAAATATCACCCAAGAAATGCACATTCCTCTAACCAGTGGCAATGTTTGTAGCTTGCACACAATATAATGATGATCTTTTTAATATCCCTGTGGTTCTTGGTTCTTTTCTATTGGCCATGTTCAAGGCTGTATTAAAAAGAGCTCCGGAGTTGAAGCTGGGATGCCTCTTATACCATTTATCTTGATTAGCATCTCAGGCTAAATCTGGGGTGGGATGCACATAGCTAGTAGCATTGTCTCCTCCTAGTTGCTTGACTGTTGTGGGGGAAGCAGAGCACAATGGAGAAATACAAGCTAATAAAAAGCCCTTCTCCTTTTTGAAAGCTCATCTGTATATCCACCCACCTCACCCTAGTGAAGTCAAGGGATCCTTCCTCTTATCCAAGTCAGTTTGGGGTTCTATGCATCTTTTCTGGGGGTTAAGCACACAGATCACCAACTTCAGTTCCATTGTTTTAAAAGAATTAAATGTCTTCCCATTTATAAACATTTAACTGTTGTAGGTAAATGAAATCCTGTCTCGTTCTTCTGTGTGGAGTGCCTTCAAAGATCAGAAACATGACTTGTTCATTTCTGAGACCCAAACTGCAGGATACCTTGCAGGTCAGTAACACTCGGATCACTTCTGAATATTCAAATGCATTTTTCAAATGTCTGAATAGTACTAACACTTTTGGACTCTTTTTCTCCTTTTAGTTAGCAGGTGCAACTTGTTCTATCATGAAGGCTTTTTGTGTTGTCATGTGACCATTTTGTTGTGCTACCTTAATATTTATGTAAGGCTGCTTTCTATGGTTTTGTAAAATGCATTACTAGGAATAACGTTTTTGGAGTACTGGAGTGTTCTTGGCTTTTAAATTTGCAGTTGCTATGTATTGTACTGTGTGGTTTCACTAGGTACTTATCCTGTAATTCTGCATTGCCTTTGTAAATGGGCTGTGTCCTCAACAAGTTTGACTTCAATCTCTGTAGCCAACATGCATCTTTATAGCTGCAAGGCTTTGGTTGGCACATCTGAACTTCTTTTAGAAGAGACTGGTTACTAACTTTAATGGGCTTGAATTGTTGTTTTGGTTCTGAATCCCACTCCTAGTAGCAAATAGTCCTTATGGTGACATGCCATAGTAGAACCCAAAGTCTGTTTGGTCACCCTTGAAAGCTGTCTGACATCAAACTGGGTATTACTTCATTTCCACTGCATGCTTTTTTTCCAAATGACGACATCTTTTGCTCCTGAAAAGCAGCATGTTTAGTTTTATGCCAGAGAAGCATAAAAACTTTTGCTGCTTATTTGATATTCGGATATTTACTGCAACATCATAGCTGTAATAATACAAGCATGCTGCTTCACAGCTCTTGGGCAAGTAACCATGGCTGGAAGAGCTTGAACTCTTTTTTAAATGATTTTTGGAAATCGTGACTCATGCCTAATCAAAAGAAGAGGCAAAATACTCCAGAGGAATCAAACTGAGTTTGTCTGGGCCAGTCCCAGAGCAGCGACCGGCACACAGAGTGGTGGTGCAGGATGGCAGCAGCAGATGCCACATGCAAGCTTCCCCCTCTGGGACTAGCTGCTGCTACTCCTTGATGGAGTATGTAGCTTTTAAAGTGCTGGCTTTTCAGTAATTCTGGATTTTTGACATCCAGATTTGAGGCTAATACTGTATAAATAACCCAGTCAATAGGGAAGGGGAAACTTCCATATGAAACTTCTACACAAATTTCTGCCTGAATCTCAAAACCCTCTCGGTTAACTGAGTGTTTTTTTTATCAATTTGACTGACTAACCTTAAAGGTTCTTAGTGTTTGGACCTATATAAGCATGATTAAATAAACCAGTCTGGGGCTTTATTTCACTACTTGAAAAGTGCCCAATACTGAGTAATTACAAATCCAGCTGTTTCCAAGAGCCACACTATTTTAAGTCTTGTTTGACAAGCATCTTGGCTATCAAACCTCATAGTTAATGGTTCCATGTTGGGATATAGACTAATAGAGGTATCAAGTCTATCAATCAAACATTTTGTATAAAGGCTAAACAGTCCTACAGTATTTCTTATGCCAACATACTTTGTAAGCTCGCTTGGTATGTATGCTAGTTCTCCTCTTTTTCTTTTAAGTGGATGAGAAATGAGATTAAACTTTCCTTCCGGCTAAATTCCTTTTGTACTTTAAGTGCTTTCAGATCCTAGAATTCAAGACACTGTAGAAATGTGAACTACAACTTTTTTTTCAGTCCAACATTGACAATGTTCTACCTTTTTATCATTGCTTCAAACTGCTTTGCCGTCTGCACTTCCCTTGCTTCTTATTTCTCTTCCCTCAGGTGTGTCCTCTCCTTCCCTTCTAACTGGTAGCAGTCCCCTTCACCTCAGAAGTGGGCTTTAGATCTGCTCTGCCAGGCAGCTTGCTAACTTCTGTGTAGCTCTCTAAAGCAGGTAGATACCACTTTTGCAAAAAGCATGTTGCATTCAGGACACTTTCAGTAACAAATGTGTTTTCTAGATGCATGCTATATAATATAGTCTCCTGTTTTGCAAAATACTTACTATAAGCTGCTGCTGCTGTTGGTACTTAAATCTTGCTTTTTGTAACTCTCTTCTGCTAGAGAACCTCTGGTTAAGTAAACTAGTTGCCAGATGGTTCCTGAACCATTTTTTTGTTCAGAAGATTTTTCTAGGGAAAGGCTGGAAGAACATGTGAATTGAATTTAGTATGTTTAGTCTCTGCTGTGGTGCCCTTTGAATCTTCCCTCCCCCTACCTCTGTTTTGTATGTACGCAGGAACAGAACTAGCTTTCTTCATACAGCAATGCACTGTCCAACAATGACTGTCCCTCTTATGGACATATCTTTCATGGTTCTTCAGAAACCTGAAAGGTGGTATGCTGTTGTACCAAAAGTGAACAGTGTGAAAGACATTTTCTGCTCATGAGATGTTAAATGGCAGTTATCAGTGCTGTGAAAAGGGAAGAGTCTTGACATACTAGCTTTTAGGTCTTAGTATTTAAGTAAGCAGGGGGTGGATACTGGGAAACTGACATCTTGTAAAATGACAATTATTAGATTTTTCTTTGGATAGGGGGCACCAAAGCCCTTTGTAAATACAGAGAACGCAGAGTGCTGCAGTCTCTTAAAAATGGATCCTTAAGCTTCTGATGGTTTGCTTCACCTCAGTAACCTGGGCTGTCCACTTCATGCTTTCACTTCTTCTTGTTTTGCTGCTTGAACTCTTCATAGCCATGAAAGTAGACCAGTTTCTACATTTTGTGAACTTGACTAAAAGTGAAAGGCTTGCATGCAAGATGCCTTGTTAATATCATGGGTGAATGGACTATGGTACTCTTATTTCTAATCCTGAATCACTGCTTCTACCTATAAGCCTCAGGTCTCGTGTATGAAAATGCTTGTAGCAGTGACTTAATTTGCAAGTATTACTGATTGATTAGTCCTATGCTATGCTACTCTAAATGGGAGAGCTAGCAGGAACTTTTCCCTTGTTTCTCCTAATTTTTAGTTTTAAAACACCTAGGGTTTTTTTGCTAGCTCAATGACTTGGCAATTTTTTACCATACAGAATTCTTTATCTTAACTGAAAAGCTTGCTAGGATCCTTGCTGCATGTCAGGAGGGGTACATTTCCTGGTAGTGAGACAATTTGGTGCCTTGTCTGGAATATAGATGCTCCCTCCAGGCATGCCCTGAAGCATAATCCCAGAGGGAGGGTTTCTGTTGTGAAATACCTTCATACAAGTTGAGCCACAGATTTCTGTATTGGTTTCTCTTTTGCTTGGCAGTTCTCTGGCTTTCCTCCATGTTGGTAGATGCTGGATGAATAATGCTGCTGCTTTCAAGCATTTCTCTGCTCACTTGCTAGGTGTTTAGCTTCATTTGATCGTTTTTAAGAGACCTAGGTACTTCCTAGCTGTAAGCACCCTGTTTTTAAGGAAACCTTACAAATGGTGTGCTACAGGGAGTAAGACAGAGAAAAGACTTTTTTTAGCTTCTGGTGGCAAGCCCTGAAAATTCACTGGGCATACAACCTCTTTCCTTTTCTCCCTCACCCCAACAAGTTTAACTGAATTAAGTTAAACTGCTATTTTGATATCTTGATCAAAACTAACTATTGCTATCTGTCTTTATTCTGCCAGGCCCTGGAGTCGCTGGTTACCTTACTGCAGGGACAACATCGCCTGTAATACCCAGTGTACCACCCCCAGTAGACCATGAAGTGGGAGATGCCAGCTAAGGGATCTGAAATACCCATGAATAATGCATAAAGGCAGAATGGCCAGTGATGAGGAATAACACATTCCTCCATCTCCTCCACTGAAATGAATTTTGCTGCCTCTGATTGTTTCACGACAGTGTTATTCTTTTTTTCTATGAATATATTTTTTTTAGGAAAAAAATGAGTGATTCTATTGCATAAGAAAGCATCTGTGGATCAGCTGAAATGGGTACACAAGAATTTTTTCTTGTTGTACATAAGCACATTTTTGTTCCTTTATATTTGTTTACAAGACTGTGAATCAAACTTTCCTAGTTTTTTTTTATACTTTATGAATTAGCATGACTGGAGTTGAACTACAGTCTAAAGGAATTGGGCTAAATCTCACTTGGACCGCACCATCCCCACTTGAAGGACACCTTTTTTCCCCCCCCCCCCCTTCTGCCCCAAGTGTGACATGACTCTTCTCCATTGAACTTGACTTACTTGGGGGTTTGTCCCTGCACTGGTTCACTGATGTCCTTAATGATTTAACATGATCTTCCTGAAATCAAACAAGGGTAGATGTTTGTTTGTATGTATAACTGGCTTTACCAAATTGAAAAAGCTTCAGCAAAAAATGAAACAAAAAAAAGTCAACAAGTTATGTAAGAACCTAGTGTAATTGTGAAATGTTCTATACACTATCCAGTATATAAAAACTTTATATTGAATGTACATTATACAGATCATATGTACATAAAATTTTAAAATAAAGGGAAAAGAGCCTTGTTAATGAGACACAGCTGTTCTTTTAATGGAATTTTTTTTTCTTTTGAAATCCACGCAAGGGAAAAGCTTGGAGGTCTAGCATGTAAACAGATGGTGCATTCTGAGACCAGAATGAATCATGTAAAGGCAACAAAGATGTTAAGTGCATTCAAAACATATTTGAATCCAAAACCCCCCTGCACCACAGACACCAAAGCAATTTTTTAAATGGCAAATTCTGGAGTTGACTACAGTTGCATCATAAGTTGGCAGTGATTACACCCCTGGATGATAATGGAATGGTACTTCTGTTCATATTGCACAGAAAAGAATTGGGAGAAGTTGAATGAAAATAGGTGTCCATTGGAGCACCTTGAGTAAATGGCGCAACTACACTACCACAGAATTGGACAAATGGGAAGCTTTCAAAAGCCTGACTGCTGGCTATAGAGAAGGCACAATTTTAATAGACTTGATAGAGGTGCAAGAGGGTGGGGAACATTCACAGGAAGTAGTTGTAAAGTGTACCTGGTACCCTAACCACTGTTCTGCTATGGAGCATTATTGTACGGGAGGCTGGAAGCTAATGCCACTGCTCTTTCCCTATATGCAAACATCTGTACCTGAACTAAGTGCCTCATAATCAGATAACAACTTTTTGACTTGGTACTAGAATGTAGCAGGAGTCTGTTTTTCTTCACTTTCCACTGGGGGGTGGACAAAATACCAAGCTATTTATAAATAATTATAATGAATAAATCCTGAACTAGAATGCTTTGTCATCATTGCAAATATCCGTATCTTTCCTTTTTTGATGAGACTCACATAGATTGATCATATTTGAAAAATGTAACAGTTTATTTGGAAGGTTTGTTTTTTTTTCACTTTAACATGATTTAGCATAGGTGTAACTGAATTCTGATCACTAAAACATGATTCTTAAAAAAGAGGATTAAGATTAGAAGGTACATGGTTTTTAAAGTATGAAATGGCTACATAGTTTGGGGGGAGGGAGAGTGCAGGAGTTGCTCACCATACAGGTACATGCGATAGGTGGAAACTAAAACCCTAGTACCTCTTCCATCTTGCAATCATGGAGGTAACTGGCTTGTTTTTAAAGACACTTTTTTTATTTGTGGGTATAGACAGATGATGATGATCATTTTACGTTCTTCTCCAGGCACCTGTAGCAAAACTGTGAACAAGGAATGTGCTGGTGCAAGACCAAGGAAAGACTCCAAAATAACCTTCCATAAGTCACTGGCTCAGCAACTTAAGCTGGTCTTCTAGCAACTCTTTCCTGAGAAGCAGTATCTAAGCAGAATCCAAATTAAGTCACTCAGTCAGAAAATCAAATAGGCATAACTGAGTTGAAACTACCTTCATCATTCCCTCTACTATTCCTTGTGATTCACGGGAAAGGTCTCCATATTTGGAGGATTAAACTGGGTTATTAAAGCAGATGCAATATTATCTTAGGTACAGGTTCATCCTTAAACACTACATTCTTGCAGTCAGTTTCTTAGCTTGGTCTCGTAGTTCCAATTTTGCAATTGTTGAGAGGTGAACTTCATCAGGCCCATCAGCTATCCGCAGGGTCCGAATAAGGGCAAACCTGAACAAGAATTTCTCAGTCAGTGGTGGGCTCTATAGCCTGCTGGTATCAAGACAGTCTGACACCACAGAAGTGGAAAAAGCTTTGCCATTTTGTAATAGCTTGTTTGCTTGCTTTAATACATGAAACCATGCAACTCATTCAAACAATGATGGCTGTTTTGGTGAGCAATGCTGGCCTTGGAACCAATCCTTTTTAATACATGCAGCTCTTCAGGAGGTGAAAATAGTACTATCCTGTCTGAATCTGGGCGTGTGAAGTGGGGAGCCTTTGTACAGATAAAGAGCTCACAGGAAAAGTTTGGGAAGCAAACCTTGTGTCTCTGGGCTGCATGGTACTTGCTGACTAGTACCGTGTTCTCTCTGAAGGCCTTTTCTGATTACTGATGTATTACAGAAATGTTGTCTTCCTGTGCCAAAACAAGTGGCTTCCTGCCTCCAAAAGCCAGTAATTCAACTGAATCCTCTTTTTTCTTTTTTTTTTTTTTTTTCTTTTTTCTAGGCCTGCTTGCTTCCTTGACATGTCTGAGGTTACAGGAAAGACCAAAAGAATCCAGGCTCCCAGTGTGTTCAGTTCCTAGTCAGTGCTGCCCTTGAATTTATGCTGTTGTAATGGGGAAAAGATGGGAATGCACAGCACTGATTGTAGATCAGTGATTCTCAGCCTAGACTCCAGGCACCCCTTGGAAAAAATGCCAGCTCTTGGTTTGCTCACATTTTGACTACAGAAACAAAATGGAGCAAGTCTTCTATTCCAAAGAACTCAAAATTTGCAACGGGTCCAACTGTTTCTAACCCATGGTTCTTATTGGAACTCTCTGGGTTTCTTTTGTGAATGGTATTTGTGCACTTAAGAGTGCTAGCACTATGTGCCACCTTTGACAGTATCCCAGAGTTACCCCGCTTGAGCATCACTGATTTAAGATACTTGGGGTTAAGCAAGGAGCCAAAACTGAGGTTGTCTTGGGGGAAGGTTTTAATCGGATTTTGCACTAATATTTGTGCAAAAATGCCTCAACATGGCATACCATGACTAAAATGGCTCAAGTCCTGCAAGCAGTCTGGTTATGCCAACATGATGCTTAACTTAAGCGTAGTATATCCTGCTGCTTAGCTAAGAACTGCAAATTTGGCCAGACTGATGCTGATAACAAAACTTTCTTAGTCTGTGGAGTTCAGGCCAGGATTCATAATGGTTCTCCATAACCTTTATCAACAAACACTTAAAATATGAGATCATGTAGAAAATGCTGTGTTTATTCAAGTTGGATTTGGATCATGATGCTGCATCTGAGGACAGACTTTTATTACTGGGGCTGTAAGAGTCTGTCATGGCAGAATTCAGGTCAAGAGCACCTGAAGTTCTGATCACTTAAAGCAGCTTCCCTAGAAAGTAGAAATGCAAGTATTCATTGTAAAAATTCTACTCACATATGAGCTAAAGGAAAATCCTGGGAAACTCCGGCTCCTCCACAGACTTGGATTGCATAATCCACCACTTTAAGGACTGCTCTTGGTGCAATCACTTTGCATATAGCTATCTGTTTTTTTTAAAAAAAAGAAATGGTAGATTGTGAACTAGGCATTGTAGAGGGGTCTGTTTTCTTTCTAACCACTAGGAGGACAGGATATGCAGCAATTTTACACCACTTTTCCTATTATCTTTCATGGAATCAAATCCAAGAGCTGAATTGTATGTTTAAGGGGACTTAACACTGACTTTTCAGGAAAAACCTCAGTGGGTAGGAGTTGTCCATGCTTAGTTTTGACAGCAGTGCTGTAAGCTGCATTTCGGAAGAGACCGCTGGGTCATCAAAATATGAACCACACAGGCAACCCCTGCTTTGCGCTCTTAATTGGTTCCTGAAATAAGCATTAAGCAAAACAGAAAGTATCTGACTACTGCAGTAGCATTTAGTGACCCAGGATGGAGACCGTGAGTGTTACAATGAAACCCACTGAGTGCTAAGTGAAATTGGGTATCAATTTTAAATGAGTGTTATAGCAAAATAGTGTTAAGCAGGGGTTGCCTGTATTTGAATGAATGTCTCATTAAAGCCTGATGCAGAAAGATTTGAGTGCCCTTAGCCCCTGAACAGAATGGATGCAAATTTAACTGTATGCACAAAAGTGTCCCAGATTAAGGTTCTGTGATTTGCTCTTAAACCATCCAAGTATAGCCCTTAATCCTAACCTTTTTTGGCATAGAATTGAGAGCTCCATGCTATCAATACAATAACCAACAATGATCAAGGTGTCTGAATGGTTACAAAAGAAATTAACAGTAGTAACCAAAACTACAGGTAGAAGAAAGGCCAGGGTCCAAACTAGTTTGAGAAGCAGGCCTTATGCTTTTTGATGGCTGCATAATGGGGACTATCCTACTTGCTGGTTAGTACCATACTCCCTCCTCTAGTGGCCCTTTCTAGTTACAGATACATTACAGAAATGTTGTCTTGTGCCAAGACAAGTGGCTTCATGCCTTAAAGCAGTAATGCAATTCTATTTTCTTTTTTTTGCTAGGCCTGGCTCTGTTTCCTTGACACATCTGAAGTTGCAGGGAAAGACCGAAGAAGCCATGCTCCCATTGCAGTGTCTAATCCATAAACAGTGATGCCACTGATTTTATGCTGCTGTAACTGGAAGATGACTGGGGCCCATAGAATTGATGTAGGTTGGTGATTCTCAACCTCTTCAGACTCAAGCCCCCCAGCCCCTGCTTGGAATAATGCCTTCTATTTGAGACAAATTGGTTGTTTAAATACCTTAATTACTTCTGGTATTTCTTTATTATTCAAAATTGAGGAAATTGGACAGTTTGACAAATGGAAAAAAGGAAAAGCACTTCTGGTTAATATAGTGAAACTGCCATCCCTGATCAGCAGGCTGGTTTTTTTTGATCAAGTATTCAACTGAAAGATCAACCTCCATTCCCACAGTGAGATTCTTGAGAGCACTGCTTGGTTGCTTGCCCCTGCCTCCCACTCCAAGGGCCGTAAGTTACCTCTTTCCTGGCTTGTATGTTGCCTGCTGTGTCTATGCTGCTGGCTGCTTTAAGGGTAAGCAGTCGGGCCTGCTCGATAGCAATGCGGCTTTCTGCAATCCAGTGTGCAACAACTTCCTTCAGAGACAGAATATGATAGCAAGTGTGAAACAAACAACTGCTGGATCTCCAGAATAACTCAGCTATGATAATGTCTTGGCTATGATACTAGCCCCAGGAAAAAGCTTTCAAAACTAGATTCCCAAATTTATGAGAGAGGTTGTTCAGCCTTTCCAAAAACGAGGCCATTGCTGTCTTCAAGTGGGAACTCCAAACTGAAACCAGAGAGACAAAAACATTGTCAATGTATAAGTTTGTCTCCCCAAATGTTGCCCAGAGCCCAGTGAACAGGGGCTCTGTTGTGCACCTTCAAGGTTACTGCTTCTACTAGTCTTTGAAAAGAGAGAGAGAAATGAACCAGTATGCTGCTCTTTCCTTGGCTCTTGCTCCTTGGGCTGCTATTCAGTCTTCCCGTTCTTCTGGGCCCCACTTCCGTTGCCCACCTCTCCCAACTTGCACATCTTATTGCCCGCTCAAGACCACCTCTCTGCCAAGTCATTCCATGATGTACTGGGATTGATTTCCCTTAGTTCGGTGCTCTCCAACTGGTATTGCTAACCTAGGAAAGAGTTGTGCTTCCGTGTCTGGGGGACTTGCTCCTGTGTTAGTTATGCTGATGCATTATTAAATGTATTGTACTCAAAGTTGTCCAGATGCTTAAATCAATAGATTTGTAGTAACTTCAAATCTTTTTAGCAGTCCTCTGCTATTTTAAAACTGTTTATCTTTTGTGAAGTTGCCTGTCAGGGATAAATGTTTCTGGGCCATTCACAGAGTTAGGATTCCATCTTGCATCTTTTTACAATACAGAAGGCCAAAATGTCCCTTAATATGAATCGGCCTGTTTAGCCTCAGTGAAAATAGTGAAGCCAGCTCAATAATTATATTCCACAATCTTGTTGGTAATTTTCAGTCTAATTTTGCCTTACTTTAAAGTGATTCCAAGAAGTGTGTACAGTCTCTGGTTTACTTCTTTTGAAGCAATAATCTCAAGCTTTTTTGTTTAACGGGAATGTGTGATATACTTCCACTTATTTTATTCTGTACAAAGCTTCTTTGTAACCTGTTCCAAACACTAGTTTGGCTTCCTTCTTCCCACCCTGCTTACTGTAAGAAAAAACAGATGTTTCTTTTGCCTGGCTGACTGCTAGGAACACTTGATGTCTGAGACAACTTGTGGGAGTTCTCAACACTTACCAGAAACCAAATTTAATTTAATCAATTTTAAAGCCATGCCAAAACTGGAAAAGGAATGCTTTGGATGCTGCACCCGAGTAAGAAGATTCTCAAACAGGCCTATATTTTTGCAAGTGTAAATGACTGAGGATTAATTTTAACATCATATAGACATGCAAGTCCCTGAATAGCCCTACAAATTTGGGACAAACACACCCAGATGGTAAAAAGGGTGCACAAAATGAAGCATACGATACTGGTGCCTGCAGAACTGAAGGTCAGTGTCTGAAAACATGGCCCTAAGGTCTCCGGAGTCCGTGGGAATTGAAGGCTAGGGAACGATACCTGTAGCAGCGGCTACAGTGAGTATTGCAATCTTCAGGTTTTTCCTACGCTAAGCAAAGAGGTATTCATAATCTGTACATGAACTAGACAATGAGGAAGCATGCTTACGTGCTGGTACAGCTTCTTCCCAAAGGTTGCTCTCTTTGCTGCACGCTCACACATTATTTCTAAGGCAGATTCAGCTGTACCTATTGACTTCATGCAGTGATGTATCCGGCCTGGCCCCAGCCGACCTTGAGCAATCTCAAACCCTCTTCCCTCACCTAGGGGAGAGAGGTGGGAAACAAATGCTCAGACTGAACTCATTTTAATACTTCAAGAGGCTACTGAAGAAAGTTAATGTCTAGATTGCAAATACTGGCTAAAGGCCCTTTTACAGAGGAGTCTGGTTACAGAACTTATCTGTAGTGTTTTTAATTATTAATAGATGTTAAAAACAAAACAAAAAAAAAAAGATGTGCTTATATTAGTTCCTGCTAGTACCATTTAGGTTCAAGGGGCTCTAAGCTGATTTTGATTTACTTGGTTACTTCCTAAATATTTTACCAATCTTATTTTAAACATATTTCAGGGGTTGGGATTTTTTTCTTTGATCTGTAGCTGCCAGAGTACAACTGATGGAAGCTAGATTTAAAGATCAGACATTAAGTGATTCAGAAGGCTCCAAATCGGGAAAACTCTTTTGGAAGATCGCTGCTAGGGAGGAAAAGCTTTGTAAATCTTGGGATTTACCCAGAGAGGAGGGTTGGAGCCAAGCCAAAGGGACAAAAAAGATCTTCTCACGGGTTGCAAAGGGGTAAGAGCACTGGTTGCTAGCTTACTCAATATGGCTACATCCCAGTCCTGAAGAAACTGGTTGCATTCCTTGCGGTATGGCTGCGGACTATGTAAGAATTCTGTATCGAATGATCCTGAAGCAAAGCTGGCATTTTAATAGTTAGAAGGAATGAAGAAAGGAGATTCTGTTTTTGTAGGAAACAGCTCCACTGGGGTTTGCTTTGCTTCGGCTTGCCATGATGTAGAAATAATTTTGGCACCACTGGTATAACAGCCCTATTTACTTAAAGTAGCTCCCTGCCCCAGCAAATAAAACTCATCAAGTGATATCATGTAGCATCTGCAGCTGTGGTATGGGGACAGACCAATTTTATTCAGCTGCTTGGAGATGCTTTCTTGGCTGAGCAAAGATCAGGGACCTAAAACATTAGATGTAGCTGGTTGGTACCTTGCTGCAGAGAGAGAGAAGAACCCAGTTGTTGGGTGTGTTCTGAAGCAAAGAAATACAGACCTGGCCACAATCGCTAGTCAACGCTAGTTTCAAGAAAAATTTATCTCCAAAAGACTACTAATGGAAACACTGTCTTGAAAGTGTAGAACAATAATCATGTATATTCCTTACCCTCAGAGCTCTATAAGGGTTACTTAGCATAAGTTAGGCAGTTTTTTAAAAGGACACTATTTCTTGAAGTTAGCACCATGACAGTGACTTGCAAAGTCACTTGACATTTAGCAAGGAAGCTTACCTAATATTATATTGGAGACAGGTACTCGAACATTGTTAAAATGTATCTCAAAATGTCCGCCATGAATATGATCTAGAGGTAAACAAAAACAAATCAAATGTCAGTGTATATGAAGAGTTTGCCAACATGCACAAATTAGACATTCAGTACCTGTTCTAATTTTAGATAGGTATTTTAGGTGCCCAGGTAGTAGGTAATGCTTAACAGTATGACTCAGTGGTGACACATGCACCCTCTGTTAGCCAGCATTCCTGGGCAGGGGGGGAGCAGATAAGAGCACTGGTGCTCCCACCCCGTGGCCGATCCCACCGACCTGGAAGTGACAGCAGCACGCCACTGCCAGTTGCAGGTTGGCAGGATCAGCCACTGCAGGGGGACCCTCCCCCCCGCCAGCAGGATTGGCCATGGCCCCCCCCCCCCAGTTGCTGACTGTCCAGTCAGAGGGGGCAAGTGCCCCCCCAACTCTGGAAGCACCAGTGGCCCATGGTATGACTCCTAAGATTCCTAGTGTGTTGTTAAGAAGGCAAATATGGATGAATACTACTACTTTTTCCTTACCCATATAGCCAAACACAGAGAGAGGTCTAATGAGCTTCATTCCTGGCATGTCCATTGGAACTAAGATCATACTGTGCTGTTTGTACCTGATCAAAACAAAAGTAAAACATGATGAATCTTGATGGCAATTTTAAATGTTAAAAAAGAACATGCTATAGCCCTAGGTCAACCGAGTACTGAAGTATGTGCAGAGTCTCAAAACCACGAGCACTGTCCTTGACTTGTGATTGTATCCACATGTTTAAAGTTGCATGTGTGCTTCAAATCGCAAGCTACCGAAGGCAGAATGCAATGGAATCCAAGGCATGTGTTGCTGTAAATATATTCCTTCCACATCTTTATAGAGTCTCTGCCTTTAAAGAGCCACTGCTGGTCCTAAAATACCATCCTTCCTCCCTTCAATCAGATCAACCACTTACTCTACCTAAAATTTAAGAGGCAGGGTGTGATCTTTATTTTGCATTAAGAAAATAACCCTATTTTTTATATTCTTTACACTGTTTTACATCTGTTGTTAGAATACTGGGGCACACAACTGGAAGGGACCTCTTTAGTCACTGAGTCCAGTCCCCAGTTACTGCTGGTCGCTACATTTCCTAATGTCTTTCACACACTCTTGTCCAGCATTTCAGAGATTGATGGGTGAGGCCACTCATGTTAAAATATGCAGAATGGCTAAGTGCCAGCACTGCTATATGTGATCGATGAGACCGATTCATTGCATAATCTACGACAGATCCATAATAAAATAGAAAGAGTTAAGGTATTTTCAATGCAGGTCTCAGATCCTGCAAAGACTCTTCAATTTTAAGGTTGTGTTTTGGTTTTTGTTTTTTTTTAATTTGGCTCATGTAAGTTTGCACATTGTGAGTAGTGTGACTTCAATGGGACTGTTTGCAGTGTATAAAACCTAAGCATTTGAGTAAGTCCACTTAAGACTGGATTGGAGTTTTTAAATAAATGTCCAAATCACTTGATTTTTTTTTATTCCCCTCTTGTGTACATGTACATAATATTTTGCAGTAAAAATGGCTGGGTTTATTAAAGAAATGCTATGCTGTTTGTTGCTCCCTGAACAGGTGCCATGAAAAATCTGTTAAAAGCCCTCATTTAATGAACTTTTCCATATGTGTTGGCACCTAGACCCTGCCTCACTTGAGGTAATGGAAGCTCTGTCCATAACTTTAGTAGAAATCTACCTGGTAGAAGTTTAGCTATATTTATCTGGACTGATCTTGCAAACTCTATATAGTTTTGCTGGTATTAATATCCAGGCAATTGATCTTCCTTCTTTAAAATTATAGGCAAATAGAGCTGGAAGGCACCTTAGAAGTTCATCTACTCAAACTCTGCTCAAGGCAGGACCAACTCTATCTAAAACATCCCAAACATAAATATCTGTCTAATCCAACTTGAACTTAAGGACTTCCAATCACAAGAGATCCCATCACTCCGCAAGTAATCTGGCTGGTTCAAAACCTGGGGCCCCTCTTGGTGAGGGGGCAGAAGTGAGGAGGAGCCTTAAATTGTGTGGATCCTGAAAAAAAAGTCTCAACCACTTAATTCTTACCTGGATGCAGAAGGATTTGGGGTTTTGGCCATCACAATGGCGATATTGCAATTTGGGTTTCCAGCCCCTAAAACACAAGAAATACTTTAAATATGATAAGTTTTTTACAACAGGGAATTACTGAAGTTTCACAGAATAACTTATTAGTGTGGGGGTGGGTTTAGTGTAAAAGACTGATTTTTCTTCATGTGGTATTTCCGGATTATCAAGAAGAAAAAGGAAGTATGCAACCTCTTCATTCACATGAAAAATGGAGCTGATAAGGGAAAGAACTAACCTCCTGGGTTTGGTTCCTAGGAAAAAAAGAACAAATGAAGTGCTTGAAAAGGAATCAAAATTAATTCCTTTTCCCTGACAGCTGAGCAAATAGTCATATAAAAAAACCACTTATGAAGGTCAGAAGCTGCCCTCTGGAAAGCAGTTTTTTAAAGTCACAAAAACTAAAGAATGTATAGCCACCCATAGCACTATCCCATACATGCTTTTGTACCCAAAGATCCAAAAATGATTATTTTAAGTGACAGACAAAAAAAAAAACAATTAAAATGATACTTTATTCATTAAAAACCTGTTCTCTAAATATGTTTGGAGACCTAAGCTATTCCTTTCAGTGCCAAAAGAGGTTTTTGATCCTTTTTAAGTCCCACAAGGACAACGTAAGTATGGGATGGTGAACTAACTAGATTCTATTGGGCTTTATGCAACTCTTATTGGAATTAAAGGAATCCCACTGCAAAGCCCAGGGAAAAGCAGGCACTACCAACTCATGGTCTAACTGAAGGCAGAATTTGATGTGCAGACTATTGCTCATGGTGTAGAAGCCAGAAACAGAATTTGATTTTCAAATCGCAGACCGAGTCTAAAGAACTGATTGTTAAGAAAATGCATAAATCAATACAATACTTGTGAACATCCAAGATCAAGGATAATAAAAAGTCCTTATTCAAATGTATAGGGAGGATGAAGAAGGCACCGGGTAATGTGGGGCCCCTGCAAAATACAATACTCTGGGCAATCTGGTGGTTGCGCCAGAGGAGAAAGCAGACCTCTTTAACCAATTCTTCACCTCCGTTTTCTTAGGCAGGGACCGGGACTTCCCCAGTGGGATGCAAGACGGATTCGAGGGGAATGCCTCTAGGCCTCAGGCTGGGGAGGACCAGGTTAGAGAGCTTCTGGAGGGGCTGGATGTGTTCAAATCAGCAGGTCCAGATGCTCTCCACCCCAGGGTGTTGAGGGAGCTAGCAGGGGTTATTGCAGGGCCCTTGGCACGGCTTTACGAGCGCTCGTGGTGCTCCGGCCAGGTGCTGGATGACTGGAAGATGGCTAACATGGTCCCCCATCTTCAAAAAAGGGAAAAGAGAGGACCCGGGCAACTAGGCCCATCAGTCTTACCTCAATCCTAGGGAAACTCTTTGAGAAGATCCTCAAGGAGCGCATCTGTGATGGGCCGGCTTCAGGGATGATGCTCAAGGGCAACCAGCACGGTTTCATTAGGGGCAGGTCATGTCAGACCAACCTGATTGCCTTTTATGATCAGGTCACAAAGGCAATGGATGCAGGTGTCGCCGTGGACATAGTCTTTCTAGACTTCAGCAAGGCCTTTGACACCGTCTCCTACCCCATCCTCATTAAAAAACTGGGTGACTGTGGCATTGATGCCTACACAGTCAGAAGGATTGCAGATTGGCTCACGGGTTGTACTCAGAGGGTGGTGGTGGACGGGTCATATTCAGCCTGGGGGGAAGTGGGCAGTGGAGTCCCCCAGGGCTTGGTCCTTGGGCCTGCGCTGTTCAATTTCTTGGACAACCGGGTGAAAAACACCCTGTTTAAATATGCTGATGATACCAAAATCTGGGGTGAGGTGAGCATGCTAGTAGGGAGGGAAAGACTGCAGCAAGACCTGGATAGGTTACAGGGGTGGGCTAACAAAAGCAGGATGCATTTCAATACTGACAAGTGCAGGGTGCTGCACTTAGGCCGTAGTAACCAGCAGCACACTTACAGAATGGGAAACTCTCTTCTTGAGAGCACGGAGGCAGAAGGGGATCTCGGAGTCATCTTGACTCCAAGATGAATATGGGCCAACAATGCGAGGTCACGGTTGGTAGGGCTAACCGGACCTTGTTGTGCAGGAGGTCAGAGCTGTGCACTTAGAGTATTCAAAGAATCATAATAAAATTAGGGGTGAAAGGGACCTCAGCAGGCCATCTAATCCAACCACCTACCCAAAGCAGCACCATCTCCAACTACATGAATTACAGATGTATTAATCCTTAACATGCAACTACACATGCTAACTCGAATGTCGACTAACATTCCTTAGACTTAGTAGGTGCTGACTATAATATGTAACTACACTCTTTGTTACCCTTCACAGCAGTAACTTTCATAAATGGAATATCTTTTTCACAGTCAACCCATTTTGTAGATACTAGGGTCAGAAGGGACCTCAGTAGGTCATTGAGTCTGACCCCCTGCCCTGGCCAGGAAAGAGCGCTGGGGTCAAATGACCCCAGCCCCAAGTGTTTGTCGAGTCTTCTCTTAAAGACCCCCAGGGTAGGGGAGAGCACCACCTCCCTTGGAAGCCCATTCCAGATTCTGGCAGCCCTTACTGTGATGAAGTTCTTCCTAATGTCCAACCTAAATCTGCTGTCCATCAATTTGTGGCCATTGTTCCTAGTTACTCCAGGGGATGCCCTAGTAAGTAGAGCATCTCCTATTCCCTGCTGTCCTCCCCTGATGAATTGATAGGCAGCCACAAGATCACCTCTCAGCCTTCTCTTGTGAAGGCTGAAGAGATCTAGGTCCGTCAGTCTCTTTGTAGGGCCTTGCCTGCAGGCCTCTGACTATACGAGTGGCTTCCTCTGGACCCTCTCAAGATTCTCCACATCCCTCTTGAAGTGCAACACCCAGCACTGGACGCAGTACTCCAGCTGCGGCCTGACCAGCGCCGCACAGAGGGGAAGCATCATCTCGCCGGGCCTGTTCATCATGCATCTGCTAATGTGTGATAAAGTGCGGTCAGCCTTATTGGTCACTTTGTAACACAGACGATTCGTGTTCATCTTGGAGTCAACTATGACTCCAAGATCCCTTTCTGCTGCTTTAATTCTGCACCAGCGATCATGCAAACCAAACCATTCCCCAGCGTAAGAGGCAGTAGCCAGAAACAGAGCAACAAATAGAGCTAAGCTTCCATCGGACACTTAACTACTGAAGCTCACCCAGAAAATACTAGCCTCTGTCTGGAGAGCAGAGCTACCCTGGCTGAGAAAGCCACAGCCTCCATGATAACAAGACTGCTCTAAGATTGCAAGTCCTAAATATGACAATGGTAGGAGAGGGTTTTGCTTTTTTTTGCTAAGCATCATTCTTCCTTTGATAGTAAAAATGCCAGATGTTTACTGTCCCCTTTCCTGACATGATGATAATTATTTTTATAAGTGGAATTAGTTGTAAAATGTAAGTTATAGCTGTAAAGTTTGCAATTGATATATAAAAATTCTAGTTTAGGTTAATTTTTACTACAAAGGGTTCCCCAGAGCAAAACAAAAAGCCCAGCCTCAAAACAATTTTGTTCAATTCACTGCCCTGGAAAGCAAAACGGGGTTGTGTTGCCTCCTCTTTTCTCTCCAGCATTCTTGGTAGGCAGCTTTCAGTTGATATTTGTATGGAGAACAGGTTAAATACAGCATTTATGTGCCATATATGAAAGGAGTCAGTCTATTTAAAACTTGAGAACCTGAATTAACATCTCCTGAGTAAAAATGATGTAACCAATCAGATAAAGGTAATACCATTCATTATATGCTGCCCTGAAGTATGAAAGAAAGCATACAGATGGAAAGACAAATAACCAGGACAAGTAACTTTCTGTCAGACCCAAAGGAGCTTTCAGCCACCAGCGCTAGTTAGTTGTACATTTTAATCACAAAGCAATGATTTTTTCCTAACCATGCTCACAATTTTTACTGTAAAACATGCCTCAAGACAAATGTGATCTTCTGGAGTTAACATTTAAACATACTGAAAAATATTTACAATGATCACTATCACATTAAAAAGGAGAAGTTTCCGTTACTAAATGACTGCAATATCTGATGACTAAAATTTTTCATTTCTAACATAGTAAATAGCTAACCACTGAAAACAAGACATCTGGCCAGTAATTCTGAAAATCACAAATAATTTATTGGGGGAAAAAAAAGACTTTGTAGAAAAATAACTTTTTCCATTCTTCCTCGTAAAAAAGAGCTATTTCTTATCCTCCCTACTTTGACGCAGTTAAAAAGTGCTGAAATCAAGATTTTTCCATCCAATAAAAGACCAGTTTCTGGGCTCGACGGAAATAATGGAAAACTCCAAGGCATCTTGGAAAAAATAATTTACTCATATGTACAAACACATGTATACGCTCAAAAGAACTCAAAAAGCAGAATGGAGGTTGCTATTTCTGCACTATTAAAATAGAATTCTGGAAAAAAACATTTCTGCAAATGGGAACCGCAGCAGATTTTTAAGTCATAGCTTGCCTTATTTTCCCTAGCATGAAAGCTGTCTAGAATATTTTAAAATATGCTTTGAGGTGAATTTTCATGAACACACTTTGAAAACTACATGACATCTTGCATAGGTAAAGAGAGTGATGTCTAAACATTGTCATCTGGTTGTGACCAACCTTAGGTTTCCCAAGACCCTGTTCATTACCTCTGTGCAGTTCTAAACTAAAGCAATGCATGTTTAAAGTTATCTAACATGCCTCAATCACTATTAAAATGGAGATTAAACTTGTCCACTGATGACAGGAAACTTCGGTTCTTTAGGCAGGGGGCCAACTTCTCCTAAGGAAGCTGCTGTGCGGCCTTTGTTCAAGAAGCCCACATGTAATCCTTACGGTCTGGTTATCTCTTGCCTTATGTCCACTCTTCCATTTTTGATTAAGGAGGTTGAGGTAAGAAGATAAGTGACTCCTTAGATGACAAGAGTATTTTTGACCCTAGCCAAAAATGGATTGCATTTAATGGCCCCAGAGGCATCTTTGAGCCCTATGTGGTATTCCTCCGGGTTCAATGGGTACAAGGGGCCCCAGAAGAATGAGGAAGAACATGAGCTGCAGTGATTTCTGTATACTGATAACACCAAGCTCTGTATCTTTACCTTATCCCAGCCAGCCAGCATAGCTGGTTCAATGCTTGGAGGAAACCACAGTGTGGGCGAAGACTTAGCTGGCTGAAATTCAGTCCAAATAAGACTGAGGTAATGGTGGGGGAGGGGTAGAAAAATCAATGAAGATTATTCATTTGCTTTTATTAAAGGTGGTTCCCAGCCATGTGTAGCGACAGCTCACAATCTGGTGTGGGTTTGAATCCCCCACTGCCACTATTTTCAAGACTTTCCTTCATCCTTACCAGGCTGCATGTTTGCAAGCTCTGAACCCTGCTCCTGTGCTCTGTGCGTAGGTCTCCTCCAGATCTGCTTATTGAAATGCAGAGTAAAAACAAATGATGAAATTATAAGATAACAAGAACCAGATGCTGATAACTGTTCCAACCACTTGCTCCTACCCTACAATAAGTGAAAGCTAAACCAAGGGCAGCCTAGTACAGACTGAGAGCCAAAAACAGCGTGCAAGTGGGCTGACACAACATCTACTGTGTGTCAGCTGCTTTACAGAAAGTCCCCCACTGCTATTTGATTGTTTGTCTATACCCATACTCCATTGCCTGCAGGTCTGCAAAATAAAAAGAAATACATAAAATAATAGGTAGGGTCTCAGCTCTTACTGAGTCCCCAGGATTTGCAAAGAAAGACCAGAAAGTTTAAATAAACAAGCAAAAAAACCCTACTTGCATTCTTTCCCTTTGTGCAATGGAAACGCCAGAAACATCCAAAGAATGAGCTGTCTCTTCAGCTCCTTCCTTAACACTCTATTTACCTGTTTAACTCCAACAACTAGTTACCATATTACAGAAGGGAAGTGTTTGTTAAAGCTTCAATATTCCTGCCTTTCCAGTTAGTGAGTCAAATTGCAATGCACATCGCTGCAAGGTCCCAGAAAAACCAAGAAAAACTAGGCTCAACATAGCCGAAATGTTTATGGTAAAAGCCAAGCAAGATGGAATTAAAAAGAAAACTAAAGCAATCCAACACCCCTGCGGCTATCCTTAGAGATTACACAATGGTAAATATACACTTATTGCAGTAGCCAAATCTAGAGAAAAAAAAGCTTTTGTTAATCACCTCTACTGTTCATCACTGAAAACAATGCACAATACAACAGCTCTCTTGTTAGCCAGTACCTGCAACCAGCAGCAAGTTCTATTTGTATTCTGTGATCTACTCTGCCTAGCTCTACTCTATTTTCTAAAGAAGTTTATAGTGTTGGTTTCGATTCATAATTCAAAGTGAATTCTCCCCCTTGAGAGAGCGCGTCCTTGAATCAGGCGAAGTCAGCAGACGTGTATGAGCTGAAGTATGCTGACGTACAGCTACAAATATCCCATGGGGAAAACTAGCATGGTAGCTGTACTGCAGACAACGATCTGGGACTTGGAGAGGAATGCTGCTGCAGAAAGAAAAGGCAAATCACATTCTGGGATGGATGAAAAGGAGTGTCTTATATAAGGCCAAGAAGTTCCTAGCCCCTCTGGCTTTCCCTTGCCACTCTCAGTCCATAGGCCACCAGTCCCCAGCTTGGGGAAAAGGCAGGAAGCAGCTGGGGGTGTTCCCCTCTCCTCCCAGACCAGACCAGGAAGGGAGTGTACAAGCTTTCATTATTTTGGGAAAGTTTTCCTTGTTTCCCCCAGAAGAAACTGAATGAATGCTTGTACACTTGCAGTTTGTACCAGCAGAGCATGATAGAAGTGCAACACCTATACATGGCCTAATACACGGGATGTAATTATCTTTCTGTACTCGGTGCCAGTGAGAAATCCACCTAGGTACTGTGTCTGTTTCCAGGTACCACACTTAAAATTGTGAATGGACAAGAGAGGGACTAGGGCAGAATAACAAGACAAAGAGCTTTAAAAACACAACCTATTAGGAAAGACTGAAGGAACTAGGTTTGTTTAATCTAAAGAAGAGAAGATTGACATACACACTCACAGAGCACTGTAATGGTCTTCCAATCTGTAAAAAGTTAAGAAGGATGAACAGAGTACTGGCTGGACTTGATTTATTGGAGCTGATTATGGTTGTTGTGGGGGTGAGGGCAGGCTGCCGGATTTATTTTTGGATCAGGCCCTTAACCAATGATACTTGTTTCTCAAAGTTGGTATAGTGTTGTAGCTGTGATACTCCACAGAAAAGGGGAGAAACAAGATTTGTGTATTTTTAGACAAGCAGGTCTGGGAAAGGAGCTATAGGTCTGATCAAGGGCAATTCATTCTCAAAGTCTGTCTAACGTTCGTTCTCCCAACTATAAAGGTGGCCCAATGAAAGGTATTACCAAATAAATTTTGTATCTTGCTTATGAAAAGTAGTTGTATGGAAAACTGAGAGGAGTTAGATAGCTTAAGGGCCTTTAAAATTCTGCCTATATTTAGGTAATGTGGGTTAAGTACTCTGATATCTAAGGTAAATGTGCTATAGAATATGGTGGTGTTACAGTACGACTTCCTCTGCAGGCTTGACATTTCTGTTCCTCTCTTCCCTCTTTTTTTCAACGCAGTACAAGTTAAGCCAACAGGACTTGGAAAAAAATGCCTGTTATACTTGTCTTACATAATGGAAGTGCACTAATTTAAGCACAGGAAGAGAGCTGACAAAACAGTGGCAGGTGTTACTCCTTACTGTGCCAAAAAAAAACAAACCCTGACCCTTATATTCAAATCTGCCTCAATTGCTTGGCATCCAGTATGTCTTTTACTGTAAATCACTGCTACAGGATACAAAATCACACAGCAGAAAAAAACCTGTTGGCAGTCAGTGGAAATCTGCTTCTTTTTCCCGATGTTGTGCAGACAGGCTGATCTGGGCATGACACATTTGTAATCCTAGGAAGAGTTTATGCCATAATGCATGTATGCAAGTTGGTGATAGTTCACATCCTTAAAGCTGAATAACCTTTTATTCTCTATCCTTCTACAGTTTACTCACGCATCACTGGTGTGGCACATCTAACTGACAAAAATCCAGAGAGCAATAATATCCTGGTATGCTTCTGTAAAGCACCCAGCTTACTTTCAGTCACTGAAGATATTATAGTGTTAACCTGATGGAGGCCTTGATCCACAGTCTACTGAAATCCCTGGGAGTTTTTCCTTTGGACATTGAATTGGATGCTTGATCCCTGATTAAATTATCACTACCTTTTCTACTCTTTGTCTACCAGCTATCTAGTGCTGTGCAATATTGCATCTAACCCAACTGAAAACAAAACCAAATAACAAATGTTCTATGATTTTATAGAGGTGGTGGAATCTCCATTCTTGGAGGCTTTTAAGACCCAGCTAGACCAAGCCTGGGCTGTGATGATGTAAATGGGGATGGTCCTGCTTTGAGCATGGCGTTGAACTGGATGACCTCCTGAGGTCCCTTCCAACCCTAGTTTTCTACGATTCTAAGAGCTCCTCAGTCAATCCATAATGATCTGCAAAAAGTGGGGAAATCCGAAGGAATGTCTCTTACAATATTGTATAGAAAGTCATAAAGGTGCATCACTGCCTCTCTTAACAGGCCATAAGACCTTCCTGTTCCTTTTGCATAGCCAGACATCTGTCCAGGCCCACCTGTTTTCATTCCCTTTAAGTGAACAGAAACTGGTTTAAACCAGTAACAGAACAGATGTTCAGTGCACATAAACCAGTTTGAAAATGGCTGAAACCAGTTTGAGAGAAACCTGGCTGAATGTAGTATCAGACTAAACTGATTGGGGTCAAATTGGTTTATGCAATGTCTGTCCCAGACTCCTTCCCAGTTTATGTTTAATCAGAATCCTTCAGCATCCCAGTTGCTTTGCAACTCTGGGTGGGGCTCTGCTCCAACCTGGCAGGGCTGGCCCCTCCCCTCTGCTCCCTGGCTACAGCTCCAACAGAGACTGCGGGTATAGGGCATCTGCCTGGCTTCCTCCCGCTCCCCCCACTCTTCCTCACAACTCCCTGCTGAAGCAGGTATTCCCCTGTCCCCTCTGCCTTACATAAACACCTCTTAGCATTAGCCAGCAGACCGCATGCTGACTACGGTCAATGCTGTGAGAGACACGACCAAGGCAGACAGGGTAGTGTTGGCTTAGGGCTCTTTAGCTAATCACCAGGTAGCTGGTAATGTCCCCCTTCCTTGGAATAAATTTTTAAAGAAGAGCATGAACTAATGAGAGATCCTTTTGTCATCTTAATGGGTTAATAAACACTGAGTTAGAGGTGTGATAAACACTGTGTTATCAACTCCCTGCTGGACTGGGGGCAGGGGTGGGAGAACCCCTCCCTAATCAGAGCATCCTGCTGGGATCTGGTCATGTCCCCCTCATCTCAGCCCTTTGAAAGGGAAAGGAGGGCTGCTCTAGCACCCCCTGGCTTCTAGCCTGAGCCATTGCAGGCAAATACCAGCACTTTCTCGGTCTACAGGGGATGTCTGTATATTTACAAACTGGTTTAACCTAGCCAGCTTAAACTAACCTGGAAAGACTGAATCAATTCAGGCTCAGGCTTTTTTGAATGTCTGTCCCTAGCCCTAAAGGCCAAATACCTATTTGGGTTTTTAAATTGTTTGGAGTGGTTTATGAAGGTATGCTTCAAAAATAAAACAGAGCACACTGATGACAGAGAGTTTCTATTTCTCATGGAAACACTTCCCTTCTTGTTGAAACAAACAGGAGAATACCAAATGTTACATGTGAACATTATGACAGCTAGTTTCCAGGAAAGCATAATTTTATATGCAAATCAAACTGAAAGTGCAATTGGTGCTGAAAAGGGTGGAGTGCTGGAATGAACACAAAACTGAAGTGAAGCACAGAACAGCTCATTCCACTGTGATCCTTTGCAAATACAACTTCTGTTACCAGTCTGCTGACAAAACTCAGGTCAGTTCTCTTTTTCTAATTTTGTTTTTAAATAAGCTATAAACCAATTGTGATATGCTGAGCCTACTTGTAGCAGCAACGGCTGGGAATTTGGTCTTATGGGATGGCATTTTGAATATACAGTAGTAGTAATAGCTTACTTCCACTGCTTACACCAAAGCAATACAATGAAATGACCAATAGTATATAAAATAATAACATTTATATAGTTTATAACTGTTGATACAAACATACAATAAAACTATCCATTCTATCACTTTACACAAAATTAAAACAACATAGTATATGATATTCTAAAATAGATCAATTGAAGCAGGGAACAAGTAAGTAAAAGGGGAATTCTATTTGACTTGATACTTTTTGATTAAATACTCAGTTACTGAAGAGAATATAAGGGTTGGCCAGGAAAATATAAGGCTGGACCAGGATCTGATCCCTAATTTTGGAAGCTACATTATTCAACTAGAGAGACAGGTTACTGCACCAATATAAGCTGGCACTGGGTAGAGGGGGTGCATTTCTCCCTGTCCCCCCCACCACCTCTTGGAGGCAAACAGGGGAGGGGACAGGGCTGATCTGATCACAGCCCTACCTACTTGGCTGCAGGGGTAAACCCACCTCCCCTCCCCTCCCCAGTAGAGACTTTCCCCTGCGCCAGGCAGACCTGGACGGGCGGTTGGTGTCGTGCTGCAGGTATGTGCCTCCCCTCCCCCAATCTCTTGAAGGTGGACAGCTGGGGAAGGGGCAAGGCTAAGCTAAGCCCAGCCCCACTTGCTGGGCTCCAGGGCAGAAGGGGGCAACCCCCCCACACACTGATGGAGCTCTCTCTCTCCTTTCACTGCACAGACCAGTGCTAGGGTACCTGAGGGTCTGTCTCCCCTGCCCCCTATCCCACCAGGCTGACAGGTGCAAGCAGAAAGCAAATTAGGAAGCAGAGGTTTTAGTGCTTGAGCTGTGACAGCTGCGGGTGGCACTAGCCCTGCTCTACTGAAGAAGACAACCCAGGCCATCTCTGGGCTGCAAAGCATCCTAGGATGCTAGGAAACTGTTAGTTAACTTGGGTTGGAGGAAATCTGGGACAGAAGTTTAAACCAGTTTAATCTAAATCAGTTAAGTCTGATATGACATCCGACTAGGTGTATCTTAAACTAGAGGTGCACCAATATATTGCACCAATAACAGGAAAATTAATAACATTATTGGCAACTGACTTTTTTTGGCCGATAACATCACTGATGAATGCCATGTGCGTGCAGCCAGAAATGCAGTCTGGCAGCTTGGAGAGCAGCACCCTGCCAGTAAGTTTGTGGGGAGAAAGGGCATTGGGGCAGGGCAGATTGAGGACCCCACAGTGAGGGAGGGAGTGGGGCAGTGGCAGGCTGGGGCTAGGACCAGGATAAGGCCACGGGCAGCTCACCCAGAGGGTGCAGGGGAGAGTTGGAGGGGGGGCAGGTCCCTGCTCCTACATGCACCCCTGGAAGAGGCATGGGTGGCATGTGCCCCCACCCAGATTTGTGTACAGGGCAAGGGCAGGCTACCTGCTGTGGGCTTGGGGCCAGGGGCGGTGCCAGCCTCTTCCCAATGCAGGGACTAGGCTGAGACTATGCTCAAAGAGGGTGAGGGCAGGCAGCAGCAGTGGTGCTGGGATGGGTGGAGAGAGGCTGGCGTAGCCCCTGCCCCCAAGCCCACAGTGGGCAGCCCGCCCTTGCCCCATGCACAAATCCAGAGGACACATTAGCAACATGGATGTGGGTGTGAAGTGTACTCTGTCCAAGTTCGCAGACGATACTAAATTGTGGGGAGAAGTGCACACTCCATAGGGTAGGGAACGATTGCAGGCAGACCTGGAGAGGTTAGAAAAGTGGGCAATACACAGTAGGATGCAGGACAAGGAAAAGTGCAGAGTGCTGCACTTAGGGCACTAAAAATATCCAGCACATCTACTGACTGGGAAGTGACCCTCTCAGCAGGGCAAGCTGAAGGGGATCTCGGAGTCACGATGGACTCCAAGATGAATGTGAGTCATTAGTGTGACAAAATCATCAGCAAAGCTAACCGCACTTTATCATGCATCAGCAGATGCATGACAAATAGAACCAAGGAGGTGATACTTCCCCTCTATACAGCATTGGTCAGACTGCAGTTGGAGTACTGCATCCAGTTTTGGGCATTGTGCTTCAAGAAGGATGTTGATAGACTCGAGAGGGTCCAGAGGAGGGCTTACAGGACAAGCCCTATGAGGAGAGACTGAGGGACCTGGACCTCTTCAGCCTCCGCAAGAGAAGGCTGAGAGGTGATCTTGTAGCCGCCTACAAATTCATTAGGGGGATGCAGCAAGGGATCAGAGATGCTCTGTTCACCAGGACGCCTCTTGGGGTAACAAGGAACAATGGTCACAAACTGACAGAGAGCAGAATTAGGCTACATATCACAAAAAACTTCTTCACGGTAAAGGTAGCCAAAATTTGGAATGGGCTTGCAAAGGAGGTGATGCTCTCCCCTACCTTGGGGGTCTTTAAGAGAAGGCTGGATAGGCACCTGGCTGGGATCATCTGATGCCAGCACTCCTTCCTACCTAGCTAGGCAGAGGGTAGGACTAGATGATCTGTTGAGGTTCCTTCCAACCGTAGCATCTATGAATCCCCCCCCGGGGTGCACGCAGCAGCTGGGAGCTACCCTCCCTGTACTCCTTGGACAAGCCACCTATAGTTCTATCCTGCTCCCAGTCCTGGGGTTGCATTCACTGACCTGACTGGGCAGCACCTGTCCTGCCCCTGCTCCACTACCTCCTTTACCATGGGGGCCTTGATCTGTCCCCCCACACACTCCTTCCCTTCCCCATGCTCCTTCCCCACCACGGACTTACCTGCAGGATGTGCTCTCCATGCTGTTGGGTTGCATTCCTGTAAATTGATTATCAGATCAGTATTGGCCAGTATGGCTGGTTAATAATTGGCTATTGGTATCAGCCAATAAAATCTTCATCAGTGCACCCCAGGTTTAGCCATTTTGAAAGCAGTTTATGTGCACTGAACTTTTGTTCTGTTGAAAGTTTAAACCAGTTTCTGATCACTTAAACCTGTTTATGTGTAACTTTTGTCCCTAGCCAAGGAAATTAAAAGGGAGAAGGAAAGAAAGAACATTAGCTGGTGGACAGACTTGTGAAAAGGAAACACCGTTAATGGAAGTTATATATCTATATGTATATTGTAAGGGACTGGATCTATCTTTAAATGTTAAATTTGTTACAAGTTGGATTCATTAATAAAGTTGTGGTTTTTTTAAAGAAACACTGCATTCATACAAAAATGGTATCTTTTTGGAATGATTTGTATAAGATGTACAACATGTCTACTAGTATATATTTTAATAAAGTTGGACATCAACAAATGGGAATATTATTCAAGAACAAGAAATAGTCACTGTGTAATATTGTTTGTTTGTTTATTACAAATTTAGCTCAGTTAAAGCTGGATTAGTCAGCTAAACTAGTTCCTTCTTATAACCTCTCTGCTCTTATGACACACTTAAAGAGTATGAATCAGTTTTCCTGACATTGCTTGTTTGCTTATTATATTGCTTTTAAGCAAATCTGCTAATAATCCAGTATAATCAATCACTTCCAGATGATTTCTGCTGTGAATGGTAAAGCAAGTTAAATCACCTGGATTTGACTTCTCAATTGCCTTAATCTCCCTGTACCTCAGTTTCTCCTTTGGTAAAACAGGAACACTACTAGTTATTCACTTCTGAATTCTTCCTGTAAATTATTATTGAGAAAGCATTCCATTAATGGAGACTGCCTGGTGTAAAATATACATCTAGCAGTGTCTCTTTCCTAAAACAGAACTATACAGAAAGAAATATACTCTTACATCCCATATTAAACACTTGACTAAGCATTAGTAATCTCTCCCTCTCTACAGGGCTTATATTGGTTAATGACTAATATGGGAAATATGTTGCAGTGTTGACAATGCACATAATCAAAGAGACATTAAAAATAAACCAAAGTCAGTGGAAGGGACCTGAGCAGGGGGTCGGACTTGATGATCTGCTCAGGTCCCTTCCGACCCTACCAACTATGAAACTCAACCCATAATATAAAAAACATTCAACAAATACTAATTTGAAAGCAATTTTGTCACTAACTATTGAAACCAATTTAATACAAACCTCAAATTAAACTGAGAAACAAAGATTTTCATTTTGAAATTCTGTTCTGCTATAAACAGATGAACAAATTAAAAGATTTAAAACTTCTAAAATATTTTTGGAAGCTGCCTGTGTTTATAGATTTGGCAGACATTTAACTTAAAAATATCAGAAGTATTTGTCTCTAATTTGCAAAAGAAGAAATGTCAGCTTCAGCAAAGCGTCGGAGAAGAGTCTGTTTTCAATAATATTTGGCAACATATTCTGAACCCTGGAATAAGTTAAATAAACTGAAGTAACACTGACCAAGCACAATGACAGCCTGCCCTCACTCCCAAAACAACCATAATCAACTCCAATAAACCTGCCGAACAGAATACATGTTTTTTAAAGACAATAAGATACTACCTGACCTCAGCTTATACTGGATGGATTTTCAACAAGCTAGTAATACAACACAATTAAAGGAGATGAACAAATTGTGCAGTAAGTTGCTTATCAGATGGAGACAAGATCATCTAAACGTTATATTAAATGGGAAAAAGAGAGACTTGTGATAAAATCTACAGCGTGTACTTAATGATTAAGTAAATCTGCCTGCATAATACTTAATACATTTGCTCACACTTTTGGTTTTGGACTGTGGCTGCACGCAGTTTTACATGCAGTAAGAGTCCTCAAAGGACTCTAAATGTTAAGTGAAATTTTCTGTCTTAAATGCCTGCTCCCAAGTACACAGTCAAAGCTTGCACATGGTAAGGAACTTCATGCTTATGGCCAATATAATCACACAGACTACTAATGAAATTACCATGCCATACACTATTCCACTGCCATTAAGCAACCACTTCCCATAACGAAATCTTATGCAACACAGATCTCAGTCACACAGACACATACAACCACAACCCAGCTGTTGCTGAACCATATCACAACTGCACACAAAAACCGACATCTGCTGCTCAGATCTGAACAGGCAGTATTCCTCATTGTGCATACTGTGGTAGTACCAAAGGCTTCTCTCAGAACTTTCTCCTCATAAGTAGCAGACAAACTTTAAACAGATAGAAAAATAAAGTGCCCGCCCTCCCTGCAAACAAACTATCAATGAGATGCTCATTTCGAGATTTTATAGTAATATCCATATTTATTTGTACTTAGCTTACACATGTATACAATCCGCAAGCTGTGAGCAAGCCTCTATGAGCCATTTTAAAACATGCAATTAAGTTGGATTTTTTGTCTTGCAGCTTTTGCCATGGTGTGGGACGGAAACAATTCAATGGAATACTACGATGAAGCGGAATCAAATTTTACTATAGATTATGATCAGTTTGAAACACTTTGTGAAAAAGAGGAAGTGAGAAAATTCACTAAAGTGTTCCTGCCTGTATTTTACTCACTGGCTTTCATTGTTGGAGTTGCTGGGAATGCATTAGTAGTGGCAATCTATTTTTACTGTAAGAAACTAAAGACTAAGACAGATATGTACATCATGAACTTAGCAATTGCTGATTTGCTCCTGCTATTCACTCTTCCTTTTTGGGCTGCAAGTGCAGTTCAGGGGTGGGTGCTTGGCAATACCATGTGCAAACTCACTTCTGCATTATACACAACAAATTTCAGTTCAAGCATGCTATTTCTGGCTTGTATTAGTGTAGATAGATATAATGCCATCTCCAAACCTCAAAGTCAGAGACGAATTAGGAAGCAATGCAACATAACCTGTTTCTGTGTCTGGATGACTGCCATTTCACTGAGTATCCCTGAACTGATTTTTAACACGGCCAAGGATATCAATGACAGGTATGAATGCCTACCAGTGTTTACAGTAGACATGGGAAAATCCTTCAAAGCAATCATTCAAATCCTGGAAATTATGCTGGGCTTCATGCTACCCTTCTTAGTCATGGTGCCCTGCTATTCAGCTATGGCAAGAGTCCTCTTTGGGTCTCCAAATGTTAAAAAATGTAGGCCCATCAAGGTTCTTCTAGCAGTAGTAACTGTTTTCATTGTCACCCAACTGCCTTATAACATAGTAAAGTTCTGGCGAGCCATAGATATCATCTACTTGCTGATTACAGATTGTAACATGAGTAAAACCATAGATGTTGCACTTCAGATAACCAAAAGCATAGCTTTATTTCACACCTGCCTGAATCCAATTCTGTATGTCTTTCTGGGAGACTCTTTTAAAATGCGCATTCTAAAATCAGCAAAAAAATATGGCTATTGGAGGAGAAGACACAGTGAAATAACTGAAGAGATCTCGATGAATTATGACAATCAGACAGCAGAAACAAGTAGCTTTTCAATATAGCAGCTATGACAGCCTAAATATTCTGCGTAACAAAAGGAAACCCAAGACTACTGCTTCCAGGGGTATCTCTCTTCCTTGATGCAATTTCCATGCAAGAATTACTCTTTAAGTCTCAAATGATGTTCTGGCAGAACCTGCCAAGATACTGTGAAGAAGGTCAAAATGTATAAAAATAAAAGCCATATGGCAAAGGTATTAGAAACAACGGAAACTTACGTGAAACAACAGAAGGTGGAAAAGGTATTGGGAACAACAGGAATTTCCATGAAAAAGCAGTATTAAACGGAGCAGTCTGTACTGCCATTAAGTTGATGAGGGATGAAGAGGTTATTCATGTCAAGTATACATTCAATATGTTGGAAGGAAAGAAAAATCACCAGCAAAAGACTATTTAACATCTTAAAGCAAAAAGTACTGTAACTAACCTTACGTCCTTTAAAATGTAACATTCTAGATATGTATCTCAAACATTCTAGATATGTGTCGCAAAACCATTTCTGGACTCCCCGATTTAAACTGTTTCCCTGAGTCTGCAGTTCCAGTTATCCTCAACTGTCACTTCAGAAATTGGCTTGCAGGTTTGCACTAAGGGAGTAGATAATCTCTGGTATTTCTCAGAAACAAGAGAAAACAGCAAGGTATTTGTTCTCTGTGTACAAATGCAGGTGGCATATTTTAAAAAAAAGCTTCTTTTGTATAACTATATAAAATTATTTTTTTATAATATTTTTCTTGGACCATATTTCAAAGAGTCTAACTTCCCATTATAGACACATGCCAAGTATTTCATTATAATTCTTGGATCATGTAAGGTGATTACTGGGGCCTAGGTTTTGTCATTTCTTGCAAAACCATTCATCTTTCTGTAGCCTTATAAAATCTCAGACTAAAAGATGTAAGGAAAAGAGAAACAGGGCACGTCTATACAAGATGGTTCCTGCAGTTGTCTAATTAGCTCCACAGTAAAACATCAGTATCTACACATGTGGCCCTACTAGCTGGGTTGGAGCAGCCCCGGGCTGGCAGGCTAGAGCCCCTTGCCAACTGAGGCTGCTCCTCCCCAGCTCAACGTGCTGCAGTCCTGAGTGTACATGTAAACACTGCACCCGGGAGCAATAAACTCCAGTACAAATTGTGACACAGTTTATTCCGCTGAATTAATTTCACATGTAGATGCACCCACTGGGTCTTGCATTTTATAGGTGTCATAACCTAATTTAGGACATATAGCCTTATTCTGTTTTATAAAAAGAATAATTCCGGTATGTAAATTGTATTGCATGTCCCTATGAATATTTTGCTGGTGCGATTTAGGCACCAATCTTTGTAGGTTTAATTTACGGAGTAGAAATAACTGAAGCAAGAGGATATTTATCCTCAATGAGTGGAGTGAAGGACCTAAAGGCAGATATAGTTTTGGTCATTTAGAAAGGAATGAATGAGAGGAATACTGTTCTGTGATAGCTAACAAAGTAGTAATTTTTAAACTGTCCATATAATTGTACATTGAAGTATTTAAGAATTATATTTTCTTTTACACTTGATTTTCTTTTGTTCTCTGTAGTCTGTTTATATACATTTGGTAATGAAAGTAGATCTAACTGGATATGCCCCAAGCACTCCTAGTAAGCATACATGTGCTTCATACAGAAGATAAAAGGTAATCACTACTAAGTTCCAGATACGTTACAGGAGGTCTGTTGGCTACAAACCAAGCTCCCAACACTTCTAGAAAGGGAAGTAAACAGCAAAAAATGTCAGAGCAGGAAACTGATGCATTGGCTAGGGGAGTGAGGGGGGAAATGACGTAAGTGAAAGGTAAAAAGATTACTTTGTTGACTCTACTGAGATGAACTAAAGGTCAAATAATTTTAATACAGCTATTAACAGCCAACTCTTATGACATGTTAGTGCTCTCAACTACCACTGGCTGATTGCTTGCACATCTGAAAGCAATGCAGTAATGTTGCTATTTAAAATATAATTTGGCTGATGTTACTGCACGTATACAGTTCTTGGGCACTTCAAATATGTCAGAATCACACCCTAAGCTTATCTATGCATTATCATAGTCTTTTTTAACTTATAAAATAAGAGCTGCTGCCTTAACTTGTAATAAATCTCAGTAGTGTCCCCACCTAGTTTCTCAGAAATAGTCTGGGATACATTTACATCCACAGGCTATTATTTCAAGGGGTAGAGTCTGCTCAAGCATATGCAGTAAAAATACCACAGCACATCTACATTTTTAATGCTTATTTAAAGTTAGTAAAAGCCAATACAAATCTCAGCTCTCAAAGACAGGAATTATTCTTGTCATGAGTCCACATGATGCTTACAGCAGTATTTTAACTGCAACAATCAACTACTGTCAGCTCAAACTATGAAGATGCAGATGCATAAAATGGTATCATACATGTCCGGGAACAGCTACAGCTCAAAATAGGCCTGGGGTTTGAGGTTTTGTAGTGAAGTTGAAACTGTAGGTGAATTAATATTAATGTATATGAAGTCATTTAGAAAAAAAACATGTGCTAGCTGCTGTATATTAGCTGCTGTATAAAGTCATTTAGAAAAGAACATGTGCTAGCTATATATAATATATTATATATAGCTAGCACATGTTCTTTTCTAAATGACTTTATACAGCAGCAAATGCTGTACAGCAGCTATTTAGAAAAGAACACATGCTAGCTATATTAAGGCTATTTAGGCATGTGTCTACACACACATGCTAATGCACATTGATGCAGGTGTGTAGACCGACTTGGACTAAAGTTAATTCCAAGTCAGTGGACACACGTCATGTCAACGCACATTAGCATGCCTATATCTTCGCTAATGCGATTTAGCTATTCACACCTAAATTTGATATCTGCTTTATGCAAGTATTGAATTTAGGTGTGGAGGGCTCCTCCTACACATGTGTGCAGAGTCTGCCCTAACATGCTGGAAATCCAGTACGTTGGAGCAAACTGAATTAACTGAGTCTGCTGGAGCGTGGAAATTGATGTATTTTGGCAATCTTCCACGTCACATGCATCAGCATCCCAGCACGTCTCTACAGTAAAAAAATGGCAGCAGGGCACTTTGAAATAAGACACATTCAATAAGCTTTAGTTCAAAGTACCCTGCCACCATTTCTCCAGTGCAGGGACACACAGGGATGCTGATACATGACACACAAGCGTTTTTAATCAATACAGGTCACTAATTAAAGCACCTGGCACCACGTCCCACAACACATGTAAAAATGCCTAACTAGCCTAAAAATCACCATTTTTAAGGTGCATCAGGGGCATGCATGTGTAAATGTGCATCCTTAATGTGCCTTAAATCAGGCTAAAGCACCTTAAATCGGCATGTGTAGACATGCCCACTGTATGATAAGGAGCAGGAATAAAAGCAAGACCATGAGTCAATTTAAGCACTGTGGTAAAAGGTGACTGTACTGCACATTCAGGGACATTCACCAGTTATAAATCTAGCTAGGAAGTGGGACAGAAAGCAGTCTGACAAGGGATAATCCATTAAGAACATACAGTAGTTGAAAAAACAGGTAAGCATTTGTAATAAACAGGCAGGAAACTCTCAATGATGTAATGCCACACACAAGGGGCCAAGATAAAGGGAGCGTTATAGAAAAGCAAGACATGTAAAAGACAAAACCCCCAAATCATATGTTATCTAATGGAAAGGTAGACAACTATGCTTTTCAATCTTAGTTTTGGGCACCGCACCTCAAGATGGATGTAGATAACTTTGAGAGGGTCCAGAGGTGGGCCACTCCTATGGTTAGGGGCCTGCTGGAAAGGTCTTTCGAGGAGAGATTGAGGGACCTGGATGTCTTCAGCCTCTGTAAGAGAAGGCTGAGAGGGGATCTGGTAGCCATCTACAAATTCATCAGGGGGAGGCAGCAAGTTATAGGAGATACTCTGTTTACCAAGGGGGCCCTTGGAGTAACTAGAAACAATGGCCATAAACTGACAGAGAACAGATTTAGATTAGACATTAGGAAGAACTTCTTTACAGTAAGGATGACCAGAGTCTGGAATGGGCTTCCAAGAGAGGTGGTGCTTTCCCCTACCCTGGAGGTCTTTAAGAGAAGACTCGACAAACACCTGGGGCTGGGGTCATCTGACCCCAGCACTCTTTCCTGCCCAGGGCAGGGGGTTGGACTCGATGATCTGCTGAGGTCCCTTCTGACTCTAAAAATCTATGAAATCTAAGGACTGAAAAGGATTAAAAATTGTCAAACAGCAGTGCACTTAATTTAGCAGAATAAGACTTGGCTTTCATGAATAAAAAGCAAGCCTGGTTAATACCCTACCCACCACTTTATACTCTGCCCAATGCTGCTGCAGCAGGAAGATAATTTTAGCTCTAAAAACTGTACAAGTATTTTTTGTTTTACTAAATCTAAAGGGAACTTGAATCTTAGTCACTGGTACAGACCAGTATTCAACTCACCACTGCTCCACCACTTCTGGCCATTAATTACATAGCTATCTCCATCTCGCTCAATGCTGCATTCCATGTTGGTGGCGTCACTTGAGGCAACATCTGGTTCTGGGTATAAAATACATTCTGAGTAAGTTCAGTGGTGATACTGTAGTTTTAATATAAACACATACATCTAAACCAGGGGCAGGCAAAGTCTAGCCCAGTGGTTACCAACTGGTCAATCACAGAGCCTCTTGGGAGCTGATCTGAGGCTGGGGTGGGCTGAGTGTTCACGTACATGCACGCATGCACCCCACTCCCTCAGCCCAGTAGGTCAGTCCATGGAGGGAAGGGGCAGGGGGCAGATTGAGGCCCCCACAGTGAGGGACAGAGTACGGCAGAGGCAAAAGCAGGGGTGAGGTGAGTGGGGCCCCAGGCAGGTGGATGGTGGGAGGATCAAACCCCGGCAGCTTGTCCAGAGGCACAGGGGGGTGGGAGGGCTCCCGCTGCTGTGCGCACCCCAGCAGAGACTCCAGAGGGCACATACCCCCTCATTTGTATGCGGTAGAGGCAGCTGCCATTGCAGGCTGGGCTTTGCGACCCGAGCCCCACTGCAGCTGGCCTGGGGATGAGGCTCAGCCCAGCGGCTGGATGCACACGGCATCAAGCCATTTCTAAGCCAGCTGCAGTGGGGCTTGGGGTGCAACAGCAGCTGCCTCCACCACGCACATTTTGGGGGGGGGGAGGGGCCACATACTCTCCCCCAAACACAGCGTACTGCAGGTAGCTGCAGCAGCTGTAAGAGAGAAAGTAGCGCTAGGGCAGGGGCAGGTCCTGCACAGCCCAGGCAGGGCACAGGATGTTGCCACAAGCGGCTTGTCCAGGGTGCATGGGGAGGGGGGGACATCCACCCTGGGAGGTGTCCCTGCACGTGGATGCGGAGTGGGGCAGGCTGGGGCCAGGGCTGCACTGGGCTCTTCCCGGCAGGGATGTTGGGCCGGACTGTGCTCAGAGCGGGTGGTGGAGCTACGCGGGGGCTGCAGGCACCCAAAAATTCATCATAGTCCCCCCAACCCTTCTTCTCCAAGGGCATGAGGGCTGTGTGCCAGGGATCTGCATGGTGAGGATGGCAGGCTGGGGCCGGAAGGCAGCGCCAGGCTCTTCCCAGCAGGGATGTTGGGCCAGGCTGTGCCTGGGCCAGGCAGCGGCGCTGGGAAGGGGGGTTGGGTGGGCTAGGTCAAATTTTCAGGTGCCTGCAACCCCCCCTGCTGGGTGCTGCAACTCCCAGCACCATGGCTGCCTGGCCCAAGCACAGCCTGGCCCAACGCCCCCACCAAGAAGAGCCTAGCGCAACCCGGGCCCCAGTCCATCCCACCCCACAAGTAGATCTGGGGACACATGCCCTCCCCATACTCTCCCAGGCTGCGTGCCCCTCAGACAAGCCACTCGTGACTCCAGCCCGTGCCCCGTCCTGCCCCAGCACGTACCCCCCAGGCCTCTGCTTGTCCCACCACCCAGCCCAGCCAGGGCTCCACTCCCCTCAAGCCCCTGCTCCTGCCTGTGCTCTGCTCCCACCCTCACTGCTGGGGCCTCAATCCGCCCTGCCCTTTCCCTGCCCCTTTCCCCAAAGACTTACCTGCTGGGTGAGGGCATACCCCCAAATCATTTTTTTCTCCCGCCACCTCGACCTGCTCCCCCACTTCCCTCCCCACAGACTGACCTGCGGGGAGGAATGTGAGTGGAGGGGAGAGGCACACAGTAGTTCTTGGGTTGCTTTTTAACTCAAAAAGTGATCTCCTACTTAAAAAGACTGGAGGATCACTGGTCTAGCCTGTGGGCCAGATCTGGCCAACAGTGGACTCCATTTCCCAGCAGCCACTGCCTGCATGGCTGGTGCTGGTCTCCAAGGAGACCCCCACCCCTAGCTGTACTGTGACAGTGCATGGCTGGGGTTGTCATGGAGCCTGGCCCTAACTGCGCTGGCAGGGTGTGCAGCAAGGCAGGGGGCTGCTCCGGAGCTACTGGGAACTTGAGGCAGGGGTAACTTGGTCCAGGGCCAGGGCAGCACTGCAATCTACTGCCTGCATGCTCCGGGCAGGGGCACGCAGGAAGTGGATTACGGCTCTGTTCTGGCTCGGTCTCCATGGAGACCGGCCCCAGCCATGCAGGCAGGGAAATAGAGTCCGGCTGCTGGCTGGACCTCCCATTTTGCCCACCAGTAATCTAGACCTATTATAACACCATGCTTTCCTCTCTTACATGGAGGTCATTGTCATATCATGAAAAGAACATACTGGATATGATGAGGTAAAGGCTGGGAGAAAGGGTAATTCTAACTAATAACAGATGCAGGCTGTAAATCAAAATAAGGTTTCTGCCCATCAGAACACTGAAGTTGCATAACAGCCTCCTAGTGAGAGGGGGATGAGAAAAACACTCAAATAGTCTTAAGAAGCTTGAGCAAAAAAAATTTTTGGAAATCATTCCCTGTCCTGTATTCCTAACACCAGCTGCCTTGGCACTCTTCACAGAGTGTTCTCAGTGATAGCATAAAACCCTTCCCTTGAAGCTCCTATTATTTGAACCAACCTCCCATTATCATATTGCTTCATCAATACCCTATTTCCTTTCAAATCTTTAGTGAAGAACATCTCCTCTGGGAATGTATTGTACATGAACAGCACTATGCAGAGTAAGGGCCTCTGGCTTCTCAACTTGTTCTGACTTCAAACTTGCATGATTGATTTTTAAGGCTCTAGGCCAAATTTTCAACATGAGTGTCCAAAAGCTGTTTTCCTATATCAAGAGAGCCAGTTTTTCAGAGATGATCAGCACCAACAGCTTCCACTGGCACTTTAATTTCAGACAGGTAGATCTGAACAGGTTGGCCATAATATAAAATACATAAGCTTAAAGTGATGCAGTTACCATGCAGGAAGGTAATGTGTTTAGGTCAGGGGTGTAAAACTCACCAGGCTTCACATGCTGGATCCAGCCCACAGGGCTGGTCCAGTATAGGCACTACATCCAGAACACGTAGCCTTGGCAGAATTAAATTTTTTTTTTTTTTTAAATAATTTTGACTACTAAAATCAATGTTTATTTTAAGGGGTATAGATTGTAGCTGTGTTGGTCTAAGGACATAGGCAAACAAGGTTATTTGGGTAAATCTGATATCTTTTATTAATCCAACAAAAATAATTGGAAACATTTTTTGCAAGCTTTTGGACACAAATACCCTTCATCGGGCTAAGGCTGCAGACACTTCCTCAGCCCAATGAAGGGTACCCGAAAGCTTGCAAAGACTTTTTCCAACTATTTGAGTTGGTCTAATTAGAGATATCCGATTCACCCAAAGAACCTCCTCTGCCAATGTTTATTTTAAAGCATTTCTTCCAACTTTTATTGCTTTAAATTGCAGGGAATAAGGGGTATGGGGGCAGATAATTTAGTAATGATGCCCAGGGTGGGAAGCAGCTCCCCACTCTCCTTTAGGTGGTGAGCCCTGCCTAAAGGGCACAGCCGGAGGGAAGGGGATGCCCCTTGACAACCATGGCCTCCCGCCCCTCTGGGAAATGTGGTGGCAGTGGCTGGACCCCAGGGTCACCACTTTGCAACCCTACCCCAAGCACACAGAAGCCAGGCCAGGCAGGAGCTCTAGGAACATGGGAAGAGGCAGAATGATCAGGACAGGATGTGCAGGGTGCCCCCGGGACCCAGCCGCTACCCCTGCACAGCCTGGAGAGCTAGGAAGCCATGGCCATCAAGGGGCTGAGTTGCTCCTCCACTGACGCCTGCCAGGTGGAGCTCACCCTCTAAGGGGCATGGGGAGTGGGGAGCTGCTTCCTGACCCAGCTGGGCAGCCACTGCCTCCCCCCTCTGTTTTCAGAGCTCCTGCCCAGCTTGACCCCCACGTGATTTGGACAAGGTCACATTGTACCCAACCTGGCAGGGGAAAAACTCCTGGCAAGCCCTAATCACACAGGGTTGCCAGGAGTTTGGTGCTCAATCCCCAGCTAGGACCTCACTTCTATCCTGGGGAAGGTCTTTGAAAAAATTATCAAGGGCCACATGTGTGAGAGCCCTGCAGGGGAAGTGATGTTGAGGGGTAACCAGCATGGGTTCGTGCAAGGCTGATCCTGCCCGACTAACCTGGTCTCTTTCTACGACCAGGTAACAAAGAGCTTAGATGGGAAGGAGGAAGTCGATGTCATCTTCTTGGACTTCCAGAAGGCCTTCGACAGTGTCCCACCCAATTCTGGTGGGCAAGCTGAGGGACTGCGGCACTGATGAATGCATAGTCACATGGGTGGCAAACTGGCTCCAGGAGTGCACCCAGAGGGTGGTGGTGGACGGGTCGATGTCGACCTGGGAGGGTGTAGGCCGTGGAGTCCCCCAGGATTTGGCCCTTGGGCCGGTACTGTTCAACATCTTCATTAGTGACCTGGACGAGGGTGTGGAGAGCGCCCTGTTCAAGTTTACTGATGACACCAAGCTGTGGGGTAAAGTGAATACACCGGCAGGCAGGGACCATATCCAGGCAGACCTGGACAGGTTGGAGAAGTGGGCAGATCTGAAAAGGATGCGGTTCAACAAGGACAAATGCAGAGTGCTGCACCTGGGGAGAGGGAACCAGCGTTATGGTTATAGGTTAGGGGCTGACCCTCTCAGCAGCACAGAGGCAGAGAGGGATCTTGGAGTCATGATTGATTCTGGGATGAATGTGAGTCACCAATGCAATGAAGCAATAGGCAGAGCCAACTGCACCTTGTCATGCATCAACAGGGGCATCACTAACAGATCCAGAGAGGTCTTGCTCCCCCTCTATGTGGTGCTGGTCAAGCCGCAGCTGGAGTACTGGGTCCAGTTCTGGGCGCCGCACTTCAAGGACGTGGAGAACCTGGAGAGAGTCCAGAGGAGGCCACTCATATGGTTGAGGGCCTCTGTGGCCAGCCCTATGAGGAGAGGCTGAGGGACCCGAATCTCTTCAGTCTCTGCAAGAGGAGACTGAGGGGGGACCTTGTGGCTACCTACAACTTTATCAGGGGCCACCAGCAGGGACTCGGGGAAAGTCTGTTCACCAGGGCCCCCCTTGGAGTCACCAGGAAAAATGGCCACAAGCTGAGGGAGGATAGGTTTAGGTTAGATATTAGGAAGAACTACTTCACTGTAAGGGTGGCCAGAGCCTGGAACAGGCTTCCCAGAGAGGTGGTGCTCTCACCTTCCCTGGAAATCTTCAAGAGGAGACTGGATAGGCACCTGGCTGGGGTCTTATGACCCCAGTGCTCCTTCCTGCCCATGGCAGGGGGTTGGACTAGATGATCTGTCCGACTCATTGATTCTATGACCTGGACAGAGCAAGAGAAGGAGTGAGTGGACGATGCAGCTGGGGATCCTCCCACTCCACCTGCAGTGGCCACTGTGTGTGTGCGCATGTGCGCGCAGAAGTGTGTGTGTTGCCCCCTGCCCCAGATTTCCTTACCCGTCTCAGATTTTTTTGTCTCCTTTCTATAAATTTTGATGATTGCCAATGGAAATATTTCCCCATTGGTCTGCGAGTGTCAGGTGAAGTCAATGTTTACTGATAAAAATCAAATCCTGCCAAAACTAAGCATGGGCCCTGGACCAGCTTCATGTGCCACTTGCACCCTATGGGCCGTATACAGCATGTGCTTGCCTCAGCCTCATGTGCAGTACATGGGACCAGTCCAAAGCACATACTACACACAGTGCAACGGAACATGCACTGTATGTGGTGCCCATGCCAGATCATCCCTGTGTGCTGCATCTGGCATGTTGGGCTCGTCTATAGGCCTGATATGGATCTTGGATCCATTGTGCATAGTCAGTCTAGCACAGAAGCCACATAAAGTACAAGCTTCAGCCTAGCTTGGCATATGGTGCACCAGGCTAGTCTGGGGTATGCTGCATGTAGTCCCCACACTAGACTGGCCCTGCAGACTGGATCCAGCCCCAGATCCAGCTTGCAGGGCTGGGCTGGTGCAGGTGCCACATGCAGTGCACTCCAAACTGGCCCCACACCTTCAATCTATGCCAGACAGGATCTACCCAGGGCCAGTTCCAGTGTGTGCTGCATGGCTGCAGGAAGGACAGATGATATGGCTTCATGGGCCGAATCTGGCTTGTGGGCTGTATCTTAGTCACCTCTGGTTTAGGTGACTGTTTTCTGTATGACATGTAACCAATGGAACTGCAGATGAACTATCATTGACATGTGACGTGTAACAATCATACCATTTCAACTACTAATGATTAAACACAACACTTTTCCTTCATGTTTCATCAAGGAATCTCAAGGCACTTCACAGAGAAGGGCAAATGTACTGCAGATTCTATTTGTAATTTTACTACTAGAAAAAACCAAGAGTGAAGTTATACTTGAGGCAAAGAATGCTATTAGTAATAATTAATCTAACTATGGGAAACGGCAGCTACTGCTGATGGGGACTGAGAGAGTTTAGCACCTTGCAGGATCAAGCCCAACCACTTACAGTAGACATATGGGATTAAAACAATGGTAGAGATGCTTGAATCTAAGTCATTAACACAAAAAAACTTGTGTTTTAGCATTGCTCTACAAGCACTATTGTGAATATGCAACATATAACTCCTTATAGGTTTCAACTGGAGAAAAATGTACCTGTCATGCAAAAACAAGAACTAATTTTCCCTTGAAGAAGAGGCTCAAGCCACTGTTTCTTTTGCTCTTCAGTCCCATACATGTGCAGCACCTCCATGTTTCCAGTGTCTAGGAGAAATGAGAACATGTATAACGTATAATTCATGCGGCATAAGATGTTCACAACACCATGATTAAGGAAAGGGATTTACTAACCTGGTGCTTGACAGTTGAAAATTTCTGGGGCAAAGAAGGACCTTCCCATTTCCTCTGCAATTAATGCGTAGTCCACCTGGCTGAGACCACTGACGGCTGGTAGGAAAAGGTTCCACAGACCTTCTGCTTTGGCCATTTCCTGTCAGAAAGTGTTAGATAAATAATCAGCAATGTGTTACGCAATTAAATTCTGACTCACAATGTGTTTCTCTCCCTCTGGTCAATCATGTTATTCCTCTAGTCTGACTATGTCTCCCCTTGCCCAAATCTCTCCTGTGACTAGCTCTCTCTGACATAAACTTCAGGTTCCCTCTCACAGCTGACTCTTCCTAACTTTCTCTCTGTTTACACCTTCCTCATTTCCTCCCACACACTCTTCCTACTCATTTCCTTAGCCTCCTCTCCACTCTCTGCTTTCTTCTACACAGCTATACAAAGTTTAAACCAGTTTGCACCATATGCTATGCTCCTATGGTCTCAGGAAAAAAACAGAAAGAAGAAAAACTCTAAAACCTGCTAAAAAATCTACCTGTTCTACGAAGCGTTATAGCCAGAATGCCCGTGAACATCAAAGCATATTGTTTTTATTAGTGCTTTAGAATCTGTGCTCTTTAAATTAGTACAGATTTAGCTGTTTCAGCATAAAACATTCCTGCAAAGCACAACTCCATTTTGAGATGGCTCCAGCATAGAGGCAATTGAAAAGAGGACCTCTACCTATACACACTTTGCTACATGTCTTTTCAAGTGGATACAACACAAGAAAAATTCCAATCTTTTACAAAGTGGGAGAAGAATAATAGTCTATACGGGTATGTGAAGCTTCGGTCACCGATTCGATTTAGAGAAGATTTGGCCCAACTTGGACGCTGAATCACCGAACATGAATCAAATCAGGAGAACAAAAAAATCCTCCGAATTGATTCGCAGTACTCCAGCTGCAGCCTCACCAAGGCCGAGTACAACAGAAGATCAATTTTCACTGATGCAGTCAAGATGTTTATTAACCACTACCTTTAGTTTCTCAATCACTACAGGTTTCTTCCATCTGTCCAGTGAATTTTCATCTTTAGCGTAGTACTCTGCCACTTCCTAAAATATATACAACAAAAAGTTGCTTGTTAAATAATTATGTCTTACAAGACAAAGCAATAATAAACTTTCCCTCTCATTCTCACAAACCCAAGAACATATCAATAACTACCCAAAGTAGTTTTGTTTTTATCGTATGGTAGCGTAGATGATTTAAAACAAGAATAAGTAAATTAAGATTTTAAAATAAATTCATCATATATATAAAACAAGCTTGAGATGCTTTACAAAGTACCTCACTTCAGATATGAAATTAACTCAGTGCTGTTCAAAACACTTATCAAGAGTGCTGGAAGCTCCATTTTCTGCAGATATGAATAAGCCAGCTATGTCTGGTATTTGTGTCAAAAGGACATTTGTAGATTTAACAACAGCAACAACAAAATAGCACTTAACATTTGAAACCTGGCTGACTTTCTTAGCATAGCAGAAAGCAGTCCTGGTGCACAATTTATGGATACAAGCTAGTTATTCATTTTAAATATTTTTCATGTGACAGAAGCGTGAAGAATATATTTCTCTTTAAACAAATTGTAATTTTTGCATTCTGTAATCAATCATTTCAAGTGCTAGTAATTAGACAGTTATCCAGCTGTGCTTCTTTCAATAATCCTAATGCAAAACTTTGTTCTCTGGGCAGCAGTTTTAAAACAATATTTCTTTTTACAATCTTTCATATGATACTTTACATTGCCTTTCATTTAGACTATCAAGGAATTTTCCAACAACTTTTCTATTAGGTAAGCATTGTACTTATTATATAAAAAGATTGAGTTATCAAAGCTGTAGTGAGTGCTTATTTATGCCTAAGTTGTCTAAGTTCTATAGAACTTGAGCTCTGCTACGAAAACTATGAAGCATAGACAAGGCAAGAAAGTGAATCAGATTCAGGAACAGTACCAAATATTTATTCTGTTCAGAAATGGAAAACCTGACTACCAAATCCCTGTCTTGACAAAGTGACAACACTGTTTTCCAGAAACATATAGGGCAGGGGTTAACAACATTTTTGGCCAGAGTGCCAAAATCACCCTAACCTCCACCCATGCATCAACTTAGTGTGTCAGAGATCAGGGAGCCGCAAGGGGCCCAATCCTCATTGCTGGCGGTGGCTGCACATATGCCTCTGGGTGGACAATGGGGAAGGGGCTGGGGTTGCACTGCCCCAGCCCTTTCCCTGTCATGTGCTGCAAGCCATGCAAGCACTCACCACCACCACAGAGCCAGTGTTGGGGCTCCAGAGCCCAGGGCAGCTGTTTGCAGCATCCCAGCTGCCTGCCACAGCTGACCCAGGCTCTGGGCAGCTGTAGCAGGTGGCCAGGAGGCTGCAAAAACAGCTGTGCCAGGCTCTCCAGCTCCAGCCCCAGCTCCATAGTGGCAGCAGCTGCACATGTGCCTCTGGGTGGACAGTGGGGGAGAAGCCAGGGTTGCTCTGCCCAAGGCCTCTTCCTGGCCATGCACCCAGAGGCGCACCAGTTCTATGAGTGTGAAGCCCCATGTAGCTGTCTGCAGCCTCCCAGCTAAATCTGTACTAATTTAAAGAGCACAGCTGACCCAGGCTTTCAGCAGCTGCTGGCAGAAACTTCCTGGAGTCTGGCTTGCCTCTGGTATGCCAAGAAAAATGGCCTTGCATATGATGCTCTGGCACATGTGCCAGGGGTTGCCAATCCCTGAAATACGTATTCTTTTTTTGAAGGTACATTTTCATTTCAGCAGATTTTCTTCAGAGTAAAATAGCACTAGTTATACCTGACATTGAAGAAAATCTTTAAGATATAGGAACTTTCGTTTCAAATTCTCACTTGGAGCAGGGAATTAAGAAACCACTTTGATTTACAGGGAAAGATTTAATAGATTTCATAGACATCAGGGCTGGAAGGGACCCCAGGAGATGGAGTCCAGCCCCTACCCTAGGGGCAGGAAGTCAGCTGGGGTCAAAGGATCCCAGCAAGATAAACATCCAAATGTCTCTTAAAGGAGTCCAGAGTAGGTGCTTGCACCACCTCTGGCAGCAGACTGTTCCAGACCTTGGGGGCTCGGACAGTAAAGAAATTCTTCCTTATGTCCAGCCTGAAACGGCTTTGGAGGAGTTTGTGATCGTTTGACCTTGTCATTCCATGGGGCGCTCTGGTGAACAGGCATTCCTCCAGATCCTGGTGTACACCCTTTATATACTTGCAGGTAGCCACCAGGTCCCCCCTGAGCCTGCACTTTTGCAGGCTCAAGAGTCCCATAGCTCTTAGCCTCTCATCATATGGCCTGTTTTCCTGCCCTCTGTTCATGTGCTCTGGACTCTTTTCACTTTTTTCCCCACAAATGATACATTTCTCATAGCCATTTCCATTATATAATGTCAAGTTTTAATTGATGACAAGACACCAGGGTGTGATGGTATATTACAGAACTGTACTAATTATTATATGCTTACTGTAAAAGAGCTGTGTGAATGTCAACATTTTTAAGAACAGTGCCCTTCCAGAACAAGCAACCTTCCAGCATAGTATTTCCCTCTGGGACGCAATTAAGCTCTAGTATTCTTAAAACAGTTAATTTTGTCTCCACAGGAAACAAGTGATCCTGGAAACTCAAGAGTCAAACAGTAATAAGCCTCACATTTCCCTCCCACAACAATGCAAATACAAAACACTGCTCATACCTAAGACATGGATACACTCTGTCGTTGCACTTGTGTGAATAAGAAGTGGACAGGAAACACCTCCCTATACAGGTATAACTAACTCTAGTGCAGGATTTCCCTGGAAAACATCCAAGGTAAAGCCAGTGCCAACACTGTGTGGCCAAAGATACCTATTTGTTGTAGGCAACATGCTACCCTTCCACCTAGTGGCAAGATGCTGTAATAGCACATACTGCAAATCAACACACTGCAATAGCTAGCTGGTTATATCTTAGTCCACAGTTCACTGATTAAACTCTGATTAATCTGACTGATATTAATAATTTGCAAACACTACAATAAATTGAGAAACTGAGCTGATTTGGTGTTCCTAAAACAAGTGAGGATACAAGCTATAAAGAAAGTTCTGCATCTCTGTAAAAAAGAACCCAACACTCTAGTGTTCTACAAAAGCTTTTACCTTTTCAGCTGGAAATATATACTGCTGCATGAACTGCTTCACCTTCAGCAGAATCTGCTGACCTTTCCTACTTTGCTGGAACAATTCTCCTGTACTTCTGGGCTGCGTTTCACTGGTGAAAGATGTTCTAAAGAACAAAGTCCAAGTTCATAAATCCAATCAGGTATTCCCAATACCAATACAAACTCCTTCATAAGAAACCAAGTATAGCAAGGGCTCTACCTCTTCAGAGGTATCTAAGACAGGTATGACATTTCTGTGGATGAGTGTGTGTTCCAGCTGAAAGATTTAACGGAAGAGGGAGGACAGGCAGAATGTGGGGCTGTAGTTGGAAGTAATAAGAATGAGAGCAGTCCTCAGATTTTTTTTCCTTCTCACACTTCCTCCTTGCATAAGAGAAGGAAGCTTTGGATCTGGACTGCTGTTCTTTATGTTTAAGAATAAAACTGCTGACAAAGGCTGTGAACAGAAACTGAGAGTAGTTAACTATTGATACCCAGGCTGCAACTAGTATTTAAGGAAACAAATAAAACAAAGCTGCTAAGGTTTTTACTTGCATTAGCCACACCTTTTAGAGAGCGCTTACCTTTTTGAGAGATTTAATCCCATTTCTGCCAAGGGTTTTACCATCTCAGCAAACTCACAGCTATTCTCTGCCACAGAATTTCCAAGTAGAAATCTAGCATAAACACCCTAATACCAAAAAAAACAACCATGCAAAATATAATTGCCTGTTTAAAACTGGATTAGCATTTGACAAGTGAATTGTTTAAACTGATGGACAAAAGTTAAATCCACATATTGCTAACAGACTAAAGAGAAATGGTCAGTACTATTAAAGACACTTAGATTTTACTTGGATATGCTAGTGTTGTCACTGATCCACTTCCAAAACACTGAGACAGTAAAAGGAAAAAAAAATTTAAACGTTCTGGTTTAGCCATGTCGAAATATGAAGGCATACAACAAATAACAAAACAGTATTTGCTGTACAAGTATCTTGTACATAGAGTTCACGGGTCTGATAAACTAGCTAATGAAGTCAATGGGAGCCATTTTGTTCATTTTAACAGGAACTGGAATGGGCCAACAGTGCTTGGATATTAAATAATAGCACATGAGATTATTCCCAAGCTGCTTCTTCGGCATTTGTCGTCTGTGCTAATCACATTCTAAGATTTCTGATCAAAGGAAAAAGAAGTCTTTTGTATGCTTTAAAGAATGACTTAGCTGATTACCACTACTGTCTGCATGTTAGAGCCCCCATTGCAAAAAACAACCAGGCAATGGCCATCACAGTACAAACTGCAAAAGTATAAGTAAAATTGCAAAATATTTTCAATGCTACCTGTTTTTTTTAAATGTTCCATTATGTGGATATATAATTCACAACTACACATGTTCATAATGAAATTACAGAATACTGAGTATTCCTGAAAACATACCTGGGCTATTGCAGCTATTTTAAAATATGAAAGAGCAAGGAAAAAATTTAAGTTGGGAAAGGTGGTGCTAATTCCCCGACAGCGGCAGTAAACTGACATCAGTTCTTCAAATGATGGAATTCCTAGTGGAAAAAAAATGCATACTATTTAACCTAGCCAACATTTTTCCTAAGGAGGGATACTGGGACATAGAAGCTAGTCCAGGTAATAGGATAAGAATCTATAACTTCTGTTGAGACAATACTTAGAACAATCCAGTCTGTGGATGGTTTCTTGTTCCGCAATTTCAAGTTCAAGTTACCATAATTAGCAATCTCACAGATGTGGCATTGGTGCTTTTGGTTTAGGAAGCAGCTTACACAGAGCAGTGATACATGCTGGTAGGGATAATAAGTTTACCTTCTAGACCTGGCCCAAACTTACTCAAAAGACCTGGCTAAATTTGAATACAACTTCCTAGCTATAGGCTTCCAGAATGTTGTTAGTGAAGCATGGAAGAACTGTTTATAAGTTTAATATGAGTCACTGATTATTTGTCTATCACCTGTTTAAATAGTGTTTTTAAATACATGATATTAACAGAGCAAGCATTTTGGAACTTGTTTTGACACAACTGCAATTTCATACCTGCAGTATCTTTTAAATTCAAGATATTCCCTTGTGTTAAGCTTTTAACGCCATTAGGCCAAAAGTAGAAGGAGAGGGCATAAGCTAAATCTGCTAGAGGGTGCCCTGTGGTTGAAAGTTCCCAGTCGAGTACTGCCACAACACGAGCCTTGAAATAAAAATATAAATTAAAACACTCAGGTGAATGATAAGAGCATGAAAACACCTCTGTTCATATACACCATCCACATAAGCATTTAATAGCATTCCTGCTGGATGTTCCCTGCAAGTACTCTTTAAAACTGCACATGTTGTAATATTGCTATAATAATGGCACTTTCTTAACCTAACATTAGGTCACAGGGTCTATTGAAATGACTAATCAGGCAACAAACATGTTAATTTTCACTTCTGCTGGAGGGAGATTAGCAATTCTATTTTGTGGAGGATTTCTTTACTGGTGTTGGTTCAAACTTGGAAAAAAACTCCCGAAATCCAAAGTTTCTGGCAAACAGAAATCAGGGGAGGTGGGGGTTGAATAAAAAAAAAATGGACCTGGAAAGCCAGAGCACAAAGGAGTAGTGGGAGCTTGGGCAGCCCCGGCTCTGTGACAGGGGGGGCTGGCATCGATGCCTACACAGTCAGATGGGTCACAAATTGGCTGGAGGGCCACACCCAGAGAGTGGTGGTACAGGGGTCTTATTCAGCCTAGAGGGATGTGGGCAGTGGGGTCCTGCAGGGCTCGGTCCTCCACTGTTCAACATCTTCATCAGTGACTTGGACGAGGGGGTGAACAGCACCTTGCTTAAGTTCGCAGATGACGCTAAGACATGGGGAGAAGTTGGCACACTGGAGGGGAGGGACAGGCTACAACTAGATCTGGACAGGTTACAGGGGTGGGTGGATGAGAACTGGATGGGTTTCAATACTGACAAGTGCAAGGTACTGCACCTAGGGGGGAAGAACAAGCAGCATACCTACAGGCTGGGGAACTCCTTTCTCATCAACACAGAGGCAGAAAAGGATCTTGGTGTCATTACCGATTCAAAGATGAACATGGGCTGCCAATGTGTGGACATGGTCAGGAAGGCTAACCACACCCTGTCATGCATTCACAGATGCAACACAAGCAGGTCCAAGGAGGTGATCCTCCCCCTCTATGTGACACTGTTCAGGCTGCAGTTGGAGTACTGCGTCCAGTTCTGGGCGCCGCACTTCAGGAGGGACGTGGACAGCATCAAGAGGGTCCAGAGGAGGGTCACTCGCATGATCAGGGGGCAGCAGGGCAGGCCCTATGAGGAGAGGCTACGGGACCTGAACCTGTTCAGCCTCCACAAGAGAAGGCTGAGAGGGGATCTGGTGGCTGTCTACAAACTGGCCAAGGGGGACCAGCAGGCTATGGGAGAGTCCCTGCTCTCCAGAGCACTACTGGGAGTAATGAGGAATAACAGCCATAAGTTGACTGAGAGTAGATTCAGGCTAGACATCAGGAGGCGCTACTTCACAGTCAGGGCAGCCAGGAGCTGGAACTAACTTCCAAGGGAAGTGGTGCTCACTCCTACCCGGGGGTCTTCAAAAGGAGGCTGGATAATCACCTAATCATTTGACCCCAGTACTCTTTCCTGCCATTGCAGGGGGTCAGACTTGATGATCTGCTCAGGTCCCTTCCGACCCTACCAACTATGAACAGCCCATCAGGCAGGCTGCCAGAGATGGGCAAACCCTATTCTGACTAGCTCTATTCAAAATGTAACTGACATAACACAACGGTCTCTAGAGGACCAGGTAGCATTTACATGTTTATAGCCTTTCATGTTTATAGCCTCTTTTCATGTTTATAGCCTTCCATTAACACCTCTTAATTATTCTGTGCCCCAACAGTTCTGTGCGGGAAGTAAACAGGGAAGCATTTATAACCCCATTCTAGCTGTAAGGAAACAGCATGACCTTCTCCTGACTGAAGGTGAACCAGTGACAGGGTCAGGCATAAAATAAAGAAAGCCATGATTCCTGGTCTTCCGGTGAGGCAACAAGAAATTATATGAAGCAGGGTAAAGCAGAATAAATTCTGAATTCCTTTTAGTATAGTATAATCACTAGACATGACTACCTTACCATACAGGAGAGAGAAGAAACCTTTAAAACTAGCATTGTTTTTCAGGCAGCATAAACAAGGGGTTTCTCAACTTACAGAGAAATACTAGTTTACTTTTTTGATGCAGAGAGATTCCAAAGTGCAATTCAGATCAGATGATACTTGCTGTACAAACTATGGCCTATTGCCTAGATCCTTAACTGCATCCTGCAGCTGTTGTGTAATTCTGTTGAGCACACAGGCTAGGCAAATCTTTCACTTGCAAAGAAACAAATATATGCACATGTCAAAAGCGAGTGCAAAATGATGCGAGTAAATCAATGCATGTGGTTACCTGCAGAAATCAGAGAACAGTGTTTCTCAGATAAAGGCAGATGAAATCCAGTGCGTAGGAGCAGACTTGATTAATCGAGTCTGCTGGAGCATGGAAATTGATGCACTCTGGCAGCCTCGCATATCATGTGTATCAGTGCTGCCGTGCGTCTCTGTTCTGACAAAATGGCGGTGGTATGCTTTGAAATAAAATGTGTCCAATGAGCTTTAGTTCAAAGTGCTGCCATTTTTTCAGCGCGGGGATGTGCGGTGATGCTGATGCACGTGACATGTGGGTGCTTTTAATTAGTGTGGCTTGCTAATTAAAGTGCCAGGCACCGTGCTGGAAGCACGTGTAAAAATGCCCTTAGAGTCTAACTGGTTTCAAATAAATGTGGATGATTAATTTCCAGGGTTGTTATACCACTCCTGATGTCTGTACTCCAAAGCTATGCAACTGAGTTTTTTTCTTGTTTCTGTTGGTATTGCCTATTAAAACTACTGCAGTCAACTGATATTATTCCACTGATTTCAGTGAGCTTTGCATCAGGCACTTAAGCTCCAGTCCATCAAAGCACTTCAGTATGTTTTTCATTCTCAAAGAATGTAAGTATGTGGTTGGACCTTAAATGTGAGGGCTAAATTCAATACAGGATTTGTGTGCCTGGCCTCCAGAGTAAGATCCAGATACTTATGATCAGCACCTAACTTCTTACACAGTGCATAGGGATAATTAAAGACCTCAGAATAACCCACATAACTGCCTTTCAGAGAAGGAAGCTGCCCAGAGTTTTCTTGGGAACAGGCTGGGGTGCATCTGAAAACCTGCCCACCTGGAACTTAGGTAGCTGACCCAGAGCTGCATGGAGACACCTCTGACCACATGGGATCTACAGCCCAGAATCCTGTCCTGAGGATAAGTCCTTACACAATTGCTCTTTCAAAAACCAGAGTAGGGCTCACATTACTTTTTAAAAGACACACAGAGAGAAGGCATTGGTGGTGCTTATTTTTTATCAAATCCCATAGTACTTAAAGTACTCAGTGGAAGACCCAACTCCAACCAAATGATAAGGACATTAATCTAAGAGAGAAAAAGAAGAACTCCAGGCAAGCAGATGAACTCTACAGTCAAACAGGGAGATGACTAGTGGCTCAGGTGTCTCCATGGTTAGGCAGCAGCTAAGTAGGTCACAATTCTGGATTTAGATTCTCTCAATTCCACTAAAGTCCTGCTTTAAACTCCCAAGTACCAATTAGGGTTTTGGAGTGTATTTTATGGCTCACTTTTCTGAGCTGTATAGTCTACGTATATAAAGAAAGTAGAATGACCATCTGCACCGAATGTTTTGAGAACGGGTAGGTGGTCAAGGATAAATCTGATTTAGGAAAGTGGATAGGAAATTGGTGCATTTGACTATACAGCTCAGAAAAGTGAGCCATAAAATACAAATGCACCAATTTCCTAAATCAGATTTATCAGACCTCCTTGACTCTTTCACAATAAGGGTGGTCAAATACTAAAATAGGCCACCTAGAGAAGTTATGGAATCTCCATCCCCAGAAATTTTCAAGAGCTGGTTAGACAGATACTTGACTGGAATGATCCTGACCTGAGCAGGGGACTGGGCTAGATGATCTTCAGGAGGTCCCTCCCAGCCCTACTTTCTTATGATTCCATGATCCTGTGCCTCCTTATGTTGGTAGCAAAGCAAACGAACAATGTAATTAAGCAGTAGGATTACAAACACACACAGTGGAGTACCTCTGTTGGATGGAAGATGATGTTATCTAGTCTAAAGTCTCCATGAATCAAGTTTTCTTCATTGTCACCAGATGGCAAATTGTTCATTAACCACTCAGCCAACAGGTTCATAGCAGGAATATCTACATGAGCAGATGCATCATACTGTTTTTTCCAAGTTGACACCTGAAAACATACAAATATGCAAAATTATTGGAAAATGTAAATTACAAATCCTTTAAAGAAAAGTATTATTTAGATGAGTGTGTGTCAATCTCAGGAAAGCCATTGACCAGGTCCTAGACTGCTTGCTAATGTAGCAATTAATGACTTTCCTGGGCTTGAGCAGGGGATCAATTCTAGGGAAGTCATTAACCAGGTCCTAGACTGCTTACTAACACAGCAATCCCCTGATCAAGCCCCAGCATTGCATTAATCGCTGCAGTTGCAAGCAGTTTAAAATGCAGTTAATGGCTTCCCTGGGCTTGATCAGCAGATCAAGGCCAGGAAAGCCATTAACCAGCTCCTAGACTGCTTAATAATAATGCAGCAATTAATGGCTTCCCTGGGCTTAATCCCTGGATCAAGCCCAGGAAAGCCATTAACCAGGTCCTAGACAGCTTAATAATAATTTAGCAATTAATGGCTTCCCAGGCTTGATCCCTGGATCAAGCCTAGGAAAGCCATTAACCAGGTCCTAGACTGCTTAATAATAATGCCACAATTAATGGCTTCCCTGGACTTAATCCCCTGATCGAACTGGTGGAAGCCACTCATTGCCACATTATTAAATGGTCTAAGCACCTAATTAATCTCTAAAAAATATCCTAGTAAAATAAATCAATGGACACTATGAACTGTAAGTAATACCAAGTATACACACTTTATAAAGGACATTATAAAAGGACCTTACTGAAACTGAATGCTAACTTTAAGACAGGCAGTTCAAATTATGTATTAAATGCAAGCATGGTGCACTGAGCCACACTGGCTGGAGACGTTCTCTGCCTCTGTGGGATGAACACTTGTCCATACATGGAGATGACACGCTCAGTGTCCACCAAGTTTGTTGGAATGGTGAGGCAGCGTCTTGTCAGGGCGTGAAGATGTGGAAACCAGTCATAGACAGAGACCCGGACACAGACACAAGCATCTGACACTCTGATGAAGTTCATATAGGCAGCACGTTCGCTGTCATACTTTTTCCCCCATCCAAGGATTGCTTTCAATAGCTGAAGGTCACAACTCAGCAGGAACAGCACTAAGGAAGGGGGCAGCCAGCTGTCTGAACCAGGGTGGTGGTGACAAGTCATACCTGTAGTAATGGTTCAGCTTTGCAGCTATTGTTGGAATAGGTCCCTTCTGTTTTTCAAACATCACTTGATCTTGAATGTCACCATGTCTTAGGACATTGCAAAGCTTGGGCATACACTGCATGGTTGGTGTGATTTCCAGCTCCTTACTCACAAACTGCTGGTAGTGCTTGGCATGGTAATGGACTGTGTGAGCATGGGCTCTGGTGGCAGCAGCATAGTGGCATGCGAGTCCACACCTTGAAGGGCAACAGACTCACTGTATTGGACCTTACAACCTGGACAGTGCTTGAAGACTTTCTTGAAGGAAGACAACAGGCTATCCACCTTGGGAAGCTGCATGCACTAGATGTCACCTACTAGGGACAGAATGTGCACATTACAGGTGACATGAACAGCACTGGGCAGCATTTCTTGGAACACATCAGAGAAAGCCTTGCACATGTACACGGCACTGTCAGATAGGAATGCTAAGATCTTGTTAAAGTTTACATCATAGCTGACAATTACCTTCATGGTTGCTTGGGACACGGTGGAAAAACTGACACAGGTGAGGTGGACCAGCTCAGTTTGAAATGCACGCAGCTCCCAGTCGGTCCAGCTCCCCAATACAAATAAAATGTGCAGCATGTAGTTGTCCTGAGGGTCAGTGGTTTTATCAGCCACAATGGAAAAGGAATGGTACTCTGCCCAGGCAGCCTTTGTAGACTCTACATGTGAAGGAATCCCTGCAGGGAGTTAGTCCTACTGAAGCTTGTTGGCACACGGAAAACTGCCAGCACTGGGCATGTTTTGTTTCACGTAGCCTCTCAACTTGGGGTAATCAAGTTTCTCCAGTGGGATGTTGGATGCTGTGAAAGCATCCAAGAAGGAAAATGCCGCCTCTCACCTTGCCAAGTTGCTTTCTGTGGCCCATTTAAACAGGGAGGGCAGGGTAGCTGGCTTCTTGCTCTAACCTTCAGTTTCTGCAGCAGCCTTCCTCTTCATGTCTGCCTTGGACTCCAAGTGACAACTGATGCTGGTTTTCCTGGACACATCCAGAGCTGCACTACAACTAATCCCTAATCCCCACCTCTCTCCCCGTTGCTCCAGGACATCAGGGCTTCCCGCTATTTTCTGTTTGCAGCTGCCTTTTTTTTCCCCCTCACTTGTTCACTGGTCATGCTCCCACTTTTTTTTGGTCCTCACACTTTTTGCAGGGACTGGGCTTTTTCATGGCGGACCTACCAGTTGTGTGGTTTCTGCAAAATTAATAAAATCATGATTTCAGTAGGTCCCTAGTCATAAGACTGGGAACTGGCAATAGTGGAGTTGGTTTTATTATTACCCTAGTAGTATGGCAAATGTCAAAATGCCATAAATTAAGATTAACAAAACACCAGGGGCAACATGTAGAGGGTGCACATGGTGGTGTACCCCCTACAAAAAGGGGTGTGGGCAGTCGCTGCTAACCACCCTGCCACCAACACTGACAGCAACGTCTGCAGGTGGTCTGCAATCCCTGCTGGCCGACCCTTGGTCAGTGCTTACCATCCAGCCCCACCCTGCTGACAGTGCCAGCAGGAGCCCCCCACTTACCACCGCCACTGCCGTGCCCCCCCAGCTGCCAGGGACATGAGTCGTTCATGCAAAACACTGTCAAGATTTTACTTATGACATGTGGCACTCAATACAGGAATCTTCTCTAGGTCTTCAAGCCAGTCTGACAGCTGTGCCACCACTTTCTATCCATCTGTACTCCCCCTTGACTCCAAGCATCATTATTAATGTCTTAGTCAGCAACTCACATAATACTTGTGCAGCTTAACTGCTCCAGGCTTCTAAACGTGAACAAAACCTTTTGTTCACGTTTCCTCTGACCAGCTCAGTCACATCCACTGCCTCCCTAATTATCCCTAATCATAAAGGGGCTTTATTGGTTTCCTTAGCCCCTCACGAAGCTGCCAAGCAATTTTGATTTCTGTTTAATGCCCCAAATCATTAGAGTATCTCAGAGTGCAAAAAAGCAATAGAGAAAGGATTCAAGATAAAGATTTACTGAAAAGCAGAAAATTGCAGCATTACTCTATCTTTGGTTTTTGTTTCTCTCACCAATGGAAGACAAAGTACAAACTTTGCTTCATTACCATTAGGCCTATATAAGTGAAAACAACAAAATCAAATAACATGAACCTGAACCTTATAGATACTGTGCAAAAAGCTCCAGTATTTCAATATCTTCAAACTAAAACAATAAGAAATAATCATACACTGATCTATTTTCTAAAGTTCAGGAAGCTTTCTTTGAAAACAGAGGAAAAACTCTGATCTAGGTTTAACCACTGTAAACCCAAGACTATTTTAACTAGAACTGCTTCATCTCATACCAGTGTAACAAAACAGAATTCAACCCTCTTCCCTGATACACAATTAAGATTCTTTCTAGCTTACTCTAAAAGGGAGTAAAGTAAAATCCTATTTCAAATGGCATGGATGATACAAATTTATAGAACATTAACACAGAGGTTGCAATACCTGGATTTTGATAAGGGTGATATTTTGCTACATCTTTCGACTTCTAAACCCAGGGAGATCCAGTAGCTTTAAAGCTGTATTAAATAAATGCCATGCCTGATCAGAGTACCACACACTTTATTACAGCATTAAAAATACTTTGTAACATGTACAGTAACTGAAGTAGTTGTAATGTATTAGGTAATAGCAAAGTCTTAAATAGTCTAAGGATGTTGTTTATTTTCTAAAAACCTTAACATGATAAGCGTTGTAATCTTCAATTCAAATGAAACTTGCAAGGGCATTACAAAGTAAAATATTTCTGGAAGACCTTTACCTGCCTCCTACAGTATCCTGGTCCTCTGCCATACCCTTGGAGACCAAGTGACTGCAAATCAAATGAGTGCAACCGGGCCAACGTTTCCATCACAGCAACATACAAAGCAGACCGCTCTGCTGGACTAACTTCAGGTACTGTGAGGTCTCGAAAGATGCGACCCTAAAGACACCATAAGTCAGACGGTTAGTGGGATGGAAGGAAAGGGTGAGGGGAAGGGGAGAGGGAATTTGTACAGCTCAGCAGCATGAGATCAATGTGATACAGTCAGTCACAGTCTCAGTGAACCCTAGTGACCTGCTTGTTCCTTATCCTGGAGAGGTCACGACACTTCCTCTTACTATAATCCAATGCTACCTATTTCTTAGGATGCCAGTGAGAAGCTAATTTTAACATAAATAATATACCAATAGATAAAAGCCTGAACTAGAACCTTTTGTCCTGATCTCCTTACACTGAAGGTGTTTAACATTTTGATTGTGCAGCTTAGGTCTATTTCTAATATTCTGAATGAAAGTAAGTCAGTACATTAGCTATAATCTTTTAATACAATATACTTTTTAAACAGTTTTTGCACTGTCCATAATTTATAAAGGTAATCTTACATTTTCCTTTAAAGTAATGTTCCTTGATAAGCACCCTTTTTAAAAATCTATTTTGCTACACCATGAGCTTGAAGGAAAAGCTAGTCAAATTTATCTGAACCCCACTCACTTTCAGCTAGGTAACGTGATGTGTTAAGTAAATTTGCACAGGCAAATGCACCAAAGAGTTCAGTTCTTGCCAATCATGAAAACTAGGAATTAACTTTAGCATTACATAACAAAGTTTAGTCAACATAATCAATTTATATTGCAGTCTGCTAAACTTGGAATATATCTATTAACTTGCAACTATCCATTTTAGACAAATCCAAGCTCATATCCTTGAAAAAATAAAAGTAGCAGGATCCAGGCTTAAAAGAAGAAACTGTACTTTCTAGAAACAACACAGAGACATTGCCAACTTTTTAAACTTACCAAAACAAAAGCATTAATGTTGTTAGAAAACAAACCAAAAGGGTTAAATCTTATCCCAGCGTTTTATTTCAATGTTCATTTAATTAGAAACTGAATTACAATCTTATTTGAATGGAAAACCCTAAAATTAAGAATACAAACTAGACAAACAAACGACAGGGAATTAACAAATAGCATAATACCATTCTAACCTATGCCTGAGTCAGTGAGGAGGAAAACTCATGATGCTCACACAGGAATGATTTCATTGCATACCTTCTAATTGTTTTTTAGTTTTCTTAAAGCCCCCTGTGCCAGGAGTCAAGTGATGCTATGATAATCTCATCTTTCATTTAAAAAACTAGCCTCTAGCCCTCCCTCACTGTTGCAGAAAAAAAAGCTTAAAATCTGACCTAATTTTTATAGCTTAGAAACCAGTAGGCAAAGAACAGAACTGAGTACTCATGATTTAGTTTAAAAGATCATTATTTTTAAAACAGTCTCACAATTTTGACACTTGATTTCTTGCATACCTGGTGCTGGCAATAGTTGAGGAGATTAATCATATTCTGACTGCCACCCAGTCTTTTTCTTTTCCTGGCAGAAACTTAATACAGTTTAAGTGGGATCACTTAAACACTGGATTTCAAACATGGCGTATTTAAAACAGAAAAATGTTGCATGTTGAAGTGAACTGGATCTTCCAAAAAATTCCACTGGGAAGCAGAAAGGAATGTATGTAAAAATGACCCCTTAAAACTAATTTTAGAAGGAAATGCCTTTTTCCTGTGACTGAGTTAAAGGCTAACTTTGCATCAAAATGTTGGACGGGAAACGTATGATGACCAAACCTGGACTTCTGAAAATCAAAATCATACAGCAACTGTCAATCCTCCTGGATCATGGTGTATGCAGGCGGGCCACCCAGACCTTGGATGCATATGCCTGGGCAGGAATTTTTGGAGGAGTGGAGGCTGCCGAGACCTTCCATCCTGCTGTTTGGCCACTGAGACAGAATCCAAAGACCAGACTGAGTCTAGATGTTTGGTGCCTCCATGGCTGTAGTTGTATATGTATCTGGGAATACAAACCCAAGTCTCCTGTGTGGTAGGCAAGGATTCTACCACTGAACCACAGGGGACTCCAAAAACTAAAATATAAAAAAAGGAAATTATAAGGATCTGTATGTAGAAGAGGAATCAATGAAGAATAGGGAACTGCAGGGCTAGGTGCATACATCAATGCTGTTCTCCTTTTACTTCACTGCTTGAAATCTTACTAACACTGCATTTTAAAAGTATTTTTGAGTTCTTTGTAAGAAGATTGTGTTAATCTGCACAAGTTGACACGTGACAACTTATTCTCAGAATATGTATGAACCTGCTAAATTACATGAATAGATATATTTTGAATCTGTGTACTTTCTAAGCCCCAAATTACCACAGTCGGTGGTTTTTCTTTTGAATAAATAAGATTTAACCATACTGTAATTAATGTGTGATATAAGGAATCTCAGTTCCAAAGTGAAAGAACCAGCCAGAAGACAATGTTATAAACTAATTTTAAAGGGTCTGGACCTGAAGAGTTCCCTTTTGTTTACCCAGAAACTTTTCAACCTCTCAAGTAGTGTTGAGATCTTGCCCACATCTGCCTACACCTTCCCCTGTAACTAGGGCCTCTGTTCACTTTTAAAAAAATAGTTGATTTCAATATTAAGAAGGGATGACACTGTAACAGGGCACTGGGGTGTGCCTGTACCCTTAAGGGGGCAAGCAGTCAAAAGGCCACTTGCAGGTGGCAAAGAAGGGTTGATTAAGGACTCATCTGACAAACAGCAGCCCAGGCTGGAGCTATATAAGCACTGAGCCTGAGCTAGTCAGGCAGACCTGCCTTGGGAATCATGAAGAGAGGAACCCTTTGCAGCAGTGCCCCTGAATTGATCATGGGACTGAGCAGGCAATGCTGCAGTCAGAAGAACAAGAAAAAGGTACCTGGGACAGACAGGAGCTCACTTATACAGGCAGGTAGTCTTGATTTTTATGTTAGACCCAGGGAGGGTTTGGGGCCAGCCACAAGGCCTAGCTGTTTAATTAAGTTGTACTGGTGACTTAACTTTGAACCCTACTGGGACAGGCTGAAGGCCCCCTTAGAGAACCAGTAACCCAGGAGCCCAGACAGAGTGGGGGTCCAGCAGGGCATGCACATGCCTAGAGATTGAGAGTGGGATGCAACAGGGTGTACAGGAATGTAGGAGGCTGCTTGTGGGACAAGGCAGATGCAAATCCATAGAAGAAGGGCTGCATGTCAAACCAGGTGACAGGAGTGCCCAAGGGGACCAAGCATGTAAAGCTAACATCATAAGTGATAACACCCATGAGACATGGGGTGTAGTACAGAGGGGGACAGAACTGTGCATTGAGCCCTTAAGGCTACAGATGAGCTCTCTTGGCTTGCACCCCTCTAGAGCAAGTACCTTAAGTGCTCAGCTGAGACTAGGAAGGCCCAGGAGGGACCTGGTAGTAACTTGCACAGCTTAAGGCTCACTCTAAGGCACATGGGCAGCCTCCCTTACATGATCCTCAGCAAGAACAAGACATGGCAAGCAAACAATTAAGGGAGGTCCACATTGGACTGAGCTGGGCAGTTGCTGCACAGCCACCAGGGGGTGCCATGGCTGCCCTTGGGCTCAAACCAGCCACAGAGACTTTCAGGTCACAGGAATAGATACCACCTGGCTGGCTTTAAAATCTGACTGTTTCCCTAATAAACGTATGGGTTTCACAGCAGTAGTCCTGACTCATGTCAAGATGTCTGCCTGAAAACACACCTGAGAGAATCGGGTTGAATAGTAACCTGAATACATGAACCATCAGAGGGAAACGCAACCCCATAAAAACTGATGACAACAGTAATTTTTGCTAGTTAGCACTTCTGAAAAACCAGGACATTTTTCTTTCTGAGGCCCAGAAATAATTCCCCATAATTCTGGGCTCTGACATTGAAAAATATTGGCCAAGTTTCTTATTTCAACATACAAAAGCTTTAAACACCTTAAGGAAGTTAATAAGGGGGAAGGTGGGGGAAATCTGTAATATATTGACCAACCTGTACGTGTTCCATAACATAAAATTCAGTTCCAATCACAGAAACATCACTACAATACAATAAGGGCTCAGGGACTGGAAATCCAGCTGAAAATAATGCTTTCTGCACTTGATATTCTCTGTCAATCTAAGAAGGATACAGTGTTAAGCACAGAAAAGCATTCAAATTTTTCAAATACAATTCCAATTCCTTAATTTATTCTTTCATACAATGCAGGAAAGCAATAGTTTACCATCTCAAATACCAAGCACTGGATTATAAATCCAGTACAGAAAATGGATACTATAATGGCTTATGCATCTATCTGCATGGTTAGCTATATATTTAACTGCTAACATTCTTTATGCTGATAATTATATAGATTTAATGCAATCTCTATGAAGTCCATGCTAAGCTTGCTAAAGAATATTACTAACCTTGTGAGCTCTAGGTAGAAGAGGACCATGAGGCTTCTTCCGGAGCACGTATGCCCTAACACCCTTCTGCAAGTAAAATGTTGGATTGGATTGGCCTGAACTATAGAGGAACAAAACAGAAATTCCTAAGAAATGAAGTCTGCAAACATTTAACAGAAAGAATAACTCTAACTACAAAGCAGGAATGCACACAACGCTGTTTCCAGACACTGAAAGGGAACCTAATTCAAGGGTCCTCTTTTAAACACACAACCTTACCAAGCAGCAAATGATACTTTGGAAAGTCTGGAGCTCTGTGTTCAAGCCCAGTTTAGCCAAAGATTTCTTGTTTGAAACTGAATATATTATGCTTCCTCTAGCTTTGTCCTTCTGTAGGTATCATGAAAAATCAGTCTATTTTCAAAGCTCATCCTGGAGCATGCTAGTCTCAAAGACTTTCTCAAAACTTTCTAAGTAAGTTTAGAAAAATGCATCAGTATATACACTTGAATAAACTTGCTTTTCCTTGCAATGGAATAGATTTTAAAGACTGCAAATACTAAGAAAGTTAATGAACTAAGACCCCAATCCTGCAACTCCAAATGGAATTTTATGTTTATACTGAGCCACAGTAAAATCATCAAGGCTGTAAACCATTTATCCTACAGGTGTCACTGGGATCAAACAGGCGTACAAGCCCACTGTCCTGCTTCAAGTCCCTATGATGTATACAGGAAAAGATATGCTAATGTTCTTTCCCAAGACAAACTGGCTTGGAGGAGCAGCAATGCAGCATGAAAGAGTAACAAGTGTAAATGACTGTGGTATGCCTGTTTCAATCTAAGTCAAACCATGGGATGATCAGGCCCAGGTCAAAGGAGACATCTATTTACAGCCTATGGTTCTGGAACTTAATAGTTCACCCATACCCATGTCATGTATTATCAATCCTTAAGGCAAATAAATTTGCTAATCATGCTTTTCAAACTTATATAATGCCTGGCAATTTGACTAGTTCCCCCACCTCTTCAGATCCTTCCAGTGACACATCTTCTTCCACCTCATTACCTTCAAACTTCTGATCTTCATCTTGAAAGCTGAGCTCATTCACATAGCCGGAACCTTTTTCTCATTCATGTCTACCTTAAGATCCATTATGCCCTATACGTGGCGTGTACAGGCATAGGGTGCTTGTACACACCACGGGCATTTAATTTGGTTTAGTTCTCTGTAAATTGAAACGGTAGCTTTTAAAAAATTCACCGTTTCCACAATTTCAACTTAGGGAGAATTAAACTATACTTAAACCCCATAGCATGTATACAAGGGTGGGGGCCCGATCCGTACCTGCCTCTCTGGCAGTCCGGAGTGGGGGCGGGGGAAGCGGTGAGCTGCCAGTGGGCTGAACAGTCCCTGAGCTGTGTGGGGATCACAGCGCTTCCTTCCGCAGCTGCAGGGGGGATGGTTCTTCCCTCTATGGTGGGGGTGGCACCCACCCCAGGGGGCACTGCCACTGAGGAGGGAAACACCGACCCCCTGGCAGCTACGGAGAGAAGCACCAGGCCTCCAGTGCAGCTCAAGCAGGCAGGCTTTAAAAGGGGAGGTGGAGGGGGAATCAGGCTCCTTGCCACTGGAGAGGTGTTTTATCTTGCTGCATTCCAAAGTCATTTAAAGCAGAATACACCACCAAGCAGGCAAACAGCAACACCATTAAAGTGGTGCAAAAGGGCATTTAAGCTGCTTTAAAGGCTAATTTTGTGGCATGTACAAAGGCCCCAAGAGACTAAAACATCAAATTACTTTAAAATAAATATATCTGACCTTCCAGCTGTGTACTAGATTATACCAATTACCATAAAATAATTTTTATCTACTTATTTATGCCCACAAATCTCTACCTAATATCTTGTTGCTCTCTTCATTACAGCATAGCTAAACATTTTGAAGTGTCAAGCTGGTGTAGGAACTTACCTTCTACTTTCAGAAGCTACATAAATACTTAGAAACTTGCATCTTTCTGTCAGTGAGATTTAAGCTCCTGAAAATGGAGCACAGGTGTAAAGTGCTTTTAAAAATTTTCCTCCATATTGAATATTCTGTGTGAACGCAGCTTGTTTTTTTTCTGTCTGCAAAGCACCAATCACACTTTCTTTCATTTTCATACAACTTTTAAAAAAATCCTTTTTAAAAAGAAGCTGCATGTTTATTTTCTTTCTAGGAACAATAAAAATATTGTAAAAACCCTAACTATTAGAGAGGCAAGGATTTCTTAAGGTGATTCTTACCACCAGTTGTAAGCTGACTGGACACTAAAAACCAAGGACTAAATACTAATATTGGATTTATGTCCCATTACAATTTATCCAGATTGTGAATTCTTTCTACTCAAGGAAGGTGAAATTTACCTACACCCAAGTCCATCTTTTGATGATCTACCAGTAATCAACTTATTTTCCTCTGTTTAATTAGATGTGGGCTATTCCTGAGAATCTCTCTCAGCCCCTCCCCTATGCTGTGCTTCATTTGCTGTCTGGCTTCCTGTAATCAGAGACTTGACAAAGAATGCCTTGCATTCAAAAGCTTGTCTAACTTTACCCCAATGACATAGTTGCTCCAATAAAAAATAACATCCCTAAGAAATCATTACCTTTTTCATGACTTCTGGACCATCATGGTTACATCATCACTCTTACACTACATCAAGTATTGGAGAATATGGACACACAAGATAAATATGTCCTGTTAAGCATTCACTGAGTGGAAGGTCTGGATGTCCCAAAGTTCAAAGTAACTCTCATTTCTCTCTCCACATTCAGGGTCTGTGAGCATATAACTAGGATGTGTTTGTAAGTCACTTTCTTCCACTTCATAAACTCCATTGCTACTTTGTGTTAATACTACTATTGTAAATCATGTTGGATATAGCTCACTCAAAAGTCACTTTCTTAAAAAGAGACAATGAGACCTTCCTTAAAAAAACAAAACCAACTCCCCAAAAACTAATATTATTTCTATACACTGGTCTTGAAGACTTCACCGGGGGAGAAGACAAACAGACATAGACTGTGTGTGCATGTGTGAGTATTTTAGGATATAAGTGGGAGAGAACGAGAAGCATTCGATGTTTGGGGCTTTTTCAGATTTATGCAACAAGAGTACACAAAAATAAAAATTAATGAGTTATCCACTCAACTAGGTATATAACTGGATATATGGTTAACAAGCAACATTTAAGTAACTCTTTTGGCACTTCAGAGTCTGTCTAAGGGAAACCATGTTGGCTAGTAGTTTAAAGTTTGTGTTTATAGGTATCATGTAAGTTTTTTCAAATTCTGATCTGTAGAATTTGTTAGCTGAGGCAGCTATCTAAAGTAATGTTTTTTTATATATGCATTCTAAATGCACACCACATGGGAATATCAGTAAATACATTGCAGGACTATATGATTAAATTTATCATGAACCTTAACTGTCTTCTTTGTAGCCAGTTCCAATTTACCAATCCATTACACTGTGAAGGACCACGGGTTTTATTTTGATATTTCTGTTTGATAAATTGTTCATGTTGTCATTATATTGTGTGCCTGAGTTTTCATTCTTTGTGCACAAGCTAATAAGGTAAGAGCTGGCTACTTGCAGGCGGAGATGAGATGGATCTACAGAGTCTTCAATGGCTTTATTCAATGTGAGATGCCTTGATGTCCAGAGAAGATAACCATGACAAAGGAAGGGCAGTTTGGGGAAAAAAGGCAGCTTGGCAGCACCTGGCCAGAGACATCTGCGGACTGAGAGAAGTGGAGGAGCTCTGGGAGGTAGAAAGACTGCGAAGGGAACAGCCTGAGTATCTTTAACAGTGTTCAGAGCTATGCAGGCTGGACTGGGGACAGAGCTTGCCCCCTTTGGAGGGTATGGAGAACTTCTGGCTGGCTGGCCCCATTAATGCCCTTTAATGAAGAAACTATCTGCTGAGCTGCTTGGAATTGTGGGTTGCATTGGGTCTCCCCAATAAGAGCTGAAGTCCCTCTTTCAGGAGCAGAACTGGATTCTGTCCTTGAGTCAGGGCCATGGAGAATAAGGGAAGGTGAGAGACTGTAAGGCTAGGGTCTCAGAATGGGAAGGAAACTAACCTCCCCCCTTGCTCTAGAAGCCAAGCTTGGGCTGGCTTCAGGACTCTTCCAGATACTGGACAAGGCCACAGCCATCCTGAGACATCACTGCCTGGAGAACACTGTAGACAAAGTTCTTTGGGTGAATCTGGTATCTTTTATTAGACCAACTTAAGTAGTTGGAAAACAATTATTAAGCAAGCTTTTGGGTTCAAAAATCCTTCGTCAGGCTAAGGAAGTTTCTGTAGTTGGTGTGTGCTCTTCCAGGATGGAATGAAAAGTAAAGAAGCCAGAGCCTGGGCTGGTATGCATACAAGACAGGCAGTCAGTGAAAATGTAGATTGAGTCAATGGGTGAGAGACAGGCGGGGGGTTGGGAGGAAGAGAGAGAAGGGGGATGAATAGTGGAGAGATACCTGGGGAGTCAGATGTCAGGCAGGTTATAATGTGTCATAAATCCAATGTTTATATTTAGTCCATGATTTTTAGTATCCAGGAGACTGATGAAGTGGAGTTCGTAGGCTTATCTCTGGGAAGCGTTGTGTAAGTTTCCTTTGAGGATCAGGACTGAGAGACTGAAAAGAGAGTGGTTTTCTTGGGAGAAATGTGCCCCCACAGGTAATTGAGTATTCCTGTCTTTGATAGATTTCCAGCGTGCATTCACTCTGGTACACAGTTGTTGTTTGGTCTCTCCTACTTATTTTCCACCCAGGCATTTGGTGCATTGGATGAGATACTACATTTCTGGAGGTGCAGCTGTAAGATCCAGGAATGCTGATGGCTCTGCTGTAGGGTATAGTAATTGTGGGGGTGGTGATGTGTTGGCAGGGTTAGCATTTCTTGTCATGGCATGGTCTGGCTCCTTTTGTTATGTTCTGGGCTTGAGGAAGTTTGCTTCTGGCGAGAGGTTAGCAAGGTTTGGTGCTTGTTTGAAGGCTAGAATGGGTGGCTCTGGGAATATCTTTTTAAGAATAGGGTCTCTTTTTAGTATGGGTTGCAATTGTTTGAGGACTTTCTGTACAGGTTCGAGGGGGGGTGATATGTCATAACCAGCGGTGTGCAATTTGTGGGGGGGTTTCTTCTGTACTGCACCAGTTCTTCATGTGGTATCCGGGTAGCTCTTTCAAATATGTTGTATCTCTCTCTGGAGGAGTGTCCCTGTTGAGTGAAAACTTTTTGAAGATTTGGTGAGGTGGGTGTTCTCTTCAGTGCAAATTCAGTGGTATCTGAGGGCTTGGCTGTATATCACAGCTCCTGTGGTGTTTCTAGGGTGATTGCTGATTCTGTGCAGATATGTATGTTGGTCTGTGGGTTTCTTGTACAAGGTGGTCTGTATTTTATCATTCTGATCATCATGTCTAAAAAGGAGATGTTGGTGCTGGAGTATACTAGAGAAAGTAGAAAGTTAGGGTTTTTGAACCCAAAAACCTGCTTAATAATTGTTTTCCAACTACTTAAGGTGGTCTAATAAAAGATATCAGAATCACCCAAAGAACTTTGTCTGCCTATGTCCTTAGACCAGCATGCTGCAACCTACACCCCTGGAGAACACTGTGACATGCACATTTTTTCTTTTTTCCATATCTAGCTATTGAATATACAGTTAGCAGTATCTCGTCCTCACATCTGTACTCCTATAGAGTGGCTTTAAAGAGGAGCTATAAGTACAGCTGAAGGCAAAATATGCTTCTGAATTAACCCCATCTACTCTTACTGAATAATTTATATAGTGACGTGATTTTGAGACTTCAACTAGTTCAGGGCTCCCTTGCAGCAAGCACTTAACAATCACAGCTTTGTGATGACTGACTAATCTAAATGAGCAATATTCAAGTAAAAAAGGTACTATTTATAAATATGAAGTCTTTTACTGATGTACATAGCATTATACCTTTGTTCTACTACTTACTGAAGGCTTAAATCCAAGGAGTCTGACTGTTCTTGAAGGAATTACATTTTGAGACTGAAGTCTGTTGGAACTGCTAGGATGGGTGGTGTGATGATTCATATAAAGGGAATTAAAGTGTTGCAAGACCTTGGGCAATTTGGAGGCTTATGGCGAGGGAAGAAGTCATTAAAAGAAGCATACCTTCAGAAAGTTGGCCTTTTGATTTCTGCACATGCTGTTTGTTTGTGCTATCTATACAAGCAGAACTTGATGGATATGAAGATGCCATCACATTTCAGTACTTAAATCTCATTTATAGATTTGAATTATATAATAAAAGGAATGTCAGGGTTTTTTTAATTAACTGATTATTCCGCTGTTCTCATTTTAGATGCTATATTTCTTCAGAAATACATGTTGCCCCGCAACAGTTCGGGTCTAGGCGCGGGCAAGAGCTGGTGCGGGCCCATGCCTAGAGCTAAGTCCCCAGGGACCCGCGCGGGGAAAGCGGCGGCGGGGAGGGCTGGACACGCAACTTGGCCCGGACCCCGCCCCCACCCTACCTGTACTGGCGCAGGGCCAGCGTGCCGGCGGGCCGCGCGGGAAAGCCCGGCAGGGAGCGGCACAAGTGCGCTTCCAGCACCGCCGGCTCGAAGCGGTCCTGCGGCCGCACCACTGTGGTACCCGGCTCCTCCGCCATGACTCCGGGCGCTACGACCAGCGTGCGTGACGTCAGGCGGCAATCAGATGCTATAGTGCCCTCCCCATGTGGAGCACCGCCCTCTGACGTCACCGGAATGAGCTGCGCTCCTGCAGGCCGGAAGCCGGAAGCTGGGGGGCGTGCCCGGGGCGGCGCGAGCTGCGGCTGTAGCCGCGACGTGTCCTTCTGCTGCGGGGGCCGGGCTTGCCGCTGTCTTGCCATGGCGGCGTCCGACGCGAGTCGCGTAGAGACGCTGCGGCGCCGTGTGCGGGAGTTGGAGGAGGAGCTGCGCGCGCTGCGGGCGGGGGCCGGGCCGGGCCCGCGGGCGCGGATCGAGTGCATGAGCCCGGAAGTCACCGACTCCAACCCCTACAGGTGCGCGGGGGGCGGGGGCCCACCCCCGGGCGGGGGCCCACCCCCGGCCGGGCTGTCCCCGGGGCAGGGGACGAGAAGCCCTGCTCTGGGGTGGCACCTGTACGTTAAATTTATGGCACCCCCCCGTGTTACACTTATGTGCAGACCCTTCTCTGTGCATGTTACACTTACGTCGCAGTCCCTCCTTCTCCTCTTCCTTCCTCCCCCATTCACATGTCACTTACAGCACAGTCCCCCAGTGCATGTTAAGCTCGTGGTGTGGTTTCTCCCCTCCTCCCCATGTTACTTTTATGGTGCAGAACCCAGTGTACATTACACTTATGGTGCAGTTCCCAGAGGACCATGTCATATAAGGGCACAGGTGCTGCTCTGGCAGCTAGTTGAAGGGTCTGTAAATGGGAGACCCGCCCTACGAATGCTCCATGCATCAGGTAGGACAGCCACATCAACCACTGGCTGACCCAGCGGGGGGCTGATGGTCAGCACCAGTCACTGGGGTCTCCAGCCAGCCCTGAGTCAGCTGACTGTCAGCCCAGGCCTGCAGGCACCTGGTTTACAGCTGGGGAGGAGGGGAAGACCTGGGTTGTTACCCCTGACTCTCCCGGTGCTGGTAAGTCGAAAGGGTGCAACAGGGAGGTGATGCCCATCTCCAAAAGCGCTCCTCCTACCACGTACATGCGTGGCATGGCAGGCAGCACAATTGTGGGGATTGAGGATCAGATCTTATGGTGCTTTTACATGAACTTTAATTCAGAGTGGGTGCAGAGGCAGGCAACAAAAATTATCAGAGGCTTGGGAGGTGAACCCAAGGTGGAGAGACTGAAGGGAAATAGTCACTCTCAGCTATGGAAAAGGCCATTAAGAAGGGATGTACCAGCAAATACTTCAAGGGCTGCAATAATGAGGAGGAAAAGCACCTTTCCTTTTGGAGAGGAGGACATGAACTAGTGACTTGAAGTTGCAGCCAAGGCAGGTTAGATTGGCTCTCTGGGAAAACCTCCTCACTTAGAGCAGTGAGGCAGTGGCTCAGGCTTCCAGTGATGGAGAGTCCACAGCCCCCTGAGGAAGTGTTCAAAAAGAGGTTGCAGAGGATTGGTCAGAGATGATCTAGGAGTAACTATGCTTCTGCTTTACTGTATGGGTATTTCCCATGTTTCTGGGCTTTGCTGATTGCCACACACACAAGGATTTTTTTCCCTCGCTTGTTGGGGACAGATGGACGTTGCCTTCCTCAGAAGCTTTGGGTGTTGGCCACAGCCAAGCCTGGGGATGGGCCAGTGCTGCTGCTGGGACTCAAACCCAGAGGTTCCTGGCTAGAGGGTCCTGCACTTCTGTTAAGAGTGAGATCATTTGGCACATTTAAGATCAGGAAGGAATATTACACCATGGTCAGATTGGTACAGATTGTTGATACAGACTGTTTTGCCTTCCCCCTTTAGTGCAGAGGCAAAGCCCTCCTTGGGTCTTTCAAGTATATTTTAACAACTCTTGTAGCAGCAGCAAATTGGTCCCCGCTGTCTCCCTGCTTAACCAGTGGCAGGTTAGAGTGCTCTGTTTTGTGGTTGTGTGGCAGAGTCACTTGTGTCGTTTTAGGTAGTAAGTTAGATCTAAGAATTTGCTTGGGATGCTTTGTATAAGGATGGCCCTGTCTCAGGCAGGTGGTTGGTCTAGATGACCTCTTGAGAGCCCTTCCAGCCTTACTTGCCTATCATTCAGTGAACATTTGTCAAGGGTCTAACAAATGGTCCTGTTGATTTCAATGAGATTATTCAGAGGAGAGCAGGTGTGTTGAAAGCCAAACCAAATCAAGCATTTTGAATTGTTCTTGCTAGTAGTTACTTGTTACAAAATGGACAAATGAAACTTGGATTTTGCCCAGCAACTGTATTGTATTTGAAACAAGAAAAGAAGAGGAGCACTTTTTCATTCATTTAAACGTACAAAACAGCTAGTCTCTGTTGTATTCATCTTGAGTTTCCACTGTCTAATTTGTCAATAAAAATAAAAGATAAACCACTGACCTGTAATTTTAAAGAACTCCTTTTAAAAAATCTGAATGGTTCTTTATACTCAGTGTTTTTCTCATAGGTAAATTAGAGACTAGCATGAATCTTATATTCAGAAACAAAATTATAAATGACTATTAAGATGGCTCTTTCCTTACCAAAGTTTGTGTTTTGTTTTTTACCTAGTCGCCTGATGGCATTAAAACGAATGGGAATTGTGAAAGATTATGAGGTATGCTTATATTTAAATTTCAGAAAACTCTTTTTTGCCCCTGAGAAATACATTGTTAATGCTGATCTATATTTATTTTTCTTATCACAGAAAATCCGTACCTTTACAGTAGCAGTAGTAGGTGTTGGTGGAGTTGGCAGTGTCACTGCTGAAATGCTGACAAGATGTGGCATTGGTAAGGTAATATACATTTTCTTGTTCCACTAAAAGTAGATCAGTGTGACAGGGATTAGGAGGATGGATTTCTTTTTTGAATCTGCCCAGTTGCAAAGTTCAGTAAAAATAAACAAAAGAATAATATACACAAGTTATAAATGATGAGTCTTCCGAGTTTATGTATTCTCTGTTCTGGTGGAATAGCCTTACCTGAGGCCCAATCCTGTATGGTACAGACTCCTCTCAACTGGGTACTCAACCCCTTGTAGAATCAAGTTCTCTTTGAATGGATCATAGTATAACCATAAGTGGTTCTCAACCTCTTTAGATTCAAGGCACACACCCATAACTTTTCTGAATTTAGTAGCATCACATTAAAAGACTAATTTAATTTATTACATGGTATACCTCCTAACAGGGGCCAGACCAGGGGAGAAGAGCCAGCACTTACCTGCTTGCACAGGGGCCAGGTAGAGGCAGGGGCAACTGAATTACTTACCTCCTTGTACCCTTGAAAGAATCTCATGCTCTGGTTAAGAATCACTGTTATAGAAGAACTGAAATAAAACAGCCAATAATGAGGTGAATAATAAAGAAGACTGAATGCTTCTGGTTTGTGTCACATACTTGTGTTATGTAAATGTGACTTTGTTCAAGAGGATGTTCAATTAAATTGATAAGCAGCAGTTTAAAAATTGGTTAGGTGAAAAATATGTGCATAGCACATAATTGTGAAATGTGTTTATTGCAATAATCTATTAGGCCTGTGTGAATAGAGAAATATTCGATTTGGATTTGGCCAATTCGGAGGACAGTGATTTAATTCGGGAGCCATGGGGACTTCTAAGGCTCCTCTGGCTGTGCCTGCCTCAGCCTCTGCAGCTCCAATTCCCTGCTGCTGCTTGCCTAGCCAACATGGGGGCGGGAGGAGAGGCTGGCATGATGCAAGCGTGGCTCCCCCCACCCCAAGTAAGGTGCTCCCCTTGCTGGGCAGCTTGTCCCAGTCCCAGTCCCTCCCTCCACCAACCCCAACAGACTTACTAGCTGAAGGCAGCTGTCAGCTGCCTGTTTAGTCTATAGCTGAATCTCCAAACCAGCCGAATCTTTTCCAAATCAATTTGGATGTTTCGAATCAATTCAGAGCTTTTACTTGGTCTCCTGATTTGATTCAGATTTGGAGATTTGGTCCCCAAATCAGGCTGAATCTCCTCCAAATCCAATCAGCTACCAAAGCTTCATGCAGCCCTATAATCGATATGTTAAAATTGTAATGGAAAGAGATACAATCAGAAAATACCTTGAAATAATTTAAGGGATTTATAAAGAGCAGATTTGATCTAGATTGCGTGTATAGATGATCTGCTGAACATCTCTCCTGACTGTGAATAAAATAGCCAAAACCATATTCTGTTAACCACCATGCTGAGGTATAAACATGAGATTTGTCTTAATTCCTAGTGGGCAGCCTACTAGGAATTAAGTCTCTGCATATGAGTCAGTGTGGTGAAATGGGTGACAACTTGTGCGTTTTCAAAATTGGAGCCTTTTACACATTGCCTTTGAAAGTGGACCAACATGAGGTTTTTTAATACAAACCCATTGAAAATTAATGCATGTTCTCATAATCTTCCTTTTAGCTGCTACTGTTCGATTACGACAAGGTAGAGTTGGCAAATATGAACAGACTCTTCTTTCAGCCTCATCAAGCTGGACTAAGCAAAGTACAGGCAGCAGAGTATACTCTGAAGTATGTATCTGTGGAATTGGATATTAAATTGGATTACAAGTTCATACCTTCATATAATTCACAAAGAAATATTTTTTTTTTATTGAAATGAAAGCCTGCCCAACATTAGAAATCCTAGTTGTTGTAAAATTTTAGCTAGAGTGGGGATTTTTTCAATAACATTTATGGTCAAAAATCTTAAGGCTAACAGTTATAAGTGCAAAAACCACTTATTCCATTAGAGGTTATTTTATTCTAAAACAAGTAAACATCTTCAACAGTAGACGGACCATGCTAAGATGGTTTGCTAAAAGCCTATGCGAGCAAACCTTTTTCAGAGAAATCTAGGCTTAAGTGTGGGGTTTTTTGGGTTTTTTGGGTTTTTTTTAAGATGCCATCAGAACTTGAGAACTGGGTAGCTATAGTATTTCCTTCAGGGGGCCACTGCATTCATGATTGCTGTTAATTCATTTTATTTTCTCCCTAAGGAATATTAATCCTGATGTGCAATTTGAGGTACATAACTACAATATTACAACAGTAGACAACTTCCAACATTTCATGGATCGAATAAGGTAAAATGTTTTGAGAGAACATACAAGAATACTTTTGGTGTTTCTTAAATAATGTCTTACATTTTCTGTTGATTCTATTATATTTTCAATAAGCTTGTTTTCTTTTGGGAAAATTATCACATTTTAGATTAAATGTATGAACGTATGTTTTTGTTTTCTTAGTCCTGATATACAGTTAGAACTTGGTAAACAGCCTTTATTTTATACTCTAAAGTAGTTGCAAGTTAGATTATTTTGCCCTTGACCTCCAAACCGCATTGAAATTCCAACGTGTTGTGAGTCATATATAGACAAAAAAACATTGTACAATGCCAGCTTTTTGCAGCCTGACTTTTTTCCACTGAAAAATAATGTTTTGTCACTAACGTAATTTGTAAATTAGTTCTTATATAACTTCTGACTGCAGAAAGACTGTTGGGGGAAATAAAAATGTGTACCTCTCTTCAAAATTATAAGAGGTGCAAATTAGACAAAGTATAGCCTCCTTTAATCTAAAATGTGCTCTGATTTTAAGTCTTCATTCTGTAACCACATTTCCAGGAACTGCTTTACTTTCTGAGTATCTCCAAAGTGTTTTGGATAAACGGACGTTTTCAGTAGTTAAGACTATTTTTGTGAGTGCTAAACAGGGTGCAGATTTTGTGAGGTATGACATTGTTTCCAGTCAGTTTCTGTACTCAGATGATGTTTTGATAGCTTAATATTGCATTCCGCAAGCCATTTGTATGTGAAATTTGCTCTTTATTTCAGTAACGGTGGGCTAAAAGAAGGGAAACCCGTTGATCTTGTACTGAGCTGTGTGGATAACTTTGAAGCTCGCATGGCAATTAACACAGTAAGTAGAACACCTGTGTGTGTGTGTGTGTGTGTGTGTGTGTGTGTGCGCGCGCGCGCGCATATGTGTAATATTCATGTGAATTTCATACCATATCCTTCTATAAATTATAAAAGGAGTTATGTCAGGGAAAAGACAAGCCCTTATTAAAGAATCTGTTGATAAATATGAAATTAAATATAAGGGGTAGATCAGTTGTTTATTCATTTCCTGGACTTCCTGTATAAAGAATAATTTGTAAAACACATTACAAGTGACAGTGGGTGGTGGTTTCTAGTCCTTACTTCTTTTCCTCTGGCCCTTTTATGTTCTGGCTTTATAACGCAAATGAATTGGTTAGAAAATGAGCGTTGGAAGAGATCTCAGGAGGTCATCTAGTCCAATAGTCCAACCCCCTGCTCAAAGCAGAACCATCCTCAACTATATCATAGCATCCAAGGCTTTGTCTAGCTGTATCTTAAAAACCTTGAAATGATCCTAATCGCTTGCAATTAACTTCCTCTTTGTTAATTTGTGTATATCTTATTTTTCATAGGCCTGCAATGAACTTGGACAAATATGGATGGAATCTGGAGTGAGTGAAAATGCAGTCTCTGGGCATATACAACTCCTCATCCCTGGTGAAACGGCTTGTTTTGCGGTACGCAGTGCTGCTATGGGATCTTTTTTTGAGAATGGAACTTCTAGTCCCTGCTCCCTCTTAAAATAGGACTGATGAAATGAAGATTGTGGCTTTTGGATGTTGCATAAACTGCAGACTGGGTAGTAAAGTGACTCTGTTTATTGCCTTTGTGCATTGCGTAGTTCTTGTTTGTTTGTTTTTAATGGAATTTGTTTCTTTTCCTCCTTAGTGTGCACCCCCGCTTGTCATTGCTGCAAATATCGATGAGAAAACATTAAAACGAGAAGGTGTCTGTGCTGCCAGTCTTCCCACCACAATGGGAGTTGTTGCTGGGATTCTTGTACAAAATGTTCTGAAGTAAGTGACTGAATTTCTGTGGCTAAGCTTATTCCCAGGTATATGAAGAAGGCAGTCTGAGTCACTGAGCTCTTTGTTTTGGAGCTACTATTTTCAATGGACTGTATAGAATATTCTCTTCTGTCTGCAAAGGAAATGTAAAAACCTAAAGAACATCATGGCATGGTTGTTCAAGTCAAGATGAAGAACAAAAATCAAAGAAAAGTAGTTGAATCAAATATTTTTATTATATAGTCTTTGGTATTTGGGGGGGAGGGGTTTAACCAATTGGCATTGCATAACTCCAGCTGTCAAAAGAACTGCAGATATCTTTATGTAAAATCTTGAACTATTTTGTGTACATGATTTTGGTATTTCTGTCTTCTGGAGTTTATCCCCCCTCCATCCTCCAGTCATTCGCATGCTGACTGAAAGGTTGAATGCTTTGCTGCTGTAATAGGCCAAGATCATTCACACAGTAAGGGCTTTTGTAGACCCTGCTAACCCAGCAGAGTTCCTTAAGCGCAACTATCCGATCCCCTCTAATTCAAGGACTCCTACCAAACTCACCACCTTTACCCATGCCAAGATCCTACATTCTCCTGTCAAGACATTTTATTCTCATGTCAAGGCTCTTGGTATGCACTCATTCTCCACATCATTATCTCTTCTTCCTTTTTGTCTGGAATGCAAGTCAGATAGCACATGACTAAGCACAAGTCAGTGCTGTGTAGGGAAAGGGAGCTACCTCTGAACAAGTAAACGTGCATTCTGGAAGCGCTACATAGCTGTATTGTTGCACCACCCCTAATTAGTGTGGCAGTATATTGCTTCCCATTCCAGAGCTTGCTTATTTATCTCTCCATGGAGATTGTCATACAGGTTTCCCTCATCAGTCATGGTCTTGAGTATCCACACTTAATATTCTGTATTCCATTTTGGCTATCACAATATACAGTTTTGAGTAACCCTGGTTTTCCACGGCCACACATCAGCCCGCCACCTGCCATTTTTCCCATAAGCCTTTTGTCTTGCCAACCACAGTTTTGTCAACCACAGGAACTTTCAGGGATCTTAGTGGTTGGTAAGGGAAACTTGTATGTTGTGCCATATAGACATACTCTTAGTGTGTCAGCGTTCTTAATGCTACTTGTTTGATGGTCATAGCTGATGCAGTATGGGAATGTGATTCTAAATCTGCTAGTACTTTTGAATTAAAAATCCTTGTGGCTCTGGTTGAAGTCTACTGCCATGGGGGGGGCAGTATCTCCCTGCTTCCATTTTCCAGTTTTCACCAAAATTTGGTAGAATTCTACCCTCTGATGCTTAGAACATCTGTTGAAATTTTGGAATCATTTGGGTACAGCATTCAAAATTTTCTTGTTAAATGCAGATAGACAAGCTATGAAATTGCATCAGGTTGGCTGGAATAAGTCAAGTTCTTCATTAAATTTTATCGAATTCTAGAATAATTTTATTTTGGTGATGATTGTCCAGAAACTTTTAGCTTGGGGGTGGGCAATTATTTGGGCAATTATTTGTTTTGATGAGTTGTTGCAGGCTGGATCAGCAATCCATCTCCCTTCCCCCTGACAACTTGCCAGAACTCCCTGTGTGGGATGGGGATGGGGGTGTGGGTGGGGAGCAGGGAAGGTGGGTGAGGCCAGGATCATGATGCAGGGCAGTGACAGCACAAGGCCTGGGGCAGAGCCATGATCCCATTACCCACATGCCCCTGTGACTGGCATGGGTTCCATGGGCAGGGGCCTGTAGGGAGGGAATCACAGTTCTGCCCTAGGCCCAGGCCTGCGTTGTCACTGCCCCAAGATCCAGGCCCATATGCAGCTTCCTGCCCACCCCCCAGCTGCGCACCCTGCTTGCGCAGCTCCAGGCCAGTCTCCACAGAGACCCCAGGATCTCAGCATGGCGACAGCATGTGGCTGGAGCTGGGACAGACCCCAGTTCTGCAGGCAGGGACGTGTGGGGCTGGGGCAGTGTGTGATCCACTCCCTGCATGCCCCTGCCAGGTGTTGGGGAAGAGGCACTGCCTGGGCATTAGGTCCTGGGAGCTAGCTGGGGAGGTAGGGGAAGGGAGGAGCCCTGGGGTTTATGCAGCAGAGGTTGCCTGGACAATGTAGCCCACAACTGCCCCCACAATATTCTGCATGGGGCTGAGCCTCCTGTGCTTCTGCCCAGGTGGTGCAGCCTGCATTGCTCTCCCACCCAGTATGCACATTTAACCAGTAGGGCCACTTCTGATGCAGCTGCAGCCGCCCAGGTGCTGCTCAGCTCCTTTCAGCTCCAGCAGCGGCAGCTGCCCCTGCCATGTCACTCTTAAGTGGGGAGGAGTCTTCAGCTAGGCGGCTCCTGCCCCAGGGCATGGGGCTCAGGTTCCCAACTGACTTCCACACACTCTGCCCGGCCTTTGAAAATTCTCTCCTAAAAATAATAGGTGTTAAGACTGAAGTGGGTTGGAGAGGAAGCTTTCACTCTGAATATAGCTTTTTTGGTTGTAATGAAATAAAAATCCCTATACAGATGCAAAGGAACGGGTGTATGCATCAGCATGTGTTCATTAGCATCAGCTAAGGAGTGCCAGTTTACACTATCAGAGGCTCTGATACATACATTCTGGAGTGGTTACAGCTTGCTTAAACCCAAATACCAAACATTCAGTGTCACAACCTGCCTACAGTTGTTGGTACAAATGTATTTTAAAAATGACATCTGGAAAAACTCACTTATGTTTGAATCTGTAAATCAAACTATGCCTATTAATTTGCTTTCCTAGGTATCTACTAAATTTTGGTACTGTGAGTTACTATCTTGGTTACAATGCAATGCAAGATTTCTTTCCCACTATGGCAATGAAGCCAAACCCACAGTGCAGTGACAAAAATTGCAGGAAACAGCAGGAAATATATAAGGTAAAACTCTTATTTTGGAAGGATTTTTATTAAAAAGCTTAAAGCATGCTGAATATCTAATCAAATGTTGAAAACTGGTAATGTTAGTCTTTTCTGATAATGCACATTCTGCAAACAGTTTCAGGTCATGTGAAAGTAGCTTGGCAAACCTTAGTCCCCAAAATAATTTTTCTCTGCAATCATTTAGGTCTTGGGCTTGTAAAGCAACTCTATAATATTCTAAATTTTGTTTCTAAAGATGTTAACATTTTTTAATTAAAATTCTGCTTGTACTTACCTATTTTCTTTTTAGACAAAAAATAAGCACAATCAATTGGAGCTCAAATTTATACTCACAAAAGTGAACTTTGGTCTTCCCTGATACTGTCTCACGCATACTGTGGCTCCTTTCACCCACAATAGAAGGGCACAGATACTGAATCTTCAAAGCAGCATTTTCTCCAAAAGTAAAAAGGAGAGTCCATTTTTTTAATCCGTAAACATTTTCTAAATGTCCGTAAAGTAACCCATTTAAATTAATGTTGTTAGCTTGCTTTAGCACTCCTCTCTCAACTACATAACAAAAATAACTGCAGATTCATGGGTCTCTTTCTTTCTTTCATCTCTTCAGAAAAAAGAAGCTCTGCAACCAAAACAAGTAGTAATTGAACAAGAAGAAGAAATAGTACATGAAGATAATGACTGGGGTAAGAGATTGACTTGAAAACAAATAGATACTGGCAGTGTCAGCCTTCAGTTAAAATCTTCAAATCTGAACACCATGGATTTTCTGTTCAGAATTGCAGAAGGATGTTAATATTTTTTTTCACATTTTTCTTTTAAACTTTTGAAAACATTTATTAGATTTTATACCTTTTAGAGGGAAAATGTCTTGCATTTAAATTTACCTGGGTGTTCCTTCTTTAAAGGGTGAACCTGAATGATCAATGAGCATCCATTAACTCCCTGTCTCTCTACCCAACTAAGGACACCTCAGATAAATTTTTATTTCCCTCAGGGGCTGGATTTAAGAGCATTGCTATGCTGAAACCAAAAATGCATTTCATGAAAGAATTAAACATATGCATACTTTGAAATTTGTTACTTTAAGTATTATACTTTTAATGAAAGGAAAACTGACAAAACTACTTTTTACTACGTAGGCATTGAGTTGGTATCAGAAGTTTCAGAAGAGGAACTGCAAGCTGCTTCTGGTCCAATCCCCAACCTTCCAGAGGGAATTACTGTAGCATATACTATACCTAATATGGTAATGTTGGCTGCCCTATTTTATACCACTTTTATAAACATATGAACATTTCTGAAACTTGGAATAATTTGAAGCTAGTTTTAAGGAGCCTGAGAATTTGTTTTTATGTCAATTTGTGTTGAAGTTTAAACAAGAATTTTCCAGGTTTTTTTACATTCCAAACACCTTTTTCATAATATTTTTTTCTACTGAAAGGAAGATGGTAGTCAGATTGCAACCAAATTCAGGATTGAATTTAGAACTGGTATTTAACAGCTTTATCATAAATCCCAGTTGGAATGGTAGTCCACTGATGAACTCTAATCAGCCACACAACTGTGAATGATTTTAGGTTAAATCTTTCAGTCTGTACTCTGAAATCCTTGGATCTGGAAAAAAAAACCAAGATACAAACTAAACCTCATTTTATTTTTTCCCCTTTTGCCAATAGGAAGAGAATGCTGTAGCTGAGGAAACAGTGGCAGAATCAGAGGAAAGCCTGGAAGAACTCATGGCCAAAATGAAGAACATATAGATAAAAGGAATATCAAATTGTATGTTTTGGACCTTGAGAGATCAAGAAATATTGCAAGATATATTTGAGGAAATTAAACTCCTACGAGAACAGTTTTAAAACTTGAATTTATGGTAAAAGTGCTGTCTGTCTTACTGACAAAGATAATGCTATCTCAGTTTTCTATATTTGTATTCTACTGTCTACTTTGTTTGATGTTAAAAGTTGTGCTCTTATTAGCTGTTATGTCTCAGCAGTGTCAGAATCCAGATCCACAACAGAAAATTAAAGGTGGTAGATGAACTGACTTTGCTGTACGTGTTTTTGAGCCTTAAATTTTACTTAAACAATTTGAAGGATAGAGTATCCATCTCCGGGTTTTGTCAGTTTGTATAATATCCTCATTTATTCTAAAACGTGTACACTTTTTGTTTGAGAATGTGCTTTAAGCATGTGTTTGTTGTTAGGTTCCTGACCTAACAAACCAAAACAATGTCTTACTTGGTCATAACTACAGCTGACAGCCATGTGTTTACATGTTAGTTGCTTGTGATTAGTTGCTAAACAAACTTTGTACAGGAACTGTCAGAACTCTTTTTTGTTACCCTATACAAGTTAATTTAATCTAACAGTAGTAGTTGATTTTAGAATAATACCTAACCCAAGCTTGTATATGCAAAACTTGATTCTAAACCCAATTAACAGGGTCCAATTTTAGGGCGGCAAGTCACTCAGTTTAAGATGCTACTTATTTTACAAATAATGCAAAGTTAATACAGTACAATAATTTTGAACTTTCATGTCTTCAATAGCAAATTGGTGCAAATTATCCTTCATGTCTGCATGTTCAATAGTGTTGGTACTGTTCTACAAGTTAAACTCAGTGCTGAAGTACCACTCTTATAAATTGTCTCTTAAGCATTAATAGGATGCAGTACAGGCATACCTCGGAGATATTGTGGGTTCGGTTCCAGACCACCGCAATAAAGCGAGTCACACCAATTTTTTGGTTTCCCAGTGCATATAAGTTATGTTTACGCTATACCGTAGTCTATTAAGTGTGCAATAGCATTATGTCTAAAAAACAATGTACATACCTTAATTAAAAAATACTTTATTGCTAAAAAATGCTAACCGTCATCTGAGCCAAATGGCGCTGATAGACTTGCTTGATGCAGGGTTGCCACAAACCTTCAATTTGTAAAAGCACAATAAAATGAGGTATGCCTGTACTTGAATCTAAATATATGTTCCTGCTTGCAGTGAATACAAAGAGGCAACAGTTGTAAACTTCAAAACCTGTTTGTTTTCCTTTATAAATTACAATAGGTTAAGGTAGCTTGTTAGCAGCCCCTTTTGAAAACAATAAGTTTTTGTTGGCCCTGTGTATAACTGGAAGATTAAATTAGCTTGCATTCCGTTTGGGAAAGGCCAAAATCAAAATTGAGAAGTGGTTGCTGGAGGGGGAGAGAGGGAGAAATCACACATGTACAGGGCTTCTGTCTTGAAGAATGAAAACTGGACACATACTTGATGCAATTAAGAATCTTGCTGCAAATTAGCTTCAGCATCTGCCAAAAGGAAATGAGAATGATTTGGTCAGCATTCAGCTGCTACCCACATGGCTGACACCTTTATACAGGCCAAATATTAAGTTATATCACATACACAGATTTATGAAGTAACTAATTAATATACGACAAATGACTCATTATTTATTCAGTGTACATAAAACTTTCTGTTAATACATTTACCTCCTTATTTGCCTCTTTCAAATTGCAACGGTATTAAGGTAGGATCATGTTTAAAAGACATTTTGAAGGGAATTTTATACCAGTATTTAAATCTAATTAAAATCTAGAAGGGTCTTTGATTCTATTTTTGATGTGCAATGGAACTTCTTTAACCGTTTAATTTCTTTTAAAAAATTAATGTACTAGTATACTAGAACCATGCACTTTCATTAAGTGGGAAGATTTTAATGGACATTTCTGATTCCAACCCCTCCCCCCCCCAAGCAATTTACTATGTTAGACAAAGCAGGAATATAGAGCTTTTCATTTTACTTTATTCATTTATTTAAAAGGTACAAAATATAATATCAAGTGTTACAATTTTAACAGTAAATCTGAGAAATTGGATCTTGCTATAGCACTGTCCTATTAAATTAGCACTGATACACTGAGATAATCTGTTTTGATGTGGAGCTCTCCAGTACACAAGTGTTACAATATTTAATAAATTACATCAATTTTGGCTCTTATCTGATGTACAGTTCGTCTCATTTTATTCACGTGATGCACAAACTACGTTTGCTGGAGCTAATTTGCCTAAGGGGTGGATTATCCATCTCTAGTAAAGTAACACTGCAATTAAATCTTGTTAACACAGTCATACAATGATACCAGATTGGAATGCATTCAGAGGGGAATGGTGACAGCTAAAAGTTTGGGAATTCAATCCATGGGAAAGCTTTTAAAATGGCACAGTACATCTTAAAGAAAAGAAGTGAAAAGCCTGTTTATAATATAATGTTGAACCGAGAACAAAATGTTCAGAGAAGAAAGATAGACCATGCATGACAATTCAATACCTAATAAATATTCTACCCAAAGACATGATTATACAGGGACTAAGGAGGAAGATAATTTTAGGCTGTGGTTTTGGTGGGGGGGGGGGGTTACATTAGAAAAGTCTTCTAAAGAAATTGGTCAAAATATATAAAGAAATACAAATATGGTAGGAAAATCCTGCTTTGATAGCAAAGACATATGAAATATAATAGATCACAATTTTTATTAGAGATGCTGCAATAACCTAACACTTTTGAGGTTTCCAACTAAATCTTAATCAGTAATGGCAGTTTTGATATTGTACACTCATTTGCAGTTGCATAAAACTGTCTTTTCCAAGTTATATCCTACCCTAAAATAGCATGCTCTTTCTAGTTAGAACCAGGGCTGAAGGAAGTTTAGTTAAACTTTAGTGGTTATTTTAAAGGGAGAAGTGTATTTTTTGGAAAAGACAATATCCTTCTTGGATATCAGTCTCTGCTACTTAAACTTAGGTGAACACACAGATTATGACTTTGTGAAACATAATACTGATGCTTCAAAGGATTTCAATAATTGCCCAAAAAGTGCATATCTTTAAAAAAAATAAGTCCATTTAATTTACTGTATTTATTTATAAATAAGTAGGAAGAAGCTTTAAAATGATCCGTGAAGGTATCTGGCTTAGAAGGATGCACACAAACAGGATTATTAATTTACTGCTGTTCACTAGGCATAAAATATTCCCTAATTCTCTTGCTGATTAATAACAAACATATTCAAATACTGGAGGCTGTAGTGTGAGCAGTTTCATTAAACTGACTTAAATATTTATCTACAATTAACTCTTCATCTTCTCTGTAGTTTCTCACTGAAAATAACTGGATGTGACATTTAAAAAAGACTCACTGGGCTAACTTAGTGTTCCCAGTAATTATCTTAGAAAAAGAAACTCAAAGGTTTCCTGGTAAGAAAACCATTTCCTCAAACCAAAATATCAGCAAATGAAGGTTTGCATTCTCCTCTGGGCAAAAGTGACTCGCAAAATTACTGTGAATCTACAACAATTTAAACTGCTCCTGAAGAGGTAGAAAGCAACAGTAATAAAACTGCATAAATGCTGAAGTGTGGAAATAGGCATAGACAACTGTTATCTACAACTAGTACCTGTTTTATTGACAGCACCCTGGGACTTGCAGTAAGAGGTATTTTTCTGGTATCAGCCACAGTTTGAATAAGCAAGACTATGGACAAGCATTCATTTTTACCATTGCAAATTTCTGGGAAGCAAGAGGGGAGAATATGGGTGTTCCAGACTGCAGCTGCCGCATCTCCTTCTCCCTTTGCTTTCCCAGCATTGTTAAAGGGTGCTGCTCTGTTCCTCCTGGTCCCTGGGGAAGACTGGAGTAGCCTCCACTCCCCACACATTACCTGGATTGAGGTGACATCAAGCTTGGGAAAGGGCAGGGAGCTTTTCCCTGCCACTCCATTCCTCCATGTCCCTGAGAGGAAAGGAGCAGCAGCTGCTCCCCCTGGCTCCCCAGACTGGGTTCAGCCAGGCCTGGGGAACACACAGGAAACCCTTCCCTGGCTCCACTTCCTGTCTCCAGGAGTAAAACAGCCAAAGCATATAGGCACTCATTCCTGCACCAGAAACTCTTGCATAGGCAAGAATTTCCTTACTGAAAGAAGCTCTCTCTCTCCCAGATAGAGCCTGTTATCTGCAGGAGAAACTGCCTGCATGGTCCCTTTTTCTAGCTGGAGACGTGCATTTCTGCCACTAGGGATGTAGCTACTATCTAAGCCTAAAGCTACGTCTACACAGTCACTCAAGTGAGCCCAGGACCACAACAGAGAAATAAACCCTATTCATGCCCATACCACAAATTAAGTAATAAAGATGGTTTTGGAGAGCATTGGAGTGATTTGGAGCAGCCCTGAATATCACCCAACACTTTGCTCAGGGTATAAGGACAGTATGGGCCTCTGGTGTGTGCCCTGGATCTGCCTATACTGCCTAAGTTTTGAGTTTGGGGATATGCAGACACTTAATCTGACAAGCAACACAAATGGCATATATGTAACAGAAGATACCAACTCTGTACAATGGTCCACAAAAACATCATGAATGAAGATAAATTCAATTAAACCTTTTGTTCATATCAGTCGTCATGACGGTTTTTTACCAAATAACACCTTCATCTCCAAAGGCTGCTTAAACTAATTTTGATTTCCTCATTGTTTAAGGTTGTCTCTGTTAGTATTCAGTTCCTTTTTGTGCCTTTTTGCATCACCTCTGTCCATGTTCTAGGAAAACATTTGGTGATAATGCACTTTTTAAACTGAATGCGTCTCCACTGGATGAGTGTCGGGATGCAGTTTTTCCTCCTATCAATGAAGTCTCTGCTTCTTTTATTTCCATGGCTCTCTTGTACAGTTCGGCTGCTTTCTCAAAATCTCCACCTTCATAACTTTGATAGAGAAAAAGTAAAATCAAATTTGATTAAAACATCCCACGCTAACTCAATCCTGTAGAAGTTTACAAATCACATGCAATTAATTAAAATGGCCAAGAATAAATATAGGTTAGGCTCCACATTTTCTACTAAATACACTGATGCTACACTTGATCTCAGCCTGCAAGTCATCAGCCTACACATGATCTTAGCCCACAAAAGGCTGAGAAGGGTGTGTTCAAAACAGCCATTTATTTATTTAAGAGTGGTTTGCCTTGTTGGGAGAATACAGGGAAAGCTACATGCTTACCTTAGCACAGCTAAGTTCTTTAGTGTTTCTCCCACACGAGGATGCATACGACCGAAGCTGTCTTCATAAATCTTTAATGCACGCTCATACAGAGGTAAGGCTTCAGTTTGCTTTTTCTTTTGGTAGGATGGGAAAAGAAGACTAAATTAAAAATTGGTTATTTAAATAGGTATATTACACTTATTGACTTGCTTTTACAAATATTAGAAACATTCCCCATCTTTTAATTTCAAAACTCAGCTCAAATTGAGTGTAAGTTGCATGTCTAGGTTTTAGATAAATATCTGTAATGTCTTAGGAATCTTAAAGTAAGGTTACAGACCCCTGCCCAGCACATGGAAGGCAATATAATGTCAAAGCAAAGTATAATCTGCTAAAAGTTTAGTTTACTGCTCTGGAGACTAAGGAATGAAGCTGATAACATTTCTCTTTAACCTATTTTAAGTTTGTCTACAAGTGCAGCTTTATCAGACCTCAAACACTATACAGAGCTGCACTTGTTCAACATAGCTCCATCAAAGATGAGCACCATCATATCTGTAGGTAGCACTTTGTCTGAGACTATCACACCAGTGCTCGCACATGACGCTCTGACACCATGCTGCTAAAAATGCCTTTTACATTTAGTTTAAACCGAAAGGTCCTGATTTTGGGATATTTCTATGATTCCAAATAAAATTAATAAATAAATCACATTTTGCTTACATAAGTTTCCTCTGCTAAGTAAGCTCTTTCAGTTACTTTAAATGGAAATTCTATAAGGATTTTTTTAAATGGAGTTAAATGTCTTTGATATCTAAAATTGTTGAAATATTGAACGATGAAACAAATGCATATGACAGAAAAAAACCTACCATCTGACAATAAAGGACAGCTAGGTTTACCAAGGCAGTAGCTACACTAGGGTGCTTTGGACCAAATGACTTCTGCCGGATTTCAACAGTCAACTCGTATAGAGGTACAGCCTTGTCAAGTTTTCCCTGGAAAATAAATCAGTAGAATCATACAGCCATTTGATTACAGCCAACATAGTTTTCATAGACATCAGGGCTGGAAGGGACCTCAGAAGATTCAAGTCCAGCCCCTTGCCCCAGGGGCAGGAAGTCAGCAGGGGTCATAGGATCCTAGCAAGATAAACATCAATTTTTCTCTTGAAGGCATTCAAAGTAGGTGCTTGAACCATCTCTGGCAGCAGTCTGTTCCAGACCTTGGGGGCTCGGACAGTAAAGAAGTTCTTCCTTAATGCCAGCCTGAAACGGTCTTGGAGGAGTTTATGACCGTTCGACCTTGTCATCCCTTGGAGTGCTCTGGTGAACAAACATTCCCCCAGATCCTAGTGAGCACCCCTTAGAAACTTATATGCAGCCATCAGTTCACCCCTGAGCCTGCGCTTTTCCAGGCTGAAGAGTCCCATAGCTCTCAGCCTCTCATAAGGTCTGTTTTCCTGACCTCTGATCATGTGAGTGGCTCTCCTCTGCACTCTCTCTCAAGCTTCTCCATATCCTTTTTGAATTATGGAGCCCAAAGCTGGATGCAGTACTCCAGCTACGGCCTCACCAAGGCCAAGTACAACAGGAAAATGACATCCTAGGATTTGCTTGAAAAGCAACTAGGAACACAAGCTGGCGTTTTGCTCACTTTACTAGCAGCAGCATCACATTGATGGCTCATGTTCATCTTGTGGTCAATCATGACCCCCAAGTCCCTTTTGCCCATAGTGCTAGCCAGCGTAGCACTGCTGAGCCTATACGGATGTTGCAGGCTTTTCTTCCCAAGGTGGAGAACCTTGCATTTTTCAGTGTTAAACACTGAATCAGGTTCTTGTCCATCCATTTTCTGAGCCTGTCAAGGTCAGTCTGGATCGCCCTCCTGTCTTCAGGTGTGGATGCTTTGCCCCGAAGTTTGGTGTCAAACTTGGCCAGTCCACTTCTGACTCCAATGTCCACATCATTAATGAAGATGTTTTATAGGTCCAAGGACAGAGCCTTGAGGGACCCCACAGGTCACACGGCACCACAACGATTGACTTCCGTCAACCACCACCCTCTGGGTCTGACCACGGAGCCAATTCCCCAGCCAGTGGATTGTGGCGGACCCGAGGCCGCAGTTGGCCAGTTTCGCCAAGAGGTGATCATGGGATATGAGATCAAAGGCTTTTTTTGAAGTCAAGATATATGACATCAATCTTCTCTTCCTTGTCCAGGTGATAGGTCACCTGGCTGTAAAAGGAAACGAGACTGGTCAAGCAAGACCTACCCGCAACAAACCCATGCTGGCTATCCCTCAGGATGTTGCCATCGGCCAGTCTGTTAAGAATGGTCTCTGATAATCTTTTCTAAGACCTTCCCCAGGATAGAGGTCAGGCTGATGGGTCTGTAGTTTGCCAGATTCACATTCCTCCCTTTTTTGAACATAGGCACCCCATTAGCCTTCTTCCAATCTTTGGGCACTTCACCAGAGCACCAAGAGTTCTCAAAGATCTGTGCCAGGGGCTGGGCTATGATGCTATCCAGCTCCTTGAGTACCCTGGGGTGTAAACTGTCCGGGACATCTGACTTGAAGGTGTCCAGCCTCTCAAGGTGTTCCTTCACAAGGTCAGCATTCATGGAGGGTAAGGAATCTCCCTCACCCAGGCCATCCCATCCCATAATGGGCAGGGGCATCCCATGGGACAGGTGAAAGACCGACGCAAAGTAACCCATTTAGCAAGTTGGCTTTTTCCTGGGCGACCGTTGTCAACTGTCCCATCTAGTTTAGCAGGGGTCCAACATTGCCCTTGCTTTTCCTCCAGCTCTCCACATATCTAAAAAAAGAATTTTTATTGTCCTTGATACTTGTAGCCAGTTGGAGTTCAGTTGCAGCCTTGGCTTTCCTGGCTCACTCCCTGCACGTCCAGACCAGTGCAGAATAATTCCTACTTGGAGGTGGATTCCATCCTCCAACCTTTGTAGGCTTTTCTTTTTAGACGCAGGAGGTCCACTAGTTTCCAGCTGAGCCAAGGGGATGCTGTGCCCTTTTGCTGCCAAGACGGAATACGCTTAGCTTGTGCACCCAGTATCGCTCCCGCGAGGAGCAACCACTCTTCCTGAACTCCCGTCCCCTTTGGGTCGTGGTACCTTACGGCCTCACCAACAAGCCTCCTAAGCTTGTCAGAGTCAGCTTTCCTGAAGTCGAGGACTTCGGTATTGCTGACTGACCTGCCAGCTTTATGGCAGATGGTGAAGGTGATCAGCTCGTGGTCGCTGTCACCCAGCTTCCCTTTGATAGTTAAGTCACTGATTAGGTCGTCCCTGGTTTCCAGACCAGGTCAAGCAGCACTTTACCTCTTGTTGGCCAACAGACTTCTTGTGTCAGATAGAGCTCATCCATGCATGTGAGGAATTGTTTTCAGACCAATAACTGTAACTTTGTCTAGTAATGGTAAATCAACAGGGAATTGGTTGTTATACATATCCACTAAGGGTCCAAACCTACAGGGAGCTTGAGTACTTCTAATTTGTTTAAAATCCTTAAAGAACTGAAAGAACTAAACACCTTGCAGAATTGTGCATCTCTTTTCTAGATGCTACATCTACTGCTGGCATCTCTTTCTCAGACTTGCTTTTTTCAGTATACAATTTCTTCCACTAGCACAGGGGTAGGCAACCCCCGGCACAGAAGCCAGAGTGTGGCATACAAAGGCATTTTGCTTGGCACATGCACATTGGAGCAGACAGCAGGGAAGGGGCCGGGGCTGCGCTTTCACAACAAGGATCAGCTCCCTTATGGCTCCCCTACTGTCTGCCCCTGGCACGCCAACATATTCCAAGCTGCGGTTGCAGGTGTTTTTGGCACTCTGCCCCAAATATTGCTGACCCTTGCACCGGCATCTAATTTGGGAGAGTATTTTTTAAAGGCTTCCTATTCATTTCTGTCAGTCAAAATTATTTCTCCTTTGTTTATACTAGTACTCCCCAACCAGCCACAAGTGGTAAAGAAGAATGTTTTGTTTTCAACACAGAAATAGAAACATATAATTAAAAAAATACCATCTAAGACTCACTTTTCAACTAGTTTTATTGTAGACTTAAATTTTGTTCTACTCCAGATTCGAATCTGTAACCTCCTTTATATCTGATTTATGGGGCATAGTGTTTTTGTTTTATTTTTTTCCCCTTGGGAACATGTTTGGGTTTCCAAAGTACCCTTAGATTTTAAGTCTACAGCTTTCTGTTTCTTCCAAGCATCACTATGTCATAAGAACTGTAAATAGAGTCAACAATTAGTCTATGGTGAGTAAATCTCTACAGTCAGGTATCTGACTTTGGTCTATTTTCTGTTCTAGTTTCCTGCACTCATTTCTTCTACATTTCAGCAATGCCCATTTATTATGAGTATAGCAGTGCTCTTGCAGAATTACTATTCTGGTGGTGTTGGCAATAGCAACCTGAAGTGGAAAGAGGTCATCTGATTCAACCTACGTTATGATTGTACCTTTAGTAACAGCTGCTGTGTGAGAGCACAGGAACAATCTAGCCCAGAGATCATCTTATAACATTCTTCTAGTTATAAGAATGGCAAAATGCAGGAGCACTCAAGAAAATTGTTAAGTCGTTTGAATTAAGTTTAAACAAAAGGAAATGTTACAGTTTATATAGTGAGCCCTGAATGTCCAAAGGCAGATTATTAAAAATGTTAAAGGTAGGGATTCTAATATTAATTTATTAAAAAGGCTAGATGAGCCAAAATCTGACAGCTAGTATTTGCAAAGCATAAAGCACAAAAATGAATTATTACTAATTCCAATAGAACTGATTTTTGAGGTCTCTTCCATCCTTACTTCTTTATGAAATTTATAAGCAGCACCAAAATGACTGGCTATGTTTCACTGAGCTGACACAGCTCCATGCATAGTTATTTATCCAGAGGCTGCCTTCTTTGTTACTCTGCAAGCTGCAGCCAAATCTATAATAAATTCTCAGCCAACTGATATGCTTCACATGCAACAGTCAGAATAATTCCCAAGGGTCAAAACCATCATCTCTGCCCAAGGGTGCATTTGAACAAATTCCTGCTCAAGGATACAGTATGCAGAGGAATTCAAATAGAGCTGTGGGAAAAAAAATACGCTGACAATGGCCATAACACTGGCTTTTACACAGGTAGCACATTTTTATTTGTGGTAAATATTTATAAATACGTTAATGTGCATCATAAAGAAAAGCCAATGGGGCCGCATCCCCATGAGCAGGGGCATGCAATTGCCTTGGTGAAAAAAGCAGTGGCACAAATTCATGCTGCTCTTTTTTGCCCCGGCAAATGCCCCTGCATGTGGGGTTAGCCCAGGGAAAAATACTCCAGGTGGGGCAGGGGAGGCTGAGGCCAGCACCTGGGCTGGCCCCAGCAGCTTTACCTGGAGTCTTAGGAGCCTGAGCAGCAGCAATCCAGGTGCATGGAGCCTGGTCAGCAGTTGAAGCATGGCTCTTCAGGGCCAGGTTCAGGTTTTGAGAGGCATGCGCTACCATTACATGCGCCACCCACTTTTTTACCGCACACTATTTTTTTATACCAGGATTTTCTGGTATCAAAATTTGGCTCCGTGCTGCAAATAAGCAGTGCAGAGAACCAAATCACAATTGTGGGATGCATTTTGTGGCTCGTGTGGACATGGCCTGTGTGTCCTATACATTAAGACAGCAATTAAAATGGCGTATCTTTAGGTAATGACTACATTAATTTTTTAATGATCTGCAAAAATATATATATCCACTTACCATCTTTTTATAGAGTACCGCAAGGTGTTTCACAGTGTAAGCCAGGGAGGGATGATCAGGGGCTAGTGCTCTCCTCCTAATGTCTAAAGCCCTTTCATAGAGTTCCTCAGCTTTATCGTAGTGTTTCTTCTCATTGTACAGAGCTGCCAGATTGTTTAAGGATTGTGCACAGTCTGGGTGGTCTGGTCCTAACACCCGTTCTCTCATCTCCAGGGAGCGCTTCAGAAAAAGTTCTGCTGTCCTACAAAACAAATCCACACAGTAGTACTTCAAATCTGTTCAAAATCTATGAAACCCATTAAATGCAACTGGCCTGGCCTCAGTATCTGCAGAAGCGTTAATACTGTCTAACAGAAATTTCAGGTTGTGAAGTAAATGCAGCACTGCAGTTCAGAGGAACAGGCCTAGTGAATAATTGAGCAACCAACTCAAGAAAGCCAGTAATTAAAGAATAGTATTTTGTTGAACCTGCAGGTAACTAGGCAATCATTCAGCTCCAACAGTAGGAAAGCAACATCCACACTTTATTCTAGGCAGGTACATTTTCTGCTTATATTATACTGGCTGAGTCAGATGTTCATTTCTACCAGTAAGAATTTCATGACTGTACAAATTAAGGGCTAGGCTGCAGCATACATACATGTTCCTGCCCCCTGTCTGGAGAGATGCACAGGCAAGGTCTCCAGCCAGAAGGCACTACAGGGCTTTTGTCTAGGCCACCCTTTTCTTGAACAACCTGTCCTCTCCCCTGCCTGGGAAGAGGGGCAGGCTGTCAACAGACAAGGATTGCACAGGATGATCTAAAACCATAGGCACCAGGAAATGGGGCCAAGGACAACTCTCTCTACCCTGGGGCCTGGCTCCCTGGCTTTTAAATCACCTGGCTGCCCAGCTGGATGGTATATGCAGCATTTAGAGCCCAGGGCTGGGATCCTTCTAAGACTCCAGGAGTTCTCCAGCCCTGCACCTGCCTCTGCTATACTTCTCAGGTTTGAACTAGAGAAGTGCACCAGACAGCAGCTCTTCTGCAGCAGTATGAACCCTCTGGGGGCTCCAAGAAAATTCTGCATTAGAAGAACACCCTCCTACCCTCTGCCTATCAGGTGGTTAGCAGGACAGAGAGCAGGGTCCCCAAAGGGCTTTTTGATAGCCTGCTCAGGGGTCGTCTGCCAGTGCTCTCCTTCCCTCTCTCTCTCTTGAAAGGAGGGACAGGAGCAAACTATTGTGAGTAGGTATCTCTCTCTCCCAAGAGAAACATACAGACATTCAAGTAAGATTGGGAGAAAGAAAAATCTTCCTCATTAAGTAACCATGTTTCATAGTTTCATAGTAGCTAGAGTCGGAAGGGACCTAGGTAGATCATCTAGTCCGACCCCCTGCCTTGGCAGGAAAGAGCACCGG
>NW_017728886.1:76968009-76984622 GCF_001723895.1 Crocodylus porosus
CTTGGTGATGACCCCATCTCTCCATTGGGTATATGCCTCCCTTTTAGCAAGGAGACATTCCCGGATGCTCTTAGTGAGCCATGGGGGTTTATGTGCCCTCCTGCTCCCTTTGACCCTTGTTGGGATTACCTCTTTTTGCAGGAGAGCTATTTTTATCAGCAAGAAATCTCTTAAACATCTGTACAGCTATTTTTTGTGCTGGAAGAAAGCCTTGTATATGTGGACATCATCTTTTGAATGTTCCCATTTAGTCTTATTCATTCCCTTAAATATGTAAATAGTCCTTACTCAAGTGAGTAGTAACACATGCTTCAATGCAACTTCCCACATGAATCAAGTTTTGCTATCAGGTAGAACAATTATGGATGTAGAGAATCAGTAAATAGCTATTAGAATGTACCATTCTTTGCAAACAATTTCAAAGATTGCAAAATAAATTATAATGTCTCTCTACATAGTGGAGAGACCGGGGTAGGATCTCATATAATGTGCTAGATCGGAGTCAGCAACCCCTGGCATGCATGCCAGAGCATGGCATGCAGGGCCGTTTTGCTTAGCATGCCATAGCTGGCCTGGGCTCTGGGCAACTGCTGCTGGCCATGAAGCCTAGGCTGTTCACAAGCAGGCAGCTGGGAGGCTGCAAACAGCTACACCAGGGTCCAGGGTCCATGGCAGTGGTGGCTGCACATGTGCCTTGGGGTGCATGTATAGCTGCCACTGCCATGGAGCTGATTCCAGGGCTCCAAACCTCAGTGCAACTGTTTACAGCCTCCCAGCTGTCTGCCACGGCTGAACTGGGCTATGGGCAGCTGCAGGAGGCGGCGAGCAGGCTGCAAACAACTGCACTAGGGTCTGGAGCCCCAGCACCAGCTCCATAGCAGCAGCAGCTGTACAGATGACTCAGGGCACACAGCCAGGAAGCAGCCTGGGGCAGTGCAACCCTGGCCCCTCCCCTGCTGTCTACCTGGAGGCACACATGCACCTGCCACCAGCAACAAGGACCAGGCCCCTCATGGGTCCCCTGCCATCTGCCTCCAGCATGCCAAGTGAATGCATGGGTGGAGATTGGGGTGTTTTTGGTACTCCAGCCAAAAATGTTGCCGACCCCTGGGCTAGATTCTAACATGCTATAGATCAGCATAGCTCCACTGATATCAACAGAGATATGTTAACTTACATGTTATGATCTGTCCCAACATGATGAAGAGGAAATAGTTCTTTCCGAAGTCCCTTTTTCAAGTGTTTAAAAATGGTCAAACTGTTATGTAATTTATTTAGCTACTTTTGGCTGTATGTTAATATGACATTTGTTTTACAATAGGCCTATGACAAACTAAACAGTCCCCATATAATCCCTGCAGCATTCATTTCAACTGGGCAGACTGTCATCCTGACAAATTCTATAGAACCTTGTTCCTGAAGGGGTCCATTTAATAAACTGAAATTATTCATTTCATATCAGAGATAGAATGACTATTTATATTCAAAAGATAGTTTCAATCCTAGCATTCTCATGCAGGAACCAAAGATGCTCTCTCTTCATAAACAGAATTAAAATTTATAATAAGAGATAAAATTGAAGCTCCTTTCTGTTATTGCTTCTCTCTCAGTTGCACCACACCATCTCAAAATATCCCTTGAAAGCTCCATTTCAAAAAACAACTCAAACCTTCAGGGGACCTTTGCTAGAAGATGGTGAATGATTTGTTTATATAAAATAGTACAAAATATGCACAAGCGACAATGTGGAACACAAAATTATTTTACACAATAATTTATACAAATATTAGCTCTTAATAATAAAACTGACTTTGACTTGAATGTGTAACAGGTAAACCAGTACAAAATAGCTGTGGTGGAGAAATCCTTTCAGGTTAGTTAAATGTTGTTTTTAGTACCTCGTTTATACCTCTCTGTCATTTTACACTGCATCAAGTGCCCAGATCACCATTTTCCAAATTTCTGATACCTGGGACACACTTTCCCCCCCAGATTTAAATTGGTGGCTAACTTCAGTCACCAGTCCGCAGGCCAGATTCAATTTGTAGCCCCAGTCTAGCATCACAGGGACAGTTTGGCTGGGGCCCCATCCAGCCCCACTAGGCTAAACTAGCCACAGCACAATTCAGTTAATTTTACATGACATACTTCCACCACTCCCATAGCACATTAGGTAATCTCTGGGCCAGATATTGATGCAAAGATGTTATCATTACATACAAACATACACACACTTTAATCTATTCATAACTCTTTACAACACTAGCATTTGAATATGAAATATTTGCTCCATGAAAAATGTCCTGCTGTTAGAGACAGAACACTATAAAGTAAGCAGATACAATAGGGAACTATTATAAAAGGCATAAATAAAAACCAGGCATCTAAAACCTGTAACACACCTTAAGTAGCAGCACTTGAACATTAAACTCAGGGGGTACATAAATACACGTGCTTTACTGTGGAGTAGACTAATTAACTGAGGGACAGTACTATCTTACGATGGAATAACTACACAGAAATGCACATGTAGACTGTGATGGAAGATGGCTGGGACATGAGGTTGCTAAAGCATGGGGGGCTGCCTGATACTTAGTCACATGGCTCTGCACTCTCAGAACCCTCATGCCCCAACCAACTCCTCCACTGCCTGATGCTGCTACCAGGACCCCCGGGCAGTCCCCCTTGCTCCCTGCCAGGCCAGGGCTGCTCTGCCTTGGCTTAAATTGCTGCTGCCCCAGGTACACATGTAGATGCTTCACCAGGGAACAATCTCCTCTGGCTCAAACAACTTCAGAGTTTATTGCATTGCGTTAATTGCACATGTAAATTCACCCAGGAAGTGCAATGGCTTGCTAAATATCCATGTTAATGGTGGTCACTGTACACTGGCCCAGGTAATACTGGAAAGTCTCATAACAAAAGCCATAAAAGAAACTGGATAGGACGCTGTGTTTAGTATTTGGTATGTTTAAGCTTAGCACTGAGAATTCTGCAGGTGGTTCCACATAACATGCTTTTTTCTTGATCCAAAAAGACAATCAATAGATTTGTTACAACACTACTTACTCCAGATTATTCTGCAGATAGTAGAGAACTCCGAGCTCATTAAGGGTCCGTGCATTATCTGGTGTGTCCTTGCCTAAGGTGAGCTCTTCCAACTGAAGGGCTCGTTGACGAAGAAGAGCAAATCCACACTAAAGCAAAGCACAAGATAAGGAAAATCCATCACTATTGTATAAAAAAGTTGAATGTATATCATTGAAACTCACTTCTGTGCAGAAGAACTTCAGAAGGTCTTTGCACTACAGGGGTCCCATTTTTATCCCTGTTTTGAGAGCAGTGACACACAGGACTCCTGCTTGCCAAATTTCACCCATAATATTTCACCCAACTGTCACCCTTAGTCTGTTATTTCCCACTTTTATTTTCCCTGTACAATGTACTCTACTTTTCTTACAGTCTGAGCCATCTGTTTAGATTATTTAACACCTCTTAATAGAATTCAAAACCCATGTCCCATTCTAAAGTTTAAATAAAACCACTGTAAGACATTATTCAAGGATTTTGCTAAAAACTTTGGCATGTTAAAAGTTTGGTTGCTCTTTTAATTTTCACTTGGTATTCATGAAAAAATATTTCAGTAATGCTTAAAACACTTAAAATAATTAAACTATAGTTATAGGGCTAATAAAATCTTTGCATAACTAAAATTATTAAAAAAGCTGATAAAGTAAAATCCCAGCAACCAGAATTTATTTATCTTGAAATAACCATGCTGGGAAAATGACATTTTTGTTGCTTTTCTGCAAGGCACTTGCTTGTATGACAAGTTGGATTCTTGTCATACAAGCACTCCTCTCTCTCTACAAGGCAAAGATAATCTCTGACACAAGAATCCAGCTGGATACTATACATAAACAAATCAAAGGAAAATGAGAAAAAAAATGTCAAAGGTGGGGGGGGGCGGGGAAGGGCCTTGACCTAGTAAGTATAACCAAATGTATTGATTAATGCTTTTGTCATTACTGGGATTACTCATGGCAACCATGTACTTCACTGAGCAGTGTTTGTAGAAGCAGCTCTGTACCAGACAACTTCAGATATCTTCTCCATTCTCACTTTCCAAATAAGATCAGTGCAAATTCTGAATACCATAAAACCTGATATCTGCAGTATGTTTTTACAACCACATCTTTATATTCTAGTAATCACCAGTATATACCAGTTGCATTTATCTACCTGTAATCAATCCTACTAAAAGCTGAAAAAGCATCAGTTTAGGAGGCCATTTCTCTTAAACTGGTTATATCAGCCAGCAATCCTTTCAATAATCTAGAACATTTGAGCACTGAATTTATAGAACCGTTCAGACATTTAACAAAGTTACATCTTGCTTATATTTTAATTTAATAAAGTATCAGATCTTTCTTTACCGAACTGCCTTTCCGTCTTGCTGCTTTTTGTCGTATTTTAAAGGATTTCTTCCTCAGGTGTTCAGCTTGCTCATATCTGAAAAGAGTCATTTAAAACCTTAGAAAGCTATACATAGCAGCAGTGTATGTAATTTGGGTAAGGTTTTCAAAAGCATTTAAGTGACATAGGGCGCACCTACCCGTGACGCTTTAAAGCACATTAGTCTAAATGCGCATTAAAAATGGCAAAGTTAGCCTATTCACGTCTAAAATTGATATCTGCAAATGCAGGCATCAAATACAGGTGCAAATAATTAAAGTGCATTAACACAGCGTGTGGACTGACTTCGGACTAAATTTAGTCCCAAGTCACTCCACATGCAGCATTAATGTGTTTTAACGCCTACACTTGTAGACACTTGCCTAAACCTGCTTAATTTAGGCATGTTTAAATGCACATGTAGACATACCCATAGTAGCACAATTCCCCCTAAAATTTACTGAAGTAGTTTTGAAAATCTCACCTTTCGTCAAAAATGAAAGTACACTAAATGCTTAAGACAAGACAAGGGCTAGGGTGGGAAATTACATGTAGACTGGTATAAATGATTGGAAATCAGTTCAAATCTGTAACAGAAGTTCAGTGCACATAAACCACTTTCAAAATGGCTAAAATGTGAGAACAACAACAAAGGGCTAAAATGTGAGAACCTATTCCTTTCTCAGAAGCAAGCAAACTACTGTGGGATTAGCCTTCATTTACTGTGGATTAAGAACGTGGACATGGATAGCTGCTGTAGAGAAGCCTATATGTGAAGCCTTACTTCACAGTAACTTATTTTATGGGTCCATGCCTTAAGTCTCCAATATTTTCCCCTCCACATGAATATTATTTTGGCCTCTGGAAACAATGGAGGACTCCTTTCTTTGGACCTTCAATATCTTGGGATATACAACAGGAAGAAGACTGGTCTCTTAAGAAGGGTCAAGAAATTTTCAGGACATTCAAGTATGTGGTGGGGGAAGGATTACAGTTAGAGAATCCAATAAAAGCACTGGATTACAGTTAAGACCTTGACTCTGTCACTGACAAAGCCATTTATTTGATGCACATACAGAGTAAAGCATTTTACCTTTGTGTCTAATGGGGAGACCATTTCTTACCTCACTGGGCAATAATAAAATAAAGTAAAACGTTGTACTTGGATACACTTTGCCATTCTAGATAACGGTGACATCTCCACTTAGACTTGCAAAATTCAACCTACACTCTTGTTTGGGGCTAGTACTTCAGTTCATCAGACTAGCAAAAATATATTTAGGAGATTTTTTTTCCCTCCCATCATCACAGGCACACTGATAAAGACAGGCAAAATGATGTTAACAATGATATCTAACTCTTAGGTCATGCTGGTTCATGACTATTCTGCATGAACATTAATTAAAAAAAAAGTCTTTGGCATGTTTAATTAAAATATATACATATAAATTATACCCTTTTGGTAGGCCCCTGCTATTCATCTCTCTCTCTCCTTTTGACACAGATATATTGTTTTATTTATGTTGCTGACAGTTATACACATGAATTAAAATTAACCTATTAAAATTTGCAACCATAGCCATGAATAATGTAATCACTTTGATAGACTTGAACATTCTGAGAAAATGGGGAAAATAAAAATTCTGTTAATATTACTTGTTTTGTTTTTGGTACAGCGTTGCAAGTGCATCAAGTTCACGAGCAACTCTGGGGTGTTCAGCTCCATAAGCATTTTCAGAGATTTCCAGAGCCTGCTTATATAATGGCTCAGCATTTCCAAACTTCTTCCACTGCATGTAAACTCCTGCTAACTGATGAAGGGACTGGGCTACCCTTGGGTGATCTGGATCCAGTGCAGTCTCTCGGATCTCCAGAGAACGCTGAAGGGGTGCAACAGCCTGTAATAAGTAAGTTAAGAAGAAGATTATGGCAAGCAAGATTGTGTATAAAGCAGACTGGAACAGAACACTGCATGCCATGCTCTGGTGAAGTTTCATGCTTGTTTTTACACTGGTCCAGAGATGCACTTACCTGACTGAGAAGGCCTAGGTCCTTAAGAAACCGGCCTAGAGTCTCATAAAGATCAGCCAGACAGAGCATACTTTTCTCTCCCTCACAGCTTTTTTCATATTCCTTTAGAGAGTTAAAATATTCAGCTGCCATGGAGCTCTTATCTTTTCCAACAAGCTGCCAGTAACTCAGCAATTCTGCAAAATGCCCCCTGTTGTAATAGGGAAAATATATTAGAAGAAAAATACAGAATAACAAAAATAAAGTACTCAGAAACCCATCCTCTCAGCTAAATTTCAGGTTGTAAGGGGTATATGCAGGCCAGATATCCTCCTTACACTAAAAATTATCTGCAGAACTGCTCCATGGAGGTTACTTCTGTGTAACATATAAGGCAATTGATATATCCCCTTACTCATCTCCCAATTGTGTTGACTCAGAATTAAAAGATACTCCATGATAGCAGATTCACACACGTACCCACCCCCAATGCACATCTTCACAGGACCATGGTTAAGAGTCAACAAGGAAGGGTCTATCATACACAGCAGAATATGCAGATACAGCCTACACTGAAGCATGGTTACTAGCATCATTTTACAGTTACTAGCACCAACAATTTTCTGTTGTTGTTTTTTGGCAAAAAAAAAAGTGGAAAGGGAGAGGGAGAAAATCTTGATTTCTTTTCAGTACTTCTTATAATAAAAAAATTGCCAAGTCCATTTGATTTGAAACAAACCATTTCACCTTTGGGAACTTGTAAGAAAAGGAAAGAAAATTAAGAGATATATTCACAGAAGAGCAGGGGCATAAACAGTCCTATTCCATACCCCCGTCCTTCCATTCACTCAAAGTGGACAGCCCAAGATGATTCAAATCTAAATCTTCCACTTCCAAAAGAGTGCCCCAACCATTAGGTCTTAGACTATTCTGGGTAAGAAGAGCTCTCCATCTTTCCTGGTGAAGTTGTTCCATTGAATAATTAGTTGGGGTATCCACCACTGAAGCAGGGGGAGGCTGGAGCCTACGTTCTTGTTCTTGATCCATTAAATGAGTGTTTTAACAAAAAATTATCTTAACAGTCATTGGATAAATAATGAAATACTCACTGTAGCAGGCACTGGAACCCATGTCTGTCCTTCTCCACACAAGTACCCCAGCCTGTACACTAGACAGTTACTCTCATGTTTCTGGCCCAATTACTTAATCATTCCATGTAAAGTAAAACAGCTGCAGGAGGAAGAAATTAAAAACTGCCCTGGTACCATGCCAGATGGTTCTCTAAATCACTCTCCTGGGAGATGGGAGATTTAGGATGAATCTCCTCAGGCAGCTTTCCTGATTCCTGGGAGCTGAGCCCAAGTATTCTGTATTCTCAATGAATGCTGTAACCCCTTAGCTACTGAGTAGTGGGGGCTGCCTCTGCTATATACCCCAAAAATCCTTCTGCTAGCTTTCAATCCTGATATATAGTTACATGTTGGCCTAGCTTATATTCTCCTCATATTTTGTCATCTTCATGACTTATGTTTTAAACAATTAAAGACAATTTTTTATTTCCTTTCTTATCTTAATATTGAACTACTCAGGTTGCTAGCCATTCTTTTACCTTTTGTAAAGGTTCTGGGATACAAAGAGATTCAGCAAACATTTGTGTAGTTTCTGCTTGTCACCTTGAAGTTGGAAAAGCCAGGGAAGTTCATCTGCACTTCTCCAAGTCACTTGGTCTTGGCTAACAGAAGAAAAGCCAACAAAATAAAATCTTTTATAGTCCTAATATTTAAAATGTGCAAATGTGATTTGCAAAGTCATTAAGATATAAAACTGCCACAACTATAAGCCCAAAAGCCCGTGGTCTCAAGTCATTAGATTACCAGCTACCTTATACATACTTTGTATTTTCCCTAGTGTTGCTTTTTTGGGAAAAGGAGGATCATAAAGAGGAACTTTTCAAATATAGTTTAAGAACATTACTGGGTCAGACCATTGGCCCATCTTGCCCAGTACCTTGTGTCTCACACAATGGCAGAGAGTGGATGCTAAACTGAGTCTGACCAAGGTTTCTCCCCCACCACCATTGTTCCTTTTTCACTTGCAGCCTCCACCATTTAAGGTACAGGAAGTTCTAATTCAGAGCCTGTATTACTAATTCCCATACTCAATACACCCTTTCCTCCAAGAACTTGTTCAATTACTTTTTGAATCTACCTAAACTGTCAGCTGCACATGGTGTCAATGAGTTCCACACTTTAATTATACAAATATGTGAAAAATAACTTATTTTTGTTAGTTTTAAAGTTACTACCTACTAGCTTCATGTTGTGACCTCTAGTTCTTGTATTGTAAAAGAGAGTAAATAAATCCCTATTTACTTTCTCTTTGCCACTTAGTATTTGGCAAACCTTATCATGTCCCCCCTCAAGTGTCTCTTTCCTGAACTGAATGGGTCTAGCCTTTTTAGTCTCTCCTAATATGTAAGTCCCTCCACACCACTAATCATCCTTCTCTGCCCTTCTCTGTACCTTTTCTAGTTCTCCTATATACTTTTTGAGGTGTGGGGACCAGAACTGGGCACAATATTCAAGGGTATTTCTCAACATTCATGAATGCCCATGGATTTATAAAGGGGCATGATGATACTTTCCATTTTGTTTACAATTCCTTTCTTAATAAACCCTAGCATACTGTTTGCCTTTTTGACAGGTGCTGACCACTGAGCCGATGTTTTCAGTGAATTGTCTACAATGACTTCCATTTCTCTTTCCTGTATGGTAATAGCTAATGTAGAGCCCATAGTATATGTATAGCTTGCATCACTTTACACTTAAAAAAATATCCTAAGTCTTACCGTCTTTTTATGCCATCAACACACACTTGGAACCAATGAAGTATAGGGTCATTCAAAAGTAAAATGAGCCAAACATCTGCCAGCAGCTAGTATTAACAGTCCCCATTTACTCTGTTTTCACAGGTGTAATAAAAATAAAGAAGTTATGCTAATCAAAATCCAGGCTTGAGTTATTAAGGTCTATGCTCGGGCACTGGAGCTGAGGGAGGTGTTCTTCCCTTTACCACAGTCTGACCTGTGGTTGCTACTGGATTTGCAGGCCTGTTATGGCCTGTATTGCTTTTGTGTCCCTGTTCACAACAAATTAGTACATTCCTTCCAACGATACATGCTCTGAAACAAGATAATTGGTATGGCCTTGATGACTCCAATTAAGAGTCTACAGCACCTCCCACACTATTCACTGTTCCAAAAATATGGGTCACTGCATCAGTAATAAGTAGATCAAACAACAAGTTTTATTCTTTTTACAACATTTGATTGCTAAGCTGGATAAAAGAAACCACGTGAAAACAATGAGAAAATCTGCTATCTATAAAGAGCCCAAGTTATAACAAACCTTAGCTGCATTGCAAAGTAGTCTATCAGCTTTTGTCTATATGAAGAAATATTCTGACCTTCTTCCATGTATTCTGATCTCACCATTTCCCAAGCCTGAAAAAAAGAGTCATTATTTTTAATTAGCATTTATCTGTTAAATATTGACAGTGCACGGGGCATCAGTATACAACGCAAATGTCAACCAAGGCTCTTGGGCTGGGAAATTTGATCTTTTGATGCTAACGGAATCTTCATCTTGAAAGTAAATCAGCTTTATAAAATGAGTTTAAAAACAGCCACAAAGGCCTAGGTGATTTAAGGAGAAAATGTATGAACATCAACACTGGAAAAAAAGCGAGCCTGACATTTCCTTCAGTTACAAACAACTTCACTGGGCCTCTGTATTCCTTTTGACCTTGTAAACAGAATCCTTTTTGATGTCAGTCTAATTCTGAAATTGCCACTCCAACGTTCCTGGAAAATGGGAAGTACTCTAGGTACAGGTATTAATGGTCTTATATTTTGTAAATTACTGAAAATAAACATTGTTAGTACTCAACCATGAATAAGTTATTTTATGATATTAGGCTAAAGCTCTTTAGTTTAGATCTTGCTTAAGAATCAAGTTATGCTATTTATCTTCCTTGCTCCTTCAATTTTGGCTTGATTTTGATGTGTCATAGTCTTCTAGGGCAGCCAAAAGTTAATGAAAAATGGAAAAACAATTTTCGAAGTCTGACTTCCAAGCTTTCAGCCAGTGAACATCACTTACCATAATTCTAAAGTTTTCATGAGAGCAGCCCCTAACGTCAGATGATAACTGAAGGAATGTAGGAACATAGGACTGCATGTAGGAACACAGGCATTTGCTAAATGAAGAAATCCTAAAATTTTCCACTTTAAACCCTTACCTACAACTGCAAGGAACAAAATCTGAAACACCAAAAAATGCCCTACAAAATACCATATGTGCTGGGAAGGAGAAAGACATGCACATATTTCAGATAATGTAATTTAGAGAATGAGACCTATTTAATAGACTAAAAATTAATGTTATATATCACTGGTACCATGGGATCTCCAGAACTTATTCTGAAGCTGTGTGGTTCAGCACGTCTTGAAATGGTCATGTTTGGACCATCACTGTTCTTTGGTACTACTCCAAGGCTTAACAAATGACTAGTCTACTGACCAATTTAATTTTTTATTTTGTAGGTGCTGGGGAAGTCTATTTACTATAGCTTTGCTACCATTCAAATAGTTCTGGAAAATGCCAACACAAAAGTAGACAATTAGGAAAAAAAAAAAATGTGCAGCATATCTATAGGAAGACAGAATGACAGAAGCCAGAATTCTGGTGTAAATCTGGAGAAACAACTGGACTCAAAATTATTTCTGATTATATACAAAGTTATTAAAAGCATAATCCGTGCATATTTTTCCAGTTTGGGGGAAAAATTATTTGTACGTGTTATAGAACCTTACCTGGAGGTGCCGAAACTTTAGCAAACCACAGCCATATGTCAGCAAGCACATCTTGTGCAGACTGTGAACTAAGAAGGCTAGCAACGCAGAGGACAGTTCAGGATAAAGTTCCATCACTTCTGATTCGCTCACTCCATTGTGGCTGACAGTGATGAGACAGAGAACCTGGGGGGCACAAAAGTTAACAGATTCAGCACATTTAGCAACTAGTTACCGTCATGCAGTTATGCTGAATTTCCAACACAAAAACTGAATGCTAGGTGTTAAAAGACAATATATGCTTCCTTGGTAAAGCAACAGATTTAGTACATCAAAGACACAGTTCAGGTAGCAAAGAGGAAAACAAGCCTAGATCCCACACCAGGCTTCATAAATGAACTTCATTCTAAAGATGCGACTGCAGATGTTCTAGACAAGCAAAATTACACTTGGTTACACTAGGCAATCCCATTACCTTCTATGGAGTTATTCAGGGTTTTTACTGAGTGCAGAAAGGCAGCATTTCGGCTCAATATGTTTTACAAACATAGTAACTTTAGAAACATGTCCAATATATACGAAACTGTGTCTTCAGTGTGTAATACAGGTATTTTAGAAATATGGATGTGGTCTAACCTTTAATAGTTTAACTGTTTTAGACAACAGGTAAAATATAGACTGGAAATATTACTGAAAGGGTAAATTACTAGTCTTTGTAACCCACAAAATTGTTATATAAAATTGTCATTTTCCATCTTACTCTAAAAAGCAAATCAAATTAATCTTTTATCTTCAAAACGTGTTTTGCTGAAGCAAAAAGGGAATGTTAGGCAAGCTTAATTGTATGAAACACTGTTCAATAAAATATACAGACTTTAATTTCATGAGAACAGCACAAAAATGAGTGAAAATGGAACACAAAACACAACTACTATAAGTTTTTTGGACAAATGTGACCTTTGAAATTATCCTAAGGATCAGCTTTGGCTGCTAGTGTTTTCCTTTTTTTGATTTTTCAGAATAATCCAAACAGTGGATATTAGTTTTTGAATGCCTAAGGTTCAATGTTCTAATAGATAAAACACAATATAGGACAATAATTGGTTTCTACTGTGGACTACACAGGATTACTACCTCTTTCAGCATTTTAAAATGTGTAGAAAGAAATTAAAAAAAACTATTATTAAGCGAGACTTCAGTATGAACAAATGTGAAGAACTCAAACTCAAAACTTTGAAACCTCATAACGTATGACGTTACTGACTATCACTTTGAGCCAATAAAAACCCTCTGGTTTGCTTTTAATTTATGGAGAACAACTACAGGAGAGCATATACATTTCTTCACACTGTGTGCTTACCTCTCTCATAAGGTCTCTGTCCATATCATTTGGCAGAGACTCCTGAACTGATCGCAGAACAAGCCTATACAGGGACACTGTATCTTGACACTGGAAACACTGTTGAAGGGTTTCATCAATATTTTCTTCACTTCCAGCACTAACCACATGGACAAGAAGGGCTTTTTAAAAAAGGTACATTAAATTTAGCTTGACAAGACCAATACAAAGTACTAAAAATCAGCTTTGTGAAGTCCTAAGAGCTCTGAACTCATACTGTCTTCTGGAGGTGTAGGAGTGGAACCCACAGAGATTAAAACATCTCCTATATATTCCTTTTGTCCTTTGCCAATAACCAGAAGACTTCCCTTTTTGTTGAAGAGGGTATGAAATATAGTATATCATTACTTAAGCAGGTAACAGAATGGGAATAAGAACACCATACATAAAAATAATGCTGATGCCGTTACATTATTTAACATGTTTGTAAAACATGTCTTCAGGATTAACTATGCTATGTTAGTTTAGTTATTGCCAGGTTCAATAAAGTATTCTCTTACACAAGTTAAATTGCTGGAACGACAAAGGAAAATCTGATGGACTAAGTTATGCAAACAGAGGATTACAGTGTTCTCTTCTGGCCTTGTAATATATAATGTATCTTATTTGGCACATCAACACACCTAAAGATTTTCTGATGGAGCACTTCACAAAATAAAATGGGAATAAATGCATTGACAAAAATAAGGAGTCACACAAGGAATGACGACTTGGATTTGATTAACGGGTTTTGATTTCCTGGTTAATAAATTTATCATTCACCATGTAACAGATTCAGTGATCAACTGAATCCAAACAATTGCATCAAAGTGAGATAGATCACAAGTTCTGTACAGAATTTTATTTTTTTAATAAATGGAAAAAAACAACTGTCTGTTTTTCTTTGCTAAACCAGATTCACCTCCAACCAGAATAATTATCTATGGATTAAATGTAATGGGCTTCTACACAGGTACGTGAAGCCTGCTCCAACATGCCGGATTTCCAGTGCATCAGAGCAGACTCAATTAATCAAGGCTGTTGAAGCACAAAAACTGACACGCCCCGGCAGCCATCTGCATCAAGTGCATCAGTGTCGCCTTTGTCTCCATGCAGAAAAAAATGGTGGTGGTGTGCTTTGAAATAAAACACATTTTAGAAGCTTTAGTTCAAAGTACCCCAATGCCATTTTTTCAGAGTGGAGACACGCAGCAACATTGATACACATGATACACAGGTGCTTTTAATTACTGCAGCTTGCTAATTTAAGTGCCTGGTGCCACTTCCCACAACACATGTGAAAATGCCCAATGATATGGAAACAAAAATATCTGCAGTTCTATAACCTACTGATTCACATGGCAATTTCAGATCATCTCAACTTACCAAGCAATCATTTTACCCAAAAGAGTGACATACAAAGCATTGCAAGTTGTAGCAGAACGACAATGTCTCTCAAGCTTCTTCTCCTAGGACAGTTTAAACAAATGCTATAAACAATGCAACACTAAGTACTTTGTGAAGTTAAAGATCAGAGACAAAAACATAGAATGTGCATATAGAAGGCAAAAACCTGATCCATTGTGAGCAGTATACAAACGCCATGTGTTTTTCACCAAATGCATTACAATGAAGTAGATGTTTTCTTTAAAACTAAGGACCAGATAGATTAGATCATCGCAAGAGGTGATCCATATCTTATAGGATCAGGCCCCAAGAAGAGGAGAAAATGTGTTGCAAAAATGTTCCAGCATGTGCAAGGAAAAAATACTTTTTGTAATAAAAAAAAGTTATTACAACATGATAACATTCATATTGTAATTAACATAGGAGAACAGGTCTGTGGAACTATATACAACTGTAGTTATAGTTCTTTGGTCAATAGTTTATCACACACACTCTGCATTTAGCACTACCAGTCCATGGACAAAAATACCGTGTTGAAGTAGCAATGTTTACAATGGTTATAGCAGAAAGAAAATCATTTTCCTGGCTACTGAAATGTTAGCAGAAATCAGCTTTTGTCAGCTGCCTTTACTATACTCATTTTACCTTCCCAAGTCTTCCTTAAAAAGTAACACTACAGTGAAACTTGTTTTATGGAAGTACTGCAGACATACCTGCTCTTTAGTTAATTTAATGTTTGCAGAGCTGCATTCTGCATTAATGAGAGATTTCACATCTTTAGAATTCAACGGATCAAGATGAAGAGTTGGCCACAACCTTTTAGAGACAAAACATAATTACACTGAGATATATGTTAAAGAAAAGAGATATAAATACCTTAAAAAGGTATCAATGCAGAAGTTGAAGCTACATTCTTCTATAATTAAGGCACTTTAATCATACAAACATATTAGGACCATTAGCCTTACCCTGACACTACATCAGTTCTAAAACTGTTACAGCACTACCATGCTGATCTTGTTCCCGCTTTAACTGCAGAATAACATGCTCTCCCTAAAATCACTGAGAACTGAGCACTTTGTTTTGCAACCAAGTTAATTTTTTTCAAATGAAGCATGCAAGTATATTTAAACCCAGATTACTCTGAAATGTTCATGAACAGTTACACACCTCCACGCCTGTGGACAAGTTTCTACGTTCACAGATACAATTACTCTGACGTTCACTGGTAGGGGATCTATCAGCCATTTCATATGCTTTTCAGCTTGCTTAAAGACAAATTTCAGTCCATTAATTCAGAAGTCATTAAAAACAAGTGCCACAAATCACTATCATTTCATTGACTGTTCAGCCCAGCAAGATCCTTCAGTTTTCTTAAGAATTCAAGACCACATTAATTTATAGGAAGCTAAATTGTCCTTTGACATGAAATCAGCCTAGTGATAAATTAACTGAAGCTGCATAGTATTTTTACACTCAAACTGTATCAGCTGAACAAACAACATGGCCCACAAGTGACTCCACAATCTTGGATCTCCTGAAAAACAACTACATAATATGACAGATCAAAAAAACCACAAATTTCACAAATACCACGTTTTATGGATAAAACTTATAAAGACCAACATATTTTTCAAATCTATACACAAAAACTACACAATATTTTCTATTTATTTTCTTTGTATCAAACCAAACATTCATTTCTAATATCTCACAGATATTACTTAACTATTCTATTACTCCAAGTTTATTTGGCATTAACGGTGGCTACGGAGAACAGAAACATACCTGTATCTGATCAACAGAATCAATAATGATGATAATGCTGCCTTGGTGACGAGCAGAAAGTTTTTCCAGCCAACGAGGAAACTCTTCCAAGAGTTTTGAGGGGTCCAGTGTTAAAGGTGACACTAACCAAGAATGCTGCATCAGCTGTATAATTAAACATGCATAAGCAATTAAATTTTACTGGGCACATCTACATGTTCATTAATGTGTTATAATTACAGGTACTAAATGCACTGTAATCGGCGCTACCGCGCATTAGTGCAGATGAATGCTTTTTTAGTGACATTAACATGAATTAGACTAAGTCCACTGTGCATTAGCACAGGTTTTGCCCGGTGCACTAACGCGCAGTAGAATTAGTCTTCTGTGCATTAAATGTATCATGTAGACGTGGCCAGAGTGCTTAGGGGAATTAAAGAGATTCTGATAAATTTTCCAAACATATTCATGAGAGGTCATTTCCCCTTCACTGCTTGGAAGAGGCATGAAAGTTAAGAAAAAGGAGGTTTTTTTGCAGAATTTCTGTGCATTTAATCTACAGAGACATCATCGGATTAAAAATCATGAAGAATTAGCCAAGATACAATGGGGGTTGGGGCCTACCTTAGATGTTCAGGCCTCTAATACCAGAAGAACTGCAAGGGGGCAAAATTACTTCCATTTTCTGAAAGCTTCAATTCTGTGAGATCCTGACAGGATCAGGATCCTTATTTATCATATATA
>NW_017728886.1:76984633-77065845 GCF_001723895.1 Crocodylus porosus
ACACACACACACACACACACACACACACACACACTTCTAAAATAAATTCACAAAAGGAAGAGACGAGGCTGAAAACAGTGTAGTACCACCTACCTCTTTTCTTGACCAGATGGCAGGAACTAGTCAAAGTAGCTTATATGGCTTTCTTTATAAACCATTAATATTTTTTATTGGAACTGCTGATGCCAATATATTATGAAAAATCCCATTGATGCTATTTTAATTAAGTTCTATCTCAGTAAAATAGGAGAAATCAGCATCCGTATATCCTAAGTTGTTACAGACAGATCATGTACAAGAACTTGTACTTTTAGACAGAGATGTATGTTCCCAAACACCCCCTCATTCCAAAGGACAATGCTCCACATGCTATGCCATGACTTGTAATACCTTTAGAGTAAGCCGTTTAATTATCAGTGCAGATTCTGAACTGGTAGACATGGGCCTCCCAACGAAGTGATAAAGAATTAGAGTGTTTGGTGAATGGTTTTGCTGTAACTGAATCCTAAAAGAACAAAAGGAGAAAAAAAATGTTTCCAATAGCCCTTATTTTGCAAATATATATATTTACCTCTTAGAAACATGACAGTAAGTTTGTCAACTGTAATGATACATATCAGCTTGGAAGTGCAGTATTTATGTAACAAAACTAATTAGATACTTAATCATCCAGTGGGCTCAAGGATGTTAACGGGGGCCCTGATGACACTAAGCATTCAGATATTAACAAACTGAATATTAAAAATTTTAAGGAATTATGTTTCCTGTAAATAGGTTTTACAGCAGCTGGTTCTAATGTGATTTCTGAATGAATTTCTATGATAAATGAATGGGATGATCCCAGATCCATGAACCTACCTGAGTAGGGGGAACTTTTAGAGATGAAATTCCCCCTTATATGTAGATGAAGGGCAGTGCTATTAGTCGCCTTTCTGACCCTCCTCCTCATTGCAGAGTCTGCTAGTTAGAAGCAGAGGTTTAGAGCTCTCCTTGGCCCTGCTCTCTGGCTTTGTTAATGGTTATGCCAATAGGATTAGCTATTTAAGTGTTATTAGACTTCACAGGCTTCCTGCCATAACTACAGCATTTTGTATCACCCTCATTTTTCCTACCATCAGTCTGATGTGCTGCTGTTCTTGCTTATAATATAATGTAAAAAAAAAAAAAAAAAGAATTTAAAATATTTTTAAAATACCATTTTGATAGAAGGAGAGATTTCCCAGAGCCTGGTCCTCCTGACACAAGGAGAGGTGGAATAGGTGCTGGTGCTGCCACTAGATCATTCAGACGTTCATAATACTGCCAACAAAACAAAATCTTAGGTACAAAGGTTCCAGTATAAACAAGATTAATATTCTGATCACCTAAAAACTAAGTACCTGCTTAACTTTTATGCACGCTAACATGTGAAGCAAGACTGAACATGTGCTTAAAAGAAACCAACAATAAAATAAGACATACGTTGTGTTGCTTTGTTTGGTTTCTCTTGTATGTTTTTTAATGGCGGGAATGTGAAAAGTGCTCAAGCCACTAAAAACTACAATTTAATACTTCTTCTAACGAAAGTTTTAATGTATTAATATAGGGAAAGATTATAGCCAGCTGGGTGAGGGTAAATTTTCAGTGCTAACAGATGTGACAAATAGCATTGGAACAGTGAAATCTAGCACAAGGCATTCATCAATTTTTCCCTCACACCTTTGAGATAAGAAAGCGCTACCATTCATTGTCCAGTTCCTCTTCTGTAAAGAACGAATAGTAGTGCTTTCTTATCTTATATGGGCGCTGTGACAATACGTACACTAAAGATTGTGTGGACCACAATACTATGATGATGGGGAAAAGGGCAGTACTCGAATGTTCTGTACTAAGTATTCCTATAGGAGTTATATATTTTTTTGGAACTAAACACTTTTATAGTCTGTAGTTTCCTATACACCAGTTAGCACAAATCCTCAGAAGACTAGCAAGACACATTCCTTACAATTTCAAGCCCAAATTAACACTTAACTCTTTAATTCTAATTTCTAAAATAAGCTAATCAAATAAAAATAGCATTCAAGTATCTCATGTGCAGCTTTCATCTGTTGGGCACAGCTGAACAGGCTATGCTAGTTTTGTCAATGTTGTACAGGGCAATCTTTGTCAGGGGGATGGACAGTTTGCTAAGCATTCACTCTCCAAATCTGATTCCTGAAGTTACATGCATCTGCTCCAGTCTCCAACACAAGGGGTCTTCACCTTAGGCCAGTCTGGAAATGCTGTTCTGAAAAAGTCTATGGGCCAAAAAGCTGTGTTTGGATACATGCACTATAAGACCAGTAGAAGCTGTCTTAGAAATTTTTTTTTTACACATCCAACGGTACTGCTATAAGAGTATATAATTGAAGCGATACACCCACAATTTGTACAGATGCAGTTATTACAGATATAAAAGATGATCAGTATGACCATATTCCTGTAAACGAGGGGGATAAACTGTATTTATACTGCTCTAAATTCATCCACACTGCAGCTGCGCTGATTTAACTTTGGGTAGAAAAACTGCACTACAAACTGAAATCACAACATGAAAGAGTGCCATCCAACTCGAGCTTTAACATCATTCCCCATCAGAGGCTTCTAACATACAGGTTCCTCTAACAATACCAATTCTATCTTTCCTATATATTATTAATTTTTGACCAGTAGTTTGGGAGGGTTTTAAGATAAAGTAGTCCAGGAAGTACTGAGCATTCATTAGTCCCCCTTCTTAATTTTGTTCTTTCTTTCACACAAAAAAGATAATCTTTTCATTATCCAGTTCTAAATATACTAAAAATAGAAGTGTTCAGATGGAGCTTTCACTTCCTCCAACAATCTGCCTGGGACTTTTCATTTAGGCTTTGGAGGATGGTATGTTACCCACCTCCTAGGCAAATACACTGGTGTGTTATCATAGTATATTTCCTCTATTGAAAAAGCAAGGTTAATTTCTTCATCAATGGCACTACAAGACAGACATAATTGGCATTATTCCCAAAAATGAAATGTCATTTGTATAATACATACAATCTCTCCAAGCCTAAGCAGTAAAAGCTTTAAAGTCTTAAAGTTATTTCCTTTCAGATAGCATTATCACTGCTCCACATAAAATAGAAAGAGGCATATTTTGATTTGTGTACACTTCTGTTCACTTACTTTCTCAAATCCAAGCTCACAAGTTGAATTAGAAGCCTGCTGGAAAGCTTCCATCTGTTCTTGTTCATCATGTGCATCCCAAAGTACATCTCCAAAATCATCTTCTTCAGGAGCAGTGGACTCCTCTTTATTCCCCAAATCCTTGTCTTCCAGTTCTGTGTTTTCATAGCCCAGTATATCCTGTATAAAAAACAAACCATATGAAGACACTGTAACTGTACTCCTTAAAAGTATTTGCTCTGATTGCCCAGGACTTTCTTGAGAAAAAAAGTGCACACTCTTGGATGTCATATGGGACCTCCATTGCAGTATAATTTGTAGCCTCTGTGGTGTGTGTCACTATAAAGTTGACATACATATATCTGACTAAACTCCGATGTGCTCTTTCTTCCCATTTTAGGTAACAGTCTATATAGATAAGTCCAACTCTACTAATGTCAACAAATTTATGCACATTCACACTAGCAAAGACTATACTTCATATAGGTCCAGGTAACTCTATACATAGAAATCTCAAGATCAGGGCCATTGGGGAGGAGGGAGGGTGCGAATCAGGGCAACCACCCCGGACCCAACGCTTTGGGGGGCTCCATAGAGCTGGGCAGAGCAGCAGCTCCGCATCCAGCCGCTTGCTCCTCCCCCCCAACCAACACTGCTAATGGCAGCAGCAGCTTCTTTGAGTCCAGGGCCTGTGGGATAGCAGTGAGGGCGGGGCCCCACATGGGCTGATTTGCCCCGCGCCCTGCACCTGCTCAGGTCAGCTGTGCGCAAGATGTTCACTTTAATCTTCCCATGACAGGGGTTACATAAAATATCATAAATCTTGAATTATTCTCATCATCTGCAACACTCTTTACTTCCAAGTATTAACACTGAAACAAAGAGAAGCTTTTAAAATCACATCATAATATCACTCATTTTGCCAACATTTACAATTTTATCATAATTCCAAGTAAGAATGGGCAAAGCTGTATTGCATCATACACTCTACCTGCTTAATGATCTTTTCCACACAGTTAGCAATTTCATATGCTCCTTCATCTACTTCTCCCATGTGATCAATGATCTGAAGGTAATGACAAAATACATATAAAGCAACTCTGAAACTGACTATACAATTTGAAGTTATTGAGATATAAACAAATCTTGTGTTCTCTCCAGAACATTAGGCACCTTTCAGAATGAAATGTACTTTAGAGGTTTATACTGTAGCACTGCAAGTTAGGATTCTTTTGAAAGTGATGCATCTCTATCATGCAAAGACTTTCTTGGCCAACTCAGTGACTAGAAACGTTTCAGGAAAATCTAAAATCCAGTACAGTTTTTCCTCTGCTCTGAGAAAGGGATCTAGAGACTGGTTTATTAAAAACTGCTTTGTTTGGTTGCTAATAAAAGGGGTGTACAACAACTTTAAGAAGACTACCAGGAAAAACTACTAAACCAAGAAACAATCCAACTCCAGAAAACTGTTCTGTTTCTGAAAATCAGTTCATACTTGTGCTATATACGACTGTTTATATGTATTTTTCCTTAAGTATCCAGTCCAGTGGTCCTCAACCTTCTTAGATTCAAAGCACTGCTTACAGAATGACCCGTCTTAGCTGTTATTTGTTTTTTGATTATGGAAAAATAATAGAACAATTCTTCTGTGGCAAAGAACTCAAAAGGACCATGACAGGTCAGAAAGTGTTTGACACCATGGATTCCTATTTGAAATTTCTGTGTTTATCTTGTGAAACATATAACTGTTTGCACATCAAACAGCGCTAATACAGCATGATACCACTAAAAGGCTCTCAAAGCAGCGTGATTTAGAATCACTGAACTAGCACAAAAGCAGGAAGAAGGGACTTTGAGTCAGATATGTTTTGTTTTGATATCTTAAAAAAAAATACATAATACTTTCTCTACATTTTAAATATACTAGGGAGTTCTCTATTGTATGTTTTTCCCTTCTCCCAAAATGATTTAAAAAACAAAAAATCTCGAAAAAAATCCAAAATTCATTTGCCGTTAAATTCTAAGGATTCCATAATACAAATAGGACAACATTCTTCTCTGTCAGCAGCCTTAAATAATTTTATTTTCAAATCTGTTTAAGCTTTCATGAAGATTCAGTCCTCAAATTCTACTGACAATTTCATAAAATACTTAAATTGGATTATCAGACACTACTTGTCTTGAATGTCCACAGCCAAGAATGTATAATTCTTTTTTTTTTTTTTAATATCTGAAGTCAGCTGGGTTTTGAAGTGATAAAGCTAGAACAAATCACAGAAACATTCTACATGTGGTACCTTTGCTTTGTTCACGTAACAAACTTGCTCGATTAACTGCTGCACAGAATCCGAGCCAACTGTGCCTTCCTCTATTCTGCGGTAAATCAAACGGGGTTTTCCTTCACGATTTTTCAAGAAGGCTTCTTCACAGTCGTCCAACAAACAGCTAGATTGGAAATCAGCATTCTTGTGCTATATTACACTGTTGTAGTAAACACTTCAAACACTGTAAGCTCTGTGGATGAGTTTCACTACAAAAGCTAAAAGGTGTGCCTTTTACAACAGAGGCAGCCAAATATTTTAACAGAGGATTTCAGGTCATAGAAGTGAAATGTTCAGCCTATCAGGAGCTTCAGCAATATAAACAATCAAGTCAAAGGCCTGTGCAAGTCAAATGGCCCATCTTAGTAACAATGCCAATTACATGTAGGAGAGCAATATTGGGTAGCATCATGTCCAGCTGCTATTGACTCCTCAACCTAACTGGCCAGCTACTCATGTGCACTTGTTCTGAAGGCTGCTCCTAGTCAACCCAAGTTTGGACCATGCCTCTGTAGCCCCAGCAAGACTACTTTGCCAATATCTCCCAGCTCAAACAATATTGCAGAAGTGAAATTCCAAGGTTCAAAGACTTTTCGTAGTATGAAACTCAGTGCTACCTAATCAAAGGTACTCTAGAATCTCAAGGCTTTTTATTTTCTAAATATGCTGAAACAGCTACTCCACACCAGTTTACTATTTTTCCTTCTAATCCCCCTTTTCTCCTTCCTTCATTGTATATAGAAAAAAAATCTCCTAAAAATGCCATTATGTGCAATAGAAATAATCATAACTGAATTCTAAAAGTATCTTTGATTCAGTATGTTTCATTCAAAGACTCACATTTCTTCTAGTAAACTATCAACAATCCATTATACAAACAGAAAGCACCATGTTGCCTGTTGTTGCAAAACATCATAGCTTTAGCAAATTAAGTCACGACAGACAAGTGTAGGATACTTAAGACCCATGAAGTTGGCCAGAAGTTCATGAGGTACTAAAAAAATATGCAAGAGAACACAAGTAATACAGGCAGGTGGATAGACAGATAAAGTGAATGAAACACACAGTAGACCTTCACATATAATTTCTAATTTCTACAATTCTATCAATATGCAAAGCAGAACACTGGTCTTAGAAAGCAAGAAATCTGCATATTATGAAGATAGCTTTTATGTTCAATTATATAAAAAAAATCTAGACGTGCAGGATAAGGGAATATTATAAAGAAAATACATTCTTTGAACGGTCTGCGCTAGTAAATCTGAAGTCTGAAGGATGGTGTATTAGAAGAGACAGCTTAAGAAATTCTGTATGTGGAAGGCTACATAGATTTTAATAAGTCATGCATTATGCATAAATTATCTGTTTCGCTTTGCCTTTCCAATCTGCAGAATGATTAACTTACCTTGGCAAAGTTGACTTCATGAGCAAAATGACTAAGAAACTTTTTTCAATTTCCCATTTTCTCACATCCTTGAATTGACTCTGATTTTCTGATGGAAAATGAACCACTTGAAAGAAGTACCCCTTTGTTTCACAGATTCTTTGAAGCTTTGGTGAGTAGTTCTAAAAACAAATATAAATTAGCCATGCTTTACCACCAATTCTACACTTCAGTAAGGACCTATTAATTAAACCCCAATTTCTTTCCTAAATATGCTTTGTTCTTTTGAAATACTTGATAAAACTCCCACTGATTTGAATGGAACCAGTGGCAGCTACAAAACCTTTTAAGAAACATTACAGAGTTTTACTGAAAAAAAATAACGAAGAGGAAGAATAGTTCATCATAATTAATTATCAATTAACGTAACTTTTGTTATGTTCTCACCCTAATGAAGATATCCACCTCTGGTTGGGTCTCATCTGTACTAATGATATAACACCTTACTGTGTTACTCCAGAGAGAGTGGGAAAACAGTGGTGTGACCTGCAATAAACTGGCAACAGCAGCATCCCAGTCATCTATAAGCAATATATAAAAACAGAGTTCACTCTGTTGTCTCAAGTGAAATTATTTTTTTCAGACATTTTTCATATGAACACTTCATATTTCATTTTATAAGCCAGATTTAAACAACATGAAGAATTATATAAACCTAGAAAAACAGAAAATATTAGAAGCATATTTAATATGTTCACACACACAGAACTTTAATGGTAAATTATTTAAAATAATGATGTGTGAAATGTATCCAGGAAGTCTGGTTAATAGCTACCCGACAAACAAACAAAATTAAATCCCCCAACAAGAAAAATGTCCATTATTATAACTGAATAATACCCAAGCAAACCCTGCATCTTCAAAATTAATTGTAAATAAACTATATTGCTAAACACTGAGGAAGCAATATGTAATGCTATTTTTCTGTTGATAAATTGCATTGTTCTCAAAGTTTGTACCCTAAGTTAATTAATCACAGAAAGCTTTAAAACTAATTCTTTGCTTCTTATTTTGTAGTCTAACATTACCAAGAGTCTCAAATTCAAATAAATTAACCTTTACAAGGAAGTAAGCCAACGTTCCAAAGCTACAGGTCCAAGGAAACTTAAAGTCAGAAAGACAAACTGCTTGAAGTCTGAATACTAACTTAAATTTATGGGGTGTCACAGACAGGAAAGCATTAGACAATGCAACCTGTGCAAAACTCCCTGTTGCAGTGCGCTCAGGTGCTTTGCACCTGAAAGCAGAGAAGGCTCAGGAGAGACCCCTAGTGGCAGGAAGAGGGAGGCTCAGCTGCCAGTCACCAGGGCTGTGCAGGTGTTGGTTGCCGAGGCAACCAGTAAAACCAGCTGACAGGAAGGGGCAAGGTTTAGCCCTTCTTAAGCCCAAGTAGGAGGCCAGGAGAGCAGGTCCTCTCCAGTGGCCGTGGGAGCAGGGACTCCCAGATATCCCCCACAAAAGATCCATGTGCTAATTAGCCCCCCATTCATGCCTGGGGACTCACCATAGGCCCAGAAATTTGACAGCAGGGGAGCAGTAGCAGAGTTAGCTGCTGCAACTATGGGTTCCCAAGCTGCTGAATTTTTGGACCTAAAAGGTAGCCCCACGAGCTGGATGACACAGCTCCGTGCACTAAATCAGGTCCACGGGCTAGAGGTTGAACACCACCAACTGCTGTGTTAGAACAACTAAAGCCTCAACAACTAGAGGCTCTTCTTGATCCTTGGGGAACTTAGTAAGAATGGACACAAAATACCTCAATGGTAAACAGCATTTATTTACAATCTGTAAATAACTTTTAGACTTGAGTAGTTAGAAAGCACCAATGTCTTACCTCTATTTATGTTTGCAAATGGTCCTTCCACGTCTATAGAACTGTGAGCAAACTCAGGCCCTCTGAAAGACTGCTGAAGTTGCATCATGCTGCCCATAGATGGCTCGCTTCCCAGTGCTCCACCAGTCCAGTATTCAGATTGGGCCCCAGTAGCTTAAAATAAATAAATACTCATTTTCACTAGCTAAACTACAATATCACACCAAATCACTGAGGTTAAAATTTGTGCTCAAGTGCCACTGAGTAAATGTCTGCCCCTTTATCAGGTTAACTCACTGCTTTTGTCTGCTATAATTCTAAAATCAGTACTTCCTCAGTGTGCATGAGAAGCGTGTTGCAACAGAAATAGGTAACAGACCACATAACATAGATCATTCACATCCACTGATTTAAAAGGTTGTCTTAGGTCACCAATAAAGATTAAAAGGAGGTATTTCATAGTCTTTTCTATTGATATTCATGCACATTTCAAAATTTACGGTCTCTGTTTAAGAAAGAATCAGAACGAAAACAGTCAAAAGATGTTGCAAGCCAAGATTCAGATTTCACCTTCTGAGCTAGATGAAATGTTCCTACCGTCTTCTTGTGCTATGCTTGGATCACTTCACTGCCAATCAATCTTTCACTTGGAAAATCCTAAATAAATCTTTCAAGAAAAGAAAAACAGAAATGCAGATCAAAAAGATTTAATAAAGAGTGTAGGGAGAGAAACTATGGAAAGTGAGAAGAAACTTGCAAGAAGAAAGGAGAAACTGCACAGAGAAGCAGTAACAGACACTGACTCATTAAAATCAGCAGGATGACTTATGACACTATAATTAAGCATGTGTGTAAGTGCTTTACACAATCATAGCATTCCAAAACATAACAAAGCTTATGCAGCTATCCCCCTTAAGGACAAATTTTTGAGGTCAAAACAGGGTCACGATGTAACATTGCTCAGATACTGGGCCTCCAAGCAGAAGTTACTGATCCTTAGGCTGCATTACATCCTTACTTAGGAAAAAAAAGGGGGCACTATTTTAGTAAAAGTGTCATATTTTAGATCAGATGCAAAGCCAGGAAACTGACAATTTTACTGAATACTTCCCACACTGTCCAATGTCACTTAAGGCATAAACAAAGATTCTGCCATCCCCACCGCTACACTGGGTTATGCTTTGTAGCTCTATACACACCTCCTGTGTCATTAGGGCCTACAGCTTTGCTCTCTGTAAATTAGTGCTTATCAACCAGGGTGTTGGGGTAAGATCCTTTGAAGAGATCCCCTGAAGGGTGCTGGAGGACATGTAAGGAGATAAACAAGAGGTGAGGAGATAGGCCACAAAGGCAGGCTCAGGCTTCAGGTTTGAGGAGATAAGCAGATAAGGGCAAGCTCAGGCTTTACCTGCCTCCCTGCCGCCATTGCCTGCCTCACCCCCCGCCCCCCACCCCATGCAAGGAGGTAAGCACTGTAATAAATACATTAGTTTTTTAAATGAGGTGCCACTCAGTTCAGAAAGTTATGAATGGGTGCACTGAGCCCAACAAGGGGTGTCTTGAGTCTAAAAAGGCTGACAACCACTGCTCTCAATACTGTTTCATAAAGGGAGCCTTTCTGATGGTCCCTAGTAATGAAATATCTACAGTTGTAATTTACAAGATTACAGCCATTCAGGTTGCTCCCCTTACATCCCAATTTGGAAAATGATGTTCCACCTACCTAAGATTCATTCGAATTCCAGCTTGGTTACTCTTGGCCCTGATGTGTTATCTACAGTCACTGTGATAAACTGAAACAGGAGGTCTAAACTGTGGGAAGGATATAAGATGACTAGAAACTCAAAATAAAAAATGAGAAACAGAAAGACTTGAAGAGGGTTAAAACTTGCTATATCTACTTCAAGTATGAGTCACTATAAATACTCCTGAAATTAGGACTTCCATTCACTTGAAAAAAAACAGACAGAAAGAGCATCTGTGTCTGTGTTCAAGTGAATGGAAGCCTCCAAGTGTTTCTGCTTCTCCTTTCTTTTTATTTTGTGTTTCTAGTCATCCAATTTATCATAGCATAATATTTATAAAAATATATAATGGATGAAAAGAGTTTACAAGGTTAAATATGTTCTTGCTTGTAAAACTTGTATTATAAACATCCACAGTCTATATTTCTTCTTTTTTATACTTTCTGGAAATTAATCAAAGATTTTTTGTTCAGTTTCTGAAAGCAGCATGTAGAACTTTTACCTGTGACTTCTGTGCAATTGTCATCTGAATCAGACTCTTCGGGATCACACACTTGGATCCCTTGGGCTTGTAGTCTCTGAAGTTTGGCTTCTAGCTCTCGTTTAGCTCTCAGCAAATCCTGAATTTCATTTTCCTTAGTTTCTCTAAAAATCTATAAAAAGAAAATGTTTGAAGTTTTAAGCCAATAGTGCCAACTGTCATGTTTTATCATGAAACTTGTGAAATTTGATGTCTGACTAAGTTCTTAGATTTACCTATTTAGATTGCATTCAAAATAGATTCTAATACTCAAAATTTCAGGGAAAAGCTTGAAACTGTGACCACAGTGCAAAGCCAAAGTTTCAGTTCTAGGAGACAAATAAAAAGAACTTGGCATTTATTTTTTTTTAATCTCATTATTTTAAGGTCTATATCACGTTTTTAAATAATTGTGGGTTTTAGCGCTGTCCACCACAAACGTAAAATGGAAAGTGACATACTTAGTTGTTAACTGATAGTTTCAAGACAGGTGATCTTCTTCAGTCAAGCTACAATTTGTTCTCAAAGCTTCCCTTTCATTCTTAATAGATTTAATATATTACTTTGCTGTGGATTGATATGTTAATTTAAAGTTGTCTAAAATAAGAAGTGAACATGTATTTTGAATGGCCCTGTATATGCAATATTACTATCACAAGCTACAGTTAAAGAGTTAAAAAGTTAAAGAGCTAAAAATAAGTTCCCAAAGAAATAAAATACTTCCGGAGCAACAAAGGGAATGCATAGACTTAATTGCAAATAGTTGGAATCAATGACCCAAGAGATACCTGCAAATCCTATGTTCAGAAACAATTTTGGTCTTATTCATCTACCAAGACATCACTTCTGTTGAAGTTGATGATATCAGTAATTCCTAAAACAGTTCAAAGAACTAAATGTACTGTTTGATTTTTTTGCTGGGAGCTTCATCAATGACAGGAAGGGAAAACCCAAAGCATCGACCTGGCAACTGATAATCTTTTCAAGTTACCTGGGGGGAAAAATGTTAAGGCTCTTACCTTCATTAACATTTTAGTAAGAAAAAGGAAAATGCCAAGAGTTGTAAAGTTCTTTTAATGAAAACTACAAATGTTAAATAGTGAAAATTACTAAGAAAAATGTTTTCCTTTTAAAAACTGCAAAGGTTTAATCCATCTGTATTTTCTTTGCCCTTCCAGGCATGACGCTAGCAAAGACTAATGTTGAACTAACACAAGTGGCAGGTCTAAGAATATGAAGCAATGATACATGAAGCAATGATCCTTCTTCACTACCTGAAGTGTTATTTTCCACTAAATCTAAACAATATTCAATGAAAGCCAGCATCTTGTTTACCTTGAATTGTCTCTTGACTTTGTCACGGTCGTGTTCAAAAGTAGCAGCTCTTTCCATGGCTTGGTATTTGGCTTCTAAAGCACTTTCTTTCTCTCTAAGTATTTTTTGGTAAGTTTTCTGAAGAGCCTGAAAACATTTAATGTATTAATATCTTGAAGAGGGAACTATCAATGTTACAAAGTTTTAGAGCATTTTTCAGCTGTAAGTTTGAGTAGCAAGTTCAGCAGGCTTGTCTCACACAGCCATCCCATACCATCTTTTGACTTCAATGAAGACCTTTGTTTTAGATTTAAAGCAGTGCAGGCCAACCTTTATGGCAGATGTGTTACATATTAAGCCTGAAGCCTTTTACAAGTGCCACTCCAATCCCCTCCCCCTGCCTGAGCTGCTGCTCTGCTTACTGCTTCTTTCCAATTTGCTGATTTGCTTTCTGCATCCTGCCCTACCTGCCACTGTGCTGCCTGTCCCCTTCCTGATCTGCTTTATGCCACAGAGAGGCTGTCTAGGCCACTTGTGCCACCCATGCCACAGATTGGCCACCCTGCTTTAAACCCAACCCAACCAGTACAACAATGCAATGTGCTCCTCCAGTGAATGAGAAACAGAATGTCCTGACAAACAGAATCCCAGTCCTTACAATGAGTCCTTTGTGAACAGAGTCCCTACATCCCAAAGGGAGCACCGCTAACTTCATTTTGATTTTGGTGGGACTTTCCCAGGCACACACATTTGCTAACGTGAAGTTCACTGCAGATTGTGGTGGTCTAAGAAAATAGCAGACAGAACTGAACCTAACCCAAAGGCAATTCTGAATGTTATTTCTGTTAAGCAACCAGAGAGTTGGTAGAAGAACTGAGCAAGCCAGCCTGATTCTCCAGAAGATGGTTTGGAAGAGGCAGAGATATAAAATAGTGATGCTCAACCTTGTTGGGTGGCAGGCTGGATGGGAATTCCCAATCCCTCCACAGGCTCAGAGCCAATGGACCCAATCTGGGACTCGGGGTAGGCTTGGTCTGGCCCCAATCCAGCTGTGCAAGGGAAGGGAGCTTGCCCAGGCCCAACCTGGCCCCATTAGGGAAGAGGGCATGACCTGGCTCTGATCTAGCCCCACAGGAGGAAGAGGCATACCTAATCCTGTGTCAGGGAGGGGCTATGGCATAGCCCCAACCTGGCCAGGCAGAAGAAAGTGGGTGTACCTTGGCCCACTTTAATCTGGAAGAAGGGGCACGGGGAAGGACAAGGGGGCATGGGCTGGCCCCAAACCAGCTACCAGGGGAGAAGAGTGCATAGCCCTGCCCCAGCCTGGCTGCACAGAGGAATGGATGTGTGGACCAGCCCCGATCTGGCCATGCAGAGGGAGACTCATGGCCCAGCTCTGATCCACCTCATGGATGTTGAGATTTTGGTAGCAGGGAACAGTGGCAGTACTGCCACCGCTCCCCCGCCACCAAATCTCTTGACCACGGGAAGCCCCACTGGCCAGGTTCCAAGGGTCCACAGGCTGCATTTGGCCCACGGGACAGAGGTCGAGCACCCCGGTATGGACTGGTTTTGGGGACTGGACTCTTAAGTAAGGCTTCACTTGGCTTTCAACTCCCAATTTCAGAAGCAATGAAGTGCTTGGACGTTTACTCGCTGCACAACTTTGGCCGCAACCCTTCTTCTCCGTGCCTCAGCTTCCCCCAGTGGAAAGTGGGAAAACCCATCTTTCTAACGCAACTGAGGACTGAAGACGAACTGTCACGTCCAGCCAAGGCAGCGGTCAACACGATTATTGGTCTCTCTGCTGCTGGAGGCTGGGACAGCGCCGTGACCGGTTTACCTGGAGCTCTGCCCGGAGCCGCTTGTTCTCCCTGTCCAGCTTGGCTTCCTTCTTCACCATGGAGGCCACCTCGTTGCTCTTGCTGACGCGGAAGATCTCATACTCTTTCTTCAGGCGCTCGTACTCAGCTGCACACTCTAGCTCCTGCACCGAGGCCGTGGATTTGAAGCTGGCCCCGATGAGGCCCCCGGGCCGTGATGCGCCCACCCGGCGTAAAGAGCTGCGCAGCAGGCGGGCTTTGGGCTTCACCTCCACTGGGATTTCGCAGGCCTCGCCGCCGCCACCACCGTAGGTGTCCTCGATCACCTCCCCGGCACCACCCGCTGGGCTCACCAGGGACGAGGCCGTCCCCATGGCTGGAGGGGAGCGTGGCCCTCACGCCTGCTGCCCCCCGGCATAGGGCTGGCAGCTGGGAGGGTGGAGGGACTTACTCAGTGGCTGGCCCAGAGCAGGGGCACCAAGACCCCTCTGGCTTTGCAGGACACCCTGGGGGCGCTGCTGAGGCGGGCACCACAGCTACCTTCCCACCTCCTGGGCAGCATGGGGCTGCCCCGACTCCGCAGCCTGAAGGGCCAGCGAGCGGCGCGGGGCGGCACCGGCGGACGAGGGAGGAAGGAAGGAGTGAGCCACGTGGGCCGCCTCCCGCCCGCCCGGAGGGGCTGCGTCTCCAGCCCCCGCCCCGCCCCGCCCCGCGCTGCGCTGCGCAGCGTTCTGAGGGAGCTGGGCTGAGGGCTCGGGGGAAGCGGAGCTGCAGGGAGGGGGGCGGGAAAAAGCGGCTTTGCGAGCCAGGGGGAGCTGCTAAGCGGCGACTGAAGCAGTAGGGAGCGTGGAGAGATAGCAGCGGGGTGAGGGGGAGAGCAAGGGAGCAGGTTAGCCGGGCTCGTTTGGTCAGGGGCAATTCCGCCTCGAGCTAGAGCAGACGCTGTGAGGTCCGATTCCAGCACTGCTTTCCTCTGAAAGGAAAGGGGGCACGCCTGGAAAGGTTACGGTTCTTGCTAAAAAAAGAAACGCAGCACTGTTTTGGTGTGGAGAAGAGAGATATTCCTGTTTTCTGGCCCTTCAGCTTTGGCTGGGAACAAGTGGTCGCTGCTTTTTGCAGCACCAGCCCAGCTGCCTGTCTGCTGAGCCAGTTCTGCTCCTCCAGCAAAATATTTGCGGTGGTTTTTTGCCAGTCGTCGGGCCACGGTTAGTCCTCAAATGACTCACGGATTTGGAATTGATTTGGCAGATTTGACTTGGAACAAAACATTTTCTTTTAAAAAAAAAAAAAAAGGTGTGTGTGTATATATATGTATGTGTGCATATACGTATATGTGTGTGTGTGTATATGTGTGTTTAATTTGCGGTGTTCCATCCAAATTAGGTCTCTGCCTAGGATTGCTGCCAGCCCTCAAATGCCCAGCATAGTTCTGATTTTGGTTTTTATGGTTATGTCCTTCTCAGACAAGCACTTCCACGCATGAGTTGTCCTGTTTCTGTGGGACTCTCAGGATTGAGGACTTGGGAAGCAGCTCTAGGGCATTGTCCTGGAGTTTTGTAACGGGGTCCCATTCTGTGAGCTTATAAGCCCATTTAGCTGCTGCTGAAGTCAGGGAGAATTGAAGGTACAAAGCATTTCACAAGAGATAAGTACAGCACGTAGTTGGACAGTGGTTCTTAACCTTTTATGGACTCCGCGATAGACCCCATAATAGACTCAAGGCACCTCTCCATAACTTTTGTGAATTGAGCAGTGCCCCATTCAAAAAATTAATTTATTACAGTTTTTACCTCCTGGCAGAGGAAATGAGCCTGTGCTTATCTGTGTATTTCCTCACACCTTACCTCCTTACACTGCCACAATCTCCAAAGGACCTTGCAGCTACCCTGGTTGAGAATCACTGTCCTGGGAATAAGCTGTGATATTAGGACATTAAGCACCTAGTCTAAATAGGGCTTTCCTACTGGATTTTATTCTCTTTGTAAACTATCAAATCCATCTCAGCCAGATATGTTTTATTGGGAAGAAGCTGTGTCCCCCTTGAAAGGATTCATCCCCTGACTCTAATGGTTGATAACTTCTTTTCTAAGGAAAATGCATTCTTTATATCTTCTGGGGTTTAAGTTCAATTTGATGAATACACTGCAGTATGTTACTTACCTCTGACTACATCTTTAAAACCTTGTTTAGCTCTCGTACCTAAATGGTTTTTTTGATGAACCAGCCACTGAAACTCACAAGTATGGTAGTTTGCTTCCAAATCTCAAAGAGTCCATGATACTGCAAGTGTATGAAAAGGAAAGAAACATACAGCCACATCACTTACCTGGTGTTATGCACAGGTTGTGTGAACTGCAAGTCATCTTAAGAAAGTATAAGATTAAGTATTTTAGAGGGCTCCCCATAATGATTTAAACTTGAACCCCTGTAAAATTACTTCTATTTGAGGAAGATTTGTCTGTTGTGGTACATGGATGAAAAATAAAATAGTTTTATTTCTTTTCATGATTCCTATGAGCTGGCTGCCAAACTCAGGGTAGCCAGATTCTACCCTGTGCCTCTGCGAAAAGACCTGGCTGCAAGATCTGTTTCATGTGTGGCCCCATTTTGAAATCACTGTACACCAAGTTGGAGCAGCATCTCGGCCAAGAACATCTCAGCCAAGCAGGGCCTAAATGCCTTCTTATCAGCCTCCAGAATATTCTTCTGTTTTACTGCTTTCTGAGTTCTGGGATTAAGTCAGAGTTCTGGTGCTGCTTGTGGTTGTACTGCATTCTTTTCATGATCTCTGTTATGCAAACCATGGCGTTCTTTACACGCAGTTTCAGTCATTACTTTTAGACCTAGAATTAAAAAGAGTGTGCTGCACTAGAAGGATCTCGACCAGCTGCTAATAATCCATTGACAGTTCTTATGCTGCCTCTGGATGTATTACAGGAATTTTATGAAGAGAGAGCATTTACAAGCTTTCCTGAACAAGAAAATTATGTTGCCTCCCTGTTGTTTCATGGACTGAATTTCCTGATGATTAGAGATTTTAGATTAGCCTACAACAAAATTTGTAATTTGTAGTGAAGATTGTTTTAAATCACCCTTTAGTTTAATTAGAAGGGCATCCAACTGTTCATATTTTTGCACATCTGTGGGAAACAGAGCCTCAGGAAATGTAAAGACTTACTGTCTTAACTTTCAAAGATTGAGTGACCCAGATCAAATTGAGTTCTTCAAAATGGACTTGTCTTATATTTTTGTTGTGTTCTTGTCAGACTTCAGCAGGAGCAACCCAACTCCCAGTTCTTTCAGGAGTAAAGCAGTAGGTGTTTGTAATGCCATTCACATACCAGTGCATGTTAAAATCTTTGAGCTGCTTTATGTTTTAGCAGTTTAATTTGCAATGCACTTTACTGAGCTCTCTGGTGCAATTCATGTGCCAGTTATTGTTTTAGTAGAAACAGGACCTGTATTTGTAAGGCCTTTTCACAGCTGCTATTCCAGCCTTTGTCTGTCAATAAAAGGCCCCAGAACGCATCATCCTTTCCTATCCTGATTATTATTTACTACTTGTATTTCCTAATAACTCTACCCATGTTATAGTTACCACACTACCTCTGCGCTGTGAAGGGTTTTATGTGGGGCTTCCATTGGGTGAGTTTCATTCTAAAGGGGCATATCTATACGTGCTATTATATTAGCATATAGCAATAAACTCTGGTGCATATCACACTGGAGTTAATTGCTCCCATTCACCCCATTTGAATGTGTGGCTGGGACTGCAGCACATTGAGCTAGTTCAGAGCAGCCCTGGCTGGCAGAGGGCCCAGGGGTTCAGCAAGCAGCTGTGCACTGAAGCAACCTCGTGCCCCAGCCAGTTGCATCAGTATCTACACATGTGCTGTTGTGGAGTGAAAAACAAGTACTACTGTGCTGCGGAGTTAGTTTCCTGCAGTGTAGGAATCCTGTAGTTTCCTACGGTTGCACGTGTAGATGTGAAACATTTACTGTGGAGTTAATTAGTGTACTCTGCAGTAAACATCTCATGTAGACACACCCAAAGAGTAGTATTTGGATCTACAGGCTTTAAGAATGTCATCATGTTACTGCAGAGCACAATAAATAAAAATCAGTGGAGATAGAGTAGGGCCAAGTGAATCTTTATTATAGCTATTCTGAGTTGAATTCATATCTAGCAGGTCAATTTTCTAAGTAGCTTATCTCCTTGAAAAAAATAAAACTGTTTGCATTGTTACTCATAAAAAAATCTGCTAGTCTACATTTGACATCTCGTCATTTATTTTATCTCTATAATGATATTGCTTCTGTCATTAGTATGTATCCTAATATTTTTTAAATATATTTGAGATGTCTGCCTTGCTATTTAAGTGTTCTTACTCTTTGTCTGTTTCATTTTAGGAAATATTATTGACCATGTGTAAACAAAATCTACAGACGTGAAACTGTCCCCTAGAGATAACTGGAGCCTCAAAAACTATAGCACTACCTGAAGATTTTTCCAGATCTCTTCTGTGCAGCTTTTTATTATCTGCGGAAAATGAAGGTAACTGTATAGCTCTGTTTGCAGAATTGCTTTGCCTCTCACGTACATTACTGTGCTGGTTTATCACCACAGCTCAAAATTAGCAGATGTTCATTTTATATAAGAACACACATAGTTTATGGCTACATACGTATTCTAGTATAATTTAGTATAAATTTGTGTAATTTTTTATAAATAGGTACAGGAAATAGCCAAAATATTGGCTTCTGGAGTGAGCCTTTCAGACTGTAGGTTACCACATTCTGCATGTTAAAATAAGAGTTTTACAATGATTAGCATAAGTGATCATCTTGAAAGCAGAAGATGCTTTAAATGGAAAACAAGCAGCACAAATCTATTTTTTCTCCTTTTTAAATTCCGTCTTTGCAATACTTGTTTCTGTCAATATCTACTGTAGACAAAGGCAGAGCACTAGAAAGGCTTTCATATATCAGCTGTACTGAATTAAAATCAAACAGTTTTTTATTATTCAAAAATCTGCATCTAAGTACAGGTTTCGTCACTTGATGAAGAATTATGGTGTTTTTAAAATTAGTAGTGTGGTGATTTTAAAAGATTGTTATTTTTATCCTTTAATATATACGATTCATTCGCACTCTTTTTAGTGGCTATGAAGACTATACTATGAAGGATAACCTGCTATGATGATGTTCCATATTAACTTTCTTGTAATGTCTAGTATTTAAATCCAAGTAGTGAGTTGACGCCTCAATAGGCAAATGATAAAACAAGTGGTAGCTTGACTGAATTATTTTGATTAATTTCATAGTCTTTTGAAAAATAACACCAAATCTGGAATTTGGTATGGAAAGAGCTGGGTCGCCAGTTAATCAACATTTAACCTTTGTATAATATAAAGACTTATTCAAAGCTCAAAGACCATGACAGTCTTTCAGTTAACTTCAACAGTTCAGGCCCTTAAGTTCATGTCCATACTATTGAAACTGGTACACAAAATAAAAATAGCTCAGAAATTGAACACCAGTCATTCTAGTTAGGATAGACGCAAATGGGTTTACCTTTCAGAGCAAGGCCTTTATCTAAACTTGTGATTCTTAGGCAGGGTGCTGCCAGATCCTTTCAAGGGAGCTGTGAGGTGTGAGGAGACAAGCAGATAAGGACAAGTTCAGCAGAGGGGCTGATCACCTACCTGTACTACCAGGCTTCTCTCCAAGGAGATAAGCACTGTAATATATAAATCAGTTTGTGAAACTGGGTGCCACTCAATTCACAAAAATTATGGAGGGTTGCCTCAAGTCCTGTGAAGGGTTTCTTGAGTCCAGAACAGCTGAGAACTACTGACCTAAGCTCTTTACAAAATAAGCTATTTTTTGTTTGTTTGTATCTGAAAATTACAGTTCCCTGGGTGTTGAGTGTCCTGGTCAGTAAAACTTGTCCTGATAATCAAGGCTGTGTACACTACTGAGTGAAAAATAGCTTCCCTTTTCCACTGCACATTCATTTCTGGTAATTTAAAAGTCTCACATGTTATTACAAAAATAATTATGCAACTCTAAAAGATTATCAGAAGTACAGAGAAATCTTATTTAAGGAATACATTGAAGCTTGAAAAAAATGTGTTGAATATTGCATCTCATCTCTGATGCTCATTTATTATTACTGGCATGCTTTATGACAGTATACTCCATTTTAACTGATTTTTTTGGTATTAAAATAATGTCATGAATAAGTAGCTAATTATAAATGAGTACAACATATCTTTAGGACATAAAACATTATAAAGCCTTAGAGTGCATTCTGTTTTCTATGTTCTAACTTTATTATAGCGTATTAAGCTGAGCCTAGCACGGATGTATCCAGATTCCATTTCTTCAGAAACTTGAAAAGAATTGGGAGTAGAATTGATGGAAATTGTAATGAGGAAGAAGACATTCACTTTTAAAAGTTCCTGTAACTTTAAATTTTGTAACTCTTCAACACTAGAGGGCAGGAAGACCTTGAGAAAAGACTGGGAATGTGCAGATGAGTGGCAAAAATAGGATGGAGAATCCTATATACAAACACCAGTATCATGGCTAAAGTGCATGTGCTCCAGACACAGAGCTGGGGAATGGCAGGGCACAAAAATAACACTTGTTTCACCTCTGGCCCAGGCACCAGTACCACTACCAGCAGTACAGCCACTGGTGCTGCCCCGTGCGCTGCTCCTGTTACTGCACAGAAGTGCCCAAGTATACCTCTGACAAAGACAATGAGAATTTTAAAAAATCAACATTTTCAATTATAAGGACACCATCAGGAATGAAAATGACAACAGCATAACTAGATTGTTCTGAAAGATGTTTGGAGTCCTTATATTTAGCATAGAGTTGCATAAATACTTTTATATAATGCCTTCCACATCAGTCATGGCTAAAACTATTTGAAAAGGACAGTCAGTAACCTATAGATAGGAAAGTCTAAACCATAGTTCCAGCGAACTCACCAACAATTTTGCCACTGACTTATGGAGGACCAAACCTTAAACCCAAATGCTTTGCAACATGAAACTACTGTCAAGTTTTTGTTGTGGTTCATTTTTTTTTTCCATTCAAGAATTAATGCCTAGAAGGTATTTTGTTTTTTATCTTTAATTCGTAAAAAAAGTATCAAAAACCATACCAAGCCACTCCTTCCTTCTGTCTACTGTCTCTGCAAATTCAACCTTAATTACATGAGGGTGACCAGGCTGAAACAAAAGTACCCAAGAAATGTTTTACATAGTGAAGTTCAGAAAAATGAGACTGATAATTAGACCCAAATTCACCTTGACAGCTGCAAGGTGTCAGAATGAGATAGACTCTTAAGTCTATGTATCAAATGACTCGGTGATACAACTCCATAAAATGTTGGCCAGATGACTCATTGTCAGTCTGAATTGGGTTTTGAGTGACAATTCAACAATGAGGTAGAATCCAGGCAAGAGATCAAACACGTCAACTTCTGCTTCAATAAGGATGCATCCTCACTGAACTGAAAAGGATACCTCAGGCTTTCATTGGTGTTGTGGTCACTTCTTCCTCATACTTCTGTCTATTTCATGTGGTCACATGACCTAGAGGCTACTTTCTTATGCACTGCTTTTCTGAATTACTGAATTTAATTGTGGATTGGAGTTAGTGGTTTAAGGAAGCTCTTGAAAGTTAAAATTATGTAGCTCTTTTCTAACTGACACTTACCACTGATATGACATTGGGCAAGAATCTTATGCCTGATTTTTAAAAAAAGTCTACTAAATTTTGTACACATCAGTTTTTGAATATTTAAGTTGAAAAATATAGGGTCTGAGTTTTCAGAGTTGTGGAATACTCACAATTTTTATTTTCCTTCCCAATATCAAGTTGTCTTATACCATGTATACTATTTTGATGTCTCAGTTGACATTTTCTATTATTTTCTGCTATCTCTTTGCTTAGTGTAACAGAAATCCCTCACTTCCAAATGATTAATGCACTTTTGTATTATTTTTCTGTATGCTGATGGTAGAGTGTATTTTATGCTGACTTCTCTTCGTAATAGTTTTTGAAGGATCTTTTAAACCTTTGCACTTCTAATGCAAAAGCAGATAAGCACCTCTCAGCCTCTTTTTTTACCAGTCACTGGAGTGGATGTAGTAGTTCTTCGCCTCCATAGTGTCAAGGGTCGTAGAAATGTGTTTAAGTCAATTTGAGATCCTTGTATGAAAGCTTTGATACAAATGTGAAGTAGTATTCCTCTTTTCATATGGGGATGGCTTCAAATAAAAGATTTTCTTGCACCCCTAGTCTCAAATAGAAAATATGATCATGAGAGAAACACATTGACATATTGCAGATAAGAGAAATAATGAAAAGTCATTTTCCCCTCTGTAGTATTAAATAAAAAGTATTTGCCTAAAATTGGTCACTCTGTACCCACCTAATTCCTAATTAAGTGGCATTTTGATGGCTAAATCCATGAGAGCTGTTCACAAAACAGTGATAGTGCTCTGGCTAAGGAGAAGAAGGGCAGGGCCAACACTGCTTGGTTGGAACAGACAGCCAAGCCCAGGGCTGCAGAGCATGCTGCGATTCTGGGGGACTGATTTAATTTAAACCAGGAAGGGGTCTGGCACAGAAGTTCCATAAACTGGTTTGACCTCAGTCAGTGAAGTCTGATACTACATGTGCCAGGTGAATGTAACCGGCACTTGAGGCCTCAGTGCTGGAGGTGGGTCTGCCTCCTACTTGCCTGCCATGACTTGATAGATTTAAGAAAGGAATGGGGTGTTCCTCAGAAGATTGGATATCTTTCCAGCCTCAGGTTGGCTAGGTGCGATAGTAAGTGACTTGGGGCCCTACCTCCCCTACACCCCATCCACTTGCCAACTGAAGTACAGTCACAACACTGGCCCAAGCTTGGCTGTCACACAGTATGGATTCCATCCATACCCCCTTAGGGGTTAAATTGACCCTCTCCCCTGCCAGGGTGATGTCCAACAGCATTGGCCAAGTTATTCTGCTGTGACTGTATCCCTTTAAAGGGGAAAGGTGGTTGTTACTGGCTCTCCCCACCAAATTTCTTTGGGTCCTGCCGGGATACTTCGTCTCGAGTTGACCCTATCTCAGTGTATGTCAAAATCTTCGAAGTAAATACAGACGATAACTCAAAGCTACCCTGGCCTCTGACATAGTGACACTCAGCACCTGGGACTCACATGGCCAGCATGGCACCATGCAGGCTCACTCCCAAGGTGGGTCCCACCAGTTGGATCCTCAGGCTCTGTTGCTGGTGCTCAACGGGGAGATGCTCCTGGCTCTCCCTGTGCCTGCTCATGCAGCTTCCCCAGCATCTTCTGCAGCTTCTGCTGGGTCTGTAGGGATGCTCCCTGCAGCATGTCCTGCCTCCACTGCTGGTGTCTGGGACTTACCAGCTTCCCAGATGCCTTTTTTATTATGTCTTTGGAGGTGCGCTCTCCTACATGCAGGAATAGCATGCTTTTAAAATGTGCTGGAAATGCCACGCGCATCTTGGCGTCTCAGGCTTGGGTTGCTGCAGGGAAGGTGAGTAGCCCTTCAGCCCAAACTGGGCTAAGTTTCCCCTTCAATCAGGGTTCATTGTGGGGGAGTCCCGTCCCGTCTCCCCCCCACACACACACACTCCTGGGACCTTGGGGAGCCAAGTAGCTGAGTGCAGCAACGCTGCATTCAACCAGGTTTTGGCCTTTTGAAACTAGCTTATGTGCACCGAACTTCTGTTCTGTTATAGGTTTAAACCAGTTTCTGATCACTTAAACAGGTTTATGTGTAACTTCTGGCCCTAGCCTCTGTCATCCAACCCTGATCTGTGTTGTCTGAGAGTTCTTAGCACAGACTGTGACAACCTGAAACTGGTGACAGTTTGGTTCATCTTCAGCCCCCTCAGAAAAAGACTTCACCATACGTTAGCATGTGGTTTATGTAATTACTCTTTGTACACTGTGTATCTTGAAAAGTGCTGCGTACTGTCAGGTCCCGCCTTGGAGAGCCAGGTCCTTTTTGTTTATCGTCAAATTGATATCAATTTATTTTACTCTTTCCTTAATGACTTTAGATTTCAAATCATAGTTACCTGCTTTAGTTGTTTGTTTTTTATTCAGTTGAATGAGATATAGTTTTAAGCAAGTAACTCAAACGGAGGATGGAGGGGAGACTAAAATGTAGTAGCATAACAAAGTGTGGCGGGGAGGGTGAAAAAACAGAAACGACTCTGCCACTGTGCTGCCAGCAATACAGCTAGTGATGCTGCTCCATCAGTACCAACAGTGATTAGGTGTCATGTTATGCCTCTGCTCAAATGTATGAAAAATCAATCTCAAATATTTGCAGGGGTAGGAGGAGGAAGGAGGTTACATACTGGCAGAAAGAATTTTGTGGTTTCTTGCTCTAAGGTGTATTAATTCTGCACACAAGACCTGTACCTGACTGTTGAGCAGTGCAAAATTGAGCTCCAAATTATTGTTCCTGCATGGCATATTTAGTGAGTAACTTCATATAGCTTTCTGGCAAAAAACCTTAATTTTTTTTTTAGCAGTTTGCCTTTCATAGTATCAAATCTTATACATGGCTTGCACCATGAAATGTGCATTGAAACTGAATGATGTTCTTTTTATAAGTGCCACAGATTCTGTGTTTCTTTGAGCTATAACAGGCTGGTATGGAGACAAATAAAACAACTATCATGGAATATGAATAGCTGGAAAACAATAGTGCTAAATAAATTCTTGGTATACACATATGGCATTTTGAAAATGTTACTCTCATGACTCTAAAAGATTGTGGTCATGTAGATATTAAATTATGTTACAAATGTTATTTAAATATACATTAAATCTCTGTTGTGCATTTCTGAAATTAGAACAGTGTGGGAATAATAATGGCAAAAGGTCTAACTAATTTTTCTCTGAAACATGTGAGGTATGCCATTGCGTTAACTCTACTGGGAGAACTTTAGATTGAAGGTATAAAGGTCTGTGATTACATTCCAGGTTCATGCCACAACTCATTTTACTTCAGGAATTTTGTAGCAATGAACTGTGACCAAAAAAGAATGGGAGAAAAAAAGACTAGTGTGTAAGTACTGCAGTGAAGCATTCAACAGAAATGTGCACTTGAAGTTTTTCTCACAGTACCATAAATGTAATTTGGAACAGATTCCGTCTATGGGTATGTTTACTGATTGTAAGTATGTAAAAAGGTATTTGCATGTCAATGGAAACATAATATTTTTATTAGATGAGTATATAATAGATCCTGTTGTATATCTCATATACAGTTTTTGATGAGAACCAGAATTATGACCTTTTGAGCGTCTGGAGCTGTGGTATTAGTGAACTCCTCCAAAACTTCAAGTTGTGCCAGACCTTGTCAATATGCACAGAATTACAGTCCTTAAGGAGCATTTATTAGAAGAAAATAAGTTACTAACTCAAGCTGGTCTATAGACAGCTTAAGTCCCAGCTTTGTCTGTCTTGTTTTCATGGGCCACACTTTATCTGGAACTCAGCAGGGCATATAGAAATATTTAATGGCTGTGTATGGAAGATATTACAGGCTTAATGCCTTCCAGGGACACAGAGGAAAATGCATGATGACCAAATCTTGCTATACTTTTGAAAAGTATTGCTTGTTAAAACTACTTAGTCTCTCTCAGTTCTTCTCCCAAAACCCTTCTCTGATGGTTTTTTCTGATTTATATAGAGTCTGTCCCAAATCTCCATTAAAGACGGAGACTGATAATTGATTAGTTCATTATTCACCATGGGATACCATTCAACAAGTTATCCCAGGACACTTTACAAGGTAAAACCAAGAGAAACCTGACTTGAAGTGATGTTTGAGTATTTAGTTCTATTCCCAGTAACTACTTGTTTCCTGTCTTTGATTATCATTTCCTTGCTCCCATCATCCTCCCATTCTTCCAACAGGATCAAAGCCAGCAGCAACCTATTCTCTTTCTTTTTATCCAGGTCTAGGAGCTGCAATGCTAAATTTTCACTCCCCAAGTCACTAATCAACACTCTCTCTCTGACTACTGTCTATGATTCATTTTATTGCCTCAGTCATAACTCAGTTCTTGGCTCCTTTTTGTTTAATTCTTTGCGGAAAAACAGCTGGTATAGGGTGTGGTTGGGGGGGGCAGGAGCAGAAAAGGATGAGACACAGCTGTTGGCTGAGGTTCAACATCCATAAAAGCTGCTTCTAATAACTCGAAGACTAAAGTGCTCCTTTATAATCTTCTCATTATTCTTTCTCAGGTAGGAAAGTGGTCACAGTTACTTCAAATCACAGTGAAATAAAAAAGGAGGACCCTTGGGATGAGGGTACAACCTTTACCACCTATTACTTCAGTACAGCATAAGGCTATCCAATCATGAGAGCTTGGAACTTCTTTATACAAAAGCTTCCATGTTGTACAATGGAAAGCAGAAGGCTACAGTTCGAGGAGAAAGATAACTCCTCAGATGCTAGAGTGTTCACTAACAGAAACAAAGCATACAAAATCATTCTCAATTTCCTCCCTTGATCCTTTATTTAAAAAATAGACTTGTTTGACTTCAACACTAAAATCTGCCACAGAAATGCTTTTTCAACTTATTTATAAACTGAGAATTGTCACTGTATTACTAAGGTAAGCAAAGACATAAAATGCATAGTTCCTACCTGTCAAAAACTGCACAGCCTTTAAATCTGAAGGAATATTTCTTCATTGCATTTTCAAAACATTTTTTCTGAAAGTCTTTGTTGCAAGGAAATCAGTATTAGAATTGGAAACCAACCTGGCTTAAATATGTTAAACACGTGAACTTGAGCTCATTTTTCACTGGAATTAATGTTGAGCAGCATCATTTAAATGACCTTTATTGGGTACACAGTGTTGTACTCTTTTGACAAAGCCTTTCTATTTACATGGCTTACTTTAAATTAAGTAAGATGTCAGAATAAATAGAACAGGAAAGAAATGCTTTCTTATTTCCTTACATATATAAAACCTAGTCATGTTATTTATGTGTATCTGGTAAGGTATTCTGGGGAGATTGCATGGCTCTTATGAGATGTTCTTATTTTGAAAATTAATCTGCACAGAAAAGAATTCTAGAGTAAGTGAGGTGTAGTACTTGTTCTCTCTGCTCTAGTGATATTTTAACTGATTATAAAAAATGCTAGCTCTATTTAACCCTGTAGGTGTAAAATATCAAATAAATATTGGGGACCGGGTTGTGTCTGGGCCTCATGTTGGTAGGCAGTGGAACTAGGCAAGCTAAACTAAGCCTTTCTTCACCCTGCCTCTTTAACCACCTGTGTGTGTCAGACACAACTGCAGAAGCTGTGCTTCAGGGAAAAAGACTGTTTCCTCCATGCTTCTCAAGTGGTGCTCAGGAAGTCAGGCTACTGTGTCCCCATTGCATTCTAGTTATAGAGTGCTGGTAATACCACAGAAGGAGTCACTTGTTCCCTTTGAAGGTATATTGCAGCAAATGGGTTCCCCCTGTTGCACAGGTTAGTATGGCTTCATTCTATCCCTAACAGGAGTTTAATCTTCATAGCACATTCTACCTCCTGAATATTGAAAATATTGTGTTATTTATTTATAATCTGTGCATCAGCTAGAATACTTTGCAGAAGGATGTGAAGACTGTAACAGTGTAAATCAGGAGCGGGCAATTATTTTGACTGGAGGGCTGCTTAATGAGTTTTGGTGAGCAGTCAAGGGCTGTGAGGGTAACCTGCCCCTAGACAGGTGCCTCACCTCTTGGTCACCATCTTGGGACCAGAAGTTCCACACCTAACCCCTGACCTTTGCTAGAGGAAGTCCCTCTACTTGCCCTGGAAGTACTCCTTTTGGGAAGATAGGAAGTTCCCATCTTGGAACCGGAAAAGAACCAAATCATATATTAAAAATCAAACATCACTTATTTTAATTGTATTTAAAAAATACATTTTTGTCCTGATTTATGTGCATTTGCATCTTATATCTAGAGGCAGTTGCATCATAGTTCAAAATCCAGCCTTACGCTTGTATATTGTGTGTAGAGGATAAAATATGTGGTGGGATGTGAGTATAGTGGGTGACGTGTGTGAGGGATGGGTGTGGAGGGGTCATATTGCATAGTTCCCTGCACTCCTACTCCAGTCCCCAGCTGCAGGTGGTGGTAGTAGCACTCCCGCCTGAGTCCCCAGCCACACATCTAGCATGCAAGCCAGTTCCACTCGGGCCTAAAGCGCGCTGGTCCTGCGCTCCCACCCCAGTCCCCAGCTGCACATGGTGGCAGTGTGCGGAGCCAGCTTTAACTGGCTCCATAGCACACAGCTCCTACACTCCTGAAGCATGCAGGGCCAGCCCACCCTGGTTCCATAGCACGCAGCTCCCTGCACTCCCAGCCAATGGGAGTCCCTTGCCCTGGCCCGGTGGGACCCTTACCTGAATTCCCACTCTCGCAGGCAGGGAGGCTGGAATCAGCCACAGGCTGGCAGGGCAAAAGCTTCTGCCAGACAGAGGCTTCTTGTCTGTAGTGCCCCCTAGCTCAGGACTGGGACAGGTGGGGGAGTGTTGGTTAGCAACCAGAGCTGTGCCTCCTGCATGGAGGCGCTGGCTTGAAGAAGGGCAGCAAGGGTCAGCGCTTACAGAGGGGCCCCGTGGGCCAGATGGAATTGCCTGGCGGGCTGGATCCAGCCCATCAGCCATATTTTGCCTGCCCCTGGTATAAGTACACAACTTAACAAACAATTAATAGCAGATAGAAGCAGTGATTAAAAGCCACTGCAGCTGAACATTTACTAAGCATTTTCTTGTATGACTGCTGGCTTGAGATTGTCTTTGTTTTTGGTAGTAGATTTTGGTTGTGTGTTCTAATAGGTTTATGTGAATTTAAATTTAGTTTGAAGATGTGATTTAGTTTGTCATATGTCGGAGATTTTTCCCCCACTAACTGGTTTGAGTATCTTGTATAGTTTCTAGGGCCTGCTTCTGCTTCTTTTGTCATGAATCAGATCAGAATTGAGCTATCATGGTGTCAGTTATTTAAAATAAATGACAAAAGAATAGCTGTGATAACCAATTGCTGCAGTACTGTTGCCGGCACAAGGTGCCCGAGGGAGGCAACAATTGGGTTCATTGCCCGGTGTGCGTCGCGCCAATAAACACACTGGGGGGAGAAGTAGACAGAGTTTATCTGAGCTCAGGTAAAAGGCGCAGGGAGACTATTGTCTCAAATCCTGCGCCCCTAGCCCTGCAACAGTGTATATTTATACCCTGGTCACTTTCTGCAGTAGTTTTCCACTAGCTGGCCCCCCCCATCCCCCTTTCTCTCCTCCCTTCTCTCTCTGAGTAGTGTTCTTGCATTCCACAGATAACAGTTTTTAGGGAGTTTCAGCTTGCTTGCTACTCATCCTGTTTTCCAGTATTACAGGAGGTTACAAAAAGTTCAAAGAAAGGGTTACAAAGGTTCAGGGGGGCGGGGGGAGCCTGGCTTGCCTGGGCCTAGAGCAGAGGGGCTTCATCGACACTCGTGGTCTTCCATCCCTCTGAGTTACCTAGGGTTATGCCCAGTGACACCAACAGTACTAAACAAGCCCCCTCTGCAATTCTATGCTAATAAAAGGGGAAATTTACTAATATCCTTGACAAATTTGACAGGGAAAATAATCAGTCCTACTGTGTTATACATAGATTATCTCTTTGTCTGCTTGAAACCTATCAGTAAATTTATCAGGTAAATATAATTGGCTTGGATGTGTTTCATGCTTCTTACATTAGTGATTTAACTCTTCGTATGAGTTTACATTTCATTAGCTGTTACCTGCATAATTTATAATCTGTTTTTTAAGACAGATAATTTTACACATTGAGCCCAATCTGTCTTCCTTTTAAGTTAATGGGTGTTTTGCTACTGGAGGAAGGTCAAGGCTTATAATGCATAATTCTAATATGTGGATATAACTATCGACTAAAAGAGCAGCATATGCTATCTGCAGAATAATACAGCTATTTTGCAGGATTTCAGCTGCGTGGATTCAATTGTTGTGGAAAGGACTTACAAAATGTTTAATTACTCCTCTCTGAGAATGTTCTGGCTCTTCTTGCAGTGCTGTGTACTAATGCCCTGCAGTGGTCATTTAAAATAAAAAATATGGTGTCCTTTAATACAGTGGTTTTCAACCAGGGGGGATGCAAGCAGGTTTCAAGAAGTCCACCCAGGCTGGCCCAGTGTGGGGAGGAGCTGCCTTGGCCTCCCAGGGCAGAGGTGAGTCCTGAGGAGGGGGTGGGGGCAGGCCCGCCCCGCCCCGCCCCACTTGGCCCTACAGCCTCCATCTTGCAAGTGGCGCTGCGAGCGGGAGGGCAAGGCTCTGTGCTGCTGCTGCTGCTCAGGTGAGTGAGGCCCCAGGGCTCCCCCCCACCGAGCCCCACCTGCTGCACATTGGGCCATATGAGCACGGCTGAGGAGCTGGGCAGTTGTGGTAGTGGGCCCACAACAACAGGTGGACCATGGAGTTTTTATAGCATGCTAGAAGGGGCCTCAGGAAGAACAAGGTTGAGAAACTCTGCTTTAAAACACCTACTTTTGGTGTTTATTTTGTGCACCACAGTGAGTTTGCATTATAGTAATATAAAATTATACACATTACAGAGTATGAAAATAAAATTTGAACTAGCAAGCAAAACAAAGAGAACATTCAGAGTTAAAGATAATATATAGTCTTGTTGAGTAGCTGATGTGCATTGATTGTGTGTATTTTGGAGGAGGAGATATGATGAAACCCTTCTGGACTGACAGGAACCTTTCTGCAAATTGCAAATATGCCAACTCTTTTCTGTTCCAAAATGTGATGTTATTGAAATTGTTTATTGATGTTATTTGAATGTTTTGCAAATTATTTGAAAAATATATCTATTCATGTTAGCTTTTGATGAATACATAAATACACTGTGACTTCAAAAAGGGACAGGGATAGGCCAAGAAGCTACAAAACTTGGCAAATTTAACTGGGTCTTTGAAGGTGTCCAGGCACTGTAGCTGGATTATAACTGCCATGAAATCAGCCCACTGACTGAAAAGGGGATTCATGGCAGTCATCACTTGACTATATTCTCAGATCTTGATATTTTAGTTAAAATTTGGGGGTGACATTTTAAAAGCTCTGTAAGTGAGTTAGCCACAAGCCCCACCTTTTTAACAGTGGTTTTGGCTGAGAATAGATATTAAACTTAGGCTTTCCAAGTATCTTGAAAGTAGGACTTAAATTCATAAGTCATATACAGTACTGACCCTCTGAACATCTTTGATCCTAATTAGTAAATCCACAGACTAAAAAAATAATACTATTTTAATATTGTCCAGTTAAATCACTCAGTCTTTTTTCTGTGATTCTAAGATGGCCTGTAATGCTGAGTTATAAGCAACAGACTGGAAAGGAAAACAAAGAAAATGCTGAGTAAAAAATATAGCAAGAGAATATTTAAGCGTTGACAGAGTTTTAAAAAAATGCCACTGGACAGTCTGTTCAATTATTCATTTTGCCAGCCTGCTTGATAATTTATGCAATTTATAATGAAGAATCTTATGTTTTAAATCTCATTAAATGTCTATTAAATACAGCATTTCTTCATACTGAAGTAAAATTGTTTTTGCTTAATTTATAACCTGGTTTTCTTTTTTGTAGCAATTTTTCTGTGAGGATTAGATCAATTATTACATTGTTCACATAGTACGTTTCCTAAAGAACATTTAATCCTGTTTTAATAAGTTTTTTTTGCTTGGCAATACAAGGTTGGCTTGAACCAAGAAACCTCTTCTGGAGTTTTAATGTCTCCTTAAATCAGCTCAGAACAGAGATGACTTACAGAGAAGACTCTACCAGTTTTTTAAGCCTTCCAAAAAAGCAGAACACACAAGTTTAATACATCAGGTTAGGCATGCAGAAGTTGTTGTTTGTGAATGCATTTATCTGTTTAAACAACCTGAACAGATGGGGCTAGAATTTTTTTATATACACATTTAGAGGCTCCTTTTTAAACTATTCATGTGGTCCCCAGTTTTACAGGGTGATTCAGGAGACAAATGCTAGCATTCACCCAGAGCCTCATTTATCAATATGGACCATACAAAAACCTTTGCAAGTCTTTAAATCAACACTAGATCAATATTTTAAATGGCTGATTTCAGTCACAGGTGTTGGGCTAGATACCTGGTAATAAGTAGGGCCATCATTCTATATAGAGGATATCTGACTAGATATTAAAATCTGTTGTTTTGAATCAGGCTCTGCAATGACATAAGTGTCAGCCCATTCAATTCAGCTGGTAAAATTGTGCTTCCTGTAGCATAACTAGTAGTGATCGAGTTGGTCATGAGCCCCAAGTACTGAGTTAAAGGGACAGGACAGCACTTGGGGAGAGGTTGAGGTGGCACTACTGTTAGAGGAGGTGCCACCAAATTCAGTGTTGATGTGTTCAGGTGGCAACAGGATTCAGCAGCACTTCCTCTTGCTCCTGTGGCATCTCCCATAGGGTAGAGCACTGTGTTTTGTGTAAATCTTATGAGTTATGCCTCTGTACACTTTTGTATGCTTTGTCAAAGATCAGAATAATTAGGTACAAGACTGAAAAGAAAATTAAGACAAATACCACTGATAGAAACAGTGGCATCATGCCTTATAAAAATATAAGGCAAGGACATTGTACTTTATTTAAGAGAGTATGTGTGTGTTTGTATTTGTGTATATACATTTCTTTGGATAGTGAATATATACTATAGGAAAAGATGCTTTTATTTTTGAATGCTGTACATATTTCTCTCTTTTTAAAATTTTACTGGAGGTGGCACACACTACAAGCATATTGATACAAATTTCACTATAAGTTGGCATAAATTATGGTCTTCCCTGGGTATAAAATGCATAGTATTCTTAAAATAATCCATGTAACAGACCGGCAGATTTGATTATTTTCTTTGGGTTTTTTTATGTGTTTGAATGCATGACTACTTCACAAGGTTAGCACGAAATTGTCAATCCGATTTTAAATTTTACCCAGTCTCCTAGCTATTGTATATGACTTCTATGTGTATAGATATTTTCTGTAGTTGATGGAGGAAATTCACATTTATCATCCAACACAGCAAACAAGCTGAGGAGAAGAGGGATGAAGTACTACTTCTGAGTATTGGCCAGAAAGAGGTCAGTAGGGAATTTTTTGGTAAATCTTTTTTATTGTAACTTTTAAGTGGTAAGAGCTGGATTGGAGAGTGCTGGATAAAAGAAACTCCAGAAAGGTAGCTGTAGAGTGTGTACTGAACATGCTTAGAGAGGGCAGGGAGATAAGAGCTGGGATGTAATTGGAGAGGCAGTTGGATGAGTCCTGCCATTCAATGATGGGATTTTATAAAGATGTGAGATTAAAGTGGACAAAATGTTTTCATCATTAGTCTAAGGCATGCACCCAAAAATATTGTCCCATGTTTTTTCTGTGGCTGATGCCTTTTTGCAGAATGTGAAAGAGAGGGTTGTCTTGTTGTAGGATTTTTCTGTTTAAGGATTTACTGGTGTTGTTTCTTAGACTATTTATTACATTTATAAAATTCATGGTCCACTTGTTCAAAGCATGGAAATTTTTTATTATTTAGAAAGTATGAATCTCATGCATAAGTTGTACGTTACTGAAAAAGAACTGTGTCTTATCTGTAAAGAGCCACCACAGTTAGTTTAAAAGATTCCAATTTAATACATTATATTGCTATGGTTTCATTCTATGAGATTCAGAAGACTTCAGCGTTCTCAAGTTCAGGTAGGTGGGGCCTGCAGTGGGTGGGTGCTAAGCAGCTGTGGGAGGCAGCTGAGAGGAGCCAAGGAGGGTCAGCCCCCTCCCCCCAGCTCCTACTTGGCCGATCTGCCCAGGGAGCCACGCAATGAGTCCTGCCAGCATGTGTGACAGTGAGGGACTAGGGGAAGGGGTGGGCACTTACCTGCCCCCTTCTCCAGCAGGACAGGGACAGAGGCAGTGATCTGTTGGGAAGAGATGGCCTCTATCTCACCCCAACGGGAAAGAAGCTTTTTTACCTGATTTGGTTGACCTGCTTGACAGAGCTTTAAACCAGTGTTTCCCAACTGGTGTACCATCAGTCAGCTGGATGGCATTTTGGGCTGGAGCCATGCCCCTGCCTACTGTGGACGCATACTGTGGACCATACTGTGGACGCAGACAGATGGGGAGCATGGCTCCAGCCAGGCAGAGAGCATGGCTCCAGCCCCAAATGCCGTCCAGCTGACTGTGTACCACCCCTCCCCATTGGCGTCCAGGTGCCCCCCCCACCGTCAGTGTCTGGCTGGCTGTGCACCACCCTCTCCCCCCACCCTTGCTCCACACCCAGTGTGCCGCGGTGGTTTTTTATTTAAGTAAGTGTGCCGTAGGGTGAAAAAGGTTGGGAAATGCTGCTTTAAACTAAAATTGGGGGATGGATGGACCAGGAAGCAAGTCCAGGAAGTGACAAACACATAATCAGCAGGTCAGTAAATACAGCTGAGCTTACTCCTACCCCTGCCTAAGGATGGGACTCTCCCAAATACACAAAGAAGCATGGGGCTTCTGTTGGCAGGCTTAGCTGCCTTTACACAAATGCCAGGAGCATGGGGAGCAAACAGGAAGAACTGACCCTTCTGCTAAGCAATAACAAATATGATCTCATAGGGATAATGGAGACCTGGTGGGACTCTACCTATGACTGGACCACAGGTATAGATGGATGTACGTTGTACCGGAGGAACCATGTTGGGAGGATGGATGTGAGAGTGTAACTATGTCAAGGAGGAGTACGCTTCCCTGCTAGTTGATTTTGGTACCAAGGAGGGCAACTCAAAACCCTCTGGGTTAGAATACAAGGAGAACGTGGTGAAGGGGGTATTACTGTGGGAGTCTATTACAGACCTAACCAGGAGGAAGAGCTCAACCACAAATTCTCTAGGAAACTAACAGAGGCTGTACGCTCTCGGTGCATGGGTGATTTGAGCCACCCTGACATCCCATGGGAAGAGCATTCAGCTAAATCTGAGTGGTCATGCAGTTTCCTCACCTACAATGACAAGCTCTATCTGACTCAAGAAGTCCACGGGTTGAGAAAGGGTGAGGTGGTGCTAGATCTGGTTCTGGCCAAAAGGGATGATCTAGTGAGTGACCTGAGGAAGCTTGGTGACAATGATCACAAGTTGATCACTGTCTCTATCCATTGCAAAGCTGGCAAATCAGTCAGCAACGCTGAAATCCTCAACTTTAGAAAAGCTGACTTTCATAAGCTCAGGAGGTTGGTTGTCAAGGTCCTAAAAGATCATGATTTGACAGGGAAGGGAGCCTAAGATGAGTGGTCGCTCCTTAAGGATGCAATCCTAAAAGCACAAGGGAAGTCCATTCTGGTCCATAGGAAAGGTAGTAAAAGGGCTGGGAGACCCCCTTGGCTTAGTAGGGAACTCATGGACCTCCTGAATTTTAAAAGAGAAGCTTATAAGGGTTGGAAGGTGGGAAATACCTCTAAAGAGAACTACGCATCACTGGCCTGCATCTGTAGTGAGCAGACCAGAAAAGCCAAGGCTAAAACCAGGCTCAAAGTGGCTATGGGAATCAAGGGCAATAAAAAGTCCTCCTTCAGATACGTGGGAAATAGAAAAAGGGCAACATCAGACACCTGCTGAATCAAATGGGGTAGCTGACGTCTGACACCCAGGAAAAAGCTAATCTCCTTAATAATTACTTTGCTTCAGTTTTTCATCACCCTGCCTGATAGAATGCAGGATTATGAGGGTACAGGTGATCACATACTTACATTTGTCAAAGACCTTAATGGGGGAGCACCTTGAGAGGCTGGACATGCATAAGTTAGCGGGCCATCATGAAATGCACTGGAGAGTGCTAAAAGAGTTGACTGATATCATTGTGCAACTAATGGCAAGGATATTTGAGAACTTGTGGCTCTCAGGAGAGGTTCCTGAAGATTGGAAGAGGACCAATGTGGTGCTTATCTTCAAGGAAGGAAGATCCAGGGAACTACAGGCTAATCAGTTTGACCTCAATCCCTGGAAAGATCATGGAAAAAATTATTAAAGAATCCATCAACAATAAGCTAACAGAAGGCATCATCCTGAGAGACAGCCAGCACAGCTTCATTACAAGTAGGTCATGCCTGACCACCTCATCTCCTTCTATGACCAGCTGGCATGTCACCTGGACAAGGGGAATAGAGGCTGATGTCATTTACTTGGATTTCAAAAAAGCCTCTGATTTGGTCTCCCATGATGTTCCCATGACAAAATTGGGAACTGCAGCCTCGACAACCTTATGGTCCAATGGCTGGGGAACTGGCTCTGTTCTCGGACCCAGAGAGTGACAGTCAATGGAACTGAGTCCATATGGCACATACTGACCAATGGCGTCCCTCAGCATTTGGTTCTCGGACCAGTACTCTTTAACATATTCATAAACTACTTGAATTCAGGTGTCAGAAGCAGACTGCCTAAGTTTGCAGATGACACCAAATTATGGGGAAGCGTGGTCACACTAGAGGATAGGCTGGGGATTCAAGCTGACTTGGACAGGTTCACAAAATGGGTGGATCAAAACCTGATGACTTTCAATGTAGAGAAATGCAAGGTGCTCCACCTCGGAAGAAAGAACCCACATCGTACTGATAGGCTCGGCAGTGCTACATTTGTTAGCACTATGATCGAAAGAGACTTGGGGGTCATGGCTGAATATAAGCCATCAATCCTATGCTGCAGCTGGCAAAGCAAATAAAACCCTGGCTTGCATCTACCAGTGCATCTCAAGCAAGACCCATCTTCCTGCTTTATTTGGCCTTGATGAGGCCACAGCTGGAGTACTGCATCCAGTTCTGGGCTCCACACTTTAGGAAGGGCATGGAGAAGCTTGAGAGATTCCAAAGGAGAGCCACGCACATAATCACAGGACAAGAGAGAGGCTGAGAGGCATGGGACTCTTCAGCTTGGAAAAGCGTAGGCTCAGGGGGGACCTGATGGCAGCCTATTTCAGGGGTGTGCATCAGGATCTGGGAGAACGTTTGTTCACCAAGGCACCCCAAGGGGAAGACAAGGTCCAACAGTCACAAACTGCTGGAAGACTGTTCTAGACTGGACATAAGGAAAAACGTTTTTACTATCCAAGTCTCTAGAGTCTAAAATAGACTCCCTCCAGAAATGGTGCAAGCACCTACTCTGGACACATTCAAAAAGCGTTTGCATGATTATCTTGCTGGGATCATCTGACCCCAGCTGACTTTAGGGCAGGGGGCTGGACCCAATGGTCTATCCCTAATGTCTATGAAATCTATGAACTTCAGTGTTCTCAGTGGTATTATGAGAGTCAGAAGACTTCAGTGTTCTCAGTATTTTAAAGTACCATAACAGAAGCAGCTGCGTATTTGTGACTAGACACAGAGCAGTGTTTCTGTCTGTGAGTAATATATGCCTTATTTCCTGCTTCCTCTTTGTGTATGGCTAAAGCAATATGATGTTATTTGTCAAACAAAAACTTGGTGAAGCATTGGGACAGGTTCCCCCTGCATCAGCAGTAAGATGTGGTGGGATCTAATGCGTGATCCAACAATCACACCTCCCTCCATGTACATGTGACATGGCAGGAGGCATGATTGTGTGAATTGCACGTTACACCCCATCATGCCTTTAAGTTCACATGTAGAGGGGTCCTAAGTTATCTTTCTGACGGATACGAATGCTGCTTTTAGCAAGCTGGAGATGAATGCAAGGGTATGGAGAAATCAAACTCTGAAAATCTTTTCTGTAACTCATTGGGAGAAATTCAGTTTTATTAAACTGCCGTAACTAATAAGGAGCAGCAGAAGAATTATGACAGATGCTGAGAGACCAAGAGACCCCTTGTAGCATGACATAAACACTTTTAGCTTCTTTCATTCCTTGGAGTCTCAGAAGAAGGGTGATTTCACCTAAAAGCTTTCTAAAACTTTTTTCCAACTACTCGGTCGGTCTAATAAAAGATATTACATCTATCCAAATAAATTTGCCTGCCTTGTCACATGATGTGAATCTGTTGACACAGTACATATGCCATTCTAAAATATACTGCTAAAGATAAGATGCTTTTTGAAAGAGAATTATTTTTGTGGTGGACCTGCCATTTTTGTGAAGCTACTGACGGGGTGAATATATGCACGCTTGTCTTTATAGTGCTAAAAGGGCATATATAGTATTAAAATTATAATGTGTACCCAAGGCCTTACGAGTACCTATTTATATAAGTCTTATCACCATGGAATTAGAGTACTTTGAAAGAAGATAAAACAAGGAGCTATTGGGAAAGGAGAAGGGGGGAGAAATCAAGAATTATGAGGGAAAAGAGAGGGGAATAAGATAAAAGGAAAAAATACAAAATGAAGGGAAAGAAGAGGCAACTAGAAGAAAAATGAAATTACTAAAAGGTCAAACTACATATAGATGGGCCACAAAAGTGAGGAGAAAGGGTAGAAGTGAATAGAAAGGAATTTGTCAACTGGCAAATTTTCACTGAGGCAGAACACTTTGCTCACATATCAAAGCCTTCAATTTCTCAGTTACATTGTTCTTATCCCTCTCTCTCATTTTTTTGGTACGTGTGCATGATCAGAAGGAGCAATCTGATGAAGCAATCCAGTGAAGGTCAACATGTTATAGGAATAACTTTGCCTATATAGCTAGTTATCCAATACAAAGTAAATATATTGATCTATTCACTACACTGAATGTAATTAGATAAAAGCTATACATTTTACATGAACTATTTTCCTTTTTCGTTTTTTCTAATAACAAACATTGCTGTCAGCTTTATGTGTAAATGGAAACTGACTTTCAGCTCACATAAAAGGTGACACTTCCATGGCTGCCAGTTGAGGTACAACAGTTTACACAGGTTAAGGATCTGGCCTAGGGACTTTGATAGATGTGGGCATGAAGAGGAACTGCACTGGGGGGGGAAAAAAAAGAGTAAACTTTACTTCCCAAGGAAGTAAATTAGCAATTAAAATTCCCCAGTGTGTTTCTGTGTGGTTTCCAACCCCTCTCCCCATGGCCCACGCCCCTGCCTTCCCTCTCTGACCCATCCCACAACCCTAGTTTTATTAGATATTTCTGTCTTGGTTAGAATTGAACCATTCTAGTTTAATATTTATGTAAATTGAGAAATCCTATGAGGTTAACAGGTGAATTCCACAGAGAAAAAAGCTTTCAATGTCACTTTTGTTTTGCCTTAGATAAAGGAAGAGAGTCATAGAAACAAATTTCATTGTTTAGTCAGTCAGCAAAATATAGGCTCTGAATGGTTCAGGCTGAACTATTTAGCCAGTCTGCAAGGAATATCAAGTAGTATATTAATCCAGTTTTGACAGCCTTGCTTTAGTAGAGATGAGTCTGAGTTTCCAATTTTTGTTCCACATTAAGTTCTGTTAATCTTCAAAGTTTAGGTGATTTTTAGAACTGAGTCTCATTATGGTCTCTTCTACAGAAAATGTCCACTTAATAATTTTGATGTGGGTCTGAACTTCAAATTTTTTTGAATTTGGATTCAGATTTAAAATCACTGGCTAGGTGAAGGTTAATGAATTTCTGTGAGTTCAGACACCCCCACTCTACCATCCCAGCAAGTAAGAAGGACCAAGTGTTCTTGAAATCTTAGGGCATTTTTACATTTGTTCTGACTCATTCTGGTTAGAATGCATCGGAGCAGACTTGGTACTGCAGAATGCTCCAGCGTGCTGCAGTACCTCATGCATTAAGCATCTTCCGTGTCAAAATGGCAACAGGGGTGCTTTAACTAAAGCTTGTTGAACAAGTTTTAGTTAAAGTGCCACCACTGCCATTTTTAAACATGGGATTCTAAATACACGAGACGCTGGCAGTTGGGCGTCCCGTTCCTCCCCTGGCTTGTACCCACCAGTGGTCTCACCTGCCACAACTTAAGCAGTAAGCTGACTAGGGACCATCTCATTGGAGGAATGGGCTCTCAGTTACTTGGTCCTTGTCTCCGTTACAGGCCCCTCCACTTCTGTTCACTTTTGCTCTAGCTGCGCCTATTAGTTCTGAGCCCACTCCTCAGGACTACAGGCTTCAGGTCTTAGCCAGCCCCTCTCAAACAAAAATACCCTGCCACAGGTATTACAACACCATAGGTAGCTTGCTTCAAGTCCCAACCAAAAATAAAACCAAAAAGCCTTGGAGCATACCTGCTTCCTTAGTGCGCTGCTGCCAGTCTCTCTAGCTAGGGTGTGTCTCCAGGTCACTCTTCTCTGGCTCTCCTTCAAGTCAGTCACCATCTCTGCAGGGAGCTCCTTCCCATTTGGACTCCTGCTGTTTCTCTCCCTCTGTGTCCAGAGTTGGGGCTTCATATAGTGGAAAAGGTATTAGTACAAGAAAACCGTCAACATCCCAGTTTCTCCAATAACAGGGAAGGGCCCGTTACAACATTGAAAATTAAATTAAAGACAAACAAAGGAACTCAATGGGAAACATGAAGCCTCTGATGTGTGTTAACCAGAATATTGAAGTCAGGCATCATCTCTGTTGTTGCAGTGCTGAGCCCTGCTTCAGGGTAGTCATTGCTCATGAAAGATCTAAGATTTGATATGTAGATTTTCATTACAGAATATGTCTGCTCACATACATATGTTGATCCAAACAGCACAAGCATCTTCTGGGCATGAGCCTTGATCTTTGGAAACCTTTGTTCATTGAGAAAAGCATAAAAGCTAGGAAGTGGCACTGATGTGAATTGCTCTGCAAGCAGTGCATCACACTGCAGGTCAATAAGCTCAAGTTGGAGGTCACATGGAGAACTGTCAACATGCAATGTGAAAGGGAGACAAAAGACAGGTTTCATAGTAGGGTCAGGAGGGACCTGAACAGATAATCTAGCCTGACTCCCTGCCACAGGCAGGAATGAATGCTGGGTTCACAACACCCCAGACAGGTGATCATCCAACCTCCTTTTGAACTTGCCCAAGGTAGGGGCGGGGACCACTTCCCTAGGAAGTTGATTCCAGATTTTGGCCACCCTAATTGTAAAAAATTGCCTCCTGGTCTCTAACCTAAACCTGTTTTCTAACCTAAACCTGTTTTCCATCAGCTTATTACCATTGTTCCTTGTCACCTCAGGTGGTGCTGGGGAGAAAAGGGCTCTACCTATTTGCTGTTGATCTCCCCTGATAAGTTTGTAGGCAGCCTTTTTTTATCATTTGAAAATCCTTGAATTGTGAGAAAATTTAGCATGCAAGTCCATTGGTAACAATGTGTATTTTTTTAGATTTTGATCACAAACAGTAATCTGCCACCATGTAGAAAAATGGCCAAAATCTTTGTTTCCTATCTTCCTGATGGGAGAAAAGGAGTGACTTCATTATATATGACTTGATGCTGGAATATAGTTCATGAGCAAAAAGCCCCTTACCTTACAGTTGTGAATTCATATCGTTCAAATAGCCCATGATATCAATGGCAAATGCAAAATCAGAGAGCCAATCCACATTGTTCAACTGTGGGAAATCCAAATCTTTTCCTTTTATGTTAAAAAATAAACCAATCTTGACTCTCGGTTCCCACACTCATTTCAAAACATTACCTAAACTAAGCCATCTTGCACTGATATGAAACAGAACATCTGTGTGCTCAGATTCAGATTCCTAAAGCAGAATTAGAAATTGCCTGTGGTTTTAATCCTTTTGCTCAAATTTAATTGTCCCTTTTTGTAACTGTGTCCACAACAGTGCTTAGTTTTAGAACACTTCTACAGAAGACCTCTTGATGAATAATCCAGTGAAGAAAAATAATTTTCTGTTCTGAATTTGTTTCTTTGACTTGGTCTTGAATTCTTTTCAGCAATCCAACCTGTTTGCCTGTCAGGTTTGGGCTTCCATTGGTGGTCACACTCTCAAATTTTTTCCAGTACATTCCTAATTTTGACACACATTGATTTACTGCCTCCAATAAATCTTTTGGAGTTGTTGTGTCTTTCATTGACTGCTTCAATGCCTATTCTTTTGCGAGTTCAAAATTTTCAGTGATTGATTCCTCAAATGGAAATCAAAAACTGGGCTGTGTCTTTGACATCACAACTGTCACTGGGTGTCAATGCAAAATATGAGAAATCATTTACCTTACTTTTCAACTGTTGGTGCAGGTTCTCGGAGATATCTTCAACACATCTCATAATAGTCTGCCTGGACAAGCTAACATTCTCAAACTGCTTTTTCTTGTCTGGGCATAAAATTGCAGCAGACTCGACCATACATTCCTTTACAAATTCTTCAGAGAATGGTTTGCTCTTGATGATTTTGTGTGCAATCACATAACTCTTCTTATAATTCCATTCTGTGCTGCCAATGCTGTTGTAAAAAAAAACTTTGCTCTTTCTGCATTCCAGCAACCATCTCCTCAGCTTTCTTTGCTTTTTCTGGGGCAGATAATTTCTCATATTTGGATACATGCTTGGTCTCAAAATGCTGATTCAAATTGTATTCTTTGAATAGTTCCACACTTTCTTTGCAAAGTAAGCACACAGCTTTTCCACCCACATCAGCAACAAAAAATTTTAGAGGTCCATTCTTTATTGAATATTTGGCACTTAGCATCTGCTTTCCTCTTCTTTGATGTGCTATATCCAAATTGTTATTCTTCTGTGTAGTGGTGATATTAGGGATGTAAATATCATTAAAAAAGTTCCATTTAAACTTTTCTAATTATGGCATGTCTCAGGGCATTCCCCTTGCCCTGGCCTCTGTTCTTACCAGTCATGTAAGTGTCCTTGCTGTAACAGCCACTCAGGTGTTCGGGGGAACTTGGCCAGGTAGCAAGGTAGGGCCTGCAATCCAGCATGTAACAACAGGCTTGGAAGTCACAGGCAGCATGCCACCAGGGATATGTGGGCCAGTAACTACAGCAGGAGCACTGGGCCTCCCATGAGGACACAACATGGCTGTGGCCCATGTACCTACCAGTGCCCAGCCCACCCTGCATCACCCATGGCTCCGATGACAAGCAGTTCCCAACTGCAAGCCCAGGACCTGCACAGCAAGGAGCCAGACCTGCCCATTCTATCCTGGCTGCAGCAAGTGATTGCAGGGTACAAAGCAAGGAGCCAGCCTGGCAGCACCTGGTTCCTGGCTGCAAGGCTGGGATCTGCATGGCAAGGCCCGTCCTACATAGTGCAGCAGGAGCCGGCTCTGCTTCCCCCCCACCCGATGTGGTAGGACCCGGGCCATCCCGTCCTGCCCCGTACAACATGGCAGAAAACGGCACAGCCCTCCCCTCGCCCATTCCTCTCACCAGCACGACATGACCTGACCCAGCCCAGTCCATCCTGTCCTGTTCCACGCAGATGGCAGGAGCCAGCTCAGCCCATACCATCCCCTCAGGACAGCAGGACCCATCCCATCCCGTCCTGCCCCTCCCATGTGGCACAACCTGGCTTGGGCTCAGGTCAGGTTGGGGTTGGAGTTGGCTGCGTCACAACCAGACCCTGAGCTACTTGTTGCTGTAGCTGGCACTTTTTGTAGCTGATGGCTGGTGCCCCCGACCACCTTGTTGGCTTTCAGACAGGCAGCCACCATTATCTAAATTTTGGCAGGGCCCTGTGGGCTGAATGTGGCCGCCCCTGCCATAGAGCTTGAGAGTCAATACAAAGGGATACAATGTCTTCAAGAATTTCCTTAAAAACCTGGAATTGCAGGATTAACTTTTTGTCATAATGAAGTTGTACAGGTAACCCCTGCTTAGCACTTGTATTGGTTCTGGAAGAACCGAGTGCTAAGTGAAACAGCATTAAGCAAAACCCATTTTCCCATAGGGTTTAATGTAAATAAATATAATTGGTTCCTGTGCTCCTGCCAGCCCTGGCCCTGCTGCTCCCAGGAAGACACTGGTGGGCTCTTCCAGAGAAGGCATCGGCTTCTCCCGGCCTCATTATTCCATCGCTGTGATGGCTCCTGCCAGCCTGCACTTGCTAGCCACCAGCACACCTGTGCGCTGCCCCAGCTGCCTTGCCTGTGAGGCCTGAGTTGGGGACCTGCCTACCCAGCAATTAATGGTGGAAAGGCAGGGATTAATGGTGAGCAGCGGGGCTCCAATGGGTGAGTGTGTGACTGGAGAAGAATGGGTTCTGGGCTGCAGCCCAGGCACGGGGGCTCTGCAGGCTTGGCTCCACTGTGGCCTGGGGCGGGGGACACTTCTGCTGGCCCTGGCCTTGGGCCCCGTATTTCTGCCGCCCTCTTTGCCCTGGGCACCAGCCCCGGGACCTTCACTTACAACCCCTGCTGCCCCTTCTCGCTGCCACCGCCGCTCCTCCCTGCCTGCTGGCTGCTCCAGCACCACACACCAGAGTGGACTCCAGGCTCCTGCCACCCCGCCCTGGGCCCTACTGGCCCAGGCTCCATGCTTACGCTGCCAGGTCCCCCATCAGCCCTTCTTACCACCGCTTCTCCCTGCCCACTTCAGCACCACGTGCCGAAGCAGACCATGGGCTCCTGTCACGCCATCCTGGGCCCCACTGGCTGCTACTCACCGTTTCACTCGATGCCACTACTTCACCCCACCCCCTGCACTGAGCATTAAAATGAAACCGGTGCGCGCTAAGTGAAACCAAGTAGGTATTTTTAATGAGCGCTATAGTGAAACAGTAGTAAGCAAAACTGCGTTAAGCAGGGGTTGCCTGTATTTAAAAAAAGACCCCTACACTTTTACATTAGCTCATAAAAATGCAATTTCAGAAATGTCAAAGAACCCCATACTAACAAGGAAAGAGATCTGTATTTTATATTTGAAACACTTCACATTCATTTTTTTTCAAACTTAAGTTTAATTGTGTTTGACCCCAATCAAAGGCACTTACAAAGTTCAGTCCCCTTTGTAAATGCCAAATATTTCCATAGACCCTAGATTCTGCTCTCTGAAAAGCCCTTTTAGAACTCTGAGGATTGCATTTTTCTTCCCTGATTTTTTTTTTATCATCATTTGAAAAAGGGTGATTTCTTTCTTGTCTTTAGTACGTAGCAAAAATCAATATATCGCTTGCTGGATTTACTAATTTTACCCCTCTTATATTTAGTATCTTGTTTTCATTCCATTACTTCCTTATTTTTACTTGTATAAAAAGAGAAAAATCTAGAAAAAAATCTCTCTTTCCAGAGTTCAGTCAGATCCAGGGATTGACATAGTTCTCTGACAGTAAACTTACCTGGTGGATACCCGTGGTAGAAGATTTTACAGTAATTTAGGCCCCCTTCCTGCAGAGACTCATAGGTCTTGTTGCACAGGACACTCAGCACATTTTATTTAAATCATAGTAAGCATTACCATGCCATATTATAAGTTAGAGCTTGTTTTAAACAGTCACAAGGTAATGCTTATTAAGATCTCACCCCACTTTGGGCAGGCCTGGAGCTGGCTGTGGCACCCTCTTCCTCCTCTTACCCCTCCCCAACACTGACACTGCAGCTCACACATGCCTGGAACCTGCACCCTCCCTACTGTATCCAGCATTGCCCAGCCCAGGAGCGCCTGTCCATGGTATGCTAGAACAAGTCGGGTCTCTACCACTGGTGGCATGTGGAAGGAGGCACAGGGAGCCGAGCCTGCTGCTGCTGCATCCATGAATTCTTATCTGCCCTTCCTATGTATACTGTATGGAATTTTCATCAAGCTACACAGATAAAAATCTCCGTACATCCTCTGCTGTGCTCTTTGAAAGAAGTAATATCGCTCCCTGCTCAGTGTGCCTAAATGGCTTGTTTTCTCTCTGTTTTGTTATGGAGGTTCTGCCAAGTGGCTGTCTTGTTTAGCAACATTTGACTTTTATGCCCTCACGCATAAGTGCTTCAAAAGCATAGGTAATGAGTATTCTGGAGTCAGCTAGAACAGTGAGCTCAAAGAAGTGTCAAAATGCCAATTATCCTAGGTTTTTACCAGCCTTTTTTTAAATGTAAAGTGTAATTATTTTTGGAAAAGGAACAGAAAACTCTGATTATCCTTTTTACAAAAGAACCCTGTGGAAATAACAGGCCTGATATTTTAACAGAGCATTAGGCTGTGTCCAGATGTGCATGGACGTTTGGTTCTCTGGGGATGACTAGTGGTGGCAGACCTTGTGCTGCCGCTAGCTGTCACTGGGGAGCACCTGTGCCACGTCCCCTTCGGCACTTAGCAAGTTACCCCAGGTCCGGTAGGGGAAGCTGAGACCAGCATTGAACTGGCCCCAGCAGCCTTACCTGGGGTCTTGGGGGGCCTCCCAGGGCTGCAGCAGTGACGATCCTGCCACACAGAGCCTGGCCTACAGTAAAACACAGCTCCAGCTGGCCAGGCTCCAGCTTTGGGTGGTGCATGCTGCTACCATAAAGCACCATTCCATTTTTTTTTCCACCAGTTTTTGGGGGGGTTTTGACCCCTGTATATCCAGGGATCAAAAAAAATCCCTCCACGCTGCTCCCTTGCAGCACAGTGAACAACAGGATGTGTGGTATGTGATGCCCCAGATGTGTTTGTGGCATTATATACCTCGCAGCTGTACACATCTGGACACAGCCTTAGACTCTAGCAAAAAGGCTTATTTAATTTTACTTTATAATCAGAAGTATAAGTACTTCTGCCAGTGCCCCTTGCCCCCCACCCATAGCCCCCTGCCCTTGCAGCCCCCAGCAGGAGGTGGCGGCTGCTGCAGTGGAGCAGAGCCTGGCTCCCCCCTGCTGCCTGCCTGCTGCAGACTCTGGTGGGGAGGCTGGCTCCTCACCATGATGTGTGCTCCTGTGGGGCAGGGGGGACCCATGTCCCCCTAGATCTATGTGTGGGGCGGGGGTCAGGCTGCATACTGCAGGCTGAAGTGGGGGGAGGGCTGTCTCCCCCTACCGCTGCCTGCCTGCTGCAGACTCGGACGGGGAAGCTGGCTCCCCACCACAGCTGTCACTCCCGAGAGGGCAGGGGGGACCTGTGCCCCCCAGATCTGTGCGCGGGGCAAGTGCACACTGCCCATTGCAGTCTTGGGCTCCCTACCATGCTGCCCTTCCCCAGGGCCTCTGCAGCCCAGCAGGCATGACCCAGCACAGCAGGAAGCAGCAGAGCCACATGGAGAACCTGACGGCACTACAAGCTCCACGCTGCCCTGTTGATGCGTTCCTTTTGCACATGGCTACAATGGGGATGGTGGTGCGGGGTTGCAGTCAAAGCTGCCATGCACACAGGGGGCATGTTGTCAGAGCAACACAGCTCGCAGCAACAAGCAGCTTCTCCATATTGCTGTGCTGTTCCCTGCTGAGCAGGGTCATGCCGGCTGGGCTGCAGAGGTCTCTGGGAAGGTCAGCAGAGCAGGGAGTCCGAGTTCTCAGTGGGCAGCCCGTGCCTACCTCTGCCCCACGTACAGATCTGGGGTCTGCAGGTCCCCCCTGTCCTCCAGAAGTGTGCGCAGTGGCCCCACGACTCTGCCTCCCAGACAAGCTTCCTGCAGCTCCATCCTGCTTCCTGCTGGGAACCTGCAGCCATACATTGTGGTCCTGGGCCCCAAACCCTACATACCACCCAGCTGGGCAGTAGCCCCAGCCCTGCCTAACTCCCTTCTTCCCTCCATATGGGGGCTCAATTCCACCCTCTTCACCCCCACTTACCTGCATGAGCTGCTCTCCCGGCTGCCTGCGGCTATGTGCATGCACATTCTCATGTCACTTAAGACTTTCATGAGGACTTTTGTCTGCTATGGCCCTCTCAAGTTGTTGGTCAGCTGGTCTATTATGGACTAGCCACTGCTATTTTCTTGAGGCACCATTTTTTTAATCAATTGAGTTTTCTTTTGTAGTGCAAAAAACCCTCCACACTTAAAAAACCCTTTTTGTGCTGCTGTGGTTAGAATTGTTATTAATTTGTTATAGTAGTTTTGGAGTGATATAGCTATGATGGTCCTGGAATGTGTGCTAGGAAAGTATATTTTGGGAGGTGTTTATCTTTCATTGAACCAACTGCACAGTTGGGAGACATTTTAGAGGAGCTTTCAAGCACAAAGTTTTTTTCATTAAGTTTGAGAAGGAGATGTGGGTCCATATTTGGGATGGCACCCTGTTAACCACTATATACAAAAATCCAACAGACTACATATTTACATCCACAAAATCAGCAGTCATCCCAAATACACTGAGAAAACTGTAATTTAAGTTAGACCGTTGGGTACCACCACATCTGCTCTGAGAAGAATACTTGCAATATCTACCTCACCATCCTGAAAACTGCCTTAATCCAGCAAGAACACTCCAGCAGAGAAAAAGGCTGTGTCTTTAAAAGATCCACCCAAATACCCTACATTAACCTAAACAAAAACCCTTGCTGACTGCACACTTCCTTGTCACATACCATCCCAACTGGAACCCATAAAAGGGGTCATCAGCTACAGTCTCTACTTGAAAAGGATCAGAAAATATTCTTCCTTCTACCCCACTCTTCTGTCTTTCAAACAACCCCTTAAGCTCACAAAACTCATCATCAGAAGTGAGCTCCCCACTTATCAACAGATACCTGATGGGGGAGAAACCTGGATTACCAAGACATGCAAAACTTGCCAAATCATGTCCCCTATCACCACATTAAACGCCACCTCCACCCCCAGTGATGAAATCATCAGAATAAATGATATTACATATGTCTGTCCCAAAATGTGGTATATCTCATCCCGCGCACCATATTTCCCTATGGAAAATGTGTAAGTGAAATTAGACAAAAACCTATTTAGACAAAAACCTGACTGCAGCAGTGGTCAGGGGCTCCAGGCACCCCCTTCCTCCAGCTTCCCTTTCCTGCGTCTGCCCCTGCCATGGGTAGAGGGCTACAGCAGAATGGCTCAGCCCTCAGTGCCAGAGAACCCACAGCCCAGGGTGCCTGAGCAGTGTAGTGCAGCAGGGGAGCTCATGGCTATGAGTGGGTTAGGGTTCTTGGGTCTGTGGTGCAGCAAGGGGTTGCACAGTGCAGTTGGGAGAAGCAATGTGGGGAGGGGACAGAGGACAGGCAGTACAATAGGGAGGTGCTGGGCACAACAGTTGGGGAGCATAGTACAGTAGGATGCATAGAGAGCAGCAGTGGAGGGAGCACAGTGCCATGGCGGGGTGGGGGTGTTTGGGCACACAGTGTAGTGCTTAGTGTCACAGGAGGTGTGTGGGGTGCAGCTGCAGGGGCACAGAGGTCAGCATGGGGGTTCATGTGGCCACCCAGTACCCGTGGCCCTTGCTGGTGCGACCCCTGAGGAGCTGGACAGCTCCTCTTTAGAAAGAATTGGGGCAGGAAAAAGGTAATGAATGGGGATGCATTAACGAAGGTAGGGTGCTTTTCACAGAACACAAAACAACCACTCCCTTTCTGACCTCATAGTTCTCATACTCAATGGAAATTTACAAAACACCTTCAAAAGATTAGCCTAGCAACAAACATTCACAAATTTATAGTTCTATGGGAAGAAGGAGGCAAGTTTTTAGATGGAAGAGAATGCTGGCAGTAGATTTAACATTTTTCCATCCCAGATATGACACATACTTTGTTGGAACAGTTGTTTCTCCAGTCCATCGTCCTGACAGCCACATATTCATGAACACTGGCAGTGCTAGCTGGAAAAATTTTTACTGCCTAGGAAAATGCAAGGACTGACATTGTTCCCAGTGTTGTGTAAGCTAGCAAGTGTGAAGAGACTCCTTGTACCTGTTCCTTGCCCCAGTACATCTCCGCAGGACAAGGTCCAATCAAATACATCATGTTCATCAAGCACTTTTGATGGCTGGCTTTTGTCTGTGAAGATAGTAAAATCACCCACCAGAGCTAATTGTTGGAATACATCCCAGAGTTGCAAGGGAAGGAGGAAATCCTTCTTAATACTGGAGAACACAGATTAATCTTGACTGAGTGACCTCTTTTACAGCAATCTAAATTTAGGATTGCAACTTTAAGCTCGGTAGAAAGTTGCACACATTTGAGTTCAATTTCTGCGTACCTCATGGAGGAAATTCTGAATAGTTTAAGTAAAACCAGAATCTCTCCTAACATTGTATTGTTTTTGTAGTAGTATAGGGTAATTTTCAAGTTAGTGAAATATGGATTGGTTTTGAATATTGGAATCAATGTCCTCGTGCTCTCTAATCTGGTTGTTCAGAATGCATTTCCTTGCAATTGTCAGCAATATTTGCAGGTTTTTAAGGAGTAATTTTCTTTTAGTTCAGTGCTGTTGTCATCTAGGGCAAAGTTTCTCAACCTGTGGTACGCATACCCCTGTGGGTATACCTGAGACAGGCAGGTGGTACATGGGTACCTCAACACTCTCTCTCTCTCTCTCTCTTTTCCTCTCTCACCCTCTTTTCCTCCCAAAACTATGTCAAAAAATTAAATTCCCCAGTAATAATCAGTGTGCCGTGCTTTGCGTGGCACTGGGTTCAGCCCTCCAAGCTTTGGGCAACATCACCTCTAGCCCAGGTACATACATGAGTTATGCACCCCTAGTGTAAAATGTGGCAACCCTATCCACACCAGATCAGACATCTGTCATATTACGGCCTTATATACACAGCCCTTCTTCCAACATATAGCACACATTCGTCTGTAAATATAAAATCCCTATGAAAATTGAGTGTTGGAGTACTTATTAAAATTTTCAGAAGTTAGGGGGCACTTGCTACTTAAAAGGTTGAGAAACCCTGATCTAGTATGTGGGGCAGTCCTAGAGAGACCTGTGTCAGCAGACAAGTATTTTCTCAAGAACTCAGACTGTCACGACTGAATCTTAGCACAATCCTGCAATATCATATTGCTAAATTGTCTCAGGCATTTGATGTCTGCTACCTAGAGACACCTACTTATTTTTAATTCATGTCTTGCAAGTGCATGTACAGAGTGATAGTAAGCCTGTGATAAGCCTAATAAGGGATCCAGCACTGCTCAGAAAATATTAATTCTGTTTTTCCACGTGGTATATTGCCCCATCTATCTTATGTAGCAGGCCTCCTGCTTAAGCACAAAATGAAGAAGAAAAGTACTTCGTAAGTTTTTAGAAGAGAGGGATGAAATTTTAAACTAGTATTGATTTTTAAGTGTGCATCTAAAAGAGAAGCTACTTTTCATTTTTTAACTAATCTAATTGATTTTGATGTGATACTTCCAGGTTGGAGACTTGTTTTTTTGTATGGGGTATCTTTTTTTGCTATGCTAGTTATTTATTAGAAGAAGTGTATTGACTTTTTTTCCAAGAAGCAAGCAATCCTTTATTTATTTCATTCATTGAAGTGTATTCTTACGGGAAATACCAGTTTAGCTCCAGTTGTTGCGTGTGCATTATTTTTTGTCACTTTGGAAGAAAATCTTTAAGAACACCTTTTTTTTTTTTAATCTGTCAAATGATCCAAAAGAGAATGCAACTGGAAAATTTTGTTTCTATAAGGATCCAGTCTGGAAAAATCCCAGTTTTTCAAATTTCTGCGCACCTAACACATACTTTCTTGTTCTGTTGTCATCATATCAGGAGAAGTTATGATTCTTTATCTTTCCCTTGCACAGAGTTATTCAGTTTTATTATTTTTCATTATTCATATTTATAGTGGTAGCATCCAAAAGAATGCTTGATACTATACAAATTCCTAGGTGGCTGAAGCATCTATACCATCTTTAGGTTTCTCTTACATTATACTTTCTTGCATAAACTTAAGGGCCCAATATGTAACCCTTTCATTGGTACTGTCTTATTCGGAAGACATGTTAAAATCAATCAAACAAGTCAGAAAAAGGCAGCAAAATTAGGGACTGTAGTAGGTTTGGAGGGTGTCATTGCTGATACTCCTACCTTTCTAGCTGAACCACTTTTTCTTTTCCTGGTGCTGGAAGTCCAGAACACTGCATGCTCAGTGACTCCCTCCATAGGTCACAGTGAAAAACAGTGGGGCAAAGTTGGGCTACCAGAGAAGCGTCACATGTCCTGTGCTGAGCCTGACCCAGCTATGCAGCTTTGAGGGTTGTGTTGTGGAAGTTCCACAACCAAAGGGAACTCCCCAGCAGAGGGAACCTTGCATCGCCTATTTATAACTTCATTTTGCTTGACCCCGAACCCCAGCTTTTCTTCTCTAATCTGTGACTTTGTGAGAATAACTTCTTTTTTTCTATATATGAATAGTTTCTTGGAACACTGAAATGAGCACTTGGAGAACCTGTAGATTATACTTTTTTAATTGATGTGATCAAGGATTTCCTAAATCCAGAAAGGTGTTGTCGGGGACCCACGGCTGGCGAGCCAAGCTCACAGTCTCGGTCACAGTTGGTTGGTCGAGTGGTGGCAAATTGGACATGAACAGGTGGGATTACTGGTGTGGAGCTCTGAGACACGGATAGGTAGCGGGTTTTAAACAGAAAGGATTTATTTGACTTACGCTTCTGAGGCATAGGTATCAGTGCTTTCTTCAGTTACAGTAAAACAATTAAACAACGGAAAACAACGAAGGGGTCTGTTGGCCCACGAGGTTCACAACGAGCCCTTGCTTTCTACCCCTGGTGCAAGCCCAGGGATAGGTGCGGCTGCCCACTGCTAGTCTCAGGACTGGTCAACAGCTCGTTAACGGGAAACACAAACGAACAGTAACAGAACTGTAACTCGTGGTGACGCCAGTCCATGGTGATGGACAATGAACGGATAGTTGGTGGAAGAAGCCGAGGTCGAAAATGGGGAGGTGATGCAGCGGAGACGTCAGGTTAGTGAGGGTGATCCGAGTCGTAATCGATGATGGAAGCCGAGGTCAGTCCAAGCCAGGTAAGTAGAAGCCGGGTTGTCAACAGAGTCCAAAAGGGTGATCCGAAATCGTGGTTGAAGGTCAGAACGAAGGTAGGTCGGAAGCCAGGAAATCAAAGTTGCAATGCACTAACAACGAGCGATACGAAATGCCGAGCGAGGGAAGAGATCAATAGGCCCAAAGCCTGACTGTGAGACAGTCCCTGGAATACCAGCCTCTGTCTCCAGCTAGCGTGATCTCCCCCCCGAGGGAGGGGCTCACTGAACTTTTATCAGAATTTAGTGGCCAGCCAATCAGAATGCTCTCCGCAGAGAAATTTCTGGTCAGATTATCTCATGTCAGGTTCTGACTGAGCATGCTCTCAGTCAGAAGCTGACACAGTCTGAGCATGCCTCTGTGGGGAAAGTAGGTCAGCAATGATTGACAGGCCCACAGGTCACCCAGGGGGCAAGACCTGGGTGAGCCTTGGAACTTTCCACTCACAGAGTTAAATGCGCATGTCAGTTTCAATCCTTCTGTGTTGGCAGCATATACTTAAAAATTTTCCATGACAGGTGTCAAACTACTACTGAATCTGAAGCAAAGTTACACAAGCGCATGAATGATTTTCTTTTGTTTTCAAGGTTTTGTACATTTTATGTTCTTAAAATATCTTACAGACCAGTAGTGAACAGTGGCAAATGGTGTCCTTCATTTCATGTGAATGGGTCACAAAGTAAACACAGAGCTAGAATGCTCATCACAGGTCAAAATAAAGCATAGTAAGTTTCTTCATATGGCTTTTGGATAAAGTCCAACTTGCCAAAGATTTTCTTTTCACCTACTCTCTAGGGAGCAGTCTGGGCAGTGAAGTTATATGTAAATTAAGTAAATAAATAAATAAAATATTCATCATGCTAAAGTTCCAAGGAGCATCTGACGCCCATTTTTAACTTTCACTCAAAACTTATATTTTATTTCTAAATTAACAAAATGTCCGTCTTTGCTTTGCGCATAGATCTTCAGGGAAAGAAGACCATTGGTGATCAGAAAAATATGACTAGAAAAAGGTAGACGGGGCTTTTTAAATGCAGCTATAGTGGTTGCTCTTGGAAGTCAGCATTTGCTTACAGTTAACAAATGGGTAGCCTTTTCTGTTGTAATGTTAGACCTATTCTGTTGTATTTTCCCCAAGGCTGATGAGGAACAAGATGATTTCACACATTGGTTCAATAAAAAAAACTGATTCAATAACAAAGTATTAAATTCTCATAATCACATTCAAACATCTCCCATTTTTTCTTAATATTTATCACTTGCCACTGTGCTGTTGTGTTGTTGCCACCAGTTATAGGCATGCTGCCTTTGGTTTAAACACTGCATTATCTAGTCCTGTCGCATGATATAATGGTTAACATGCTAACATGTTAGTTGTGCTTTGTCTACACTACCATTCCCAGCATTGCTAAGTGTTGTGCTTTACTGGTTGTAGCAACAATAGGAAGCTTTAAGAAAAAAATCTTTCTCTTTTTGAGAAGAGAAGCTGATGTAGAAAAGGAGCTGTATTTCATTAACCACCAGATAGTAGGGGTGTGCGAAGCAGGGAGTATTCAATTCAGATTTGGCCTGATTCAGGGGACGGTGATTCAATTAGCTAATTCAGATCACTGTTCCGATTCAATCCGGCCAAATCTGAAGATTTGATTCTGATTCGGAGAATCAGTGATTTGGCCTTAGACACAACTTCATATGTGTTTTCTACATACCTTGAGGTACCAGGTGCAGCTCATGAATGCTGAGATGGTAAGGTGGAAGGAGCATCCCATGGGAGCACGGGGGGGATCCAGTCCACTTCCAGGTCTGCCATGAAGCGCGTGGGGAACAACCCCAACACCCTCCCCTGGCTTGGCGATTAGCCTCAGGCGGACCCTGGGTATCCCCCCCACCCCAGACCCAGGAGGCACCAGTCACTGAGCTGGGGGGAGGGGCACTGCTGGAAGTACTTCTGGTCCACTTCCAGGTCTGCTGCTGAGCACGTGGGGGACCCCCCACCCCCATGCTCTCATGGGACACTTCATTTGCCCCACCATCTCAGCATTCACGAGCTGCGCCTGGTACCTTGAGGTCAGTAGAAAAAACATATAAACCTGTCTCTCTGGCTGCATCATTGAATCTCTCTGAATTGAATCAGAGGCTTCTGGTTTGATTTTGAGAGATTAATGTTTCTCCTGATTCGATTCAGATTTGGAGATTCGGCTGCTGATTGGGCCGAATCTCCTCTGAATCAAATCAGCGACCAAAGCTTCACACACCCTTACCAGACAGTGACTTAGTAAATATTGTGTTTTGGAATTCTGTCTTTATTTATAATCCCATTCTGAGTTACTTAGCTGTATGGGTGAAAGTCAAAGTAGAATCTAATCCAGTGTAGTTTTTTAGTGCTAGTTTCTTAGTTTCCTTGGCCCAAGGCATTTGTAAATAAGTGACTCCAGCCACAATTATGGGAAAGAGTGCTGCCACACTGGTAGGTACAGAATATATTGTAAACATAAAGTAAAACTATACATACTTTGACATTAGCAGATTCAGCAGAGGTCCATGTTAAATTCTCATGTGTGGTCTCATACTTACGTCTCCTTTCCTGTATTCGATAAACAGATAAGGTATAACTCCTTCAAAGATGCTTTTTACTTCATTAAGAAACAGGACACATGCTGCAAAATCCTCCAACATCCCTTTACATTTTAGTATATTAGGTATAAATCAGAGAACAGTTTGGCTCCCTAGGCTAAATTTGCTTCCTCTGTGACTCCATTGATTTGTCATTGTTGCTGTTTAAATTTATGTTACACAACCCACAGATAAGAAACAACAGTAGACACCCCAAAACTTGAAAACTCCCCCATTCCCATCCATATCTAGGTATAAGAATCCTTTTCCCACTTCTCCCCTCCTTTGCCAGGCCTCCTGCTTACACTAGTAAGAAATTTCACCCCATGTGCACAGGCTGTTCTGTAATTGATGTATGCTCAAGGGCTCAACAAGAATATTTTTCTTCCTTGTAAGGTCAGTCACTTATTCTGCTCTTGAACTTTTGGGGCCGTGACAGATTTTCTATCAAACTTCTAGTAAAGTAGAATCCAACCAGCTGACTTGCAATATGACTATTTTTGTTTCTTTCATGGCATGCAGTTTTTAATCAAATTGTGAGTCTATTCTTAACAGAAAATGCAGACGTAAATTAAAGTTTCCTTTTATTTGCTTTTTAATATTTGTTGATTTATTTATTTTAGGCAGCATGGCAAATAATAATTGTACGGTAATTTAATTGCAACTGCTGCTGTCAGTCAGTCTCATAAATGCTTCAATAGTTAGCACCCTGCAGCATGGATCTGAAGGCAGAAAGAATCTTTATTCTTTGGTATCTTCTGAAGTAATGCAAGCAGTTAAATTAAAAGTCTATTAATTACAGTGGGAAATAAGCTTTGGCTCATTCCCTATTTATTTATTTATTTATTTATTTATTTTAATACCTCTCTTCCATTATTGGATTTGTCCTTGTGTGGTAATATTCATTTCTTGTATCACTCTAGGATGCAAAGCAGACTCTTTAGAGTGCAGACAGAAGTGACAATTTTCACCTGATCTGGCCACAAAAAGCTGTCTATAGCTGTGACTAAACTCAAGTGCATGGGTGCAGACCACTTCAAAAATGCCCAACTGGATGAAAATCTGACTGCTCATTGCATGAGGATTCAGATGAAGATGTTTCAAAACAGAGCGTTTTCTGTAATTTGTGTCTATGCAACCTCTCAGCCCTCCAAGCTGTTTTCAGAATGGGAGGGGGGGGAAGAGAGCAGATGGCCTGGGGCATTTTCAGCCCCTGCTTGAGGGTAGGCCAGGTGTATTGGAGCCCCCCACCAAGGTGGGGGACTCCAATTCACCCCATCCCACCCTCCAGCACCAGCTGGGGAATCAGCCAGCAGCTAGATTCCCTTTCCTCCTGGAACCAACAGTTAACTGTTTGCTCCAGGGGATCGTTGTAACTCAGAATGCTTCATGCAAAGTGTTCTGAGTTACAGCAGAGAGCTGCAGTTCTGTTCGTGCCTTTAAGCTACTTGTTATGTGCCCATTATAATGTAATAAGCATAAAATAACAATTATTTTGTTTCCATAACTGTTTTTGGTACCTTTTCATTTATTTAAATAGGAAGACATAGAAACATATAATTTATTTTTTCATATTCTTGTTATTTACCAATGTGAAGAAGACTGGAATATTAATTCAGTGAACTTAAAGTCTTCACAGGAAGCAACTAAGAAAAGTTTCATTAATATTTGCTGTGCCCTTGAAAGTAAACCTCATCTAATGAGCTCTGAAACTATATTGTGCTTCCAAAAAGTTACTCTTTTGCTTTTGTCCGCCCTCTTGCCCCCCAAACAGCAATAGAGCAATTTTAGTTTTAAAGTTATAAGCAGAGGTGGGTATTTTTGGTGACATTAAGGTGAAAACCAGTGGGAATCTGTGCTATTCAGATATACATCCTGAGATGGCAGGTGTCTGAATTATCTGAGCCAAATTCTAGCTTTGTGTAAACAGCTGTAATCTCATTAAAGTTAATAGACATGAATTCTGGTAAAAAAAAATCTGAATTTCTACCCTTAGCTGTGGATGTGAGTAAAATGGCCATGCACATCTTTCTAGTGCCTCTGCTAAAGCAATTGACTATGTTGAGAAATAAGTTACATTACATCTGAGCATTACGCTGAGCAACATAAAACAAGAACATATTTTGAACTAAACATTATGTTGTAAATTCTGATTTCATTTATGTAGCAGTTAAATCTGGAGCAATTTTAATACTAGTGCTAATGAGATCAAAATTTGTATGCAGATCTCTAGTGAACCTTTTAAATGCATGACAAAAAAAGACTTGCCAAGTAACGGAAAGCTAAGAAGTAGGTATTAACATCAATTCAATATACATACTAAATGAAATTAATTGATAAGAATAATTTGAATTTGAAAAAATGCTTGAATGATCCTTAACATTTAGGGAAGAAAAATAGGTGACAGTAAATCCATATCAGTACAAACATTAGGAAGCAGTCAGTAAGACTAACCACACCTTATCGTGCATCTACAGATGCATCACAGGCAGGTCCAGGGAGGTGATCCTTCCCCTCTATGCAGCACTGGTCAGGCCACAGTTGGAGTACTACATCCAGTTCTGGGCACCACACTTCAAGAGGGATGTGGCTAGCATTGAGAGGGTCCAGAGGAGGACTACTCGCATGGTCCAGGGGCAGCAGGGCAGGCCCTACAAAGAGAGGCTAAAGGGCCTGAACCTATTCAGCCTCCCCAAGAGAAGGCTGAGAAGGGATCTGTGGCCTTTTACAAACTCACCAGGGGGGACCAGCGGGAATTGGGGGAGGGTCTGTTCCCCTGGGCACCACCCAGGGTTACTAAAATAATGACCACAAATTGTTAGAAGGCAGGTTTAATCTGGACATCAGGAGACATTACTTTACAGTTAGGGCTGCCAGGCTCTCCCAAGTGAGGTGGTACTCTCTCCTACCTTGGGGGTCTGAAAGAGGAGACTGGACAGATATTTGGCTGGTGTGATATGACCCTGGTACCCGTTCCTGCCTGGAGCAGGGGGTTGGACCTGATGATTTGTTTAGGTCCCTTCCTACCCTAAGTACTATGATACTATGATATGATTATCATAAGGATTTCAGTATTTTTTTCTACTAAAATTGTATACCTGGAGGGTTTTACAAAACACATATCTGAGTGTATCTAAAATATTAATTCCACTTCCTTTTAATTGAAATGTCTTAAATTTGTAATTATAGACCTACTTGCTGTATATTCATTAAATATCAACTGTTAGAAGTGCTCTAAGATATAACAAACATGTGAGAGAAATCTAGTCACCATAATTATTTCACAATTAGATAAGCAACACCACTTTCATTACATTCTTTGTAATATATTAACTTGTACAAAATTTGGAGATACTTAAGGGTCTAGAGATAAAAATGTAGGTACAATTTGAGGGGATTAGGGGCGGGGTTAGCCTTTTAAAATGGGTACCTAATTCTTCTATAGACTATTCTTAGTTAAAGACTTTCTTACTGGCAACTTTAAGACTTCCTTTTAGGGTCTGTTCTTATAGTTGGGTATCACCTTCCCATCAAACACTGAGTGCATCTACATGTGATCTTTGACTAATTAGCTCTGCAGTAAAGCATCACCATCCACATGTGCACTGGTATTAGAGCGCAGTAAATTAATTCCACCTCAAAATAGTACGACTGGGGACAGTACTATCTTACAGCAGAGTAATTAACTGCAATCAACTGCTTATGTGGACAGTGACCCCCCCAGATCTTGCTAGCCCCTCTACCACCCAATGTCACCACCCAAAGCCTGGGGCTGACCCCCCACTGTGCCCCTGGCCAACCCAGGGCTGCTCCACCTCTGCTGTAATTGCTGTGGTCCCAAGTGCACATGTTGCACCCACCATGGAGCAATTAACTCCAGTGCAAACTGCTCCCAAGTTTATTGTGTCATCTTAATAGTACATGTAGATGCACCCACTGAGCATATCCTGACAAGCGCTCACATGCAGTTTGCAGTGCCTCAAAGCACTGTACACAGCACACATGTACCTGTTTGCCATGCTGCTAATTTCAGCTCAGTTGGTGGGGGGGTTGACCCCAGGAGATCCCAATGTCAAAAAAACCACCTCTGAAAAAAGTGGCATGGTGCATGTGGCAGCAACATGCACCACCAGAAAGGGAGCCTGGCCAGCCAGAGCCATGCTTTGGCTTTCAGCCAGGCTTTGAGTGGTCAGCTTGGCACCATTGCTGCTCTAGGAGGCTCTCAGGACCCCAGGTAAGGCTGCTGTGCTGGCCCCATCCTCTGCTGGCCCCATCCTTCCCTATCCCACTCAGGTCACCTTATCAGTGCTGGAGCATGCATGCAGGGGTGCCCGAGGACAAATAGAAATGCACAAATACATGCTGCTGCTATTTGTCCTGTAGGAAGTGCGCATCCCTGCATGTACATGCTTGTTGGGACATGCTCACTGTGTCTTAAATCCACAAAGCCTGATATTTTTTCTTTGGCTTTCACCATTATGATTCCAGAGGGACTTCAGTGAAAAAAGTGTCTATATAAAACTAGTGTAATTCATTGAAGAATAAAGCCCTTAGTGAGTAATCCTATCTGACTCTGAGGTTCGTGGAACATGTTACAAATATGGCCTGATTAATGTGTTAAACATGCCATAAATGGCATGAGTGCTACACATACACCCAATTTAAGGCACCATAAAATGGCAAACCAGCCAAAACAATGTTCCACACATAATGTGGAACATTTTTGTGAATGGTTTGTATGGCTCCTTAAATTGCATGTGATACATGCTCAGATACCAAGATTGTCTGGGGCAGATGTCCAGCAAACAGCTAAATGTTGGAATCAGCCCTGGAGAGCCCCTGGTTTTCAATCTGGGATGTCAAAAATTTTGTTAGCAAAAGCCTGGGACAACCCTGGGTCTCCAAAAAGCTTGGAGCTGCCTCAGGGTGGATGTCAACAATCAAGTTTCAACCCCACACTGAACATGGGGTTTAAAGTCCTCAGGAAGGGAAGTCCTTGTATCAGACCTAGGGCTGTCTGGGGCTGGAGCTGACAATCAGCTGTTTGTTGTCCCTGGTCTTGGACAGCTCCAGGTCCCAGGCTTACTTCTAGCCTGATTCCCATGTAGCATTAACAGCATTTTATTCAAAGGACTTTACTGTGGCCTTTGTCAAAGAGCTTATTTTCCTACTCCACCTTGATTCTTGGGATTAACCAGTAGGCTTTCTCTTCAAAACTCTATAAACCAGCTCAAGGGAAATGGAACTTCTGGCCCCATTAGAGATGATTTTTCAGTACTGTCCTGATTGATGAGAGGGAAATAGGGGAAAGTGAAATACAGTCTGTCACTGGGATCTGAAGCGATTCATTTTAGGGCTTATCTGCATGGGATAGTGCCAAATACATTAGCATGTGAATAGCTTGTTTGTACTACACACTTGTGTGAATGCTTATTCTGACTCTAGTGCCATTGTATAGTTAGCCTTAAATTTGCAGGCCAGCCTATTTTGTGTTAACTCTGTGTTAACTAGCCCTTAGTTGAGCCAATTTCTTAGATTTTAGTGGAGTCAGACTAGAATTTACTAATAGAAATAGTCTTGAAATTTGTCCCCCTTTTTCAATCCCAGAGACTTTTATGCAAAGGAAGGAGGAACTGGCCGCCGTTACTCAGAATTAATACATCATTAGTGCAAACAAGACTAGCAAAATTCTGTCAATTTTCTTATATTTTACCTCAGTAAACTATTTTACATATAGTTCAATGTAAGCCTCATTTATTAGACAAGCTGGAAGGACACAGAATGCCTTGATAACATTAATTTTATTTTTACTAGTAAGGTAAAGAAGTATGTATAAATAAATAAATAAATTGGTCCTTGGACTGATACTCTTCAATGTCTTCGTCAGTGATTTGGACGAGGGAGTGAAGAGTGCTCCGTCCAAGTTTGCGGATGATACAAAACTGTGGGGACAAGTGGACACACCGGAGGGTAGGGAACAACTACAGGCAGACTTGGACAGGTTGGACAAATGGGCAGAAAACAATAGAATGTGATTTAACAAGGAGAAATGCAAAGTGCTGTGCCTAGGAAGGAAAAATATCCAACACACCTACTGCCTAGGAAATGACCTGCTTGGCAGCATGGAAGCAGAAAGGGATCTAGGAGTCCCAGTGGACTCCAAGATGAATATGAGTCGTCAGTGTGTCAAAGTCATCAGCAAAGCTAACACCACTTTATCGTGCACCAGCAGATGCATGACAAACAGAACCAAGGATATGATACTTCCCTTCTATCAGGCACTGGTCAGACCGGAGTTGGAATACTGCATCCAGTTTTGGGTGCCACGCTTTAAGAGGGATGTGGATAACCTGGAGAGGGTCCAGAGAAGGGCCATATGTTTAAGGGCTTGCAGGCCAAGCCCTATGAGGAGAGACTAGGGCACCTGGACCTCTTCAGCCTCCGCAAGAGAAGGCTGAGAGGTGACCTTGTGGCTGCCTTTAAATTCATCATGGGGGCACAGAAGGGAATTAGTGAGGCTTTACTCACCATGGCGCCCCTGGGGGTTATGAGAAATAATGGCCATAAGCTAGCAGAGAGCAGATTTAGACTGGACATTAGGAAGATCTTCTTCACAGTTAGAGTGGCCAAAATCTGGAATGGGCTTCTAAGGGAGGTTGTGCTCTCCCCTACCCTGGGGGTCTTCAAGAGGAGGTTAGATAGGCATCTGGCTAAGGTTGTCTGAACTCAGCACTCTTTCCTGCCTATGCAGGGGGTCAGACTTGATGATCTGTTGAGGTCCCTTCCGACCCTAACATCTATGAATCTATGAAATGTGCAAAGAAGTTAGAACTTGGGGCATTCTCAAATTCAAAACTGATGTGATTCTAAAAAAAGTCTTTAAACTGGCTCTTTTTGAGGGCATTTTGATGCAACCTATTTTATGTCTGGCATGTGTCTAATTTTGACTGGAAGATCAAGCAGCTTGGCCCTGTGTCCAACATGACGTGCTCTGACTTTCACTCTTTGCAGATATATCAGACATTGGGAGCAATAATATGGTGAGACACATGAGAAAAGAAGAATGTTGATGATGTGTATTTTGGTGGCTGGTGAGATCCATCTTGATTTCAGCCAGAAATACTGGAAGGGAGCAGTACTTTGCACCTGCATTATGAAGCATAGAGTGACAGAAGCGCTCACAAACATCGGAAGTGAAATGTGTAAGTATGCAACACTTCCAAGGGGATAATGTCTTCTATTCAGCTGGTACATGATTTTAATTTGTAAAACCAACCCAGACTACTTCATATGTAGCTGCTCTATGAAGAAATATGAAGTTGGTGTCCATCATGCCATACACATATTACCACCACTTAGCACTTTTTTTTTAATAATGTATTTTCTAGAGGTGCACCAATACATTGGTCCAATATCAGATTGGTACCAATATGAAGAAAATTGTCTATATCAGCCCTATGGGGCTGATAATTTGACCAATAAATGCCCGTGCTTCATGAAGCTGCAGTGCAGAGCCCGCAGCATGGAGAGCTGCCTCCAGTTGGTAACTTGGAACAGGAGGGGGGAGGGAAGGGACATGGCAGGGGCAGATCAACGCCGCCCGTGGTGAGGGAGGGGGCAGGCACTGCCCAACCCGGGGGGGTGGAGTGCAGGACAGAGGCGCAACTCGTGAGGTGGGGACAGCTCCCACCACTGCTTGCACCCCAGGAGGGCCCCCCCCAGATCTGCATGGCATGGAGTAGGCTGCAGTTGCAGGGTGGAACTGGAGCTGGTGCTGCGCAGGGCTTTTCTTGCCAGGGGTTGGGCTCAGAGCCACCCTAGATTTCGCCACAGCTTCACTCCTAGCCCCATGCTGCTGTGCAGCGCAGCCCCAGTTGAACGCCCCACCTCCACCCAAACGCCAGGAAAAGCTGCAGCTGCAGCAGGCAGCGGCATGGGGCTGGGAGCACAGCTGCTGCGAAATTTAGGGTGTCTGCAGCCTCCTCCCAGCACTGCCAGAGCCTGCTCTGAGTCCAGCCCCTGGCAAGAAAAGCCCCACACAGCGCCAGCTCCCGCTCTAGCTCCACCCCACAGCTGCCACTTGCCCCATGCCATGCAAATCTGAGGGCACGTGCTCCCCACCCACCCTTCGTGGATGCAAGCAGCAGCAGGAGCCACCCCCGCCCCATGATCTGCACCTCCATCCCAGGCTCCCTGCCTTGGCTGGGCAATGCCTGCTTCTGCCCCCTCCCTTACTGCGTGGGGTGTTGATCTGCCACTCCATGCCCCTTCTCTCCTCCCTCCCCTTCCACCACACCAGACTTACCACCTGGAGGCAGCTGTATTGGATTGGTACCAGCTGATGTGCTTCCTTAAATATTGGCTATCGTTATCAGCCCCCAAAATCTCTATTGGTGCACCCCTAGTATTTTCCTCTGGTTTGGAATTGGGTAAATTGTAAGTATTAAAAACTGCAGCTCAAGACAAAAGGCTTAATTAACCATTGCTTTTAAAAGAAGCAGGGTCACTCCCCAAGTATTACCAGAATCTCTGCTCTATTCACCTACAGTTCTCTGTTCAAAAGTAAATAATAAAGGTCATGGGGAAGGAAAGGTCCTGGACTCAATGGACAAAACCAAAAGGGCTCAGATAATAGACTCTGAAAATATTTAGGGGCATTAGCAGAAACAAAAAAGGTTTAACCTAGTTCAGAAAGCAGGAGAGGAAAAAAAAACAATAGGGACAGAACTATTTTAAGATAGTTCTGCAGTGCCACTCACTCTCAGTGCACAGTAAATGGTGATAGGTCAGGGTGGAATTGAAAGGTAACATTCAAAATGCACACCCCCCTGCCATCTACCGTTTTTGTTCAACACAAAATTGAGCCTGCCTTTGGAACTTGCTTCCTCAGGATACTATGATAAATTTATTAGTAGATTGCATGCAACATTATAGAGGGCAGAACTTGCCTAAGAGGAAGCTTCCTTTCTGCAAAATGCCTTCTACAAGTTTCACCTGGGTTATTTTGCCTTGGGGAAGAGGTTTGCTGCTCTCCTTAACCTACAGAATCCATGCATATTAGAGACAAGAGCCACTGACATGCATTTGTGCCTCTGCATCAACTCTGGGAACTCTTGTTTTTAGCCCTGCACCTAAAGGCAGCAGAAGGCTTGGGCTAATGGGGCTTAGCCTCCCAGACCTTTTGCAGTGGCCGGTGATAGCAGCAGCACCATGGTGCTGCTATCCCGCAGTGCCTGGTGTCGCTCAGCATGCAGCGACTCCTCTGCTGCCATTCGCAGCACCAGCATATGCTGGCCTTGTAACAGCCCTGCAGGAGGGAGGGGCAGGAGCCAGGTGGGGCTCAGCTCCCCCCAAATAATATTCCCCCCCACCACTTATGCCTGCATCTTGGCTCCATGGTAATATGGTAATAGTGGTAGCATAGCTCCTATGATCTTTTTAACTGACCACTTTATCTGGAGTCCCCTGAAAAATAGCAGAAGGTCAGGACTCTGTATGGGTTTCTTGGCAGGGTAGTGGAGAATATGTGTGCTAAGCATAGTGTTCTGACCTTCCTGACATGCAAATACCTGCTCCTGATCTTTGTGAAACTGAAAAAAATGGTGCCACAGAAGACTCCTCTGCACAGGCAGGGAAGTTCTACATTTGGATCCTGAGGGATCTATTCGGCACAATTGGTGAAAAGCTTTGTTTAAAAAATAAACAAGATGTTTACGTGCATCTGTGGTGAGACAACTGTAAATAAGGACTCCGTTCCAAGGAAGATATAAAACCGCAACACCAAGTTATGATCTTTAACAGGACTTGAATCAAGTTAAAGTTTAACCTTTACTCCAGATTTTCTGTTGAAAGCTGAGTTGCTGAGTGCCAAAATAGAAAAAAAAAGATGCATAATTAGCATTTGCTATTATGTTACTTTTTCAAAAACATCAAACAGGTTCAGCTAGGACTAACAGCCTGTTAGGCTGTAGTGGTTAAGGCAGGCCAGTTTCTACAGCCGACGGCATATAAAAGAACGATATGGCTAGCATAAATGTCTTGGCCTGAATGGCTAGATACTGATTTCCAGTAGGATTGACTGGAGCAGTCTGTTGCAGAAATCTGGCATGAGGCTCAAACTTGAACACCTCTGAGTCATATAAGCTACTTTCATTCTGCCATTGTCTCTCTCCTGTGTCCCTGAGGAGTACAAAAAATAATTCCCTGTATTGTAGGGTTTGAGAGTAGATTATGTAGTTGATGGGAGTTTTGACATGATAAGGAATGCAGCCTCCAGCCATGTGTCTATTCACCCTGAATAAAGCAATAGATTGGAAGTGTCTGTATATTTTTCTCAAAAATAAGTCTCTGAAAGCTGCTATCTTTTGTACCAAAAACGTTCTTGTAGCTGTGGTTTTATGCTCCATTGGAGGAATGTTAAACTGTTATTTAACAGCAGCTGACTGACCTTTCCCTATAACATAGTGGAAAATATTATATGGATGTCTGCTCCTAGTCTCTGAACTGTTGGATGTATTAGCAGTGTAACTTATATTGCCAGTTCTTTTGAATTTCAGGCTAAGGACTGTCATAGGGCTGATAAATGAGAACAGAAATTGCTCCTGATTGTATTTCTCCCAGAAATGACAATATTCAGTAAAGATCACAACATTTGGTTTTTATTTTGAAGGGGTTGAGAAGAGTAAAGAAGGCTTTCTTGTGAGATCCAGGAATCCATTATTTAGACATTGTTAAATTTGTATTGACTTGCAGGAAATAAATCTTCCATTTATCTATGGCAAGTAATCTACATACAAATATAATTTGTTTGTGATACATAGATTCCAAATCCTTCAGAGAATGCAACAAATCCATATGATGTCCATGAAACTGGTTAGTGTACTTGGATCTTCCGTTGGCTGACAGATATTTAAAATCACATGAAGACAGACAGCTCCCCACTGATTCTGCATCTGAGAAAGTTCTTAATAAGCAATAAGCAATATTTTAATTAAGGTTATTGATTTCTTTATTATGGTGATTGTATTTTAATTGCCTATGAAGCACTCTGGGGGCAAAGGTGGCCCTTATGATTATTATATGACAGTGAATAAATGGAATACATTGCTCTCTTAGAAAATGAACCAGAATTTTTACACTTCTGTTACTTTCCTGCCTGTGTTTTTTAGTAGTTCCCATTCAGAAATAAAACAAACTAAACATTCTGATTATAATTTCTGGGCGTTTATCTTATGGTTCTTTCATAAAAACAATTTGTGACATATGCCTGCAGCCCATAGTGATGAAAATATATCTATGACTGTAGCACAGACATTCCCTGGGGTCTGACAAAATTAGCTTTAATACAGCCATGGTACCAACAGGAGTGAAAAAATGGCAGTGGAAGCCAGTTGCCCAAGTTAAGTTTTCAGGGTTCCAGGAAGGTTTGTACAGCCCACACTGAAGGCCAAGACCCATTTCTTCATTGCTGTTGATACCAAAGCTACCTTTAATCTACTTTCCCTGTATGGGTATGTCCTTATGAGTGGGAACATGTGTTTTTCAGGGACAACTAGCAGCAGCACATATTTATGCTGCTGCTAGTTGTCCCCAGGAAATGCCTCTGCACTCTCACTGTGGCACACAGCAAGTTGCGCTGGGTGGGGTAGGGGAGACTGGGACCAGCACCTGGGCTGGCCCCAGCAAACTTACCTGGGGCCTTGGTAGCCTCCTGGAGCTCCAGCAGCAGGAATCCAGGCACGCAGAGCCTGGCTAACAGCCAGAGTGTCAACAAACCTGCTGCACTTCAAATTAGCAGAGCAGCAAATGGCTGTATGTGCAGCACTGCAAAACGCGCATGTGCACTCGTGGGAATGCACCCTATGGTTGCATCCAAACAAGTGCACATGTGCCTCTTGCAGCATCTCAAAGCTCTTTAAGGCACTGCAAGAGGCACATGCGGGAACAAAAAACTGTTCCCTGCGCTGCAAATCTGCAGCGTGCAGGCAAAATTAGACCGAATACCCTGGGGGAAAAAACCCTGAAGCAACTGGAGGCTTGGGTCCTCCACAGAAACACTCTAGTAGCCAGCCAGAGTGTCTCTATGATTGTTCCTCACCTGGTACTGAAGCATGCTGCCTGCCTGTGCAGGGCAGGCAGTGTGCCAGCTGCAGGTAGCTGGACCCGGGCTCCATGCCAGTAGATAGGGGGTGGGGGGAGCTGGAGGAAGGTGGAAGTGACCACGGGGGGACTCCCACCAGCCCCATGCCCTGCCTGCCCTCCGAGCCCTCCCCAATCACTGCCCCGCCTCGCCCCATCCCCTGCCTGCTTCCCGAGCCCTGTCATCCCACCTGGCCCCAGCATCCCGGCACTGAAAAAAAAAAAAGCCCTGCATTCACTGACAGTAGCAGCTGCCTTCAGGGTCACTGGGGCCTCATAGCAGAGACCCCCCCCACACAGCACGGGGCAGTGGGGGCTAGCCCCAGCCACCTGACACCCACACTGCCATTGCCCCATTACGCAGGTGCAGCCCAAGTCGGCAAGGTGCAGTGCAGGTCTGGCAGTTCCACATACTGTTGGGCAGCTGGGGCCGCTGCGGCTGGCACTGGGATGCTAGGGCTGGGCAGGGCAGTGGTGGGGTGGGGAGGCTCAGAGGGCAGATGGGGAATGGGGCTGGCGGGGGTCACCCCACGGTCCCCTCCTCCCTGCCTCCCATCCCCCCCTACTTACCGGCCAGGAGGTCCCAGTGGCCCTGACAGCAGTTGCCATGTTTGGTTTTTTTGTTGTTTTTTTTTAAGTGCCGGGAGGCTGGGGGCAGGTGGGGCAGCCATTGGAGGTCTGGGGGTGCAAGCAAGGGCTGGGTGGGGCAGCCATTGGGAGGGCTGCAGGAGCTGATGAGGCATGGGGCCAGACAGGGCAGCAATCTGGGGGGCTGGGGGAGTAAGCATGTGGGCCTTGCAGGGGGGATGTGGTAGCCCCTTCGGGGGCCATGTGGCCCCTGTTTGGGGGCTGTAGCCCCTGTGGGGGGGCAGTCCGTGAGCTATGCAAGGGGGCTGCGTCCGGCAGGAGGCAGGGGACCACCTCTCCTGAGTAGCCCTCCCACAATCCACCCACACCTACCCACACACCCCACATCCCTCCACAGCCACCCACATCCCCCCCACCCCTCTTCCCACCCCGCTTCTTCAAACCCCACATCCCCCAGCACACACCCTGTGTGCCCAGCTATCAGACAGGATGAGACCTGCTGACAGGAACTGTGGTTGCAGGGGCAGCTGTCCCCACATCCAGGTTAATGAATGGGTCAGGGGGAGTTCTAACTACTGTATGGTAAGAAAACCAAAGGCAAACAGCAAAACATATAGGTATTTAGAATTCATTTTATTATGGTGATAGAGACACTGGTAAGCTTCCAAATTGCTTTAACACTGTAGCTATATCAATAAAACATTGCCCAACTGATCACTGTCTCTCTGTTTCGCTCTCTCTCTCTCGCTATATATATATATAGTGGTCTTTTGTTTTAACTGTGGAAGAGCATGGATTTTACACTTTTTACACTGCAGATCCAGGAGGAGCCAGGCAGGGTTATTTTGCCCCAAGTGGCAAAGTGCTTGTCTGGGGATGTGTGCTGAGGCAAAAAACCCTGGCTCAAATTTGCACTGCTTCTATTTGAACTGTTGCAAGCGCACATGGCTGCATGTGTGGACATGCCCCATGTGTCTAAAATTTGCACTTTATTGCAGTATAGACATAGCTTTATTCACAGACAGGCCTCCTACTGAATTTTGTGAGATTATGTGAATGAAAATTATTGGATTGGTTTTTCGTCTGAATACCAGACCCCTACCTGCTCGCCAGGGTTGATCTCTAGAATGAAGACCAAGGAGAACAGAATCCTACCTTGAGCTCACAAAACCATGTTGTGTTCATATTGCTTCCTTTGCAGGGCTGTGTGAAATTTTGCCTGGTGTTTTATTTCGAAGCTGTTTCAGTATGTTTTGAGCTCAAAATGGAAAAATCAAAAGCCTTCAAAACAGCTTTGAAACAAAACCAAGGGTATTAGAAATATTTCTAAAGTTTTGAAATGTTTTGAGTTTCGAAGCCAGCCTTACCGGGCAGCAGCACTGGTCCCAGCTGGCAGCAGCAGCCTCCTGTCATCCAGCAGGCAGATCGGGGGCCCTCCCGTGCCACCGGGAGGGCTGTAGGGCTGTGCCACACTCCTCCTAGGGGTGCGGGCCCTTGATCTGCCTGCCAGATGACAGAAGGCTGGTGCTGATGCCTGGGACCAGTGCTGGGCTGTGAAGATTGGTGCTGCCGCTAGCCCCAGCTGGTAGCACCATCCTCCTGCCATCTGGCAGGCAGACTGGGGGCTTGTACTCCCAGGAGGAGTCCAACACAGCCCCCACAGCCCTCCCGGGAGTGTGGATGAGCCCCCAATCTGCCTGACAGATGACAGGAGGCTGGTGCTGCTGGTTGGGGCCAGCGTCAGCACTGATCTTCCCAGCACGGGCTGTGCCCAACACCAGTCCCAGCCGGCAGCACCAGCCTCCTGTCACCCAGCAGGCAGATCAGAGGCTCGCCCACACCCTCAGGAGGGCTGCGGGGGCAGTGCTGGACCTCTCCTGGGGGTGCGGGCCCCTGATCTGCCTGCTGGATGGCAGGAGGCTGGTTCTGCTGCCTCAGGCCAGTGGCAGCCAGGGCCATCCCTGGGAGGTGCAAATTGGGGTGACTGCCCCAGGCCTTGCACTTTGTGGGGCCCTGCAGAGCCAGGAGGAGTGGCTGTGGCAACTGTGCTGCCGGCTTCACATCTGACTGCTCACTACACCCCCAAACCCCCACCACCAGTGGCACCACCAATGGTGATGGTCACTTCTTTGCATCCTGGGCACATGGGATTGGGGCAGGGGTGGGTCTCCGCATGAGCTGATTTGCCCCGGGCCCTGCACCTTCCTCAGGTTGGCTCTGGTGTGGGACCCAGAGCAAATCAACTGGTGTTGGGACCTGCCCTGATCCCACATGCCCTGGATACAAAGAAGCCACCACCACCAATGGCAGCGACGCCAGGGGCGGCCAGGTAGTGAGTGACTGAATGCGAAGCTGCTGGCAGCAGCGAAGAGTCACTCTGCAGGGGCCTCCAGAGCATGGGACCCAGGGCAGTTGCCCCCCGGGACAGCCCTGGTTACCGCTGGTCCCAGCCAGCAGCACTAGCCTCCTGTCATCCGGCTGGCAGATCGGGGACCCACCCACACCCCCAGGAGGGCTGCAGGGGCTGTGCTGGACTGCTCTTGGGGGCTGTGGGCCCCTGCTCTGCCTGCCAGATGACAGGAGGTAGGTGCCGCTGGCTGGGGCCAGTGACAGCACTGTTCTTTGCGGTGCTGGGTGCAGAATAGCCTATGGGAGAAATGTCGAAACGGCATTGAAACAGTGAAACCATTTCGACAAAATGAAATGAAACTGGAAACAAAACTCTGTTTTGTCAAAACGGCGGAATGGAAATCAAAGCGGAATGGTGCTGTTTTGCACAGCCCTAATCCTTTGTAGCTGTTACATGCAGATCTGATGGCCATTCATGGGCTTGTCCTACTCCTCCATTTTGTCTTTGATAAGCAAGGGGACACCTGCAGCTAGTTCTGCATCATGAATGCAATTCCCTTGTTGCACCTCTGAATATTGTGAGATAAGTGAGTTACAAATGTAATTTCTCCTGTTTGAATATTTTTGTTGTTTTAACTTTTGACAGACAAAAACAAGGAACTTTGCATTCCCCCCCATCCTTCCCACTTCCAGGTTTTGTGTTTATTGCTTAATTTCCAAATTGAGACCATTACATTTAGAAAAGCCTGCTTTTGTCTGAGTTATTTTCACTCCTGGCCAAACAAGGTTTTTTGACTCATTTCCATATCTTAAATGGAAAAAAAACTGAAACATTCCAACAGCTTAAATTATATGACAATGTATAGCAATAAGAAATTATTAGAGCTCTTCAAGTTTTAATATGCACTTTAATTAGGAAGAGATCAGGCTTCTTGCACATGCAGACTTAAAAAGTAAAAAATATGACTCACTGGGATTATAAGCGGGAAGAGTAATATACCAGCAGCTCTTGTCCTCAACAGTAACTGTAAAATTATGCATTGGTTTCTTTTTTTCTCTCTTCTTCCCTCTTGCTGAAAGATCCAAAAAGCCCTAAACATCTGTCATCTCTCACGTGTTCACTGCCCTTCCTTTTTATAGCATTTCAGTCCTTATTTTCCAAAGACTCCATTTTATGTTGCTTGATCTCAATCCTTAACTGAGCTAGTGCAGTGAGGATCAACCTTTTTGGGCAGGCATGTCACAAATTAGCTCCACACCCTCCCTGAGTGCCACTCCGATCCCTTTCCCTTAGTTGAACTGCTGCCCTGCTTTCTGTTCCGTGCTTGCTGACCAAGTTGCTGCTCTGCTTTCTACTTCCTGGCTTTTGTTTTTTTTTGTGATCTGATGCCTTGCTTTCTATCCTCTCCTCAGTCTGCTGAAAGGCACATACAAAGGCTACTCATGTCTCTTGTGGACACCCATGCTGCAGGTTGGCCACTCCTGGGCTAACAGGTGAAGAACAGGAGCCAGGGGACATGGTTTGTATTTGACCTTGGTACTGACTCACTCTGTGACTTTTTAAGCAAATTGTCTAGTTTACCATTTATAACAAGTTGATATGCTATGCAAATTTGTAGAGACCATTTAGAGAGCTTGGATGAAAGATGATAGCAAGGGCAAAAGATTATTAACTAGAGAATTGCTGTTGTATGGAAATTGGCATTTCTTGTTCAGTAGCTCTTAAAAAATCTTACTTTTTCTGTCATTTTGCCCTCTCAAGCTGGAATCTAGGATAGGCAGTTTTAAGTAGGCCATCTACATGAAAACTAATACAATCTCTATTTTAAAAAAAAAGGTTATGTGATATGTCATATATATATGTTTTTTGCATGATAGTCATCCAGACATTCATTAAGCTATTTGACTTAGCTATCAGAAAAAATCCTCACCTGAGCTAAGCAGTAAATTGAATCCTGGGACTGCTAATTTCAAGTTACTGCAATACTGCCTGAGTATGTTGCACAGTAACTCAGCCAGCAAAATTATGATCCAGTAAGACAGTACAGAAAAAGTAAAGGTGCACATTAAATCCCATTGATCAATTAAGTGAATTTTACCTATGGGTCATAGGCAGTAACAAGGCATTTTCACAGTGTCTTGTGGCAGGGTAGTCTTTGTGCAGTATGCTTATATACCAGTAATACCATGGCTTAGTATGAATCCTTTTGTGGTTTGGATCCTGCAGCTTCTTTGGAAGGTTTTGCAAGCTGTGCTGAGATCTGAGCTACCTTTCTGTATCTGAGCTGACTAGTCACCAATTGACTGGCTGTAGAGTAGATTAATCCTGAGTGGCATAAAGGGGCTGTAACACAACAGAGATCAGGTCTAATGGATGCACCCTCTGACTGCAACCCTTTGTTTAGTTTATGCTTACAATGTAGAATGCATTTAACTTACTTAGTGAGCAGTTTAACACTTCAAACAGCTGAATATCTATACACCAGCCCTGCGTGCCCTACAGCAAGCTGGCATTAAACTTCGTAAAACTGATGGAATTGACAAGGTCTTGACTATGATGTTTTTCAAATATTTTTAAAGTATAGGAAAGTATCAAAGGAATGCTGCCTGCTATCATTTTTTAAAAACAAATGTATTATGTTTTATGTTGGGCAGCAGTTTGGAAGTAGCTTTAGAGTTTCAAAATATATAGCTAGTCTCTGATATCTTATTTTGTTATCCATTTGGCTAGCTGGTTTTTTATTATTTTATTTTAATCCTTTTCTTTTCTACTGGATCATAAAATTAAGGCTGCTTTAGTAGCATGTGTAGTATTTCTACACCTGCATCATCGAAGATTTCATCACAGCCAAGGGGACAATGCTTGGCAATATACTTTTTCCTCTACTAGTTCTGTATGCTTAGTAAAAAGCATTGTATGTACTAAGGGACAAAACCTATCTTGCAACCAGCAGAAGGTGCTGGTGGCAAGATCAATATAAAGAAAGATGGTCTGAAGCAGTCAAGATTGAGCAAATTCCATGTGGTGCTGGTACGTAAGCAATACACATCACTAGATTACTAACAAAAACGTAACTGTGGTGATACAACTGAATTTATGCCTATTTCAAAAAGAAGCAATATAAATCCTGCTCAAAGTACCGTCCTAGTGCCTAGCCTATTGAAATCAGTCACAAGTCAAGTTTTACAGGGTCAAAGCCTGTAATGACAGTCAGATACAAATTCTGTTGAAATCAGAATGAAAGGAATTGTTCACAAATATAGATTTCAGCGTGTTCAGTGTGTGTGCAGAAAGGTGTTTCTTCTTCCAGAACTTACTTCTTAAAAGCAGTTCTTGGGCTTGATACCTCAAGTTCAAATTTTCTTCCTGCAAATGATGTCAAATTACCAGGGCATTTTTTTCTATAAATTGGTTGTCCTTTCTGCTTTAGGAATAAATATAAGATTTTCATCTTGTGTAACTCTTTCTGTAGTGTGTGTTTCTGTATCAGCAGATGTTTTAAAACAACTTTACAGATACAGCTATAGTCCTGCTCCCTCATGGAAGTGAATGGGACTGTACCCATAAACAAAGTCTACTCAAATCAGCAATGGTTTGCAAGATTAGGCCTCTCTAGTTGTATGCATCTGACAGCTATTTCTCAGATCTTCAACTGAAATTCTCTATTCTCTAAAAATCTTTCAAGCCTTTTCAGGTTTTTTTCTTAGCAAATCAAGCTAATGCACTGCAATTGTTTTAAAAGAAGCAGACGCTATTTCAGTTCAGTTTATTGTTTGTTTCATAACAAGATGGATTTTCCTCTAGGTGGTTTAATGGACCTGCCTGAAATACTAAAAAAGCCACAAGAAATAGCACTCGCTAGTATATGAAGTACACAAGAATTCTGCAGAGATGATAGAGCTAGATGTTCTTATTTGGACCTGATTCTCCTTGAATTATTTATGAAGTGAGTGTAAAAACACCACGTGTCTGATTTAGGCAGCATTTGAGGCCCAGTTTACTTTTGCTTTACATCAGTGTGTGCAACTATTTGAGGTGTAAAGCAATGGTAAATTCATCCCTTAATTTATACTTTTGTAACCTTGTGATTAACTGTCTTGTCACACATTACACTTAGGATGTGCTTTATCAGATCGTTAGTAAGCATTACGATGAGTTAAATAATTTCTGAGCAATCATACAGTAATGCTTACTACAGTCTAAATAAAACACATCCAAGTCACCAGAGCTCTTAAAGACTGGTATGCTCTGGCATGGTGCAGGAGCTGAGAGCAACAAACATTTGTTTGCTGGTCTCGGCCTTAGCTCCAAAGCCAGTCCAAGGGTCTGATGTGGTGCAGAAGCTGGGAATGACTCAGTTGTTGGTTGTGGCTATATATTAGAACCAATAGCTATTTGTTGGTCCAGACACCCCACCCCCCAGTGCATGGGAGCCTCTTCAAGGCATTGGTGAGTTTCCTAATTGTATTACCTTTATGGAGCAGTCAAGCATTACTCAACACAGGTTGTGTAATAGGAACTGGAGATATTCCATGTTGGAAAAGTCCTAGCTTTGCTATGCTACAGTGGCATTTAGCATGTGTTTTACTGCTTGAATGCTCAGGCACTAGAATTTTAAATGTAGGTAGCATGTCATATGTGTAATGTGCGACAGGGCTCTAATACTCATAGTGTCCTGAATACCACAGTGTCATGAGTGCCATCTCACAGAAATACAGCAGCTTGAAAACTATGGATCTCCTCCCCCACTTTGGTGGCTTTTAATGGCAAAGGATTTAGTTGACTGGCCAAGATACGATATCAGACATAGATTGAGTAATGGGGTAATTTCCATTTGCGAATTTTACTTCAGGAATTTGGACAATTTTCAATTTGTATTAATTAATTTGTACAGTAGTGTAACTAAGGTGGGTGACTGGGGAGGAAACCTGGGTACTGACTTAGATGGTGCAGAGGGCCACAAAAGTAGTATCTGTCACTAGCCACACAATCACACTGGCAGCATGATGTCAGCTAGAAATTGCTGTTGCCCCAAGCACCTGTGTGCCATGTTATGTCTTTGCATTTGTATTGTGTGAGGTGTACACAGATTTGAGTCCTGGATGTAGGGCCCATTTAACAAGAAATTGTTAATGCAGGTAACATGAAGGACAGCTCCATTTGGAGCTATTAAATAGAATAATCAAGCATGTATATTCTGACATTCTTAACCTAATAATGGCTGATGCTGGAGAAGGTAGGATATGGTGTGGATTACTCAAGCCACGCTCTCTTATACTTTCTCAAGCATCTACTACTTGCTACCGTCAGAGATGAGATACTGGGATCATTGACCCTGTATGGCACTTATGTTATTATAATGAAAATACCTTTCTTGACCCAATGAGATTACCAAGTGTATACAAAGGGTATGAAAAATGGGTGATGGAAACACGAACTGATAAGTTGACTTTAAGAGGTGTAATTAGCAGGAGTTGAAGCACACCAGTTTTTTTAGTCATCCTGGTTTCTGTAGGCATTATGGCATAGACTATTTGAAGGAAGACTTCCAGTCTTCTTATTCTTCTGTGCTGTTTATCATCAGATACACCTTTGGCAGAAGATGCAAAAAATCTTCATTTTTTTCTTGAATATAGATCCCTGCAGACAAACTTTCTCAAATACTTTTTTACATTTTGTCCTCCATGTTATCCAAAACATAGAAGTGATATTTTATTTCCAAGTCTTTAAATTGAATTAAAGTATTTTCAGCTGTTAAAAAGCTTTCAGTTTCAGGGAGCTTTATTTAAAAACATCAAGTTAGTGAACCAAATTCTAGTTTCTCTGATTTAGTTCCTATTCAGGTAAAACTCCCACTGATAGTCTCAGTAAAACAGTTGGGATTTGATCCAATATTTTCAGAGTTTTTGAAAAGTATGACAGTGGAATTGTTTGAGTCTGTGTTTTCATCCTGCTTCTGCATTGCTATCTCCCTTTTTGGAACTTGTCAAGCATTTCGCTTGATGGCATTTTTCTAAAAGTGTCGGTAAGCCCAGCAGTGTACCAGATCTGTCACAGACGTGAGCTGGTGTTGGGACAATGTCAGTTTCAATTTTAAGGTAGTCCAGGAATTCAAGACTCTTACCTCTGTCTCATCCTGAAAGAATCTGGTTTTGAAATGAGCTATATACATTTTAAAAACTAGGCCTAGGAATTACTCTTTTACACTGACACTCATTTGTGTGCAGACTGCTGAAAACCTTTACTTTGATTTCCACTCGCTACTTCCCCGTGCTTTTAGTCTTTTGGTAGTGTGCTGCTAAGAGAAATGAGCTATTTGTCATCAACATGTTTTCAAAGAGAATGCTGAACAATAGTCTTGAACTTTGATATTAGCCTTGAATTAGTATTATTGAAATCATACATAGGATTTAAAACATTACAACCTGAATACTGAAAACTCAATTCATATTTGTAATCTTGTACCAATAATTTGAAGCTTTTAATCCATTTACAACAACAGCACAATGTGACTGTTGGTTGTTGGTGACTATATACTCTAAAATTTTGTACATATGTGTTTTGATGTTATCATGAATTTTGAAAGAGAGAAAAAAAGTTGGAACTTGCATGTGGTGGTACCAAAAGTAGGTGGATGCTTGAAATGTTATCTTTAATCTTTCTCTCCCTTACATTCTTCATCATTAAAATGGGAGTAGTGATATATTGTTCATAGTATCCCATTGGAAGGCTAAACGACAATGTTTCAAAGCTCTGTTGGGGATCCAGCCTGCTTTTGAAATGGTTTCCATTAGTCAATGGAACAAGCATGGCTAGATTGCTGTACTGCTTGAACATTACTTTTTTTTATATGTATAGGTTTTGTATATCTTTTTCTGCCATTAAAATATTAAAAAATACAGCAGTTTTACTTAACATACTCCTTTAGTGTGACAGAGCAGCTCTAGTGTTCCATCACTTTAAGGGCTGAAACAGGCAGCCTCCAGGTGGTTGATGAGGGCAGCTATTTTACAGCCCAGCTCTCCTGGCTATGGGGAGCAGTTTGTGATTAGTAGATCTGGAAGTAACATCACCCGAGTTCCTGGAACTTCTGCTCCAAGAACGTCTTGGAGGTAAGGGTGAGACTATGGGGAAGAAGGAGACCTCATTGGTCCTGGACATGACCTGAAACTGTACCCTGCTGGGACAGGGAGGTCTGGTGGTCCTGCCTATGGCAGAGAAGGGCCACTCAAATACCAAGACGGAGGACCTCCCCGGTATACGGTGGGTCGGGGCACCTAAACTCATGCCTCCACCTTAGGGTGGGTGAGTTAACAAGAGTTGTGGGTCAGGCAAGCCAGGGAGTGCACCTAAGCCTATGGGGGTTTGACGATATGCCCTGGGAGAGGGTGGAGTATAGGGGTCAGGCACATCAAATAGAGTGACACCTGAGCCTAGGGGTGTGATCAACCCTGTGCCTTGGGAGAGAGAAGAGAGTGAGGCTCCAGAGTGGTAGGGGTAGAGCAGTGGCCCAGAGAGGGGCATGGGGGCAAAGTCCGCTCACAGTTCTGCAAATCGCCCAGTGTTTGTTCAGATGCGGGTCGTGGGAGAGGGCCAAAAGGCTGTATGCCTGCTGGCCGAGGCGAGACAAGATTAAGTTTGATGGCCCGCTGGGGTCACTCAGAGGAAGCAAGGGGAGGGTGCATATGGCCCAACGGAGCAGTATGAGAGAGACCGAAGATGGGTGGTATGTGAGAGTGCTGGTGACAGCAGGGGAGTAAAAGAGGCCCCGGTGGGGGGTGAGGTATGCCTGTGGCCCAGAGTGGGCCCGTAAATATGAGGCCTAACTATGCATTGAATTTGGTCTGGTCTCAAGCTGGAGGTGTGTTATCTGCAAGGCATGGGACATGTAAAGGGTTGGTTGGAGAGTGTACATTTGCCCCTTGTCATCAAGGGGGGTCAAAGGGCAGCTTAATCGATTATTTAGAACTTGAATAATTTCTATTCTAATAATTGTGGCAGGAAAACAAGGTGGACAGTTTGACAAAGGAGTAGGCCAATCTCGCAGCTGGCCCTGGGAGTTGGCTCCTTTTGTCACATTTAGCAAGAATGAAGCCCGCTGTTCAGTTTGTCATTCATCCTATGGAGGAACTGTACGGCAGACAAAAACATTGTGCTAATATTTGTATGTTAAGCCACTGCCTAATAACCAAGATATTAAACAAGTGTCTCATATTTGTTGTGCTGTTTGTGTTTGAGAACACAGAGATGGGTGTTTGTATAGGCATTTAAATATTAAAGATTCAGAACTCTGAAAAATTCATGGGTGTACAGATTTGAAGGTTTGGTTTGGACCAGCCTCTAATTACTGTCTCTAATGTGCCCAATCTCCATTTACATGATATAGCCAATAGGTCAATTTTCAACAAGTTACAGAATTTTTTTTTAAATATTCTCTCTATAGTTATTTTTATCTGTCTTGGTACAATAAAGAATATTAATCTTTCTGCATGATGATTCCAAAACCCTTTCATAATAAATATCTTTCTACCGGTTATCAAATTCTGTGGGTTTTAAAGCAATTCTTGTAGGATCATGTTTTCTTCAATCCTTTTACTTTCTATAGGACTTTTCAGAATCAGACACAGTATCTTTAGTTTATTCTTTTATGTTTCTTTACAACCATCTTCATATCAGCCTTTTCAAGGTCAGTTTCCTTATCACAGAGAAATATTGGTAGTACAGGCAACATGTCCTGCATAACTTTACCTTTATTATTATATATCATGTTGCTGTTAGAAGCAGAAACTCCACAGAATGAGCATAAACATGACCGTATGCTTATACATAACTTTTTAAACATTTAACAAGGACTCTTATGATTCAGGATAATTTCATATTCAGCCCCACCCTTTGCTGGGGGAGGTGGTCAGGGATTTAGAGGGGGTGGTGCAAAAATAGCTGCAGCTGCCTCTATGTCACTCCATGAACAGGGTGTAGATAATGAAAGATGAATTAACATCATGTGGAGTTCATTATTTATGCTGATTGTCTAAACAAAATATTATTGTTACGGGTTGTGATTAAACCTCACTGAAAGTGGTAGGTGAAACCACTGCCATTCTATTCAGGAAAAATGTGGGAGCAGCTAAATTCCTCTTTCCCTTTCTCTTTCTGTTTCTTTGTTATAGCCGGAACAATAGAAGCCATCTCCCAAAATGCAGATCTGTATAGCAGTGCTGAACGGAAGCTGTGTCATAAGGCCTAAGGATTTTCCTAGGGACTGATATAGCTAATGTAGGAGCTAGTGTTGCTTGTTAGAACTATATGCTCAAAAGAAGCATGAAAAAACACTAAACAAGCAGGGGTATGGTCTCTGAGTACTGGGAACACTGTGGTGTGAAAAACAGAATGATTTCGAGGTAAGTGCTGACTGGAAAAGGGCTTGGAAATGTGAGCAAAGTCATTGTCTTCATGTGTTTGATTCTATGGGTTATTTTAATCATTTAGCTTTTCCTATTGCATAATATAGGTAGTTGAATTGCATTTAGTAATTCTTGCATTGAGCCTGCTAACTTGTGCTTAAACTAACATTTATATTTTCTACATTCTCTACTGCAAACTCATTATATTGACAGCAAGAAAAAATGACTCTGATTATATAAATAGTCTCGTGATAGCATCTCTTTCCCATAAAAGCAAATGTGAGAGACTTTTAAAAAATATGCTCCTAGTTAACCTTTCAAGCCAGTTTCCCTATTGTCCAAGAAAACAGCTTGTCTGTCTCTTTTTGTGCTAAGCCTGACCTGTTTTCTCTATTTTCTGTGGCTAGGTACAGATGTTCAGGGAGGTTAGCTTGCATTAAAAATGGCCACCTGATCTAACTCAGTTTGCCCAGGTGTGGGCCTTACACTTAGTTCCCAAGTTAAGTCAATTGAAGCAAGAACTATACAGAAGTTCAGGAAGGTTGATTGGTGTAAAAATGGCTGACCTAATCTAATTTAACCCTACATCAGAGGTAGTCTGACTTAGATTGGGTCCAGTGAGACCAAACTAATTGAACTTCTGGTACAGTTCCCAGCATAGCCCCAGGGCAGGGAAAGCCCAGTTACTGTCTATGGTTTTCCTACCACCTGCCTGGCACCAGACTATTTTCCTCCCAGCTCCTTACCCCAACCTTAGATGGACAATTGTAAAATACCCAGCCTGACCTGAGCCTGCCAAACCTCCAATTCTGCAAGCTGCTTCTGGTGCTGGTTTTATCAATGTTCACTGGTGCAAGGAGCCCTCCCTGCAGAAGTGCCAGCTTCTCCCATCCATTTGCTCCTCCCTTCACCTGAACTTACTTCAAACAGCCTCCCAGAACCAGTGCGCACCAGTAAAACCAGTCCTGGGAGCAGTTTGAGGTATTGAGGGAAGCTCACTGGCATCAAGGGGGAGCTGAGGATGTGGGGGGATTTGGCAGGGTTGGAGAGCCTCTCTGATTCTGCTAACCTCTCCCCACCCCACCCCAACTCTGC